>NW_027210669.1:0-605000 GCF_029030835.1 Brachyistius frenatus | reverse complement strand
GGTCTGAAGGTGCTGCTGCATAGCTTGACAAATACTGACATCTAGCGGCTCGAGCCAAAACTTTGCGCCTATGACTTACACGTGTGGCTCCAAGTAAACACCACCACCTCTTGGTCAATAAGCCCACATAACAAAAACAACAAGAAGGAAGCTAAAAACACTTATCATATTAGTGCTATTAACCATTTAATGCATTTTTCATTTACCACTACACGAGGTAAAATACTTGAAATAACATTTTAATATTTCTATATAAACCATAGTTTGAAAATAATTTATGTAGTTTGTAGTCTTAAGAGGATACAAAAAATGATATGTCGATTTTTCTCCACTGATCTGTTTTCAAAGTTTTCCAATTCAGCAAATCATTCACAGTGAGACAAAAGGTTACACACATGCACACACACACCCCCCACACACACACACACACACACAGCTGTTTAAATATATTAACAAAGGTAAATCTGAATATATAAAGACACAAATGCACTGTTAAAATATTTGTTATTATCATGTCAGTCTTTCTATCATATCAGTCATTTTCCATTTGATATGCAAACTTGTGCGAGTCCATCACAGGTGACAACTTTTACACAGCATGTACAGAAACAGTGGTGACTGTGGACCACCACTAAAGTAGTGGATTACTTCTCACAGCTGACATTGCAATGGGATTCTGTATTTTCCACCATACTGTCTGCGTATGCAGGTAAAATCTTGCCTGTCAGTGCAGGAGCATGCAAACACCTGTGACCCCCCCCCCCCCATCTCTCTCTCTCACACACACACACACACACACACACCCCATTAGGACCATTTCTCATTTACTCACCATTAGTTAAGAGCTCTATCTCTTACGCTGTAAAATCAAATCAGGAGTGTTTACATTTTCAACTTATGTCTTCTCCCTCCACTGTCGGAAAACTCAGTCCAGGATGTACTTGTTAGCCAAACAATTTGAAAAAAAAAAAAATGAAAATTGGAGGTCAAGGTTGCAGCAATGTTTTCCAGAAGCGTCCAGAGGAATGACCCGTTTCCATTCAGTTTGTAAGAATCACTCCCAGATGAAACAGTGAAACGGCTGTAACATGAACTGAGGCAGCTGCTCAGATCAGATACAGGAAGCAGTGTCCCCTCAGTCAGCCTGTCACTCCACAGAGCACTTTAAGTCCAGCACTGTTTTGGTCCTGATGCTTGAGAGCCCGAGAAACTCGCTTCTTTGAGAATGTGCCGACTCAGCTGAGGATCATCACAGAGAAGCTGCCCTGACCTGCACAATCATAGATGATAGCAGTGAGAGATAATCTGCGGAGACTGATGAGTCAATGTGGCATGAAAGCTCACCTGTTTTTTCTCAGCCCTCCTCCCGTCTCCCGGCGGTAAAAGCCGTCCTGTCAGACAGACACCAGCGCAGACACACCGGTCTCCTCTTCTCCCCTCGCCTGTTACACATTGACTGCTTTTGCTCTGCTCTATCTCTGCACTTGACCAATCCACTCTATCAGCTCCACCACTCTCAACTCCACACAGATTTGCACTGTGCAACCTTTTTCCATTTGGATGACACTTTCACTCACTTGCCTCTCCACCCCCCTCGGCCCCCCTCCTCCCCTCCCAACCACACCCCTCCCAACCACACCACACTTCTGCCAAACCAGTCACCTGTGGGCTTAGAGGTACTCAAAACCATTTCCCAATCTCCCGCCCTCCTCGCCTCATTCTTATCTTGTCTATCTCTCCTGTTCCTGTCATTTTCACCTCCCTCACTCCCACTCACTTTTCACTCCTACCCACTTTTAGCCCTTTCACTTCCTCTAACAAATCCTCTGCCTTTACCCAACCATTACCAATTTTCTCTGACCCACTATTTGCTATTAGCCCCTCGTCTTCCTCCACCCCTTCCTCCTATCCCTCCACTCTCCATCGCTGTCTCTGCCTATCCTCCTTATATATCCTCAGCCTTCGCTTCGCCTTCTCCCCATCTCCAGCGGCATGAATATATTATTATCTACACAATGGGGCCCTGCTTATTGTTTATGAATTACCAGCCTTGCGGCCAAACAAAGCCTATTTTCATAAGAAACCTCCATTTCATTTCAGCTCCAATTAGATTGGGGGCTAAAGAATAGGAGTCCTCAGGCCTCAGCCCCTAAGGATGGCAGGTCCATTCAGCTTCATTCAATGGGGCCTTATTGCTTTCCCATACAAAAGAGCACGTGGACGGGCTTTCAGACTGAAACACCAACCAAAAATGACTGGGAGACAGTACTGTACAATAACAAATCTTTAAAGAAAGGACACTGAGTGCTTATCCTCCCATCCATCAATTCATCCCTCACTCTTCGCTTTCTTCTCCTCCACTGTTCGTATATTGTAAGACCTGGACATTAATGACAGACAGTTGAAAGAGAAAGGGAGTGAAGAAGAAAGAGGCAAAGCAGCTCAGTTTTTCACAATACATGTCAAGTCTAAATGATCACTGGCTGCTGAATAGACAGAGGGAAGGGAAAAGAAATGAGTCGTGTGTCTGTATGTGTGTGTGTGTGTGTGTGTGTGTGTGTGTGTGTGTGTGTGTGTGTGTGTGTGTGTGTGTGTGTGTGTGTGTGTGTGTGTGTGTGTGTGTGTGTGTACAGCTGATTGATTCAATGCTTTGAAAAGCGAGTGAAAAGAGTGAAGGAAAGAGAGAGGAAGACCTTGATGCTTTTCTTTTTTTTTCTCCCTGAACTCCACAATAGTCGTGGGGGTCTGAGTCGTATTGTGGAGCACCCATAGTGACAAGCTGTCACTCCATCCTGATCATAAGAAAGACTCAGAGAGAGTGAAGAGGGGCCGGGGCAGGTCAGAGCCTTGATAATATGCGTCTGCCTCTTCATTTCACAAGTTTCTCACCCATCAGAACACTTGACAGGAAGAAGAAGGCTCTCAAGTTTGCCCCGGTAAAGTGAGACTAGAAATGAGGGAAAGCCGGAGCCCAAGTGTGAGCTACTTACACTGGAAAAGCTCAGGTAAACTTCCCAGTATGAAAGTAATGGTTCCTTTCATGCTCTGCTTCACCACTGAGGACTGAATGGGAGTTGGCCAGACAAACACTCCCAGAGAGTCAAGCCAGCAAGGTCAGATCATGGCAACGCCGGTCTGGCCTTATCAGCCCAGATCTGCTGCACAGGATGAATGTCAATTGTGCCTTTGTTCCTATGAAGCAATATTCAACATGAAACAAAAGGCTACTGTTTTCATTACAAACGAGTAGACAAGGTGAGAGTCACGGTGAACAGGTTGACATCTGTGCTTATTCATCCAACAACAGCAGAATGGGATCATGTCCCCCACAAAGCTTGCCACGATTACCGGGGGTACACAATTGCTTTCAATATACTGGTTGTTTAAAAAAAAAAAAAGAAAAAAAAAAAAAAAAAAAAAAAGAGGGGGCACACAGACAGACACGCACATAAAGATGCAATCAATATCATAGCCATACAAATCTGCACTTTTGTAGGGCTGTCATTTAATTCACTATGACACTATGGGTCATTTCTGTTTGTCACCCAACTCAAATGGAACTGATTTATGATGTGAACACAGAACCTGTATCCACATAAGCATAGCAAAGTAGACCGAACAGCATTTACTCTTCCACAAATCACATATTGCAAATCCTGCATTGCTGGAAAAGCAAGTCTACCTGTCAAAGAAGATGAATGCTTTCATCGCATACATACAGATGGTGTAGGCCTGAAGAGATGATATTTGACACCCATAAAGCATAAGCCAGGCAGCAGCCAGAGTCGTCTGGCCTATAGCTCCTGTTGGGCACCTCAGGCCAACACGGGAACATGATATCTAAATGAACGAGATGGATAAATCCTCTTATGTGCAGCAGCGGGGTTGGACATGGCCACATGTGCAGCAGATAATCAAGGCAATGGCCACCCACACAGGTGTCTTCAGCGACTCTGACTCGGGCTGCTGTGCGAGACACATTAAGTCTGCAGCGCCTGTCAGTTATCCAGAGCATGACAGCGACTTTCTGCTCATCGTTTTTGTTTTTCACCCTGTAACTTGACTGCTTTGGTTAGGTCTCAACACTCTCATCAAGCCCCCCACCCCCCCTTTTGTGATGTCACAAACTCATGCTCATGTTATATGTCTGCCCTCAGCACAGCCCATTGTCCAACATTTTATGATAAAGGGAACACAGAGGTCATTGCATTTAAAAAAAAAAAAAAAAAAACTAGATTAGGCCTGGGAAAGTGTCACTGAGAGAACATGTGGCCTAATACAAAGCTGTTTACTAATTTCTTCAACATAAGATGAGCTTGATGTGGTGACAATAAGCTATATCGATGTTTGTTTGTTCACCTTCCCCAAAATGGGAAAATCGAAAAACAAGAATCACATTAAAAGCTGCTTAAACTGAAGCACAGACCAGCAGGTACGAACCGTTGTCATAATAGGAAAAGCACAGGTGAAATAAATAATGTTCATAATGTTCAATTAAGTGTCAAGAGTTAACCATGAGATGAAGGTGCAGTTAATATCCACTGTTTATTTTATCATCTTATCTACTGATATTCCAGGGATATTACAAAGCTCAAAACCACCAGCTGAACATGGCACATGAAAACATAGTGTGCATGACTTACTTAGCTGGAGGTGAAGATGAATACTGGTGTCTGGTGCCTTTGGTGGTGAAGGTGCTCCAGACTACTTTAAGTAGTTAAAGTAAAAAGAAACTGCCATGACCTCTCAGAGCAAATGGTTGGTGGAGTGCAGACATAAAGCACAACATTTACAAACGTTTTAACAGGTACGTTTTTTTCTGATAAATGCCGTATAAGCTTACAAAATTGTAACAGCAACATGCAGGCCAGAAACATTAAAAAAACAAAAACAAAAAAACAAAACAACACAGCCGCGTTTTTTTCTTCTTCGTTTACTTTGTGGTTTAAAGGCAGCGTGCGTCCTTCGCCTTGCAATACCGCCACCTGCAGGTAGTAATTTGTCCTGCAGCGTCCGGGTTTCTCCTATCATGATGTTAAATGCTGCGTACAATTAAACATTTGGCGAGGAAACAAGACAAAAAGCTTTGAATACATATACCACTGCACACCATCACATTTTAAAACAGTCGTTACCCGAGTAAAACCGAGTTGGCTGATCTCCCTCCTTCTAACTGTGTCACGAGTTCTAAACTTGTTGGCAGCATCAGTGACGTCACAAAGACGATTCCAGAAAGTTTCTGAACTCGGTTTAAATCAATCTTTATAGACGTTTTCATTTTGACATGAGTATGTCAAACAATGCCGGATGTCTTTTTGACCATTACATTTAAAATTAAACGAATGGTTTTAATTCAATATTGGTTATATTATTTGACTTTAGGCCAATGCTTCACTTTCATATTAGTGAAAACAGTGTGTTCTTTTGTCCCTTTCACATTAGCAATGACATTTGTCATGAAGCTGTTTTCACTTTGACGTTGGTCGTCATATCTGACATAAAGTAAACCAAATTTGTGAGAACTAGATGTAGACATATGGTTGCCTGTGAAGAAATCTATGATAAAATACAGTTTTCGAGGAAATTAATTCATTTTCATAATATTAAATTCAGTTTTAAGCTTATTGGAACTTAGTACCCACTTTAATTTGACTTCAAATAATGCCACAATGTCACATTTCTTTTAAATACAAATATCCAGCTCCAGGGATTCAAATTTAAATGACTCGAATATAATTTCTAGCCCCTAAAATTCTATATAGCATTTGTTGTGCTTCATTTCAGCCACATCATGTTTGGAAGAACAGATTCTATCAAATAACTGGTTACTAACTTGTTGGTGTCCATCAAACTCAAGGTTGTTAATTTCTACCGTACAGTTTTGCAGCCCATACTGACCAAAGTTGGGGATGCTTGAAGGGGGTTCAAAGTGGGACTGGTTTGGGCCCCTGGGTGTCTGGGGCCTAAGGCAGGTGCTTTC
Source organism: Brachyistius frenatus (assembly GCF_029030835.1). Taxonomy (NCBI): domain Eukaryota; kingdom Metazoa; phylum Chordata; class Actinopteri; family Embiotocidae; genus Brachyistius; species Brachyistius frenatus. The sequence goes on along the minus strand of NW_027210669.1, from coordinate 599,020 downwards.
TCTGCCCAGTTGTTGGTTGAGCCTCAGTGGCTTTGTGTGTGTGATTGTGTGTAACAGAGAGCATCTTCTATTTTACTTCATGGTGAGGTGCAGATTAAGCAGCAACTCAAAGACATTATTCAACCAACAAATGTATTTCACTCAAAGGACAAAGGCTCATCTTTTGAGCAGTATTTACATTATACAGTACAAGTTCAAGAGCTGTACAGTTCCCTTAGGATGCCCACAAAGATTTTCAAACCGCAAAGTGGTCAAACAATAAAGAGGATAAGAAGGATAAAAAAAAACAAAAAAAACCCAGACACAATAGATGAGTTTCCTGGCACAAGCTTTGCTACAAGCTAAAAGCATCAGGCTCAGCCTGTGGCCGAGAAAGATACCCTGAAAATATCATTCCATAAAAAAATAAATAACATGAGAGAGGTTATGAAATGGAATTGTTCAAGTTCAGACTTCTCCAAGGCCTTTGTGATCATTAACACCATTGAAGTATGATTTATGTACCGCTAGACAGCAGTCCTGTTAAATGATTGTAAACAGAGGGAGAGTCGCTCTCTCCAGTTGTCTTGCAGCCATGTTCTTCCTGAACGCAGCTACAGACACTGATGATGGATGTTGAAGTAATAGAAGTGTATGATTTATTCACTTTGCTTAGTGTTCAAGGAATGTAATTGTGGATTAGACGTTCAGGGCAGTTCAACATTACATTTCAGTGAGGCCTGTCTATTAAGCAGAGTGGAAGTAACAACACTCTTCTTAAAGCACACACACAAGTACGTGCATACAGATGCACCATGGCTTTCACTGAAACAACCGACCTTAAATTATACAAGCGAGTATGCATTTCACACACAGTACGAGCTAGTCCACGTGTCGTGCACGCTCTTTCTTCCTGAAAGCTTCAGATGGGATGTGCACATGAGCCTCACAGGTTTGTCTCATCCCACGTCGGGTCATTAATGCTCTTCAACACCCTCCTCACAACTTTTTCTAGATCCTTCCGTGCTCTCTGTTCCTCCTCCAGTGACCTCTTCATCTTCTTATTATCCTGGAGCGGAAAATCATAGGACTCATTATTATCAAACAGAGTTAGAGAAGACATTTAAACACCCTGTCTCAACCTTAAAGTTAAAGGAACATTATCATTAGCAAAAACATTTTTTTTAAAAAGATCAAAACGAATTAATTTGATTAAATGTTAACACTCGTTAACACGATGTCTAGCAATTATTTTTCAGATCATAAAACCAAACCAAATCCGTTTAACAAACAGTGAATCACATGATAATGATCTACCATGAAAAATCCCACATTCACCTGTTTGAGCTCTTGAACTTCATCCCTGAGGGCGTACACCATATCCACCAGGCTCCTTTAACAAGATACAACTTACATTTACAATTACATCAACCAAAATCACTTTCATTGCACGCATGACTCTAGTTTTAAGTCTTAGTTAGTTTTAAGGTTCAGTAGGGAGGATTTAGGGGGCGCTACTGACATAGGTGGAACATAATATTTATAATTGTGTTTTTATTAGTGTAAATTAATGCCCCTGAACCTAAGCATTTTTGATTTTAAGCTTGCTTAGAATGAGTCCTTCATAAAAACGCAGCCGTTTTAAATAAATAAATAATAAAGTAATGATAAATAATATCATTACTTGCAGGATTTGTGATTTTGGTCTTCAGTAGGAACAAATGTGCTTGGAGCCGAGTGCCAGAGGCAGCGTTGGCTTTGGTCTTTACGTGGGATTTATAAAATGTAAAGACTAAGGAAAAACGTGGGGAAAAAAAAGAAAGAAAAAAACCAGTTATAGTCATTATCTTACTTTGCTTCCACTGCACTTTGTCCATTGCGACTGGGATCCTCCAAAAGAACTTTCTCCTCACCGGGGATAATCACATGCAGCCCTGTGTCCCTTTGCGGCCCTGTTTCAAAATAGAAGAGCACTCAAAAACATACACTTCACTTTGTGTCGCCGTGTCATCTTCAGTAAAATACTTCACTGACATGACAGTCAGCACTCAAGAGAAGGCAACAACAAACACCCCAGCTGATAGTAATAGTAGTAGTAGTGTGTTAGTCATGCACAGACCAGATCTCAGACGAAACAGAAGTCAGAGGAGAGTGAAAGGAAATGAAAGGCTGTGGAAATATCTAGCGAAAAAAATCACACAAGCATATTCAATCATTCACAATACAGATCTGTCAAATGGAAAATTAATGAGAACACCATCTTTCCGAAATGAAACAAAACACGATCACATCTGCTGCTGGACAACAACAAATCACCAGAATGCCAGAGTCTACCAAAGGACAGATTTATTCAAAACTCATAATACAGCTTTTGGGACTTGAACACTTCAACAGTGTAGAACAAATACACTGAAGGCGCCGTTTGCAGAGAAGACATGGCCACACGTGTGTGAACTGAGTACGACATTAGAGCACACAGACGACGACGTTGGTTAAAGACAGTCGGTCTCTTCACCCTGCTTGTCCCACAGTTTGACTTGTTAAACCACAGAATACACCTGTCACAAAGTATAGCACATGATAGAAGGACAGTGATATTCTTAGCTCAAACACTCATAGAAGGTAGAATGGATTTTTTTTTTTTCTTGCTCCAAGACAACTAGTATTTACAGAAAGGGAGACTATGTGCTCTTTATGTTTCAAGTCCACTCTGACAGTATTCTGAGGCTGAGTGTGTAGTTCACATAGAAATGTTCCTGTATAATTGCAATCTCTTGGTTCTCTTTTCTTTTTTCTTTTTTTTAACCCTCAATGCTATTAAACCACTGAAGGTGAACTTTTACACTACGAATGAGCATTTACTTTACAGTAACACTGAATACTTAAGTCTACCTTTAGGATTATATCATACACACTCTAGGTAGACGACAAAAAAGTACAGAATTTAACAGTTTTTACCCCACCCCCACCCCCACCCGCTGGCCCATTACATGATTGTGCAAAATAATTCAAACACCTCATGTTATAATTTCAGTGTAAACTTTGATACAGACCAATAAAACGTTAAAAAAAAATAAGAAAAAAAAGAAAAAAAAAGAAAACAAATGATTCTTACAGGGACCATTTTGTAAACATCGACATACAGAATAAAATATAAATAATTTAAGAAAAACAGCTGTATAAAAAATAATAAATACAATAAAGAAAATCCTTTCAGAAACAGTTGAACCTGTAACATGGACCAATATATTCCATTTGTCGCTCACATTGCTTACTGTAAGAGCATGTCAACCTGTACTTTTAATACCAATACTGGAAAAATACTTCTTCATAAAAATAGTCATTAATGCAAGATAGCGTGGGGAGCCTCACAAGCCAGACAGCGCACAGGCAGGTCTGGCTTAGGAGGCCATAGCATAGGTGCTAGTTTGTTGTGACACGAGCGATGTTTGCAAGAGATATTCCGCTAAAAAAAACAGCTACACTCTGAAGGAACAGATGGACATTTTGGGGAAAATAAGGATATTTGCTTTCTTTCAGGGTGTAAGATGAGCTGTAAAGCCAGCAGTTGGTTAGGCATCTAAGCACAAGGACTCAAAGCAGAGCAATTTGTTCAAAGTGATTTGTTGTTTTCTATTCTTCTGACTCATAACTGTGAGTTTGAAACATGAAGATAGATACTTTATTCTGTTTTCCAATGAGTGAGATGGGAAGATCCATCAGTTCACACTTGTTAGTTTAGTATGAAGCTCCAGTCTAGACATGTTCATCCATGCCGAGCATAAAGACATGTAAATGACATCCCTAATGTTCAGGAATTAACGTGTTGTATTTTCTTTCTTTAAAGGCGCTTGTTGCTGGATTTTGTTCCCTTAAGACAAATCCAGACAAGCTTACAGTCTTCATGCTGAGCTTGAGAGTGATATCGATCTTCACATCCGACTCTCTGCAAGAAAGCAAGTAAGTGCATTTCCCAAAGTGACAGACTATTCCTTTAACTACCAGGAGACATATCCCTGTCAAACAAAGGCATTTAATTTGTATCAGAGGACTATAACTGTTTCAGTTTGTGGTTTACAGTTTAGTAGTGCTGGGCTGGTACACTACACCTGGTTTTATCTGAAACATATTTGATAAAGGATCTTAGATTTAGTATAAATGCAACCCTGTGACACTGACAGAGAGGAAGATTACTGGATGCAAGCTCAGGCTGATCAGGGATGATGGTTAGGACACTACACAATAAAGGAAATGATTAAAGTTAACAACATCAAGAGTCAGTTCACTGAAAATACAAAAAAAAAAAAACATATTCAGTCACTGCCTGCAACCTTGTACAATAGAGCCGAGTGGAATTACATAAGTAGTGCCCACTGGATTGAAACTGTACTTTATCTGCACGTGTACCTACTGCTGGAGGTAAGTGTGAAAATATGCTTTTTGTACTTCGGATGAACAGATCCTTCATAATCACCATTCTTTGTACACTTACTTTTATCCAAACCTTGACTAAGAACAGTATGTGATAGTCTCCTCTTTCTGTAGCAGCTACGACAAAGGACAAAGAATGGACTGAATTTCACAAACTGTTGAAGGACTTTGAAACTTCGAAAGCTGCCTGGATATGATGGATTTTATTGTTTAGGCCTGGCAACATGAACAAAACTTCAAACTAAGATGTAAAATGTTGAGAATTTGGATTTAACTTTTGCATGCTGCTATATTTTCAGACAGCAGGGGCATATGTGCCTGAACCTGTGTGTGCGTGCTTGTGTAGCATCTGTGCTATGTTTGAGCATACATACTCTAAGAACACATACCAGAGAGAAGTAGTACATGGTAAATAGAATACACTCGTTCCTGAATTACATCTGAATATCAGACAGGAAAAGCTCAGTCCCCATCTCTCCCTCCCCCTATATTCCACTCCAAAAGTCCCTGTGCTCTCTGCTGAGAGAGACTACCACGTCTATGGTCAAACAAGGGGAGTGGTCACATTCAAGATAAATTAACAATAATTACCAAACACTTACTGCATGACAACTACAGAAAGAGAGGAGGCACATAAAAGGGAAAGTGGCAAAGGCAACAGGGAGATGCTTAAAACATCATCAAACTAACTGTCGAAAAATAAATAAACAAAATAAGTTAACAAAAAAAATGAACAAATATAATAGAAAATAAATAGATAAATAAATTAAAAAAAAGTACTTTTCTTTTGAATACATTGAAGGTAAAAGAGGTAAGCGCGCTGTACGTTACATTAAAGTACAGCGTGGCAGTACTGTACGTTCTTTAGTTCTGGTGAGAGATGCAGCTCTTGCGCGGCACTGAGCCCATCCTGTAACTGTGGGTGGTCCAGATGGAGTCATAGTCAGAGTCCTCCGAAAGATCAGAGCTCAGTTCTGGCCGCGACACGCTGCTACGGCGGCCCGGCGAGTCCACGCAGGACTGGTCCACGTCCGCGAGCACGTGGTTGTGCATCAGGTCGGTGCCCTGCCAGGCTGGTCGAGGGTAGGCGGAGAGGTTGCAAATGCAAAGGGAGGAAATGGTGATCGGAGGAAGAGGAGTGACGGTGCGGGGGGGTGGGGGGGGTGGAGGGGAGGAGGTGGTATACGCAGCACGCAAACAAATGGTAAATCATAAAAGCATCGCCAAATGCAGGATGGGGTGATGCAGGGAATCAGAATACGTGGAGGAAATTATAGCACAATATGAAGAAAACAAAATAAGATGAGAAAGGAGTGAACTCAAGGTAAATCAGAGCAATGCGAAAAAGTAAGGAATGGAGAAGAGACAGGAAGAAGAGAAGATACTGTTAGAAGGATCAGTTCAGAACAACAGTGTTAAAAGAAAGACACTGAGTACAGAAGGCAGGTACAGCTGCTCCAGCATGTGCTTCTCTTCTCTTGTGCACAAACATCAAAAGGTTCAGAGACTGCTCGTGTTGTGCGTGAACGGGAAGTTGCACCGTGACGTGCACAGAGCAGGGAGAAGCTATAACATTTGCGAGTAAATATCCCAGGTTTTGTCATTTCATCAACATCAGCACCCGAGTTACACACAATTTTGTGAGTAGTGGTGCATCAGATCAGGAGCGCCATCAGGTGGGTTTTCTATGAACTTCATGGGGTTATGCACCGTGAATTCCTCCCCCAGGGTCAGACTGTCAACACCGAGCTCCACTGTGATGTTCTGAAGCTTCTGAGGGAAAGCATTCGGTGCAAATGATCTGAACTGTGGTGTTATGGCACTCAGGTTCTCCAGCATGATGCTCAGCGCGTCGCTCCTCACCACTCCAACTCATTGGATTTGACTCCCTGCTTTGACGTGCGCTCTCTGCTCGAGTTTCAAGTCCACACGTGTGGAACTCGGGTGCAAACGATGATCAAGTGACAAAAATTGGAGTACACACTCATGAAGGTTCTAGCCGTTCCTTGCACATTACGAGGCTTCCTACCGTTCACGTGCAACAGGAACAGTATCGTAGGCTTTGCATCGACCCTCATACACGTACGAGTAAGGTTTAGTTTTTGCTTACTGGAGTTAAGGGTCTGCCTGGTTTTGGCGCTGGTGCAGTAAGCCTCGATAACTTTCAGGATCTGGGCGTCTTCTTCCAGAGCAGCTGTACCTGAGGAAGAGAAGAACACATTTTATTCACAAGCTCATGTCTCTTCTCATTGTTACTCTCCTACTATATCCATAAATGTCAGCATCTGCAAACCTCAAAAGAATAGTTGGACATACTGAGAGGCGCACTTATTTGTTTTCTAGCTGTAAACTGGATGGAAGATCATTTACACTCTCATAGCTGCAGAGTGGTAGTGATCTTCTCTTGGCAAGGCTGACTTAAATTCATTTTTAAAAATGTCAATTATTATTTTTTTATATATATAAAAACCCACAAACTTTAGGCATAAACAGGAAGGAAGTTAAACGTACTCTTCCTCAAGGCAAATTCCTCTTCAGACTGTTTCCTCTCAGGCTTTCGCTTGGGAAGGAGTTTCTTCACACTCTTAGGACTTTTACTAAGGTCCTGCACATGGAGAGCAGAAGGGAAGAAAATTGTACATGAAAAAACAGACACATAGATATTTAAACTGCATATAAAAACGCAATGCCTCACCTCCTTGTAGCAGAGGGCGGCGGAGGGCCGCAGTGGTGGCGCAGGTCGCAGGCAGCTGAGGCTCCAGGGTTTGGGGGTGTTCGGTGGTTCCAGTGGGCCCCACATCATGGTGCTGTGGGAGGTTCCATGGGAGGAGGGGTGAGGCAGGGTGTGGTAGGTGGGGGCCACTGTCATGGCTCTCCCATCAGCATGCCGGGATGGAGTGAGAGGGTGGGACGGGAGCTGAGGAAACAAAACAAGAAAGCCTGTTTATCACACTATGGACAGTCCTCTTCCATCCCAGAGAAACAATGGTTCTTTACCTGATAACCATGCAATCTATTTTAAAATGTACTGATTAGCAAATACTAATGCACCTTAACAGGACTTTATTCTTTACTGTACAAGTTGACTCACAAATGCTTTGGTTTGATTTTTATGTATGGATTTGGAGTGGCAGACAACTTGTGCAGGGATGAATTTACAAAACATTGAATATGTTGTTGGGATCGTTAATGTATTTTTTTAATCATACAAAAAAAAACGGACTATACCTTGTATTCCAAATTGTCTGTTTGATTTGACACCTTGATATTTTAAACTAAGCAACTGTTGTTGCCTTTACTGCGCAAATGCAGAAAAAAAGCAGGCCATGCTGAGCAGATAATCATGACACTAGACGATTTGAGCAGTAAGAGTAAGACTTTGTAAGACTTGTCACTCAAGTGAGTCACAAGACCAACTCAAAGAATGTCTACAAAGTCTACAATGTGGTTCACGGTTTGGCTGCGTGAGTTGCATTTAAATGAATTCCAACAACTTCTAACGAACAGGTAGCTCATTCAAACTTGATTCAATTCTTGGAAAAGTGTGCCAGTTGGCAAACATTAACCTTTCAGAGTTGGTACCTGCGTCGCATTCACAATATGCCACCAGTTCATAAAGACTTTCATTCAAACACTTCAAACGTTCATCTGAACTTCAGTCTTCAGTAACACAAAAAGCTATTAATAGTGTTTCTTTTAATAATGCATCTGTCGATAGCCCTAATGCTGCCACATATCCCAGCCACACCCTGCAGAATCTTGTAGGAGTCCAAAAATGTTATCCAGCCAAATGTGCAATGCAACTCTTTCACTTCGTCTTGGGTGTGTCCTTGGATCTACTCCTTGTTGCACTTGCCCAGAATTTCTCAAAAAGATATACATCTCCCAAGTGACACTTCCACATTTTTAAATCAGCCCAAACAATTGCAGCATCATATTAATCCCACAGATCACAGTTTCTGTTTGGCACAATGTTTCCACCAATATGCAAATGTGGCGTATTGGAAACTAGAGCAGCACTTGCAGAGCACAGACCTCCACCAAGGCCATCAGAGCACTCTTCTTTGATATGCAAATCTGCAACTGCAACAACTATATATAAACATGTGTCTGGATATATTTCTAAACTATTAGAATGATGTGTGCCCAGCTGAAGCCTCACTTCTCAGTTGTACCGGTTCCAGTTCTCCCCTAATAAACTACTGTCCATAAGTGCTCTTCAACAGCTGCTTGCTGTGTTGGAGCAAGTACATGTGTAACCCTGAGGATTACTGGCACCTGGGAATGTGGATTGTGATATGAAGTCATCGTTTTTCTAGAGGAGCCTATATTTTATCACTATTAAACTTTACCACCATCTACTGGATTTTAAGATGCATGGCATTACATAGGCCAAATGCTTTATCCCAATAATTACAATAATGGAAGTGAAAACATTTTAAGGATCGGTAACATGATTCGGATCATCATCTCCAAAACATTATAGCTTCTTCCTTGGCCAAGGCCACACTCTTCCACCAAGTTTCAGAAATCAGGCCAGAACTTTTTCCGTAATCCCGCTGACAAACAAACAAACAACGTCCACTGAAAACATCACCTCCTTGGCCGTTATGTTAATAAAATCACCATCATTGTTCTTTTTTTCTTTTCAAAGGATAAACGTTTATTATTATGCATGTGCATTCATTTCATTAAAGGCAATTGTGTACCACAGCCCTTCCAAGTGAGAAATAAGCCACTTCACATGAGACCGTGCCGTCAGCTGAGATGATTGCTAAACATTATGTGCCAACCTTTCATGGTATATTGACTTTAGGGGTCAGAGCCGGTGGGAAATCAACATATACATTCAGAGTGTTTACTCCACGCTGTCTACCAGTGAATAGAATGAAAATGATCAGAATGTGGGTGAGTAATGATTAGCTCCTGACCGTGTGGCAGGGAACAGTGAGTGGTTTGTGGCTGGGCGCTGTGGCTGCAGTGTGTTTGATCTGTCTGGTCAGATGTTCCACCCAGTCCTGCAGGTCCTGCTGGTTGGTGCACATCACCTGGAGACGGTCAAACAACGAGCCTGCGGAGACAAAGACAATGTTGTTGAAGGTATCGCCTGTAAATGAATCAATGCAGCATCTTGCGCGTCTCAAGCAGCTTTACCGTTGAGCTCAAAAGCGTTTTTATGGGCTTCACAGTCTTCTAGTTTGGTCACGATCATGCTGGCCAGGGGCAATTTACCCTGCAGAGAGAAATCAACTCATCAGACACAATTCATAAAAATAAACCTTTTATCCATTATAATATGTACAGAACTCTTGATCAGATTGCTCTAAAGGAGGGTTAGTAATTACTGACCTGGAAGATGAAGCCACTCATCCTGGGGCTGGCAGACAACATGAGGAGGATGTGAGGGAAGAGCATGAGGTAACGCTCATTCTTCTCCTGACAAACAGGAAGCAGTTTAAGAAAGAGAGAGAAATGTAGAGAGGATGGGAGAGTGGAAGCAAGAGAATTAGGGAGCATAATTCAGTTTGTGTATCACAACTCTATTATGGAAAGACCTGACCAAGTCCATTCAAATCAAAGATTTACAATAACATGAAATCCTTTTAAAAAAAATACAATTGGGCGAGAAGACATCAGGAACATTTGTAAACTAGCAGGTGGAAAGCTGAACAACATATCCATCATGTGTCTGTAACCAATCAGTCAATCACTCTGGCTACACATGACACAGCTGTTAAAATATGGTACATTCCCGTTTTGTTATTGACAGGATAAAATTTACACGTGTAAGCTGTTTTCTACAGCAAACCCAAGGCTGGCACTAGATGATTCACATTTCTTTGTGTGATCTAGATGAGCAGTTCTGAACATTTTCTTCACTGTAGACCACAATTATTATTTAGTTCTTTTGACAAGTCATTGTTTCCTTTTGTTCCTGAGGCAAACATTCAGTGACTGGTATCAGTCCATGTCCTGGAGGTTGGGAACCATAAATCTAAAAGGTTTGATACCAAATTATGTAAACAGATGAGGTGATGGAGAGAAGCACTCTCATTTTACACAGGAAAAACATGTTTGAAGGTTTGATGTTAGTTTTAGATCGTATATTTGAAAGACAGTCTTTAGTTTCAACCTGTTAAGTCATTATTGTTAATCTTTAACCTTTTTTTTTTTTATATAATATTAATTAGTTAAACAATAATAAAAACACAGTTTTATAGCAGAGTGAAGTGCAGGGGAAGGAGGTGCAGCAGATGGTGTGTGTTTGTACCTCTGACACAGGACTCTGCACTAAGACCTGGCTCATGTAGATCACAGAGCCCAAGGTCTTGATGTCGTCCCCCTCCCACAGCCGGATGGACTCGGTGAGGATCTGCAGCTCCAGCTCCTTACGCTTACGCACCTCCTGGCACTGCGCCTAGTGGGACGGGAGACAGACAACAGCTTCAAGGCCTGCTATTCATTAATTTCAATTCATATAAAGTCTGTCGACATGCCAGGTCTGACTGTGGAGGAAGTGTGCTCAGCTTACAGACAGGTTTTTGAAGGATGCCATGCACTTCTGAATGTCTGGCCTGTCTGGATGACTCTCCTAAAATAATAGAAACATGTTTGTTTACTGAACACAACGTGCAACACAACAGCTGTAGACAGATGTTCACACACAAACACACACCTCCATGTGCCTCTCCAGCTCTTTGAGTAAGTTGGGGTATTTGTCCAGTCTCATAAAGGGTTTACTGAGGCCTGTGGTCAGAGTGAGGATCCCAGGGCTGACAGCACCACGGCCCTCCATAAACTCCCCCAACACTTCACTGCAGGAAGGAGATAAAAGAAATACAATTAATTATTCATCATCTAACAATACAGAAATTATCTTTGACATCACAAGTAGCTTCTTCACAGGGTTTGAAAGCCTTTGAAAGTTTGTCCTTCGGATGTATTCAAATCATTTCATTTTCTGTAGAGAGAAAAAACAAAATCAGTGCCTCGACACCCTTTGTGTTGACAATGAAAAGTAGTTGTGACAACAATGAAAAGCCACAATATCCCCCATGATCAGCAGGTTGACTACAACTCTTGCCAAGATCAACATCTCAACGTGACCAGCTTCGCTCTATAAAGGCAGGTTGAAAACACTGTAAAGTAATACTAAATGCAGTCGACGCAAACATACCTGTGTTGGGTGAGCACATTAACTGTAGAGGGATGGTTGGAGCAGTAACCAACATAGAGAGCCTTCATCTGTGGCATGAGGTTGAGGAAGAAGCCACCCACCCTTTGCTGGCTTTCAGGAAGCCTAAAAAAAAAAAAGAAATATGGACAAAGTATATGAACTCTCCAACAATGAGAAGACAAGAGACTGTATGAATGTGTACATGTGTGCAATGGGCTGTAATGCCATCATTTCTGCAGTCTATGGTCTAATCCAACACCCTGTAGTACGTGCAGCCCAACACTAGATGTCACTCTGCTTATTGTGAAACCATGAGGATGCTGCTGCAGTAGGGCTGTGTGCGCTGGGAGGGACTAACTTGGTGCACTCCTCCAGTGATTGGACGAGCATCTGCTGGAAGGTGCTGATCTCCTCCAGGTTTCCCAGAATCAGAGCCACATCCGAGCTGCTCAGCCTGGAGGAGGAAGTGATAACGGGAAAATTCAAAGTGGTGACAACATATTCAGTGACATGTACATTTAGGTCAAGTGTTCAGGTCATCATTGTGGTTTAGGTTGTGTATCAAAATCTGATCCCGGTTCATGGTGTTCAGCAATCCCAGAAAAATAATCTGTTTAATGTCTACATGAGTCATACTTGTCAATGTTCTGAAGAGGCCGCAGGTAGTTCGTCAGGAGGCTCTGAAGGTCCTTGGAATATTCTGTCTCCGTCTCTAAAATGTTCTGTAACACCTACAACAAAAGGAAAAATAAATCTTAGTGTCCATGTATCATAGGCTTTCATAAAGCAGCTACAGCTTTTACAGTTATTACACATAAAATATGTTTATTTCATGAGCTAGTGCCAAAATCTTTTTAGTGATAAATTAATTAAAGCATTATAATGCTAATTTGATGCGTATCACCGATTTAATAATACATGCCTTGGTTAGCAGATCCTGGAGATTGACCGATCCGTGTTTTAACATTCATGATGCTTTCATTTATGCACAAATGTCTCTGATTAACTACTGTATGTAATGAAATTATAATGAAGATTGTTGTATTACAGTACAGTAGCTGGCAAATTAAGAGTGTCTGACTTTTGATTAAAAATATGACTATTTACAAACCAAATGTTGGTTTGGTTCCATCCGTTACCTACCATCAGTCACAGGTACCAAATAGACATAAAGAGGCAGGATTTACAGCTGCTGCTAAGTGCTACACGATGCATCCTACATACTGTGTGTGAGACAGACACTCACTTTGCTTATCATGTGGTTAGATGACTGAGGAGACAGATTCTCTCAGGGAAGATCATTTACAAATGGAAGAAGCACAGATGCAGGCACAGACAGAAAAACATGACTGACAGAAGACAGTTCAAATAACTGTAGAGTTGCTTCCTTACCAAGTTATAGTAGGTCTTGCTGATTGCAGAAGTGTCAAAGCCTTTAGGTGGGCTCTTCAGGGTGCCAGACTTGGGGGACACTTGTTTGTCTGTGGCCAGAAAGAAAGCAAAGGATTTAGGGCACATACTTCCACTTCAGAAAACACTGAGCTTTAAGTAATTTATGTCTGAATGATTTATCATATAAATAAATAAATAAATATATATATATATATATATATAAATAATTTAGTTATAATGTAAAAAAAAATCTTGCTACAATAAGTTATGTTATCAATGTATCATAACTTCCATTTTATTAATGGTGTGTGGGTGAGTGCTAATTTTCAAATAAATCTGAATAATAAATAAATCGCTGCGGTATGTGACGCTTTGGACAGAAATGAAATGCACTTTTAGTCCATGTTTATTAACAATATTTCATTCTTTTGTCACAGCATTTGGCGACCACTTTAAACACAACAACCGCATTGGGCAGCAACTATTATATCCCTTGAGAAAATAAAGAAAAACATCTTCGGCCAATTAAAACAGTTGCTGATGGGCCAAGATTTGACATGTTCTTGGTCACAATACGAGCAGAGGTGTCAAAACTGGCACCAACTAAAAACCTAACAAATGCGTCCAACAGTGACAATAAGAGTTTCTGAGTAACAGTGGGATTGGATTTTTTTATTCTTTTGTAAGACAAATCTTTTGTGCAGAGAAAAGCTCATCTTGTTTTACCCGGCATCTCTTTACATGCCACATGGCCTCTAAACCTGTTGTACGAGTGGAAAAAAAAACAACGGACCACAGCCGGCCTCCAGGGGCAACAGATGTGGAGCTGCATTTCTGTTATGGGGCCAGATGGAAAGACAGTGACAGAGGCAGCTGTGATGCTCTGTGCTGGTTGGAAAGTCATATTATGAGAGTCTCTATGTAGGAGCTTTCTGTAAAAATGTTTTAGTATCATATCCAAACATTGTAATTTCATGAAGTTGCTGATCAGAATCTTCCTCACAATTCCCAATCAGAGCATCTTTATCACCCATCGGGTTGAAATGTGTCCGGAAAATGTGCCCAGAGGAAGCTGAAGTACCTACCGGAGCCTTTGACCTCGCGCGTATAGTTGCTAGGAAACCAGCCGGTCTTGCCGTTGAGCGTCCCCTCCCACCATCCACCCTCCTCCTGACGAGTCACGCCGATGATATCACCCTTGTCAAACGTGAGCTCATCCTCGTTGGTCTGCTGGAAGTTGAACCGTGCCTTCACCAGCAGCTGCTGCCCGCTGTTTTCTGACATGTCCTGACGAGCGAAGGCAAGATTGTCATCAAGAAGGAGGAGAAGCAAACAAAAATAAGAGCAAATATGGAATAACCTTTATTACTCATCATCTATGTTGCAAGCAACAAGCTTTGAGGTGTGAATCCGCTGTGGCTGCAGTTTTTGGCTGTTTTCTTGCTGCCGGTTTTGCTTGGATTCAACTAAATTGTGATTGATTCTTGGCTTAAATGAGTTGTGACAGACAGCAATTTAGTATTGAGGTGCAAAATTAAGGATTTCATTCCAGACACCCTACTGCGGTGCAATCGTTGCTGCTTACCGTATATGCTTTTAAATAACTTTCCCATTCGTTATTATTTATTTGTCCGGGGCACTGGTGTTATTTCCCAGCTCTCTAGATATTGCTGTAAGCCTGCATATAGAACTCAAGATGAGGCGCGGTTCAATCAAATATAACTTGTGAGAATTAATGTGATGTAAAAAAATGAAAAAAGTCAGCGTGGAGTTGATTGATCAGTATCGTAAAAGATGTGTGTGCGTGTGCAGAACGGATCAGGCACCGACTCGCTGCACGAGTTTTTAAACACAGCTTCAATGAAAAGGCTTCTCAAAAGGGATGATCACCATGACTACCTTTCATTCGCAAATAAAATAAAAAAGCGATGTCTGACGGATTGATGAGCTAATGAACTCTTGTTGTGTCTTAAAATATGATAACCTATATATTTATTCAATCAACGCACTGAGCGTGACTAAATTGAAATGTGTCTCGTCTTGTTGTTGTTTACGTACATAGGATAGTAACAAGGTGCAAACTTGGTGTAACTGCAGCCTTATTAATACACAGAGTTTAGTGCCATCTTGTTGTTGTCGTCTGCACAGCTCCATCGGCCTGAGCAGAGGTCTAATATGGATAGTTACTTTTGTAAAAACTGAGAGCACCATGTGTGGGAGTGCAGCACCTTTAACTATCCATTAATCACTCCATAATTATGTGGCTTAACACCTCAGAAACTATAATTGAGCATATTAAAACACGCACAGGACTACTGCACTGAATTAACTGCTTTGGGTCATAATTGATTCTTCACTCAACAGCTCACAGGCACATGCTCATCAAAAACTGAAGGTTGTGCTAACAACTGCTTTGAAATGCAATATGTGTGATCGGTGTAAACCACTACTGTGTCCGCCTTTCAGAGACTCAGTTTCACTGTGTTTCTGATCTATTAACTGGGTGGCGGCGAGTGTCAACCTTACCAGACTGCGAAACTGGTTCTGCAGCAGCTTGGAGGTTCGGCCCAGTGAAGCCTGAGAGGACAGCGACTCAAACGACTTGATGCGGAGAGCTGAAGAGTGCCGGGCGCACACCGAATCACTGCCCACGCCGATATCTGGTTAAATAGGGCAGAATATAAATAAACCAGACCTGGTACCTGCAGTCAGCAGCACCCACACACTCAGAACTACCTCCCTACACCCCCCACAGGCATCATGACACTCTCACACACTGAACACGTTCTGACTAACCTGCAGTGACTTTATTCAGAGCAACCAGACTGCTCAGCACCTTTGAGAAGTTCAGTCCCAGCAGCAGGTCACTGGCGTCGAAAGGCTGTGGAGGAGAGAGAGGACAGAAAGTTATCGGCGAAGGCATTTCCCCGTGAAAAGCGAATCACTAAATTCAGCGCAGCAGGACTGTGTCATCAGCTGGCCACAGTGCCAGTTACCGAGCAGTCAGTCGATACCTCTCATTATCTTTGACAGAAGTAATGGGTGAAACACACAAGCTCAGCAGAGACACGCGTATCTGCAGCAGCTCCAAATAGACCACTCACAGTCCTCTTCCACAACGGCTGAATGATATACATTACAAAAGGCCCTGACAGAAACTGAGCTTATCTGCCTGCATCATGAAAAACACTGTATGGATAAGGTTCACAATAGTTTTTTTTTTGTTGTTGTTGTTTTTTATCATGGTCATCAAATATTATTAAAAAAAAAAAAGACCAAAGCCACAGATGCTTTCACATCTACTTTGTTTGGTCCGGGACTTTGGACTTTTCAGTTTAGTCTGAACCAAAATAAAAGGTATGAAAGATGCCTCAGACCACAGTCAAAGGACCACAATCTGATCTGACCAAAAGAGATGGTCTCTGACCAGATGGAACAGAACCATGGTTCGGTTTGTTTGCAGTGTGAGCTTTTGGAGCATTTTGAGGCAGGCTGTGGAGACCCATTAAACAATAGAAGAAGAAAAAAAAAAACTGGAAAAGACGCAAAAATGAGTTGCAGTAATGCCTTGGGAGAAGAGACAAAGTATTTAATTGTAATTTCTTTGGACAAAAAACTCTAATCAAGTGGAAAAGACTCCCGGCTGAAGTGACAACACACCCATCTACAAACCAATCAAGGTTGCGTAAAGGGAGCCCGCGTCAGTGATCATGAAATGTCATCGGTATGTCATGCAAAGTTCTGTAGTGCGCTCGCAGAATTACAATGTGAAAGCAAAACTAACCGGATCAAACGTTTACAATGTAACAAACGCTTGTTTGGACCTTGGTGCAGCCAATAAAAAAGGTAAAACACACTTCGTCTACTATTTATTTCCTGTTTATCCAAAGCCTTCCGTAGAGGGTTAAATTGTGAAGTGATATCAAGACCCAATCCAGGCCGGTGTCAGATGTCATTTTCAAAGCAGCGGAAACAGTCACAGATTTTAACAACAAGTGTAAATTGGGTCAGCGGCCTCAGGTGTCAACTAACAATTACTTTTTATAATTGTTCAATCTGGCTATTATTTGCTCGATTAGTAAATAAATCTTTCAATCTTTAATAATAACAAGAAAACTTCGCCAAGAATATATCACAAGTTATACGAGTCCAAAGTAACTTTTCAAATTACTACTCAGTCAGACCAATAATCAAAAACCCAAAGCTCTAAAACTCATAATCATAATATGTAACAACATATGAAACAATATAATTCATTAATAATGTATTATTTGGTTTCTTGGATGATAGTTATAAAACTTATATATATATATAGAAAAAGACACAAAATAATGAATTAAAGAAAATATAAAACAATTAAAAGTACATGTGTATTGATGTACACATTAATGCAAACAGTACACATGAGCACACAAACACACACAGATAAACTCATAGATGCTGTCAACTCTATCACAGCATCATGTCACAAAAAGGGATTTATCACGTACGCAGATTATAATGAAATATCAAACAATCATTTTACCAGATTTGATGTTGACTAATTCTCTGATGCTTCACCAATTAATTAATGAAGTGATTGTTTGGTCACTAGAGGTATAGCTTTTCCTCTGTGCCATAAGCAGCACTTCCTTTGTTGCGCCCCCAAAAAAACAATGCACTAGATCAGTGGTTTTAACTGGCAGAGCCTAAGGAGCCACATTTCCCACATTTTTGCACTTGAAAGCCACTCAAATCTTTTTCACATGAAAATTGAGCTGTAATGCACAATGCCTTCAGCCACAGTTAAAAACATACACCCCAAGCCAGGCAGCAACAGTACAACTAGGGCAGAACTTTGTTTTTTCCATGCACACATCCGTAACCAACTCAAAATGGCCCCGCAATCTCCTTTTGGGTCCCACAAGTTAAGTTCTAGTCTGGTGTTAACCGACCCGAATTCACTGAAGGAATATACGCCTCTAGCTCCCTCCATTGAGAATCATTCCCCACTCTTTGCATCTTAGTAGGCATGGACGTAGGGTTAACTCTAAAACTGTAGGAGCAGCCTTCAACCAATCGGCACTGACCAGCATATGTGCCAAAACTACCACCGCGACAACAGCATTAAAAAAACATTTGATTTTCACGTCATGACACTTAACCACTGACGCTGGGCACTGATTAACCTGCACTTCCGAGTAGCTGACCAAAGTTAATGTGAACAGGGTTTCCAGATCCGAATCACAGTAAACACTGTGTGCAACGGTCATGCAGATCAAGGTATGTTGAGAACCACTGCACTAAGACATGTTCGTTCCTTATGAAGAGCATGATTGACACGGATTTCAATCGATTCTACAACAGATCTAATTAGTGCGCCACATATGTAGCAGTCCGTGGCTGAAAACCCACTAATAGATTTACTTTTGAATCCTGCTTCAGTACGGCTGGACATAATTTTTTTTTTTTTTTTTCGTGTGTTTTTAGTGCCAAGTAAAAAAAGCGGTCATATACCGAAAGTCTCATCAAATATAGTTAGATGCAGAATGTTGTTTACATATTCTGTGATCAGAGGCTCTCTGGCTCATCCAAAGTCTTGTGTTTAAGTGATGTTTGCTAAACACCGCAGTGTCCAACGGTTTCAGGTGAAATGACGTTATTTCCAATGAAACTACGCGCTGTGTCTTTGACCTCTTTTGTTGCATAACCTTTATTTAAACAGATAATCTCATTAAGATCAAGATCTGTTGTGCTACAGACATCTGAGACCAGCAGACAGAGAATGAAAACAAACATGGCCCCACATAACAAAAGGACAAATTAATAAAACAAACAGAAACGGAAAAACTACAGATCGTTATTAGGATCCCCTGCTACTAATGGGAGGGATAGACATCCAAGTCAAGACAGCGTGTTGAGAATCAAATGTTTGCATTTACGATTTAAGGTCTTTTCATAGTTTTTGGTCACAATAAAAATGTAGCCGACCTTGTTATTCAACTGCAAGTAAACTGTGGTGTAGTGTCTGTATCACCATCGCCACAACTCTCACTGGGCTCTCAGTTAGTATGAATGGATGCGAAGTGATTGTATCTCTGTTGATGACTGTAGTTGTCCCCTCTCTTCCTGTGGAACGGCTTCAACTGATAAGTTACTCTCGCTTCAGCTGCACGGAGGGTGAGTGACTGAGAGATATGAGTCTCTTTCATCTTCCGCTCTGATTGCAGATATGTCTTCAGGGGATATGTGAATGACTGGGTTTGGAGTATACTGTATGTATGCGTGTTAAGTGTTTGTGTGTGTTTGTGTTTGTGTGTGTGTGCGTGCGTCACAGCAACAAGACTCCCTTGGTGAGCTTTCAGCTGGAAGCATCCTCTTCGTCACTCGTCTATATTCTCGCTGGGATTCAAACTGAAACTCACACTCTGTATTTTTACTTAACTTTTCTCTCGCCTGTGCAAAATGGGAGCTCTTCCTCCATCTTAAAAGGTGCTTGTAACAGGTTCACAGAGAAACACGATGAATGATACATCTTAAAGATCCATGCGGAGATAATGAACATGACTAACATGACGAGCTACGACTTGTCTGCGTCACAGTCAGGTACTGATGCCTCGGAGGAGGCTGTTACGGTGGTGCAACACCCCTGTGTGACTCAGGGTGCTATAAATTACTCCCACACTGTCATGAACCAGGAACTTAGTGTTTACCTGCACGAGGGATAACAACAAACTACTCCATGTATGCTACAGTTAAAGGGATACGGTCACATATCAGAAGTATGAGATTCGCCAAAAACAATGAGGGACATTGAGTGTTTTCGTTCAGTTTTACGGGTCTTCATATTAATTTTGAGTGGACAGCATTTGTATCATCGTCGTTTACCTTGTTTGTTCCAGAAAAATGCCACAAATTAAAAGACAATGGTTCGAAACATGCAGCCGAAGCATTCGAGCAGTTTTCTGGCAAAACAATGGAATATTCTTCACTGGCCAAGTTAGTCACCTGACCTCCCTCTACATGATCATGTGCTTCAGTTCCTGAAGACCACACTGAAGACAAAAACCCCACGAGACAAGCAAGACGATTACAGCCCGAGGAGAGTAAACCATTGCGTATATATTTGTTTATTTCTTTCTTAGCTGTATGTCTATTTATGTTTTATATGTCTGTTTATGTTTTATATGTCTGTTTTTGCACACAGAACAAGGCACAAACGCAGTCTAATTCCCTGTACGTGTTAGTATACTTGGCCAATAAAGCTGATTCTAATTCTGAGAGTTTTAACATTGTTCACATGTCCATCTGATCTTTTTTTATATGCTACAAGACAGGTCATAAGCAAAAAACATCATAGCTGCGCAATTGTGCTTTAAAACTGCCAGACAATCTCAAAAACACAGATTCAGACAGTCGGACTTTCATACATCACATCCCTAAGAAAAAGGGCTGTTAGACTAACAGCCATCAGTTCAAAAGTCGACTAGTCAGCGCACGTTTATAATATTAATTTATCAAAAAAAAATTTTTTTCAAGCACCGGATCAGGAATCAGGAATAACGAGCTGTTAAAATACAGCTTTTACAAACGCACACACGAAGCGAGCCGCCCATTCAGAGCAATGCAAAAAAAAAAAAAACAGTAATGATTCTGACTGAGAGAACAAACATTTTTTCATAAAGTATTTTGGGTTTTACAGCGGCATGGTGGTGCAGCGGTTTAACGCTGTGGCATCACAGCTGGACGGTTCTTTTCTCCGGGTACTCCGGGCTTCCTCCCATAGTCCAAAGACATGCATGTTAGATCAATTGGTGATTCTAATTTGTCCGTAGGCGTGAACGGTTGTCTGTCTTCCTGTGACGGACCGGCGATGCGATGTACCCCAACCTCGCCCAAACTCAGCTGGAATGGGCTCCAGCCCCAGTCTCTCTTACCCATCCATTATTCATACCCTGAAGGTGTACAGATAATAGATGGATGGAGTTTGTATCTTAGCCTGATAGTGTCTGCGTCAAAGCTACTAACAGATTATTGACATCCGGGACACAAAAAGAGCTGCACACTCTGGTGTGTGCGTCTGTTTGCTTGGTGGCTAGCCTTTTACTGTCCAGAGTTCTGCAGAATGTTACATTTTTTTCGGGGGGTTTTTTTTTTTTTTCCTTTTTTAGGGCAGCAAACACGATGCACAACATTTGGATTGCTCTTTTACTGTAACTTTGGCTTATCTGGACACTTTGTGGTTGATTAAAGTGAGCTACTGCTATTGGCATGCACTTCACAGTGGTTTCGGCTACATGCTGCTCAGGCAACGGTGGATCATCTAAGATTAGTCATTAGAGGATTTTATTTCTTGGAGAAAAAAAAAAGAAAATCTAAATATGGTATAATGACAGAGATGAGTTGTTGTTTTTTTTGGAGTTTAATCAATGCCAGAAGATGAATTTTAATATCTGCTTAGAAATATCAGCCTGTCAAATTTATTGGTCTTGCTCTGGTGGCGATGGCTGCAATACAGACTATCTGTACAGGCAGTTCATCTTACGCAATTGTGTGCCCTAACATTGGAGAGAATGTAAACCTGAAAGTCCGTTTTTTTACAATTCAAATGCAAACTGCTGGAGGCAACTGGAGCAAGAGCGGCAACTATTGTGTGGTTCCTGCATATCTGATGTTCACATTAGTTAGATGATTTAGAACCAGTGTGTTCTATATATTTTCTGTAATTTAAAGACTTCATCTTTCACACATAAATATTGCGATTGGTGAATTTTTTTATTGGATATTTATTGGATTAAATGACTAATGGCTTGGCCTTTTCCAGTTTTAATTTTTGAGATCACAATTTCCCCTATTAATGTAGACAGATGGATGTGTAATTAATCTCGGGGTAGATGCAGGGTGACATTACGTGACTGTTCCAGAGGGACCAGAGGGGTCATGGGAACTCTACTGATCACTTCCTGTGGTCAAAGGCATTAAAGGTTAAGGGTCAGTACCAGCAGCTGCTCAAGTGTCAGACACGGTCTGGAGCGTCTCAACTGAGCAAGGGATCAAAATAAGACATAAGTGATCAATCCTGATGAACGATTTCAACGGCACACACACGAACACATCACATCTAGCACGTCAGCACTCAGCTGAAAGTCCAGATGTCAGTCAGAACTGCAAAAGCACAGCGTCTTTCTGTCGGCCTTTCACATCCACTGCTTTAATCTGCCGCCACAGCTACCTGGGGTCTGAGCCAGCAGTGCTCTGGGCCCTGGAAGACATCCATCTTTTCTCTACAGATGGTGAGCCGGGGGACAGCCATGTCCCAAATCACTGTAATCCTGCTCTGTGCAGTTCACTCTAAAAGTCACATCATTTGATCATACTCTTGGACCAGGACCAAACATAGAGTAAAAAAAAAAAAACTATTGGAATAGTGACAGCACTGAGTAGAGTCCATCTTCCGGTAGATAAGATGGGTGACTTTACTGCATGTCACCAGAAAAGCTGCAGATTATTGCTCAATCCTGTTGCCAGAATCTGTCCCTGCAGCCAGTCAAAACTACTTCAGTTTAATCACGGTGCACGTCTTGTGCTTCCCCTGGCATTTTCAGATGTCCGTAACTCCTAAATGACATGTTTCACATACTCAATGTGACAGTGCTCTGTGTCATCCCAGCTCCACCTCTCGTTCAGTGGCTGCAATCTCTGTATGCTGAGGAACACTGAGTTGCATTGTCAGAGGAGGCTGGTTCAATGACCCCTCTATGCACTGGCCAATGCACAGCCATAAACTCTGGTCATAAAGACTCTGTCCTCAATTTGTTTAAGATTGCAGTGGTATTCTCATCAGCCAGAACTACTTCATTTTCTGTACAGGCCTGCATGGGTGAGATGCTTAATCCGGACATGTTTAGACTTCACACCTCATAATAATAAGACTCCAACAACTATATTGGAATAAAACCTAGTTACATAACCATGCGCTAATACTGGTCATAGCTGCAGAAGACAGACAAATAAAGTGCATGCACAATGGCTAGTGTGAGGTGCTGGTGACAATAAAGCCACGCATGAGCACGAGGACAAAAGCTTTGCATTAATTAGAAAGCGTAAACATGATCCAGGCGCCTCGAAGTGGGAGTGGGAAACGTGAATGGGCTCCACTGTAAAAGGATTTGTCAATCAGTGTCCACTGAGGTTGCCAAAATGTTGCATTTGTTTCCCCACGTTGGACGGTCAAGCTCGACTCTCATGGGCGAGCGATGGGTGATTGTTCTCGGCTGCACATTCACTCCTCCTCCCTCTCTGTCAGGAGCTCCGGCCGGCCGTTCACTCCATGAACGCATTGTCTATTGTCTCCTCTTAAAACATGCAAACTCTATATCTACAAGCAGCTGCTCTCGGTGCAGAAGGGTTTCCTATAAACAGCATATATATATATGTATATACATATATATATATTTATACACACATATATTTATACACACACATATATATATATATATACACATACACACACACACACATATATATGTATATAAATATAAGAGCGAAATATTTACTTACTTCGACGCGGAACGATGTGCAGCCCTTGAGAAACTCCTTTATGTTGCTCAGGCACTCGCCGTCGTTCTTCGGTTCTTGGTAAATCTGGAAGGACGGAAACGCTGGTTAGAGATCAAAGTTGCACTTCGCGCTGCAGGCGTCTTGCTTTCCACGCTGCGGTTATCGGTCTTTAAACACGTATCTTCTCCTTGTTCGACGCGCATTCTACAGAGTGTGTGTGAGCATGGGGCCTGACACTCCGGGAGGCTGAACACAAACCCCGCAGCGGGGAAGTGGAGGAGGCTGGAGGATTGGGTCGAGGGAAATGACGTTGACAAATAGGGATCCCCACTGATGAGGGTGTAGCCTATAGGTGCGCTGGTTGATATACAGTGGAAGAAGGAATCGGATCCTGCGTTCATGTAAACGTACCAATACAATAATAATAATAAAAAAATTAAAAAAAAAGAGATACCCTTTACGTGTTTCTAAATGTTCTTTTCTTTTGCGTTATGTTTTGATGCTTTTAATGGTTTTATGTGAAGCACTTTAAATTGTCTTGTTGTTGAAATGTGCTATACAAATAAACTTGCTTTGCCTAAAAGTCCTGCATAAAAATCCTACTTACATAAATATTAGCAGCAAAATGTAGTTCAAGTATTAAAGTAAAAGTACTGGTTTGGCCTCTCTGACTGATAAATTGTTTTATACATATATATATGACATCATAATATTATTAATATTGAAGCATCAGTGTGTACGCAGCAGATTACTGATGTAGTTGACAAAATGTACTTTGTTACTTTCCACCATTGCTTTTAGAACAACTCTATTCAACTACATGGATACAAAAATTAAAGAAAATACAGTAAGATGAAGAAAACTTTTCCCTCCTCAATGGGCAAAATATTAGGAACACTAGTGCAATACAGCAGCACCACAAAGCTATGACAAGAGTTAACTCTTTAGAAAACTTCATAATACAATTTATTCTACAGCTAATATTACTGTATTGGTTTTATTAACAATTCTCTAATGAGCTGGCAACAAATTGGCAATAAATTGGTCAGTATTTATTTTAACCTTAAAACATAACATAAACTAGCATTTTTAATGAGGGACTTTAAACTGTGTCCATATGTACTGATCAAGATGTTTTTAAAGTTAAAAGTAAACGTGTCAGTGCTCTCTGGTGGACAAACCATGCTGTAAAATGGACTCGCTATTTTTCAAGCATATCTGTGGCATTTCAGTATATTTCTTCTTACTACTTACAATTGACAAATAGATAACTGCAATTAGGTGAAATGTTTAAATGTATGACAAAGAGCATCTAAGTATATATTTATCTGTAACTGCAGGTCTGTATTAGACCACATCTTTTCCATGTTTCTAACATTCTCTTATATATTTTCCCTTTGCAAAATCAACTTTTCTTCACATTCCACCAAATTTTCCTCGCAATATCATCCACAGCCTCCAGCTGTCACATTTCTCATTTTCATCCGTTTCAGTTATACTCCGATTTTCCTCATTGTCCACAGACACGATGTTAACAAGGGCATTATGCACAGTAACATATCCAGGGCAGAGATACGTGTGCATGTAATATTCAATGGTTAATACAACCAAAGGCAATCAAAACACAAGGTCACTGATTAAAAAAAAAAAAAAAGCTTTTCTTAGGATAAAGATGAAAAGGTGAAAGTGAGGCTGTACATGCTCACGTTATATTGGAAGAGTGAGGAAACTGTGGAGCAAATGTTCAGAAGCAATGCAAGTGATGGAGGCAAGGACTGTCTCCTGTTCTAATCTTTGGTCTATAAGGTAACATCACTAGCATGTATAGGATCGGACTGCTTTGGCAGCTGTGGCCCACATGTCCCACTATCTTCTGAACCACATGCATACACAGCACAGACCAGACTCATGGAAACTGCTCGACCTGAATGGAGCTACAGGAATGAAGCCAAAACAGAGTGACACTGTGCTCATTATTATGTAAGAAAACAAGGGAAGATGAAAATATAAGCAAAAATAGGAGAAGTAAAATATTAAGAGTAGGAGTTTAGGTAAAAATGCCACTTATGTGTTAGTTTGTAACAGATTTATCTGGATATGCCAGTATGTTCGAGGTGAAAAAGTATCTCCACTGGATTGGTCCACCAGAGAGCAGTGACAAGTGTATTTTCTGTGTGGTAATGTATCTTAATTCTTTAATAACCTAATTAAAGTAATCCAAATGAAAGTTTGTTATGCATTCATGTAAAATCCAATAAAGACTCTTCGAGAATATTTCAGAATCAGACTTTTTTTTAAAGTTCAAATAAAACATCTGCATTGGCCAAAGAAATCTAGCATTTGACAGGCAATGTCCTTTTAATTATTGCCAACTCATTTTGTATTTATTTACAGTGCTTTATTCACATCTGTTGGGGACTTCTACTGTCATTTTTCCGAAGAAATAACTTACCTGTTACAGAGGCCTGTCTTCACCGTCTTCATTTTTAATTAAAACTTTTCATATGGTGCTCATACACATACGTCATTCATCTTGCTATATTAAAGTAGTGATTGCTTTATAATTGCAATGGTTTATTATGTTGCCAAGTGAACATAATGTTGAGGGTGAAAGGCAGAGTCATTCAACCCATTTTGGGAAATCCTCTTAGCAGTTATTTGGAAATAAAACATATGAAATGGGCCGAAACGTGACAGCAGCAGATTTAACAGTATTTAGATCAGCAGTATTGGCTCGTTTAGCCACACTGGATTACAGCCATCAGTATGAGGGACCTACTGTGTCCCCAGTTGTTTTGCAGTGGATAGACCATTTGAAGTATTTTCAAGAGGGTTTATTGTAACGAATCTCAGGTCCCTTCACTTGCGCAAAATGATATATATATTGGTGGGATATATGTCACAGAAATAGCTTTCAATTTGAGGGAGCAACTAGAAAGAACCTGGCTGCCTCCTCACACTTGAGGTGGAGGTAGCCTCGAGCAGAACATCCTCTTTTTAGGAAAACATTGCCTCCTTCAGGTAGCTGTCCAAACTGGCTGACGCTATACGTTGACAGACACAAACACTGCGCTGTTTCTTTAAAAGGGGAGAGGGTCTATCGCTGTCTGTGCGCCTTTGCAGTCAATGGCGGCCCACTCTTATGGTCTGTGTACAGATAGCCACTCATCCCCGGCTGATCACTCTGTGTGCATCGAATTACATTGACATATAAACCTCATCGCCCTGGATTAAAGAGAAATTTAAAACAGGGGATTCAAACGATGAGGCAGGTCTGTAGAGGGTTTAGAGCAAGGCATATTTATCGAGGCCTTCATTATAACGACCATAAAGCACCAGTGGATCTAACAGCTCCTGATACATTTGATCAATCGATTTTTCTTTTGCTGTAGTGCTGCTTTACAGAGCAGAACAGTACGCAATGGAAACAACGGCTTTTCTTCTTTTTTTTTTTTACACGCTGACAAACGTATGTGCAACCACAGTGCTGTTATCGCAGACAATAACACGGGCTGCTGTGACCTACAAAAGAAATTGCCTCATGGATCAGTGGGCAGAAAGAGAGGCCAGACAACAAACTGCGTCGGTTTCACGGATCTGGGCAGCGCGCAGACACGCCGACGGGGCGGGCGGTCGGTTGGTTATGCAGAGGAGGAGAGCTGGGGGTGTATTCATTGCCCTTACTTTTTCCGTGGACCCGGGGCTGAGCCGCTCCAGCAGTCTGCACAAGACCACACCATCTTTCAGGGAGGTCTGCAGAAAGGCTTCAGGATCCGAGATGGTCTTCTTCGGTGACTCCAGCACCCCGAGCGTAATCAACCACGTAACCGTCTGTTCCGCCGAATTCATGTCCAGTCACAGCAGATCCGATTCAACAAAGCGGCTGTTTTGGTATCTGAACAGCTTACCGCCCTGGTTACGCTGTCATCTGTGCGTTAGAACAGAAACATGATTAATCCACAAATATGATGCACGAGGTGAGAGAGGGAGAGAGGAGCTGCGGGAAACCCTCTATCTCGGGTGGATGCGGATGACGGCTGGCTGGTGGAGATTCAGAAGGTCTGGTTTCCTCCCTTGAATGGTCTGTTTCCCCCCCCCCCTCTAACCTGGAAAGCTGTCAAGTGCGGTTCGCTGTGATGCGTTGAGGCAGTGGACTGCATACATGCGCATCGCAGCCGCCAGCCACTCATCTATTGGATGACATCACAGCAGAGGGACAAGCCATTCCAACCAGTTGTTAGGGCACTCCAGCTTGTCATGAAAAGGCTTTTCACTGCGTGGCTTTACATATCCTGCTCTTTTATCCGTTTATTATAACCACGCCGCTGGCTGTTTGTTGTTAGCTGCTGTAAGAAGCGGTTTGGGTTGTTTTTTTCGACAGGCCTCAATACAAAAGGGGAAGCAGCAGAAAACACAGGTCTTCTCACCGATCTCTGTCTAGGAAGGTAACACATTATATATATTTCATGCAGGGAGGGAATTTTGCTGTGTTTTACAGTCAAGATTTTATATCTAATCTCTCATCTCCCCTAAACAACTGTAATCTAATGCACTGGTTCTCAACCTGGGGGCCAGGATCACATGAAGGGGGGCCACAAGGTAAATATAGGAATAAAGAAAGATTTCTGCTATATAACTGAGATTTTGCATGTTGTTTTTGACTTGTGCAGGTCCATAAATGGTCAAACTGAAACAATCACTACTTGCTTGAAATGCTTACGTTTAATACAAATGTGTAAACTTCAAGATGACGGTCACAAGTTGATCCATATCTGCACATTCTGCAGAAAATGGATGCACTTGAAGGAATAGCTGACCATTAAAACATGCCAATTGCATCATTGACAATTACTTAATCAGGTGAATTAATTCCACACAGCTGTTAATATTTGATTAATCATTAGATTGTTTGATTTAATACTCAATATGTTAAATTTTGGATTGTGAGGTGGAAAAAAACAAGCTATTTACATCAAGTAGGGTGGACAAAATATTGGAAACAATCAAATGTTGAGATCTTAAAATAATATATGAAGATGCTACTGAGAGGGGGGGTGTGTGTGTGTGTGTGTGTGTGTGTGTGTGTGTGTGTGTGTGTGTGTGTGTGTGTGTGTGTGTGTGTGTGTGTGTGTGTGTGTGTGTGTGTGTGTGTGTGTGTGTGTGTGTGTGTGTAATGAAGGTGCTATTAAAGAAGAATACATTATCTCAGGAAAACATTTCCATGGCACAGACTATCACAGTCACACTGGCACTGTAGCAGAGAAAAGCGTCGCTTCTCACTTTGGCCACAAGGTGGAGCCCTTTGTTCACTGTATTCGCTGATCTGCTCTTATCTTCTAATCCAGTGTTATATGGACGCTGTCAGAGTTATGAGGTGGCTTGCCGATATATACTGCAATAATTTTGCAAACTGCAAGTAAACAAGGAGCCGGTTAAGAGCCATTTATAATCCCCTATCAGATTTATATGAATGATTGATAAGCTTTTAATCTATTCAGGCCATCTGAGGTAGTGGGGTCATTTGGTTACAAAGTCAGGAAAAACTAACTGATAAGACAAAGAAATGTCCTTTAGGGACATATAAGCACATGGTGGTGCTTGTTAGTGAGCTAAATAACTAAATGATGTTGAAAATATGTATAGAATCTTTATTTTTGGGTAGCTGCCATTTGAACAAAATTTAAATGGTGTGCAGGTGAAATTGTTACAAACCCTTTTTAAAAAAGACTGAAATAAATCACTAAATAATGGTTTATAAATCTGGACCTAAATACATTTCTTACAAAACTTGTATTAATAATAACTGTATTAACATGTATAACTGCAAACATGTTGGCTAATTGGATAGTGAAAAATCCATTCGTGATCTATTAATAATTTAGCAACATGTTTTTAACCAGTCAGAATGATTTCCCAAAAACCTGACAACTGTGAAGTTCTTTTTATTTATGGCTCGAAACAGACCTATAAAGAAGCATTAATAAACTCTAAAGCACAAAAATGGTTTGCACACCCATATCAGCAGATACAAAAGTCAGCTGAAAGTATACATTATCTTCCATTTTAAATTGTAAAATTGGAGCAGAGTGGAAAACTATCAGATTTTTGGGTTGATCTTCATTGTGCATAATACCTCATTTATCTGGGATTGTGAACTGTTTGTGCTTTTGTTTGTGTGAACTGTTCTAAACAGGCAGCGTCGAGGGATGCCCTTGTGCCTTCGACGTCCTGTCGCCATGGGTCTGTAACCATGGGTGCTACTGTGAGGCTGTGGAGACTGGCCCTAGGCATTTCACATCCCTCCATTCCCAGTTCATCCCAACAATTTAGACTCTGCTCCTTTAGGAAAATGCGGTACTTTCATTCTCTTTACTTCCGAGCTTTGTGAGCATGCAAATGAAACCTGAAAGATTCAGAGAAAGAGAGAAAAATGTGTTTCCATGTGTAGTCTCTTAAACAAGCAAAACTTATGAGTGTCACAGTATCAGACAGTTACTTGTGTCTGCCCCTTGGTTCAGTCTTTTGACAGGTACCATAAACAATAAGGGACACTGTGGTCTCTCGAGTGTACAGCCCAAACCCAAACTCCAGATTTAATCAATTAAAATGCTTCCCATTCTCTGTCTTTATAAAGACAACACTGCTCTTATACAAGGGAATGGGTGGTTTGAAGGATCGTGGTGTCACCTATGGCCCCTTGAATCAATGCAGTCATGCTCTAAAAATCAATCTTCTTGTGTCCATCTCTCCTTCCTCTCTCAGCTCTCAGCTCCCCCTCTTCCCCCACTCCAACCTCCCCACCTCAGAGCTATCTGAGCCAGAGAGACAGATCATATTTTATTATGACAAAGCAAAGTCCATGCAGCCCAGAGCCACTTCACAGGCCAGAATGCATTAAGGGAATAATGGATGGATGAGACAAGCAGGCAATGCCAAGATGTCGGAAAGAGAGATGGTCAGACATACATTTTCTGTAGAGGAGATGGAGCCTCGAGAGACAACAAATCTAATTTTACTCACAACATGCTTCAGCTAGAACTGCGTATATAATGTAGGTGACTAATAAAAAATAATCACCTGTTCAATTAAGCCATTTTTAATGGGGTTTTCGTGTACCTCCCCCCTGCTGGGCTCTGGACCTCACTCGCCGATCTGCAAGACTGCAAAGCTCGATTGGGAAATCCAGCATAACACATATGTGAACAGAAGTCCCTTTGTGAACCTGAGATTTATTTGTAACAATGAACGTCTTTCACTTGGCTCAGTTTTTGTACATACAGTATGAAAGTGCTGTTTGTTTACTTTGTCACATTTGTATTTGATACAGTATGTTCCGTACAGACGTATATGTTTTCCTATTTTCCTTTTGGCTCTGTAGGCAAGTGGTGTCTCGTAAGTCCATGTGAGTTCCAGTCGCATTGAGAGAATGACATCTGAAAAGTGTAAAAAAACCAAAAACAATAACATATATTTTGATTTGTTGATCATTTACTGGCTGAAAAAAAGTGCAGCTGACTTTCAGGCTAAATACTGATATAGTGTACATTTTAGACAGTCACCCTTAACATAGTAAAAAGTGATAAGTATCCAAAGACACCTGACACCTGACCTGCCCAACACTAAACAAAAGTTAGCTGATGAACACAAAGAAGCATTTAGCAGTTAAAGAGGAGTTGATGACAACTGAAACAAATGATTATGGAATTTACAGGATGGCCAAAAACACCATTTGTCATTTCTCAAAAAGGTTTGAAAACTTTGTTTGAAAGTAAAAAAAAAAATATTTTGACATTCATCTGCTTAAATAAAACAAGTTTAACTGTGCTAACCTCAAGTCTGATTGAAAGATTGATACTTTTGGAAGCCAGTGCAGTGGAAAGTTGAAGCCTGTGTTACCCGCATCACAAGAGGCGACCAGCTGTATGTAACTATCTCAGTTACCAGGTCACTGAGCTATCTACCAAACTGAAGCAATTTCATGTAACAAACAAACCAACCAGGCGTAGCCTGCTGACCTTGGGAACAATTTAAAATGGAGTCTTCACTATAGAAAATGCAAATCATACCGCAAAACGTCCAAATGTTAATACATTGCTGTGTTCAAATGGAACTCGTGAGCTCGTGGTTACAACATGAAAAGTCGTGTGCACCGTATGCTTGACGTTCAAGCGGTTAAGTCGTAAAAACAACATGAATGGTGTCTAGAAGCCACAGAGGGGAACAATTTAGCAAGCTAATGGAATGCAGGAAATGGAAAGGCACAAAGGGAAAAGATGAGGGCGTTGGGAAGATCAACATTACCCTCAGACTGAGGCTATTATAAAAGTTATGAAGACAAAGTCCACATGACTAAAATTAAAATGTAGTAGCTTAATATCCAACAAAAAATACACTTCCATAGCCTCTGCTATTTCCGCAAACACGTCACAACTCCTCAACTGGTCTAAAGAAAATGTCTAGTTCCAAAGTCCCATTTGAATGCAGCAAAAGTTCATACTCTAATTTTACAAAGATTAAATTGAACAAAAACAACAACCTACTACTAACAACAACCTACTACTAACAGCAGGGAAGGACTATGCAAAATTATACCAAACTGCCGAGAGTCAGACTGAGGGCAGACTTCATGCTACAGTGACTCACAACCGCCTCCACACTTACCAAGTGGTATTTCAAGACGGGACTTTTACTCTTACATATTTCCCCTTTAATGCATAGAAATATTGCTTGGTTATTTTTTCTTAATGGGTAAATTGCAAACTGTGTTAACTTGTCAACAAAAACACAATTACCCGTACAATGCCACCCAAAAATATCAATTAATGCAGGTTTAGGGGTCCCATACTTATAGCTACGCCCCTGAGGTAGACTGGATGTCATAATATTTATGACATCACCGAGTGTCCCGGCCGTCGGCGGGTTTTTTTTTTTTTTAGCGACATTGGGCGGCTCGAATGGCCTAATTACGCATTTCCAGGCGGCACCAGTGCTTCACATCCACAGGGCCGCTGTGAGTCGTGATCTCTCTGCGTGAGCTGCGCGTGTGTCATCTCTGACGTTAACGACCCGCCTACATCGCCGTCTGTCTCCCTCAGAGTCAGACTGAGTCTGCTGCTGCTGCTGCTGCTGCACGGAGGATCCACGACCGAGGAGCCGGACTGATGCCAGCGTCACGGCGGGGGAAGCACCGCCGCCACTAACGCGAGTCCTCACTGGTATGGATACCGGAGGAGAGCACTGACCATCCAGGAACCATGCCTACTGTCCTCGGTGGCAAGGGGAAACTTTCCATTGTCCGCTTTCTGCTCCGATGCACATATTCTCAGGTAAGAGGGTGTATTGTAGTTTATAAGAAGACTGAGTTATGAGATAATGCTTGTGTTGATATGCTCTGGATGGTTAAAAGGCAGACATTTATTGACTTTTACGTGTATTATTCTTGCTCCAGATTCTTGCATGTTTCAAGTCACTAATTTGTAAATAGCTTTAGGATTTATTTGGAGTAATTTTGCTTTCAATTAAACAAAGACAATGTATTATTTCGAATTGATTTATACCATAGGCTAACTGTACTGTTACATCTATCCTTATAAAAGATTAAATTTGTAGATTAAAAGTGTTCAGATAGATATTTGGTAATAGTACTCAGCACAGACGGAAGTGCTGAAAATCACCTGAAATTGAAAGATAACTTCAGTAATTGCGGATACTTTAAGAATGTAACAAGTGGTTAGCACAGTGTATTTGGCGTACATGTTGCTTGTTGCAGGTGTTATGATGGGTTGTGGTTTGTTTGGTCCCTGGAGGAGTTCACTCACCTGAGTATTGCACCAGAGCTGTGGCCTGTGAGTGGGTATGAACGTGTGAAACACATCACACATGATAATATTCACACTAATAGGTCTGTAAGTGTAAACTGATGAAGCAGGCCAGACTTTGTGCACCATGGTCACAAGGAGCTAAAATACCGACTGTCTGTGTTTATGTTTCTCATTTAGTGCCCACGGCCTCATAACGGCCTTGTGGTTGTAATAATCAAGACAGTTTCACACACACTATTTCCTACTCACTGAGACTTTAGCCACTCAGACACCGACCATAGTGAGTCATGCAAGCAAGAAGAGACATACGTGCATGTTGCAGTAAAAACAGATTTTCTATTGTGCATTCTCATGCTGCACAGATGGCGTGAAATGGAATATAATGTGTAAAGGAAAAGTTAAACAGTAGGAAATATTCACAGCCAAGATGTACGGCAGTATTACATTGAAATACGTAAATTTAGAATGATTAAAAAGTGAACCAAAACCCAAACCAGGCTAATGTAACGAGCGTGATAACATTATAAATGCAGGGAAACAATTGTTGCAGCAGGATCATCTGTTTTCACACATAAATAGCAATTTAACACAGTAACAATAAAACTCACTCCCACGTAGAAAGCACACACTGTTACACAGATGGGGAAGTGCAAGTAATGCAAAGTTGTCTTTTATCTTAACGCTTGAACAAATGGATCTCGGTTTTCCTACCAATGACATGAATGTAAATTGTGAGCTGAACTGTTAAAAAAAAAAAGTAGAAATGTGGGGGAGGGAGTAAGAGAGGGAGAGGGGGTGCCTGACATGGATGGAAACAGAAAGTTACTTGCAACAGAATTAGTATCCGGCTGATCATCTGCAGCTGTAATTTCTAAAATATGAGTCATCAACGAGCTTCAAAGTCCTCTCGACTCTCACAATGACTGTGGGTGTGTGAGACTGGATGGATTACAGTAAGGTGCTGAGCTGCGAATGTACCAGCAAAAAAGGCGGGAAGGGAAGAGAGGTCCTTATTTTGTTTTTTAGCATGTCTCAGTGATGCAGACTGAAAAAAGAACATTTACATTGTGAGCAACAGCCGGTGAAAGAAATTAATTAGTTGATGTACTCGCTGTCTGTGCACTGCTATCGTTGCTAATCAGCGCGTATACGTGAGCGCTCAATTCATCTTCTGCGTTTTACTGAAACTAAGATGCTTTAAATATGGTTTCGTGCGCTTTGTCAACCATAGATCCTCCTCCATGTGCTTGTCAATAACTAAACCTACATCTGTCATTGCAAAGTATAACAAAACTCCCTCTGATTAGCTGTCAGTCTCAACTTCCTGTGGTGTTCGCCTCATTTAGGTAACGAGAAGCCAACACAACACCTGTGCCAAAGAACTTTTTGAGGTAAGTAATTGCTTGAGCTTGACTGTAACTTTTTTGTGTAACCAGAGTGTTTTTGTATTTTAAACAGGATTTAGGGGCATCTATTGGCAGAGATTGAATATAATGTGTAACCACCTGAAACATCATCTTAAACTCTTATCTCGGGAGCGCGTCCTTTTCCATTAGCGCCCCTATGTTTCTACAGTAGTCCATCAGGGACAAACCAAACACTGGCTGTAAATAAGACTTGTCAAGTTTTTCGGGAGTTTCACTTCCCCCTGTAGGTTCCCTCACACGCTTGGATGTGGAGGGGTATTTAGTAGCACTCGAAATCTAACTGCTCGATGCCACTAAATCCTGCACACTGCTCCTCTAAAGAAGCTGCGGTTGGTTTTATTTTTGCAGAGTTGTAGTCATTTGGGACTGTAGACTCAGTAGACTGATTACGGAACATGATTTCTTGGAGGAGGAGACGCCAGCAGCAGCTTACAAGGAGGGCAGTACCTGATGGTTATCAGCTCATCTGCACATTCATTTTGTTGATTAGTCACAGAACACATCTACATGACATATCAAAATACACTGAAAGATATCCTCTTCACTTTTTCCACAGAATACAATAAGGGGGCACCATCAGCTGTCATATTTTGTCTGATCAACAACCCAAAAACTCAAAAATATTCCTTCTGAAATAATAGAAAATACAGAAAGGCAGCAAATCTTATTATTGAGATGCTTCGGTCACATGCCATCAAATTATCCTACACATACCGCTCCAAACAATTTTACAAGTTGAACTATTGACAGATGAACAAAATAGTTGCAGATTAATTTGCAGCTAATCGCCTGATGAGTCAATTAATCCATTTAGGCTCCAACCTCACAGATTTCTTAGCATGTTTTTAGTGGCAGGTTCGTATTTCTATTCTCTGTTCTGTCTCTCGTCTGGGACGAAGAGCAGGAGCAAAGGAGAAGAAGAGAGTTTGGGGTGGGAAAGGGTGGGAGGAAGATAGCAACACATAATGCTCCACCTGGGAGACCTTGTTGTTGTTGGAGGAGGAAAGCGTTGAGGGCTGCTGCTGTGTCCTTGGTGACTGAGGAAGGGGAGATAATGAAGTGAAAGGATGAGCAGAGAGAGGAAACACTTGGCCTCCGGGGCTTACTGTGGAGGGTGGGAAGAGGAAGGAGGAGGAGAAGATTAAGAGAAAAGAGTCACCTGCCAAGTTCATAGAAATGTGTAATTTTATGCACGAATGTCAACGAATGAATGAAATGCCCTTAATGCCGAGTCCTGGTAAGAGTTCAAGAAGGAAATTGACATTTTGTGAAATACATGACAAAATCTGCCTCCATGTGCTTCTAATAATCTTATTAAGAAGTACATTCAGCTCCTTCTGATTCCCAGGGGGTCAAACACTGGTTTTGTCAAAGCGTTACGATACGCCAAAGGTGCTCTTTGGTGTTGTCGAAGAAGGTAATGTGGCAGAGTAGAAAGAGTGGTAAAGTCTGTTCAGGGAAGAGGTGGGGTGGCGGAGTCTCACCAGGGAGACTGGTGTTCAAGTCTGTGAGAAAGAAAAAGCTCACCTGGACTTCTATATTAAGTATAGTACATACATAACATAATGTAGTTAACTTATGTAAAGTACTTAAAGTAAATTATGTGATGTCTGCAACATTACTTACTTTAAACTACTTACCTTAACTCAAACTAGGATCTTTTTCCAGACCTAACCATGCGGCTATTGGAGCCTTCAGGTGCAAATCTGAGACGGCAGAGGGTTGTTACAAAACAGCAGTAATTTTGACCCGAACAGGTTGATGCATTATATCTTGTTTCTTAAATCTGTATGAAAACCTAAGTGTAAAAAATGCAATGTGGTTCGGCATGTTCAGCACTTACTGTTAGCCCACCATAAAATACCCCTTTTTATGTGGGTTTTGTGATTTAAGACAGAGGCAGGCTATCCATTTCCCCTTGTTTTTATGCCAAGCTAAGCTAACCGGATACTGGCTGCAATCTTATATCAAACAGACAAAAATGAGAGTGGTAACAATGTTCTTACCTGACACTAAGAGAGAATGTAAAACAAACAAAAAAAGCAACAGTTCCCAAAATGATGAGTAATTTCTTTAAAACCTCAGCACTTCCTGTTCCCACGCACCCTGATCTGTACTCAGTTCACCAGCCCTCCAATACACACACATACACACACACACACACACACACACACACACACACACACACACACACACACACACACACACACACACACACACACACACACTCAAATCCTCAGCCATCGGAGCTGATAAAACCTGACCTTTTCCAAAGCTTGCTCACTGTTTCAGCAGTCAAGCAACCTTGTGCCCTTCTTCTTTACTCAATAGTTGTTACACGCATATACATTACAGACAGAAACCCTCTGCTTCCACATCATGACAAAGCTGAAGATTCAGAGCTAAAATGGTAAATGAATGGTACAAAATCAGGCCATTTTTTTTTTCAACATCCGCGAGGTCTGGTTTGTCTGGGTGTGACTGCAGGCAATTTAATCAGAAGAGATTATTATCAGAGCGCGAGCTAAAACAGTGTACTGTGGATGCAGTGCCTTCTGCGTCTGGCTGGTTTCCTCTCGAGCAGTGCAGAGAGAGAAAACAAATAAGAAACAAGGCACATTCTCATCATTGTCCAGGTTTATAATACTGTGTATTCATCACAGACTATATTTGACCTCAGAGCGAGCATCCACACATGCACAGACACCATCACGGGCCCGCAGCTGTGAACACTAATAAACCATCATATTATGTGGGATAATTACCTGTAAATCTTCGTTTTTCATGTTTTAGTAAATACTGTCATAACTAGAAACCGCTCAGAGAACACACACCTCAGCCCAGCTAACAGTATCCTATTTACTTTGGAATTGCAATTCATCTGCATATATATTATTCTGAAACAAAAAACACAGTCTTCAATCATACTGAGTGGAAGATGGCAGGCAGAGACAGATTTGTTAGTATAGTGGAAAAAATAATGTTTGACATGATTAAAGATATTAAATTAATTAAATTAAAAATGATTGTATTGCTGTTGCACACAGTATAGGAGCAATACAACCCAATGTAATGACAAGGTGCAATAACTTTATGTTGGAAAGCTTTAAAAAAAAAATTATATATATATATATTACTACACTGCAAAAAATTATTAATACTTTTTTTAAAGGATTTTTTTGGCTGCATCCACTCACTAACGGTATGATGCAAATTGCATTATGGTGAAGTTATGTGGTGACATTATTGCAAAAGCGTAAGAATCCGTTTCTCTCACTCGCTAGGTTAGTATGTGATGCAGAGTAGCATAATTGTGGTCGACCCCGGTGCATATATTTATTTTGAACTCTTGCTTCACATTTCCCAGCATGCCTTCCTCCCTTGTACTTTTGGGAATAAAGCAACCAAATTAAATAAAAAGACGTTTCTATGGAAGATTTAAATGAACAAAATGAGATAATCTGCATAAAATAGACTGGGACTCAAAACCAGAATCTGCAGAAGGTGTGAAGGTAGTATATCTAATACAAGCTATAGGTTGTGTGAAGGTACAACAGATAATAGAGATCTGGACTGCCCTACACATTAAAAGAAATGTCCCAAAATCTTGACTAAGACGCTGATTGCTTTTACTCTAGGTGCATCGGCGACAGTAAAGCCACGGTGCACGTTTGCTAGTAAACCTACACATTAAAGTGAACCTTTCGAAAGGAAGGTGGGCGTTTGTTGTGCACTCTGTGAAATATAATGCAGATGGTGCCACTGCCAAACAGTTCAATCTAACAGTGTTCAGCAGTTGGTGATTGGACCTTTTGCATTGGAAACTGATGATTACTTGTTGCAGCTTGAGCCACCTGGCGTCTTTTATGCTCATCTCCCCATGGCTGCCCTAAAAGCAACAAATGCTGTGATGAGCTTTCTTGTTTTCTGGTTGCACACCTTTAAGAAAGACGACTTTGAATAACTCTCTACCTGTATAGCACAGTAATACCTTGATCTGTCTTCCTGGAAAATGCGAGATCATGTCTGTTTTTAAGTTTATTCACACACACTTTCAGCCCACAAAGCGAGGTTTGTTCACATATAAAATTAAATGAGAAGCTGTTGCTGTCACCTGTTTATTTAGCCGTATATTAGCAGCTCTGATGTGCTGGTGTTTTTGATTTACTACAAACTGACTGATCACAGCCACTTCAAGCATGTAATTCACTTCTCTCATACGACATCAGAGACTGCAGATAACCCATAATCCCAGCCCGACCTACTCCCCCTGGTGGGGAGGAACAGTGCTGATAATGAGAGTCAGCTGTCAAACATGACTCTGCACCGTACACATGGAAATGGGAGAACTCCTAAATGAAAGGGAACTAAAGAAAGTTCTGATGACAGATTTAGAATAACTGTAATTTTGTAGGATTCATTGATCACATTGGCATCTTAACATTCACCTTTGACCCCTCATTTCTGTTGTACAGGACATGACTCAGTCCTGGCCGTCCCAGCAAGCCTTAGGGGGTGACCAGGCCCAGCGAATCCTCTACAACTCTAAGGTATGTGTGTGTTTGGTCTATCTTTGATAATTAAAGGGGAACTTTACTCAGTTATATATAGTCGGCTTAGAGCTGTTTCAGAGTGCTGTTACACACGTGAAAAAACTTTTTGTTACTTCAGTGGAAAGTCTGACGTATTGAAGTTAAATGTTACTCCTAGAAGATTGAGGCTGTTAGCCACTTCCTATATAGCACATCCAAATCTGCGCAGCAAACTAATTTACTTGCATTGTGGGTAATGTCGATGCCACATTTTGACAAGGAAGAAGAATGTGTAAAATATAATAATAATAATAATAATAATAATAATAATAATAACGAGTTTAATGCTTTAAAACTGTTAACAATGTTTTCTGTCCTACTTTTCCAAGGATGCAAAACAGCCGACTACACAGCAAAGACAAAGTATGTATTCTCTGATGATTAACTTGCCATATTTTATATATGCAATGTATGTTAATATACGGTTCGTCATCTGGTTTTGAATATATCTCGGTCTCTGTCAGGTCGGGGGGACGTTCCGCTGCGAATGACCCGTCACCCCCACGTGGCACCTCACAAATCGTAAGTGGGGCAAGAAGAAACATGATCCACCGAAGGTCATCCAACCTGAACCGCTGCTGCAGCACACACACAAGTGATAAAATACATCACACACGTAATTAGTGTTCTTCTCAGCAAGTTCTGTAAAACATATTTATAACCCTCATCGTCTAAACAGCCACAAGGAAAAGTGATAGAGAGCGCGAGTGAGTGGAAGTAGACATGCAGGGTCAGTCGGCTTGCACTGTTTTAGGCTATATAACATGGGTCAGGTCAAAGGTCACCTAACATTCCTGAAAGCTGTCAGTGGAGACCGATGTGCTCCCGTTTGTTAACTTTTTACATCCTCGTTTTAATGGGAAACACATGTTGAGTGGTGTAAGCCAACGGCACGTCCCACATTATCCCACCGCCATAGTTATGTAACAGCAGTTTTCAATAATATTCAGAAAAGCTCATTCTTTTTCACACATTATAGCACTTCTTTGCAATCTAACTGAGATGTGTTTAATTACGTATATTACCAAAGTACTGAGTTTTTGAATAAAGTGATTTCAAATTTATTGGCAGTGTTAATCGCTATAGGTTATTTGTTTTGTCATCTTAAAACCAAATACACAAATTTTGGTTTTTAAAACTGAATTATATCTGTTTTGTAAATATAACTGGCTTGCAAATTTAATCCAATGCCTTCATAAACCATCTACCATATCTTCACAGTGACGTATAAATGTTTTCATCTTTGACTTTACTGTATTTCCAGAAACCTAAAGAAACATATTAGTGTGTTTAATTTGGATGAAAACGAACATTCTTAGGAAAACCTGATGTGTTCAACCACATTAAATACGGTTTCTTTGTTGATATCATTAGGAAAAATTTAGGATTTGTACTCATTGTTTTGACTGTTGGTTTGTTTACAGCATGCTTGCTGATGACCTGAAGCTGAGCAGTGACGAAGATGACACTCATAGGGTAGGTAGCACTCATCTTCCCATATTGTTGAGCATTTCTTAATGAGTAGTTTTGACCTGAGCATGATTAAGGAGGCAGGCCGAGAGAGCGTGAGAGCACCGAGGAAGAGAATGTGCAAGGGAAAGCAAAACACCAACTATTAGTGGAGTGTTTGGCAGCTCCTGCTGCCGGGTGCCTGTTTTTCTGGTAGTGTTTAATGGTGTGCTCACACACCCATACGCTAAGTATGTGAAGACAGTCATTCAGGGGGAGGTGATATATCAAAAGTAGTGAGGTGTTGTCTTTGCTATGCCTGCCGGGGATGATATATTTTTTGTTTTGTGTTCCCAAAGGCCATTCATGAGTCAGCTTCCTGGGACAGACACAGGTACTCGCTCACAAAATATGTCATTGTTTCGATGTTTTTTTTTTCACGAGTGTTCATCTGTAAATATAAGTCAAACTGTGGGGATAACAAAAGTATGTCTGCCTGTGTATGTACGCTCCTCTCAGCTGTGTACCTCCACTGACCTCTCTGATGTTTGCGTGTGTGTTGACTGACAGCCTGTCAGCACAGCGAGCGCACACACATGGCAGGCGGGTGAGACATTCCAGCTCGGACACTTCAGGCTCAGACTCCTCTGCCGAGTCGGGCAGCAGCAGCCTTCATTCCCGGAGCCCCAGCCGCAGTCCAGAAGTTCACCCAGATCCTGCGTCGCCTGCCAGCCGGCAGCCACCCTGCAACGACAAGCAGGTACCAAACGCTGTGGCCTCAAGCCCCCTCTTTTGCCTGTCTTTCTCTGCCCCGCTGCCTCTCATCTCCTCCGTTTGTGTGCCTTTGGGTGAATTCTCTACAGCGAGTGGTGGCCTCGAGGCAGTTACTGGCAGGTGTGGGGAAGGACAGAGGAATGAGCAATGCATTGTGAGTTGGACAGGAGGAGGATTGGGGGTCAAGGGACCGAGGTAGCTTAGGGAATTAATGCCTTGGTGAACAGAAAGCCCTCAGGAGGTGGAAGTCATCAAGGCTAGAGTTAATGTTGACACCTACAACTAGAGTTACTTTCGTTTTCAAAACAGTAGTGCAGAGGTGAGCTTGGTAGGTATGATGGGGTTTTGGAGGTGTGGGGGATGGTTTGAGACTCGTGCTATATGTGTAATGAAGGGGAAACCTGCTCCTCTTTTATGAATGGAAGGCCCTGTACGACACAGCAGACTGTATTACTGAACATGCGCTACATTGGGCCCCTATAGCCAGAGGAAGGGAGGGGAGTGCGTGTGTTTGTGGGGGGTGTACACCATGTGTTTTTCATTTAACGTAGAGTGTTTGAGTGTCTCCCAAGGAAAAGATGGGGGTTGGAGTTGTGGAAGCAGCAAATCCAGAGTTCCAGGTAGTGAGAGAAAAAGGGAGGGACAGAAAAAGAAGGAGGGAGGGCAGTCGAGACGGTACAAGAGATGCAGTGTCTTCTCTGGAAAGAGGGCGAGGGATGAGGGTAGGCGGGGAGGGAGGGGGGCGGGGGGGCAGTGTTTGACTTGAGGAGTAGAGGTTTAATTTAGTTCCTGGTCAGCTAAGACAGAAAAAGAGAACACGTAAGAGGGAAAGAAGTTTGCTCTCAAGCCGTGAGTACCCACCTTGTTTTTTCTTTGTTTTGTTTTTTAGGAGTAAAAACTTGTTCTTTGTTCTGATTCTTACAGTTAGCAAGCCAGATGTTAAGTAAACATTAAGTGAGTAATTTGGCATAATTGGATGGGGGTTGAGCTACTGTAAGCAGAGAGTGTGAGTCCTCTTTGACTGTGAGGCCATGGAGCACGTAGACTGCTAAAAGGAGGTTAGAATGTCAGTTGGAATTTAGTTTTTGTGTCGTAATCCAAACATGTCATTTGGAGTTTAAAGGACTTTCATAACAGCTGAGCTTGTGAGGGGTTTGTTATGTGCAGTCGGTCTAGTGTATTCTAGATGGTTCTATTAGAATGTGCAGATGTTGTACTATATGCACAATTGTTTGAGGTAGGTTGTGAATCATTCGTCAACTTGGCTTAATGTCACATGAAGTGATCCTACATTCTCTGTTTGTACCTAATTATCCCTGAAATAGTACAAGAAGAGACTTGTCCTACTGACTACTGTCCTACTGTACTGCAGTTTTGATCACTTGTATTTTACTTGAGCAATATTTAAGTCGGCGGTATTTTACTAAATACGATTTTCCGACCGTCAAATGTTCCCTGAAAAATTGATGTCCTTTTTATCAAGTAATTTGAAATATTGTGCTAAACCCCGTTTTTCTTAAATCTAGCAGTGCAGAAAGGATGATATCTTAGCCTTTTTAAATACAAATGAATAAGTTTTTTTTTTAAATACATTTTCAGTTTTCATAATTCTAGCGCATAGATTTGCCTCATATTTTTTAGTTTCAAGATATATTCAGATCAGGTTCATGTGAATTTAAATAGGTTGATTTGCATTAACAGAACTTTGAAAGAGACAGAGTGAATCGTCTTTTCTCTTCGAGAGACTGAACTGTAAAAACAGTATATTAAGTCAAATTACTGCTTTTGAATCGGTTGCAAATGGGAAATTAGTGCTAACATCACCAATAATCCACTACGATCGATATAATGGAATTTTCTCTGTCAAGTGTTTAAAAAAAACTAAAAACTTGTTTAACTCTACTACATGTGTATGTGGAAAGCCTTACGATCAGCAAAGATTCATTTTGAATATATCTGTTCTACAATTAATATTTATCATCTCTCCCTTTTTCTGTGTTTTCATAAGACTGGTCACCTCCCTGCGGCCCAGTGGCAGTTAGATAAATGGCTGAAGAAGTCCCGGAAAAAATCTGCCAGCAGTGAACAAGATCCCTCCCAGAGCATTCCAGGACGCCCGCTCTCTCCCCACACCCAGCGAGCCCCATCACCAGCCAGGTCGTGGGACAGCAATCAGGAATACAGCCCTAGCCAAAGCCCTATTCCCAGCCCCCAGTTCAATTACAGCCCCAACAACAGCTCCCTACCAAGCCCTGGTTACAGCTACTGCCCGAGCCCCAGCCCATTCCAGAGTACCTGCCCAAGCCCCAGCCCTTGTCCAAGGCACAGTCCGATCCACAGTCCAGTTCCAAGTGTTTGCCCTAGTCCGTGTGGGAGTCCGAGAGACAGCCCTAGCCCCAGCCCGAGCCCTATACCTAGACATCCTCCTAGAAGCCCAAGTCCCAGTCTACCCGCACCTACAAGGGTTTGTCACTACCCAGAGGTTCAGCGTCAGAACCAAACACAACCTAGTCTAACAACCAATCCACACAGGACAAAAATTAAGCCATGGGAAGCGCCATTGCCTAACTCCAGTACAAAGAGCAAGCCCACAACTAACACTCATCTTGAGCCATTTCATCAGCACAGAAACAAGACCCGACCAACACAGGACCAAGACCAAGGTCAAAGCAAGTCGAAGGCTTCTGCGGTTTTACCCTCTAGCAACAATCAAAGCCACAAACCTAGACCCAAGCCGAATATTTATTCAAGCTCTAAACAGCTTGCAGAGGCTCCCAAATGTAAAAACATATCAAATTTGGAGCAAATCCAGGGCAGCAGATACAACCACAAGCCCTGGCCTCCTTTTGAGCCTAGCGCACAACATAGCCCGACAAGAGTAAAGCAATTAG
Organism: Brachyistius frenatus; assembly: GCF_029030835.1. Classification (NCBI taxonomy): domain Eukaryota; kingdom Metazoa; phylum Chordata; class Actinopteri; family Embiotocidae; genus Brachyistius; species Brachyistius frenatus. The sequence continues at coordinate 554,548 of NW_027210669.1, read as the reverse complement.
TTCCCACTAGTCGTGAAACCAACGCTGGTCACAGTTCTCTTTCCCAATCTACCTCTAAAGCTACAAGTCATTCTGGTACTGGGTCGAACCCCAGGTCCAGCGCTAGCCTTAAACATAGGCCTTGGGAGCCTAAGGGCCCAAACCCTGTGCATGTCAATCACGCAAATTCATCACAAAAGAAACCTCAAGCTAAGGAACAGGAAGTGGAACACAGAAGAAATCATTTGACCCAAACAGAGGGAAGAAAACACGAGAGAAAGGACGAAAGACACAAGGAAAAACAGCAAGGGAAACCAGAAAGAAAGGAAGACAAGAGGCTGGCGGAGGAGCAGCTACTGAGACGTCCCTGGATCCAAAGTTCGGCCGAAGAAGAGGAGGAGGAGGAGGAGGAGGAAGTGATAAAACAGCAGAAGAGGAGTGAGGAGGCAGCAAGAAAGGAAAACAGGAGGAAGAAGGAGCAGCAACACCGACACGAATGGCAAACAGTTCAGTCCAAACAGAGAGTGCCCACCAACACCGAGCGACACCGGCCTCAAGACAACTCACACCATCAGGGCAGGACAAAGAAGGGAGGAAGAAGTGAGGAGCAGGAGAAAGAGCTACAGCCAGACCCATCATCGCCTCCTTCTTCACGTTCCCCAACTCATCATAGGCCGTCCTCCTTGTCATCTAACTCTTCCTCTTCAGATTCAGAATCTGAATATCAGGCTCCAGTCGCCAAAGTTCCAGCAGACTCCACCTCTCACAAGAAACCATACATCAAGAAAGGGCAACAAGGCCCAGGCAGACCTGACGCCAACAGGCCGAAGGTAGCGCAGCCCAGAGGAACCAGCTCGGGTAATCCAAGTGAGGGACAGCAAAGGGAGGGGACGCAAAAACGCTACACCCTGGTCCCGTTTGGGCGAAGCGACAAGGCTGCACCCTCCTCCCAGCGGGGGCTGAGAAATCTGGTGGTGCACATAGACCTCTGTCTTCTCAAGAGGGTACCGGACAGCACTGTTAATTCCATAGTTAAAAAACCCTCCTCTACCTCCTCCTCCCAATCAACCAAGGACAAGCCAAAAGAGGCTATGAAACACCTGTATGTCCCTGAGACATTGACAAAAGATGGCAAAAGGAAACGCAAGGTAGACAACAAGTATCTATCTACATCTATCTCTTCTGCTGAGTGGGATGTGCATCTCAACAAGGTTTTTTAGTATAGCCATGTTTTCAAAGCATGCATGCATGTGTTTGTGTGTGACCAGTTGGAGAATGGTGTGTCCCACAGAGAGAGCAAGCGGAGTATTCTTGACACAAGTGACCTCACGAGCCACACAGAGTCGTCATCTCTCATAGCTGAGAACTTTGTAACTGAGACTACACACAACGGGTGAGAAACGCAACCCTTTTGTCTTATAAATGCATTTACAATTATACCGCATGCACAAACAAGCCTACTTTTCAGTCATATACTATGATGTGTTTGCATCACTGCAGTGTGTGGTTGTGTGTACTTGCAGGTACTTGGAGGAGTACTTGGACAGTAAGAGGCCAATATCTCCCCTGTCTCCCTTGTCTCCCCTGCCCCAGAGCCCCGACACCAACAAGACTACCTCCAAAACAAAGGCCGCAGAGCAGCATCGCGTCCCCCCCCACAAGATCAGAGACAAGAATAAAGAGTCTACTGTAAAGGTAACACAAAAATGGCTACTTGTTCTAAATCTAAACTCCATTGCCTGCAACATTTTGATTGATTTCACCTCTTTCTTTGCACTCAGCCCAAGATGGAGCTGGAGTGTGTAAAAGTGTCAAAGCCGCCCCAACCATCATCCGAGTCCTGGGGCCCCGCGGGACACAGAGGGATGGTGTCAAACCACGAAACGTGAGCAATCAGACTTAGTCCATCACTGTACAGCCCACACTGTCTGTTTGTCAGATAAGCACACAGCAGACATGTGGGTACAGTGACTTACTGATGACACCAAACACTTCACACTTTGTAGTGCACTTTTTTCCCTTTTTTTCCTCATGTATTTTTGTGTTCTTCTTTCTAGTACACACCATGCTGAGTACTACTTACATGAAGCTAAAAGGATGAAGCACCGTGCTGATGCCATGGTGAGTCCGTGATCTTTGATTGAATATAAATTGTTGAAAGAGATGTTGTACAGTCATTGAGGAAATACTCTGTTGGGACAAAACAACCCAACTCCCGTGTTACTTGGAGTAAGATGAGAAGTTTGCCGGCAGTTCAATCTCTGAGTTCAATAAGCATGGAAGCAGCAAAAAGTTATTTACAGTACATTGCACATTTGGTTGCAGGAAATGACTGTCAAAGAAACATGCAATAAATATTGCAGTACGTATATGCACTACATTTTATGTATACATTGTGCCTTTTTCAACCAGAAGGCATGTATCCAATAACTTTACATTTTTTTTTATAGTTTTAGATTTGATAGAAAAATCTGAATTGTGCTGTGGAAAAAAAATGTTATAGGCTAAATTGGAGTAAAACTAAAATTCACACCTTACAGTTGTATTAATCTGTCAAGTTGTATTCATGTCTGTCCAGATTCATGAGAGTTTGAAGGAAATATGTCAATAAAGCTAATTCTAACACAAAATCGTAGGAATGACAGTAGACATTGCTTAACATGAAAATTCTCATCCTAAAACTTGGATGCTTCACACACATCTTCAGTCTGACAGCACAGATCTATACAATCACAACCGATTCAAGGTGGACCTTCAACATTATTGTCACCAGTTCATTATCCAACAAGAGTGAACTATGGTCACCATCTCCCCTCCTGTTCCAGAGTTATAGGGTTTAATAATGGGCAAAAAAGTGTTTGTTGCGAGTATTATTATGTTTTAGTGAAGTTGAACTTTAACCTTTTGGATACAAAATGTCCTAACTTTATCACTTTATCCTGTTAGACATTTGTGTGAAACTGGTAAAGTGCTGTTTTAACCTTCAGTAGCTGTGCATCTTTGACTCCCCTTTGATGGTTTCTTCCAGGTGGACAAGCTGGGGAAGGCTGTGAATTACGTTGACGCTGCTCTTTCGTTCATGGAATGTGGGAAAGCGATGGAGGAAGGGCCAGTTGAGGCAAAGTCTCCCTATACCATGTACTCAGAGACAGTGGAGCTTATTAGGTGAATTACATATCAAACAAGTCATTTGGATTTGGTCATAGAGATAAACATGAACTGCAGCTCTGTTGCTAACAGTCCTGTGTCTTCAGGTACGCAATGAGACTAAAGAGCCACTCTGGCCCCGGGGCGAGACAGGAGGACAAACAGTTGGCGGTTCTGTGGTGCGCATGTCATCTCCTCTGTTTATGCCACATCTGTCATCACGCCGAAGGACTAGCTTTTTGAGGATGATTTGTGGTCGGTCTGACTCTCTTCTACTTTTGCTTGTGCGTCCACAGTTTCCGATGCCTTGCCCTCCTTTACTGGCAGATGTTTCGTTTAAAGAAGGACAATGCACTGAGGTACTCCAAAGTGCTGCTGGACTATTTTAAGGTATATCTAAAAGCAATAAGTCTGATCTGCCAGTTTTTTGTCCTTCCAGTTTATGGATAATGTCAGTAAAAACGTTTTTTTTTTTTTTTTAAATTGGATTTCTTAACAAGCCTTGTTTTGGTGTCATTACAGAGTTCTCCCAAAGTGCCTACTACACCAGCCTGCTGGAGTGACTCTGGGAAGTAGGTGGACAATTAGCTGTATTATAAATTGTATTATGGATGGACTCTCTAGTTTTATCCGTTTGGCTCCATTCAAGCTGCTAAAACTTTATTTATCATCATCACTCTGTGATGTGTGTTTTCACTCCCAGGGGCTCTGAAGGACCCCCCTCTTCACTCTCACCTGACGCCAAACACCTTGGACGGGGTTCACATGGAGGCAGCAGCTCCGCATCTCTCATAAGCATTCCCCAACGTATCCACCAGATGGCGGCAAATCACCTGAACATTACCAACAGTGTGCTGTACAGCTATGAGTACTGGGAGGTGGCAGACAACCTTGCAAAGGAGAATAAAGGTACTTCAATTATTTTTTTTGGAACCGTTTAAAATAAAAATACCTTAAATGTGTTTTTGTTTCTAGAGGTTTTCAGAGCGCTGTCTTTCTTTCTCATTGCAGAGTTCTTCAACTACTTAGATACTTTGTCAGGACCCTTGACTCTTCACAGTAGCATTGCTCACGCTGTCCAGTACACCAGACAGGCTCTTCAGTGGATACGCATTAGTGCCAAACTTAACTAACACGGAGAGGATGTACTTTAATGTGCCCGCTGGCCCACTAGGCCTCATTCACTGTAGAAAAGACAACACTCTGGATCTCTATGCAGCTAACAGGACAGCGCTGAAACCTACTGTGATGTGTGAAACCGAGCTGGATGAAGCCTAACGTCTGGCATCCTCGTTGTATGTTGGTGCATATGGTTCCTTACTGTGTGGAAAGCCTTCTGAGGGAGCTATCTCACAGATGACCAGCACACACCTTCTTCCTCATCATTGGATTAACTTGAAGAGTTGTGTGTTATGCAAATGATGGATGTCTCTAATTATTTGCCAAATGTTCCTTGGACCTCAAAGAGATCACAAAGGAAAACCCTCTTCATACTCTGGAATTAATCATTATCCAGCAGACTTTTTCTTTGGGGTCAAAACGGAAGAAGATACTAAGACCAACCTGATCAGGCACATCTTCCTCCACACTTGTCTGCATCTTTTGCTAATGAAGGTTTTAATGACTCTTACTTTTAAAGTATCAAATATTTTTACTTTTATGTGTTTTTACTGTGCAATATCTGATGGATTATCTGTTTCTAAAAAACAAGATACAACAGAATAAAATGTTGCAGAGTTTAGCTTCCAGTGTTTGAGGTCCCTTTTATGAAAAATATATTTTTGTTGCTGTTTTGTTTTTTTGTTTTTTAAAGTGTGGTATTGTGTAACTGAATGAAACGTAAAGTTGAAGAAGTCCCCAAGCTTTCTTCTTAAGTTTACTTTTTTGGCTCTGGTTCAGGAGCACAGCACAAGTGACAGAGGTGAGACTTGTATGTTTTAACTTGAGTAGAGTCAAAAGATTCTTCAAATCATCAGTTTAGGAAACAATTACAAAGGCCAGTGGGTACTGGGGTAGTTAATCTGACAATTTCACTGGAATGGCACCGTGTTTCATTTATTTCCCTCTTTTTTAAGAAAATGATTTGCCTCAAAAGGTGTGTGTGGTGATTCAAAGGCTACAAAACTGTGACATTTTGAAAACAGTGCACTAAGAAACGGGGATGTCAAACCATCGAGCAGGCTCACAGTCTAAAATGTTACTGCTTTGGTAAAAGAAAATCCTCCTTCAGATGTTAAGTGTTGTATTAGAGTCCATTCATTTTAGCCACCTAATAATCATATGAGTGTAGATACATGCATACATTAAGCTATTCTTTGATACTGTGAATTTTGCATAATTTTTGATAATTATTTATGAAAAAGGATGCCCCAGATACACCCACACTCATCTATGTTTACAAGACTCCCCTGAGCCTCTGACTGAATATCCTTCCCTTATTGTCTTCTTTGTTTCTTAATATGAATCCTTACATTGGTGCCGTTTATTGGTGCATTTGTTATGGAAAGGAAAAGCATCCTATAGGTTGTTTCTCATCTTCTTTAGCTTTGTTGCTATTACTAAAGACACACACCAAGCTATATATTATGGACTGAGGGCAGACTGGATGGTACAGTGAGTCACCTCTTAATGTGTGAGGTGTTATTACAAAACGGGACTAAACGGGTCGAGCTGGTTGGCATCCAAGCACTTTATTACTTAAGCGTTCTCAAAGCAATTTAACGTTTGCCTCTCATTGACCCACTAGCACAACAATTTGCACAACATTGGGATCAGTGTCTTACCCAAGGACACAGGAGGACCAAGGGATCAAACCGCCAAGTTCCATCAAATATCATCCTCTGCAAATGACATCCAGCAATATTAAACAGAGGTTTTTTTTTTTATTTATTACATAGTTGGACACTTAAAATGTCTCACTCTTCAAGATTTTCTGCTGGTTTGGTCTAAAATATCCTAGAAAGCTGCCTTACATTGCAGCCTTATTATGTGGCTTATTTCCCTGTTGTTGATGTCGTTGTCACGGCAACGCCAGTTGCCTGATAACTCTCAACAAAATTAAATAAGGCTATAAATATTGCCGGGATGTCTAATTTCACAATGTCTGGCGTGAGCACATTTCACAAAACAATCAAATGCCACTTGTTCGAATAGTGGTGTGGAAAATAAATAAATTAATAAATAAATAATTCGTTTTGATGATATAGCCCACGGTAAGTTGTATTGGGACGCGCAGGCGTTTTGCTGAGCGCGCTAAATATTACTCGCCAAAAAAAAAAAAAAAAAGCACACGTTTACGCGTGGCTTTATAAGCGTCCGGAGCGGGTACGCGGGGACGGTACTGTGTCGTTGGACACCTCGCAGACTCTCGTCGGCCCGCTTCTCTCCTCTTTTGCACTCGCACGCTCTCTCCAAACACTACTTCCTGCTGCACTAACACAAACGTCGCGCATGAAGCTTTCAGCATCCGATGTCTGGTACCATAGCAACAGAGAACCACCAATAAGGGGGACTCTTTGGGACACGACAAGTCTGTCTTGGGTCAATAGCATCCCGGCGCTCTGCTGCAAACGGCGCCAGACTAGATATTCATTTGTATATCCCCGGACTATGACCTACTTTCTTCCACTGTCCGCTAACGTAAAAGGTGGCTGCGTATATTTTAGGTTATGTAACAAGAGGCAGTCATGTGGCCCGTATTAATACATTTATCAGCTGCAGCCTTGATCAGGCTCATCTTTAAAAAAATTAAAAAAATAATAATTTAAAAAAAAAAAAGCTTAATAGATCACGTGCAGCCTACAAATCAAATCGGGCTTTAAAGCCAAACCAGGCTGAGATGCTGGAGTTTATTCCAGGTCATGATAATTCATCCACAGGCGCTTCTGACGTGCAGTTTTCCCCCCATTAATTGTAATTCTTTATGATTGTTCCTCTTTCGTGTGACCGGAGGTGATTGTTGTTGTCACGGTGTGAGGATGCCGGAGCGGACCGCTGTGACTCGTTAATGCTGCACGTGCATCTACTGCGGTCTACTGCCGGTGTGCTGCCTGTGCGACGGGCCGGCTTTCTGAGGACAACCGTGCTCGGAGCCAGACAGTACACACACACACACACACACACCGTAGAGAAAAATAAATAAATAATAAATAAATAAATAATAATTAAAAAAAAAAAAATCCTAGACTGCTCCTGCTCCGGGTCGACTGTCTGCCGCAGGAAAAGCAGGGGCAGCGACACCGTGCACACGGACCCTCCCCGGTTTAAGGTGCTCAGTCAGTGTGGGGATTCCCAACTTGCACACACGTCCGGTCAACCCAGTGAATGATTTATAATATTCAGAACCGGGTTGTGTTAAAACTGCACATCTCCCAGGAACTATTGTAGTCAATTCAAGTGACATGTACCTTGCTGTCCGCAGAGTGGCAGTATTATAACACCAACTTGGAGCTAAGAACAAGAAGCCGGGAATGCCATGGTGGATCAAGCTGGCTATAAAAAAGCCACATAAAAACCGGAAGTCAATTATATTTAGTTTTTGAAAACAAAATGCAAATTTTTGCGAGACACAATATGTTAATTATCTGAGCTTGAAGGGTAACAATCGTGTAACAAATACAAAAATATGTACGAAACTATTTAGAGGATGTTGTATTTGAATCATTTTTCAAACTAAATGTCCTTGAGTATGATATAGTAGTAGGCAATATTTAACAACATAAAGCGTGAACGTAAGAAAGAGTAAAACCCCACATTCAGATAAGTAGGCCTGTCTAATATATTTTACAGCATTTACAATAAATTACCTTGGCATTTACAACCATAAGAAAGAGTCTCAAAATTGTATTTTAATAAGACTGAAGTTTTTGCAAGGTAAACTTTAGTATGAAAATGGGGATTATTTTTATTTTAATTTTTCCCAGACAGAAATAAAATATAATACCAACAGCTTTTTGGCTCTTTGTGGTAACATTGCTTATAACGAGGAAACAAAACAAAAACAACTCGTGTGTTTCAACCCCTGTTCTCGCAACAATGTAGCGCACGCGCGCGCATTTTTTTTTTGGTTTTTTTTATTTTGAAAATATTTCCCGGAACTGCAAACAAAATTGTTTTTACATCGCCCGCCTTGACGCTCACTCGCCGATAGAGAGAGAGAGAGAGAGAGAAGAGAAAAGCGACGAGATCAGGCGGTTGAAATGGAGAGCGAAAAGGACCGGGAGGGTGAGCGAAAATGTTGAAGAGACACGGCGTGGCAGCGTGACAAAATAATAAAAGGGAATCCCGCTTTCAACCGCAGGACTCCTCTTGGTAAACAAAGTCAAGACGGATGGAGTCGAGCTGAGCGTTTCCATCTGGCTTTGCTTTTTGGTCTTGCCCCGTTTAACCTAATCAGTGCGCACACTGGAGCAGGATCTTGCAGACAGAAGTCTGTTGGCTAAAACAGCCTCGTCTTGACAGGATAAAAAAAAAAAAAAAAATTAAAAAAAAAAAAGGTAAGAAGCGAGTGACTTTTCCGGTCAACTCCGGACTGTGTGTTTGTTTTTTAAAAAAAACAACAACCCTGTGATTAAAAAAAAAACAACACACCGTGCCGAAGTTACGTTGCCACACACACACACACACACACACACACACCCTTGTTCGTTGTTTTTAGCTCGGCGAAATTTTTGCAAGTGCATGCGGAGCACACTTCCAGCGCTCCGTGGTTTTTTGTTGTTGTTGTTGTTGTTTGCCCTGAACTGACAACGCCGTCAGCGCGGTGGAGTAGTTGGCGCAGCGACCCACGCTTTGATGAACTGACGGAGGAGCTAGGCTAATGTTAGCATGAGGAACCTAGCTGCTACATAAAAGAAGTGCCACATGGGGGGCTGCGTTTACCTGTCAGTGGTAGGGAGCCCCCACCCACCACCACCACCAACCACCACCCCGTCCGGGCATATGCCCTTGGATGCGAAGCTCTCTCTCTCCCTTCTTAATAAGGCGTGCAGCTGATACCGTGACATTGAATGGCAAATTCATTAGCACTCCCACAGAAATACAATCCATGACATAAACAGTCACAATGTGAGCTGTCAGTCGTGACACTGTTTGTTTTTTTTTTTTTTGGCTTGTTCAAGAGAAAGTTTTGTAAACAAGCAACAACAAAAAAACAACTCAGGAATTGTTGACTCATCAAGTCAGTTAGTAATCCAACTATTAGTCCCATTTAAAAAAAAAATTAATATTCTCATGCAGCATCATTGCAGGACGTATGGAAAGATATTTGTGGGTATCATTAAGACATTTAATAACCTATTCTTCAACCTAATTAAGCACTAAAGTATTGTGGTCTAGTATCTGGAGCCAGCTTTGACTTGTTATGTCTCAGTATTGAGGAACAGCTCCCCCCCCCTGTGCTTTCAGGTAGCTCAGTATGAGTCGAGATGGGTGGATGAAGAAGAAAGCCAATGCCAGTGGAGACAATGGTTGGGCGGAAAGGGTGAGTATCGCTCATCTCATCATAACCAGCTGTGAGAGATTCCTATGCCACGTAAGCCGCCAGCATACATAAATATGACGCGGAAGGTTAACGCATACTACACACGTGTTACTGGGAAACTCGCCCACTCTTAAACACTCGTTATAACAGCTGAGAACTGGAACTACATCACTCGCTGTCTAATTAGATGAAGATAGGCTGCAGAAAAAAATGTACGATCACCGCAGAGCTTCTATGCAAGACAGGCTAGACACTAAGTAGGCAATAGTCGGTATGTAATTGTAAAGGAAAATGTATTATCCTTAAGCTTTAATGTACACACAGCAACAACCATTAATCCGCAATTTGTGCATAATAGATGCCTGAGAACACATTCATTATATACTGTTTATGTACATGTGTGTGCATGCGTTTACTTTTTGTATATTAATGATATTATAACTCTCTCTCTCTCTCTTTATATATATATATTTATGTAGACATTTCATGATAATCCACACCTTTTTGATCATTTTGTATTTTCCCCCTGTCGTCTTCTTCTTGTGTGCAGGGCGGCTACATGGCTGCCAAGGTTTCAAAGCTGGATGAGCAGTTTCAACTGGATGCCCCCAGAGAGAAGCAGAAGGAACGGTCCTGCTCCAGCATCTTCAGTGGAGTGGCTATTTATGTCAACGGCTACACAGGTAACACTGTGCATGCTGCATACATACTGTATTTGTGTAGTTTGTATGGTTTGCCCGCTTTTCTTCCGCGCCCAATTTCTTCAGGCACTCCTTTAGAGTATGAAGAACCGTATTGCATTGGAAATGTTCTCCAGTAACGTCCCAGAGGAGTTCCAGAAGAAAAACAAGCGTTCTGCCTGCTGTTTGCTTTCAGCAATTTAAGCCGTATTTTTCTCTCCTCAATTGTTAGCCTGAAACAATATTTAATTGGATATATTCAATAAAAATTCTCCCTGTATAGAACTGTACTATAAATGCTCTGATGAGTTTATAATACTTTTGAATGTCAGATTGTAATGATCTTTATTGTCAGGGATACACAAATCAGCTCACAGGTTGAAAAAAAAAATCATTAAAATGCTCAGTTTGGAGCAAAGTGTTTACCTGCATCAGTGTACGGAGGTTTGTATTTACCGACTTAATTTTTTCATTCAAGTACGGGTATATGTTTCCCATGTTTGTGTTGTTATATGCAGATTCTTATTAAATAGATGTCCATTGTCCATTGATCTGGTCAATGATTAGTGCCCAGTTTGTGATGCTTAAATTGTAACGGTAAAATGATTAAGAAAATAAACAAGTAAAGATTGGTTTCTTTAGTGCAGCATACATCAATTGACGTCCGTAGCTCACAGCAGACTGGTCATAAAGACAAAAGATGCAAAGATTTGTTAGTTTGGATGAGATGAAATTGATGCTGTTCTAGGGAGATGATGCACCTCGACACTGAGTAAAAAAACACAGTGACGCATCGTGCTAAGTTGACATCCTTTAAGCTGTCGTGATTCATATCAATATGCTGCCTAAAGTGAAGGCAACAATGCTTTTTGCCGCCGTTTTAATTGCATTTAAGTAAGTTGACATTTTATTCGTCTTACTGTTTTATTTTTGTGAGCAGAGCCAAGTGCAGATGAACTTCGCCGACTGATGATGCTGCACGGGGGTCAGTTCCACGTCTACTACTCACGCTCCAAGACCACCCACATCATCACCAACAACTTGCCCAACAGCAAAATTCAGGAGCTAAGAGGGGAAAAGGTCATCAGGCCCGAGTGGATCACTGACAGGTGTGTTCGGGTAGAGATGAGAATTTCTACATTTATATTCCTGTTGTATAATATTACCTTAAAATATCTGTTTACCTTGTCATGAATAGTATCAAGGCTGGGCGTCTCCTGCCTTACCTGCAGTATCAGTTATACGCGAAACAGAAAGGCCCGCTCTTCCCTGGCCTTGCTCTGCGCCAGACCTCAGAGATTGCAGGACCGAGCCGCGGGCCGTTTCAGCCGAACGCCCATCAGAAGCCCCATCTGCCCCAACGCAACATGCAGCTTTCTGTTCTCAACCGTGAACAGTCCTCGTCCAGCTGCCAGAACAGCTCCATCCCCAGCCCCGGTCGACCTCAACCTCAGCCCATCCAGCACAGCTCTGCAGCTCGCTCGGTTAACCCCCAACCAAGTCATTCAGCATCCACTTACCTCATTACAGATACCAGACACAGAAGTGCTTCACACACCCACTCACTGTCTGATCCCATTCTCACAAAGCACCCACACAAAACTCCGCAGTCTACGTCACAGGAAGTGGAATTAAAAATGTGAGTAAGCAAGTAAACTTCGGTCATAAATTTAAAAAAATTGGGACATCTTGTTATATTCATTCTTATGAAATAAAACATGTTTTCTTTATCTCTTTTTATCATAGAAATGGATTATTGCAGACCTCATTGGATGTGATGAGCCATTCAAAAACTAATGAAATGCAAGAGTGTGGCCAAGAAGATCCTTGTCTTGCTGGGGCCTCAAGGGCAGTGAAAGAAGCCCCCCTGACCAATGGACACACTCACCTCATCAACGGTGCCTTAAAGCCAGAGGACTTGTCCCCTGTTAAAGATCAACTCTCTGTTGACAAGGACTTATCAAAATGCAGAGTCAAGAGTTCACCTCAGAGTTCGCCAGTACAGTTGCAGACCAAGCCTGACCCATATGAGTTTCCTCACAGTCCTCCAAAGCAACCTGACCGGTCCTCTGGTTCTCTGGAGGAATCCAGGTCACCAGGACCCAGTGGACAGAGACCTAAACCTTCAGCACCCACCTGCCATGAGGCTATAAAAGCCAGCGAAACCCTCCCAAAACAGCCCCAACCACCCTTTCAGGTTGATAAAGTTTCTGAAAAGATTCATCCCCCCCTTGCATCGAGCTCTCATTCACAAACCCCAGTTAGACTAAACGGAAGTCACCACAAAATAATCACATCTGATCCTGCGTCCCTCAGCACCACCAACCTAACAGCCAAACCTGATCCTCCCTCTGACCACTTATCATCAACAACATCGAAGTCTTCAGCGCAGCTGCTGAACCAGACGGGCAGTTTGATCTCCGAGTTCTACTCTCACTCACGTTTGCACCAGATCTCCACATGGAGGACCGGCTTCTCTGAGTACGTCAATGAACTGCACAGCAAACGAAAAGTAGTGGGCGGCGCCTACTTTCCTGGGAAAGACCGACTGAGGAGATATGTGGCCCAGCAATCTACAGACCCTCAAGGTAGGAAAGGATGAGTTGCTTTGTTTTTTTTCCTGATAAATCTGGCTGCTTTTTGGAGTTTTTTGTGAAACAAGAGTTGTGATGACTCAGCGGTCCAAGAGATGCAACACCCCTTCTGCAGCTTCCTCGGTTCAAATTTAGCAGGTGACCTTGATCACGTCATGCTCCTCTCTTTCTCTAAATGTCTCTTTTCACTTTAATGTGAAATGTCTCATGAAAGGAAAATGTGTCAAATTTCTTTACAAATGTGGTGTATCATCATGTAAATATATAGTTGCAAGTTAAAACATGACACAGAAAACAAAGTCCTCTTTATGAGGTGGCCACTGGGTTTTGAGGGATTCATGCACTTAGACGCTGTATTCATGTGTTTTTAGTATCTTAAAAACTGCCCACTGATGATTTGATTTGTATTTGTGCGTTTCAGGTACTTTGGGACCAGTCGGTGTGAAATCTTGTGTTCTCCATGTGGACATGGACTGTTTTTTTGTTTCCGTGGGGATCCGGCATCGACCAGATCTGAAAGGCAAAGCCCTTTTTTTTTTTTCTGTTGAGATATGTGCTGTCAGTAAAACCTTTTATTATGTAACACAGGGATTCGAATATGTCTTGTGTTTTTCTTGCAGGGAAGCCTGTCGCTGTGACCAGTAACCGGGGACAAGCCAGAGTGCCCGTGAGGCCCGGGGCGAACCCTCAGCTGGAGCAGCAGTACTACCAGAGGAAACATCTTCCACCTGGTGAGATTGTAAAATCCAACTAGTTTGTCATAAAGAGGCGTGACGGAAACATTCACAGGCCTGGCTCAGTGTATAACTTCTCCATGTTGACTAACAAGGTGGACCTTTTCTGTTTGTCAGAGAGGGCAGATGATGATCTATACAGAACTCCTTCACAAGAGAGTCCTGACTCTCATGCCAACGGAGTGGACCAGGATGGTGCTGCTCTCTCGATGGCAGAGATCGCATCCTGCAGTTATGAAGCTCGGTAAGACATAAACCCAGAGAACGTCTGTCTTCATTTTACACCAACAGGAATGTAAACGTATATTCTTTGTCTCACAGGCAGGCAGGTGTGAGAAACGGGATGTTTTTTGGCAAAGCAAAGCAGCTGTGTCCGTCGCTGCAGTCGGTCCCATATGATTTTGAGGCCTATAAAGAGGTGGCTCTAAACATGTATGAGATTCTGGCCAGGTAAGAACAACACAGAGGTGTATCTGTCACTCACTGCCCGGCCTTTATGTGCAAGATAACATCTCTGTTATTTGCTCTTTGCAGTTACACCCATGACATCGAGGCTCTCAGCTGTGATGAAGTGTTGATAGACGCTTCTGCTTTGCTAGCTGAGGTGGGTGTCAACCCAGAAGATCTGGCCAAAGCGATCAGAGCTGACATCAAGGAGATATCGGGATGCTGTGCTTCGGTGGGCATGGGTGAGTTTCCATTTGCCTTAAATTGTAAAATGGATCAAGACAGCGGTCATATTTTACAAACTCAAACGGGCTAATCTGATCTGTTCAGGGTCCAACATCCTCTTGGCTCGGCTGGCGACCCGAAAAGCCAAGCCAAATGGGCAGTACTTCCTAAAGTCTGAAGAAGTGGATGATTTTATCAGGGACCTGCCAGTGACCAGTTTACCAGGTGGGTGTACAGCACCACCTGCTGGTCAAGGCCATCACTCTACAGTCTTTTAGCGTCCAAGTGGTAAATATGCAAAAATGCTTATGTAATTTCTTTTTCAAGGTGTTGGGCCTGTTATGGGCAGAAAGCTGGCTGCTATGGGTGTGAGGTCATGCGGGGACCTCCAGCAAGTGTCTCTATCTCAGCTGCAGAAGAAGTTTGGATCTCGTACCGGACAAACCCTTTTCCGCTTCTGTCGGGGTCTTGATGACCGGCCGGTCCGCTACGAGAAGGAACGCAAATCTGTATCAGCGGAGATAAACTACAACATTCGTTTTACCAGGGTGAGACCTGCACTTTCTTTGCCATCTTTTCCTTCTTACGCTCCCTGCTTGTCTAAGCTGTCTTTTCTAAACCTTGTGTTATCCCTCCAGCTTGATGAGGCAGAGAGTTTTTTCACTAACTTATCCATGGAGGTGCAAAAACGTTTGCAAGAGGCCGGGCTGCGGGGTCGCAGAGTTACCCTTAAGCTCATGGTTCGCAAAGTTGGAGCACCACTGGAACCGGCTAAATACGGCGGTCATGGCATATGTGATAACCTCGCCAGGTAAGAAAGAGATCGTCCTCCCCCTGTGTTACAAGAGAATTGTCATGTCCTCTTTACTTTTCAGATCGATGTCATTTCTTCTTTGTATACTCATTTTTATCTGTCTCACTTTCTGTCAGGACTGTGATGCTCGCTCAGTCCACTGACAGTGGTCAGCTGATTGCCACCGCTGTCATCAAGCTGTTCCATGCCATGAAGCTGCAGGTGCAGGACTTGAGAGGAGTCGGCATCCAGGTTCAGCTTCTAGACGGGCATCAGTCCGGCCCCCAGGACTGTAAGGGCCAAAGAACGCGCTCCATCAAAGAGATGCTGTTAGGCCAGGGGCTCAGTGCCAGATCCAGTAACAGAGGTTTGTTTGGTGTTTGAAATGCTGTTTGTATCTTTGTTGCTGTCGTTGAAATAAATTAAGTCTTAAGTTCATTGTTTCAGAAGCTGCAGACACACATCAGGAAAAGACTTCCTCGACAACAGTCCCATTGTTTCATCCTCTGTCGCCTCCCGAGCCAATCCCAGGGACAAGCAAAGACCCGCCGGCATGCAGACAAACTCCCAAACATTGTCGGACACGTCTCAACTGCAGTATTGAAGTCCCCTCCCCTTCACAGGTGAGGACCGGGAGGAAATGTATGCTCGATGAAAAGAGAGCCAAACAACGTGTTTTTAACAAAGCGTGTTTCTTAATGACCTCTAAGGTGGATCGCTCTGTGTTGGAGGCCCTGCCTGCAGAGCTGAGAGAACAAGTGGAGCAGTCGTGGACAAAGAGAGACGGCAGATCAAACAACTCCCATTCACCTGGTCTGCAGCTTTCCTCCTCTAATTCTTGTCCAGCCTCACCTCCTCGACCTCCTCTTGCGTCTGTACCTGCACTCTACACTCCACCAGTAGGAACGCTGGTTCTGCAGATTCCAAACCAGCCAGACGGTCTAGGAATTGTACTGGAACTACCAAACTACTCTCAGGTAGGGAAACAACTGAACTATGATCATTATGCTTATTTATTTTAACAGCAGAAAAGAACAGGGAAAAATTAGGACAATTAGTTATTAAGGGTTTCATTTTGTGGTTTATTACATTGCCTTCCTACAGAAACCTTAACTCTGTCATGAAAATGTTTATTCCCAGGTTTAAATGATTTTAGTAGCTTATTTTGCCTGAAGTATTTTTCGCTGCTTATGTCGATCTGAGTAGCAAAATAGCCTCGAGGGTTGGATATATAGACTTAAACCTTTAGACAAAATACTGCACTGCTTTTTATTCCAAAATGATGCTTTTGGAAATAAATCATACCGTTGGAGAAGCCTAGTTTTCTACTGAAAAAAGTGAGCATTTAATTCAACTGGCTCTAGTACTAGAGGATGCTGTGAATCTGCTGATGGCCCATACAAACAAGTCTTGCAAAGCTCCAGTTACGTTCTATTTGTTGTTAGAAATTGTCAAAAACATAGATAAATTGAGGGCTCAGCTTTTATGCATAAACAGTCTAATTTTAATCGGTAAACTGACAACTTTTAATGGCCTTTGGTTAGATACAAGAACAAATCACATATAAACATAAGTACAATCAACCAAAGTTTCTGGGATGTAATTATTAATTACAGTGCCCTAACTTCAGTTGTACAGAAGTCAAAGAGTACTCGCATGGTATGCTGTGAAAACATCACAGTCAAGCGTGATGACGCCACTGAATTGACCCCAAAATACACAAAGCTGATTTCCCTGTTAGTGACGAGACGGTCAGCTTCTCGGCTCTCTGCCTCCAGGTTGATCCAGATGTTTTTGCTGCACTTCCCAAAGAGCTGCAGGAAGAGCTGAAGTCTGCGTACAGCCGTGTAACAAATATTCAACCGCAGGCAAATATATGTAAGTCAACAGTGAAGTAGTTATTAAGTAATGCCGTCTGTCTTTTTCCACTAAATTCTCTACTTAACTTTTTGACCTCCTTGGTTTTCTTCGCAGTGGAGCAGAAGAATCCTCTGTTGCAGCTGAAACAGTCTGGAGTAGGAATCGGCATTGGTCGCGTGAAGCGGCGCTACAAGAGGAAGAATGCAGCGAGTCCAGTTAAGAAAGGAGTTTCACCGCTGAAGAAGCGTCAAATGACAAACAGCCCGGCCAAAACTCTACCACCTCTAAAAACACGGGAGCCAATAAACGGACGAAAGGCGAGTCTGTCCACGGTTTCATACATGAAGATGGAGATGCTTTATTCTGTTGCTACGTTATGTAAAACGATTTATGGCAATTTGAAACTTCACTTTTCTTTCTAGCTCACACCTGTTTTCCCCTTTCAGACTGAAAATAGTCCCTCCACCTCAAAAGCAGACATCCCAGAGTCTGTGACTAAATTTATTGCCCGTCCTGCTCCAGCGTTGGCCGGAGCCTGTGACCTGACAGACATTAAAACTCTCTTACGAGAGTGGGTCACCACCATAACAGGTACGCTGTGAAGAACAGATGTTTTAATTGTCTCTATTGTGTTGTTGTTGTTTTTTGTGGGTATTGAAAAGTCCCTGTTTTTATTCCTTTCTTACTTTTTGCTAGAACCCATGGAGGAGGACATCCTGCAGGTGGTGAAATACTGCACTGATCTAATTGAGGGCAAAGATCTGGAGATGCTGGATTTGATTATTAAATACATGAAAAGGTCAGTTCTGTACAGTTTAACCTCCTCTGTTTATCTACTTCCCCTTCTTTCTTTTTTTAAATATTTTTATTTATATTTTGTGTTTCTCTGCAGGCTCATGCAGCAGTCGGTGGAGTCTGTATGGAGCATGGCTTTTGACTTCATCTTGGACAACGTGCAGGTGGTTGTGCAGCAGGCTTATGGTAGCACCCTAAAGATAGCATGAAGAAGGAAGGGGTACTGTTTTCAAAGTGCGTAGTCACCACCACCATCGCCATCGCCTTTTGTTTTCCTACTTTCACAAGGTCATCTGCAACACTAACCATGACATCGACTTGATGATTTTCTCAACCGAGACACCCGAGCTGCAGCTGCCAGTGTTCTCGGTGGCCTCCTGAGAGTGAGACACAAATAATGACGACACAAGGTTTGAGAAAGAGCCGTGAGAGTGTTTGACGCTTTTCTAGGATCTACTCTTTAAAGGACAAGCAACGCAAACTGAAGGGGAAGAACATTTTCTTAAAATCATCTCACTAAAACCCAGGACAGTGAAAATCGTAGCAGCAAAGTTATCAAGACTCATTTCCACAAACGTTTGTCGAATTTATTTTTTACAGGCACCGCTTCTCTATTTCTTAAACGACGACTTCATCCAGGCGTTGTCAGATTTAAAATTTCACTTTTCCTAAAGTGAGTGTTTTCCATTTTATACAGCACTTGACTTACCTCATTTGTCCACAAATTAGATTATGTTCATAAAATAATGACAAACACTATCATGTTTCAACACAAAGCATTTTTAGCAGTTTTTAAATCTGTTAGCCTCGTAGCACTCCTACTACAGCCAACACATGGTGATCTCAGAAAATGGTAGGACGAAAATATCATATTTTTTCATCATTGTTTATTTGTCTCTCCTCGCCTCTAGCACTTATCTGTGAAGTATCTACAACTGCTGCATACAGTAGTACCTTTTTTTTTTTTTCTTGTCTCTTTCAAAAAAAAAAAGTGCCAAACCCTGTTAATACAGTGTGTAAATAATGTTTCCAAAACATTCTTGTTGAAAGTTTTAAAAGAGAAAAATGTACGTCGAGGAAATACCTCTTGTATTGTTTACCCGTAGTGAATTCTTAGTAACTGTCTTTAAATTGTAACTCTTCTTGCTCTTTAACTGTTTCTAAGTGTTCCAACATGGAAATCAGAAGCTGGCCAAAGTACTTCACAAGAGGTTAACTGTTAATTCTGAGTCGCACTCAGATTTGGGAGGATATTGACAGGGGCAATGGCAATCAATAAGTAGCCTATGCATTTCTTTTTTTTCTTTTCTTTTTTTCCAAGTGGGATGTCCCTCAAAGATAATGTGACATGTCATGAAGCATTTATATCTGCAGTAAATCGAGTATTCTAGTGTGTTTTCAATGTTGTTGTTTTTTTTTGTTTTTTTTTAAGTCTTAATACACTGGGAAGCAAAATTGCAACTTTTTTTGTCCCACAAACTGATTTAGATGGACATTACTTTTTACACTGAATCTGAATCTGTTTTTAGAATTTTGCTATCAGACATGGAGTGTATATTACTTCTTCATAAATAAGGATGTTTTTACACTTAAAATTTTACAAACCTACTTTTAAAATGTACAGTGAATGATTTTCACCTCTATTTGGCCTCAGGTACATCCCTCTTTACTCTGCAACAAAAGTCTGCCTCCACTTTCCTTCCCTTCCCATGTCCATGTAATGGAAAAAAAAAAACTGTGTTTGATGGAGATATTCTGGAAACATATTTGATTCAGTGTCGCAAAAATGCAAAACAAAGTTGTTGGTTTTTTTTTTGCATGGGACAAAATATTTGTCAACCAGTGATATTAAAACAATGCTGGATCTGCATAGGAACAGGTTGTGTGATTTTTATCTCATGTAATTCACACCTTGGAGACACCTGTGTGGCTTGTTGCTACATTATTGCATTTCTCTGAAGTTAACTTTTGTGATTGATCATTACAAGTACTCAGCACATGCGGCTGGCTGACGTGATCTGACCATGGAAGATAATGTCCGTGTGGTTGAAATGTTTGTTTAAAGGATAATCCTTATATGCAAACCAAATCAATCGATCATCTTTTTAAGCTTGTTGAAATGAATGTAATTCAGAATGTGCGAGTCTCCATTCACCTTCAAGATGTTGCTTCTCCTTTCCTGATATATCACCTGAAGGGAATGGCCAGACTTTAAAATTGTCCAGTCTTGTCTTCTCGAAAACTGGCTTGTGCCTGAAGACCTGAAGCTGTGAACTTGTTTGTAAGTTTTCTAAATCTTGTTAATAAACTGTAAACTCTGTATTACTTTGTTTGTCTTTGCCTTTTTTCCTTTTTTATTTTTATTTTTTGCAACGATGGTGTGAAATCCTTATTGTTCTTCAAGGAATTATTATTAGGGCCCGAGCACCGATGGTGCGAACGCCCTATTGTTATCCAAGCGATTATTATGATTCTCCGTAAACAATTGCATTTTCGGAGGCTTTATCGTACTCAAAAACTCATGAAAGTTTGTACATTTTTGGCGATTCACACGTTATACTTTAACAAACTCCTCTTTCAGATTTTGTCGGACCGAGTTTTAGTCTGCCCTTTTAACATGTTTGGAATTAAAAGTTATCAAAAGAATTAGTTTTCGTCAATCGGTGTGCACGTAGCGTGGCGGCCAGAAAGGGACCTAAAGGTCATGCTATAGCACGTCCAAAAAGTGACCCACAAATTACTTTTAGGTCACTTTTTGCTGTGGTATGACTTTTTTTTTCATAATTTGGATGACATGCTATAGTATGATTTTTTTTTTTTTTTTAAAAAGCCATATAAAAGGAGGGAGTCAAACCCCCACACCTTCGTACTGAGAAGCAGCAGCACTAAACACTACACCACCAATCTTCCTGAGAGAAGATCTGCATTGTGACAAATCTTTGCCTCACAGCAAACCTATAACTCCACCATCCATAAATATTCATTCAAATGCAAGCAAAATTGCAGCAAACATTCTTTGGATAGTAGATATACGTATTTTCAAGGGGGTCTGCAGTGATATTAAATATCTTCCTGTAATGTGTAGCGTATGCAAAACTTTTTCAATTTCCTCAAACGTTTAAACTTCACTAAAAGCTGAATCACCATCAACAGGTGGAATCTGAACCATTAATAGCAACCTTGGTGAAGTAGAATATTTTACCTGTTGAGTTAACCAGACTATCGTGAGTCTCTGGAAACTCTGAGTGAACTCCGTGAGCATTTCTCCAAAATGTGACCCAAAAGTCATTTTTGTATACAGTATATAGCATAGCCAGGCTAAGTTTGATGTTTTGCCGTGACACAGGAAGTTGATGTTTAAGATCCCCGACGTGCAGCGTGCGAGGGCCCGCATGTCAGTTTTAATTCTGTTTGCTGTTCTTATCTGCTGCCAAATTGTTCTCAGACTCCAAAGCCCAAAATCTATACCATCTGTCTCTGTTATGTAGTCAGCTGACGTAATGAAGTGAAATACCAGACCGAAGGTCAATAACAATACACGATGGAAAAGCTCAAACAAAAATAAAAGTCAATAACAACAACAACAACAAAATAATACTGTTGACTGTTTTTTGGTTGTTTGTATATAATATATATATATATATATATATATACTGTACTGTATACACTGTATATACTGTGCATTTTATATTTATATTTTATAATTTTACTGCTATTTTATTGCTTTCTATTGTTCTATTATTATCTTGCTGCTTCTATATGCTGCTGTAGCGAAAAAATGTCCCCTCGGGGATTAATAAAGTAACTACCTAACCTAACAACAACAACAACAACAACAACAACAACAAAAAGGTGTACATTGAAAGTGGTTGGATATATATGATGTAGAATTTTGATGCGGATTTAGAATTTATTTCTAATTTATTCCTGAGTTCAATACAGTTCATCATCAAAAGTGGTTTTCTATTGGTTCTTTTAGTTTTGAATTGCCCCGTTGTAGTGACGTCACGCGGGCCCCCCCCCCCCTCTCTCCGCTCCCTCCCCTCACCCCCCTCTGACGTCCCATCCGCTACAAACCGTTTCCGCCCACGAAGTGTTGGCGAGCAGCTGACATTTTCACCAGGTAATCATTTCACAGGAGTTTGCTTTTACGTTTGCTTATTTTAATTCCACCACGGGATACCACCGACGTTTATCATTATTGATAAAAAAAAAAGTTAAAAAAAAAAGCGTTTTCTCCGTTTCCGTGGGAACGTTTATGATATAATCGCGGGGAGGGGGTAAACATCAGCCAGCTAACGTAGCATGCAAACACAAATGTCAGCGTTGTCTGGTTTCCGCCTTGCCATACCGCCACGCTTATCTCTTTGTACGATTTTAATTTCTCCGCTTTGATTACTCGCCGTCACATAAAGGGAATGCGAAACGAATACAACAACCATAACGGGTAACTACGGAGGTTGCACGCGGCTAACGTGAGCTAACAGCCGGCAGAAATGAGGCGTGCCCGGTCGTTTCCATGGCTTTGTCCCGTGTTAGTTGTATTTAAACAGTTTTGAGACATGCCCGGTATTGCAGAAACATACGCTGCAATATATTGCGATTATCTTTTTTTTGTCAGGGTCCCCAAAGAAAAAGAAAAACTTTGTCGACATGTTTTTCATCTAAATAAGATTTTTTTTTTTTTTTAGCCTGTTCGTCTCACTTTATTTTTATTTCATTAAAATATGATTGCCAGGTAGATTAACTTGACATTGTCATAAAAAAACGTGTATAAATGTTGCATGCCACTGAAATTTTTTTATTTATACATTAATATTGAAACATACAGTTCAACAACACCCCTAATTACAGTCTCCAAAATGACCATTTAAATAAATCAATAATGCTCTCAGTCACTCTGAATAAGAACTGAACATTATAATTTAGGTTAGTTTAATTTAATATTATTCTATTTTATTTGTATATAATCTGCATTTAATTTTTTTTTAAATATTTTTTACTACCTTTATTTTTATTGTCATTTTTATTGCTTTGCCCTGTATATGCTGCTGTAACAAAACAAAAAAACAACAACAACAAAAAAATCCCTTTGAGGGATTAATAAAATATCTATCTATCCATCTATCTAATTTCTATGAAGGGAACATTAATTGCTTGGCTGTTTTGTTCCACTTAATGCTATTAGCCTGTTGAAACAATATCGTCACTTAAAAACAAAACTATTGTTTTTTTTCCGCACCCTTAATAACTGCGTTTCTCATGAAATCAGTGTCACATATTAATGTAATCATAACATGACAAGAGATGTCTGAAGTGTGTTATTATTGACTTTTGTGTTGTCCGCTCTTACGTCATCTGTTCTTTGCCTCCTCTGCTCCAGAGAGACAGTTTCACACTGAACAGGCAAACATGGCCGGCCAATCAATGGATCTTATTACCAAGATTTTGGAGCAGTCAGCCAAGGTGATTGAGGACCAGGTGGATGCACAGATAAGCAAAGTAAATGAAATGGATGAAGATGATTTGGAGAGACTGAAGGAGAGGCGATTAGAGGCACTTAAGAAAGCCCAGAAACAGAAGCAGGTATGTGCAATGTTTTAAAC
The DNA here is from genome assembly GCF_029030835.1 of Brachyistius frenatus. NCBI lineage: Eukaryota > Metazoa > Chordata > Actinopteri > Embiotocidae > Brachyistius > Brachyistius frenatus. The sequence continues at coordinate 531,207 of NW_027210669.1, read as the reverse complement.
ACCTTTTAATACACTAATTTTTCTGAGACAGTGCATTGTTCTTGTGTTAATGGATTGAGGTCATAAAGCAGACAAAAATCATCTAAACCACTGAGGACATGCGCCTGCTATCAGCACCCACCGCACAAACTATTCTCAAAATATATAGCCTTACACTTTAAATCTGCAGTATCTCTGATCGTGCTGTGGGGATTGATGGGAATTCATTGTATTACCTGGATAGTGGTTTTCTGTTTTTACCTCACAGTTCAGCTGCTGTAGAAATAAGAAAGATAATTGTTTCAGAATAAAGTTGATTCACAGCATATATGTCACAAACCATAGATAGATAGATAGATAGATACTTTATTAATCCCTCAGAGGGACATTTTTATGTCACAGCAGCATGTACAGGGCAAAACATTTAATATAATTTTTTTTTAAATGCACATTCTATACAATAAAATAAAATAATATTAAATAAACTAAACAGAACTAACCTAAACCTAAACAACGGTGCAATGGATTAGAACAAAACAACATACAAGACAGCAGTGCAAGGGTGTCATTGTTGTGATGGATTTTGCCAGAGGTGATTTATTGTAAAGTCTTATTGCGGTCGGCAGGAATGATGATCTCCTGTATCTGTCCTTGTGACAGCAGAGCTGGAGGAGTCTTTTGGAGAAAGTGCTCCACTGTCCCTGCAGCAGGTGGTGGAGAGGGTGGTCAGGATTATCCAATATGGATAACAGTTTCCTCAGCGTCCTCCTCTCCACCACCTTTTCCAGACTGTCCAGTTTGCAGCCAATGATGGAGCCGGCCTTCTTAACCAGTTTGTTAAGTCTGTTGGTGTCGCCAGTTTTGTAATCAGCTGTTTTTGGTGGACGTTAATAGGAGCTTTGGAGTGAGTTCTAAACTAACTCCAACTCTGAAGTTAGTCTACACATCACAAAGTGTGTTTTTCTGGAATTTGGGCCACTGTTCACATCCCCAACTATCCTGCAGAAGAGAATGCGTGTTCTCATTGCGCTTGAATGTAAATGCATTTTCTTCTTCTATTTCAGGAGTGGTTGTCTAAAGGCCATGGGGAGTACCGAGAAATCGCCAGTGAGAAAGACTTTTTCAGCGAGGTGAAGGAAAGCAAGAATGTTGTCTGCCACTTCTACAGAAGTTCGACCTTCAGGTCTGCCTTCATGTCATTGTATTACTCCAGTATTGTAAACATCTTCACGTCTGTGTTTATATTTTAGCAGCTACAGAATGTTGTCATCAGGCGGCTGGACTTTTCATTCTGTCTTCTATCCCCAACTCGCAGATGTAAAATCCACGACAAACACTTGGCCATCTTGGCAAAGAAGCACGTCGAGACCAAATTCATCAAGCTGAATGTAGAAAAGGCTCCATTTCTGACGGAGAAGCTGCGCATCAAAGTCATCCCTACGCTGGCTCTGCTCATAGACGGAAAAACAAAGGACTATGTGGTTGGATTCAGTGACCTGGGCAACACGGACGAGTTTACCACAGAGGTGCTCGAATGGAGGCTTGGCTGCGCAGAGGTCATCAACTACAGGTGAGACATGCAGTAGACGGACTCCATCACCTTTCAGTCGTCATAGCTACAGAATCACAATAATGCGCTGCTGAAAACAACACCTGTAATTTTAACACCATCTTTTTTTTTCCCCCTAGTGGGAACCTGATGGAGCCCCCGACCGCTGGACAGAGATCCGGCACAAAGTTCACAAAGGTGGAGAAGAAAACCATCAGAGGTCGAACTTACGACTCCGACTCCGACGATGATTGAAAAGTTCTGACAGCTGTTTTTTCTCTCGGGGCTACCTCATCAATAAAAGTCAAGCAGACAGCCCGCTCTCGTTTTTCTTTTCCTCTTTGCTCTTTCACTGGATTCATTTCCGTGTTTCTATTTACCGTCCTGGTTCTTTCAGCCTTACTTCATTAATTACCGTGCTTTATATTTGAGTAACTAAGTAATAACATACATGCATCATTAACAAGGAAACATTACAGAGCCACTGTACCAACAATTTATGAAGTAGCTCTTAGCTTTTAATGTACTGCTGTTGAGTTTGTCTTTTCATTGGCTACAACCTTAAAGCTTTGTCTTGAATTATCAGTAGTTCTGTCTATTTCATTTCATTTGAGCAATGCGTGTTTTATGTTAGAACAGAAACATGGATGCATGTAGGTGGCAAGATCATTTTTTAACATCAGAAAAAAAAATCAAAATGACATTTCCTTGTAGCAAGTTTGACTAAACCAATGCAATATAAAAATGTGTAAAGAATTTAAAAACAATTGTGCTCATGTGGTGTTTGTGTTACTCATTTGAAAATGTTTTCTATATAATTCCCATCATGATATGAACACCCAGTGAGGATGTTTCTCTGACCCAGAAAGTGAAAAGGATGAACCGTTTTTCATTTCGGAGGATTTTTATTTGATATTGACTTCAATGCTACGATGCGATGGCCTCGTGGTCCACAGGCTGGAGGAGGCGACGTACGATGAGCTCTCCGTTGCTGTTAATGTACGTGTCAGCCATGTCCTGTTCATCTGGGAGCCCGTAGGGAGTCTTCAGAGGCTGTATCCTGAAGGGAAGGGAAGCGGGTAAACACAATGACTGTCCAGTCAATGGCCAGACATACAGCTTTATTATGCACTTATATTAATCCTCTCATCAATAACTAGTCGATATAAATCTACTTCTCTCATCATTTTCTTGTACGATTTTTATGGTGTGATGACTCGGCGAAAAGTAATGACTAAAGCAATTGAAAGCCCGCGTGGCACCGCTTTTGATCCGTTAGTCTTACCTCACAAGGTGCTTGACAAACTTCAGTTGGCTATTGACCGCAGGTGTATTTTTGTGAATTACGGGGATGTGAGCCTACATTCAAAACAAAGAGAACAAAGTCAGAGCAAACGCAAAAGTTACAAGTTCAAGAGCATTTCACCTCGAGGAGACACTGATAAAGCTTCTCAGAGCTTCTACAGTCAACAGATGCTGCGTCTGCTTGAGGTGATACAATCACAAGTTGTTGTTGTTTTTTTTTAATGGTTTTGGGGATTATTCTTCTACACTGCTGCTTTTGTGAAACTCAAAGAACTGAACATCAACCACTCACGCTTAGGTGATCCTAAAAACGTATGTTTACCAAAAGTCTGAAAAAGTCTTGTGTATTTCACAACTGTAGTTTTCCTCTCCCATTTAAAAAAACAACAACAACTTTTCAGTATGATGTTGAAACGCTACAGAAAGAAATCCTAATTTGTTTCGGGCTTTGAATATGACAGCCGCCTTACCTTTTTAAGCCCGAGGTGTTTCACCATCTCTTTCTCCCAGTACGGCCTTCGCAGTACACTTCTGACTCGTGTCACGATATGCAGTTTATGAGGCTGGTCTGGATCACCCCCATATTTCTCATGTTCTTTTGATCTCTCCACGAAAATCTGGGAAGGCAAACAAACAAGCCCGTATTCACTGACAACGGAGCAAATGAGCTGCAGTAACGCTTTAATCGATGAGAAGTGCAGAACAAAGGAGAATCATTTAATACCACAGCTGGATTCGTGTATTACACGGCTTCATCTGTGGCAAACTGGACCCTACCTTATTTTAACAATATGAAACATGTGACGACAAAACTAACTAAAATGAATAAGGCATAAAATAAACATTTGGACACAAAGTCCCACTACAGTACAGGGTCAGAGAGGTTTGAGGTAAGAACGAGGAACCCCAACACTCCTTAACAAATTGAAATTGCATCGGGAAACGTTGCATTTTTTGTTGTTGTTGTCTTGATTCTTACCTCTTTTGGGATTCTTGCTTTAGAAAATTTGCTGCGTGCTGACACAAACCACGCGCTGGGTGACAAAACGGTGGCCTCTGTCAGGGCCTGTAACATCCGCAAACACAGAGAGAGAAATTAAAAAGCCATTAAAGCTGACGCTAAAAAAAAAAAAAAAAAGCAGGTTTGTTTTATAATATTTACAGTATAATATACAGTGTCCTGTAGGGTTGTGACACATGACGACAGATAAAATAACATTTCTCAAACATCAGACCTTGTCATACTATTTATACAGTGGCGCCTATTATCTATTATCTCTGGGTTTACTCAGCCAACGGAGGCTCTAATTTTAGGCTCTACTTTTGTCAACAACGTAAATGTTTAATAGTTAAATTGATCGGGTATTATAAATACTCATTTAACCCGAAGCAGACATTTCCGTTAGGTGATTTTCTTTTCAGCTCATTTCTCCAGTCACAGCTGCATGCTGATACGACGATATCAGTCAATTAATCAATTAATATAGGTCGTATAGGTTTGCTAGAATTGGACAGGAACATAATACTGATGGACGAACTTACCTTGACCGATAAAAGGTTCAAACTGCGGTAGACAGCTGACATGCTGCGTTTTGGGGGAACCGGCCGCTCGCCAAGGTTAACGCGCCGCTCGCCGCTCAATGACACGTCGCTGCACGTAAATTGAGCGTCACCAAAACTTTACGAGAAATGTACCTGTTTTTATTCCATATTTACCAAAATGCGCAACCGAAACATGTATTTAAAGTCGAAAAAGAACAACGAAACAGAAGCGTCACGCTGGCGTCCGGCAAATGCTCTCTCTTAGACCGGAAACGTGGCGGTGTTACATTGAAATTCTACCGATGTGGCAAATGCTTTTTCAATAATATTCCTATTCTTGATTTTCAAACTTAATATGACATTTAAAATCAATTAAAAATACGGGTTTTTTTTTGTATTTTGAACGATTATATTAGAATACAGACATTTAAGCTGCGTGTGTTTATTGAAATTGTACCCACCTAAACGTCACAGAACATTATACGGCTGTTACGTTTCTCCGGGACTTATTTTTTTGGCGCACTGAGGTGGCTTTCAAGTCAGGAAGGTAGTACAACTTATCTATTAAAAAAACAATAACAACAACAACAAAAAAAAAAAACGAAGGGTCGAAAGAACAATGACAGAAAACCACGTGTCCGGGATGGAGGCGTCCGCAGTGTCCGTCCTGAAGCGGGCGGTGGAGCTGGACCAGAGCAGCCGCTTCCAGGAGTCTCTGGTCTGCTACCAGGAGGGGATACAGCTGCTTATGGGCGTCCTGAAAGGTCTCCTATATATATATATATATATATATATATATATATATATAATCAGTACACACGGTGGAGGAAGCCTGCACGACACGGATCAAACACTGTTGTGTTTTCTTTTCTCAGCTGTCAAAGATGAGTCAAAGAGGGGCCACTACAGGAAGAAGATCAATGGCTACATGGGCCGAGCAGAGGAAATCAAAGCGCATGTCAACCAGATGAAAGAAGGTAATCAACCGGTGAAAGCTTGTCCCGGGGGCAGCTGCCAGCTGTGGGGCCATGTTCATTTATCGATCTGTCTTCTGAACACACAAAATGAGAGGAACGAACCATTTCTATTTTGACCCCTGAGTCGACAGGCATTGCATTGCATCCGCCTCAAAGCCTTCAACAAGCCAGATAATAACTTGCTTTTGTGGTGAATATATTTCCAAACAAAATTCTTACTATCTAGCTGACTGAGTGAATACGTAATGTGTGCGTTGGGGCCTAAATACAGACCCATAGCTCCCACTGACGTGATTGATTTCAGTCTGTGGTACCAATAATGTTTGTTCGTCTTCTCTTTCTGTCTCCCTCCGTCCCTACAGATGGGAAGTATCATGAGCAAGTACGAATATCAGAGGATGCCACAGGTCACAGCTACGAGGTTATGTTCAAGCCGTACATCAGCAGCGCTCTCACGGAGGTCTGGGTGGAGGACCCGTACATACGACACATCCATCAAGTAAGACCCTTGTTCTCATCACGGTTTCATTGTCAGGTTTTTTTTTTCCCCCCGCTGTGTTTAAGGGTTTGTTCAAAGGCTGCAATTACTGTTCTTTAAAAAAAAATAATAATAATTTAAAAAAAATCTGTGTATTTATTAACATTTTAGGTACTTGAATAATAAATGTCTTGATTAACAACTGAAACGGGGCATCTGCACCAAGGAACCAAAACCCCCTGAGTACTATTTTTTTGTTCATATGATTAAGTTTAACTTAGCTTTGGTATACATGGGATATGCACAACTAAATCACAAAATAAACACCATCATTTCAGCAGAAGAGGGGGGGGTTTAATAAAATCATATTTAAAAAATGTTTTCAATTATTTTTTTGTTTGTTTGGCCAACATTCGAACAGTCTGACGTCAAAACCCAAATACTGCCAGTCCACATTTGAGTGTCTGTGACCAGAGAATTTTTTATTATTCTAATGGATAAGTTATTAATTGAGAATTGGACTTTTCACCGATTCATGTAAGTTGACCAAGCATTAATCAATAATTGATTCACACTTTCAGCAACTTTTATTTGTTGACATGAAAACAGTTTTATAGGTGCAGTGTAGAGGATTGGGTGGCATCTAGTGGCGAGGTTGCAGAATGCAACCAACTGAACTCCCCTCGTTTCGCCTTCCAAGCGTGTAGGTCAGGAGAATCTACAGTAACTGTGAAACTCGTGAAAGGAAACAGAAGTTCCTTCATAGTGTTTGGTTTGTCTTTTCTGCGCTACAATAAAAACGTGGTGAAATATGAAGAGCTCATTCTGCGGTAATGAAAACACAATGATTCTTAGTTTCAGGTGTTTATACACTAATGAAAACATAATTAGCAAGATTTTATTCCATTTCTGTCAGTAGATCCGCCTAAATCCTACACAATGAAGCTTTATTTAAAAAATTATATTTCAGATAAAGTGAATTCTTAAAATCTTCTTATAATTTAGTCTATAAGTTCTTAGAATCTGTTTGCTGTGATTCATTTCAAAGTAAGCGACAATCATGACATTCATTATTTCTAAAATTATTTCTGAACTCGATAGCCCGTCTTGAAACTGATTTATCTTTAATTATGAGTAGATGATTAAAAACGTGTTGATATAATGACTTTTTTTTTTTTATGACTGTACAGTGTAGTGGAGTTTGGTGTAAAGTAAACACACTTTTGTTTTTGTGTTTGCTCAGTTTTCCTAATTTTCCAGAGTACAAATCACTTTAACCCCTTTGGTTCCAGTCATAGTTTATAATAGTTAATTTAACACTTGCAATTGTGACATCGACATAAAACTGTCCCTTGCTTCCATAATCTGTCGAACAAACCCCTCGTCTCTGCTCTCCAACGCAGCTCTACAACTTCCTGCGGTTCTGTGAGATGCTGCTAAAAGCCTCCTGCAAAGTGAAGACGATCCATCTCCTCACTTCACAGGATGAAGTAGGTTATTTGAGTAATGAGGTCGCACTGTGTAACGAACACAGCCACAGCCGTCTCTTGTGCTCAGTTGTTGTTTCCCTGCCGTTCCTTCTGTCCTGCAGGCTGACAGCGGCCAGCAGAGCAGCGCTCTGGCCGAGCTGACGGAGAGTCTCGGTGCTCAGGGAGTGACGCTGGACCTCCAGTTCTCCTCCACCATCCACGACAGGGAGATCAGGTACTGCTGCAAATTTTCTTTACTTCCATCCGCTATGCATGAGAGATTTCTTTTATTATTATTTTTTATAATGGTGGCTTTAGCTTTTGAATTTTGAATTTTTTTTATATTATGTAGTGTTTACTTTCACATCAGCACACCTTCGTCTATAATGTTGGTTTATTTTGTGCCAGTAAACTTGACTTCATTTTATTTTTAGGTTTGACAATGGTTGGATCATAAAAATTGGAAGAGGCTTGGATTACTTTAAGAGACCTAAAGTGAGACTTTATACTTCACACTAATTATCTTTGCCCTTAACTTTCTGCCACTGTCAGAGTTACTGAATGTCTGTGAATCGACATGTTGACGTCTGGTTGTCCTTTTGTCCCACAGGGTCGATTCTCTGTCGGATATTGTGACTATGACCTCAGGCCGTGCCAGGAGACCACTGTAGACATTTTCCACACCAAACACACAAAGACTCTATGAAACCCATCATGCCAATATATATATATATATTTTGTAACTGAAGTAATTGTATTTACTTTCCTGCCTTCAAACCACAGACACATCTGCAGTGTTGTGGGATTTACCTTTGCACACAGACGCATGGAGGCGGATTGTTAACAACTGGTTGCTTTTTGCTGCGCTGTTCTGTCTTAGATTTCAGCTAACTGTATGATCAAATCTTTTATATTTCGGTGTTGGGTTCATAAGACATCTCTCCAGTTTTATACAATGTCGTTTATGCAAGTTATTTTTTTACAGGTTTTATTTTCTTGACTTTTAAGGTTTTTTTCTCTTATGACCATGGGCAGAAATATGTGTCACTAAAAACTGGATTTGAATCCTTTATATTTAAAATTCAACTCGAATTGCCTCATTAAAAACTGAATTTGAATCACATCATTTTGATTTCTATTTCATTGAATAATTGTATTGACAAACAGAAATAGAGCTCAGAAGATCAGTATTTTATTTGTATTCTAGGTTTCTACAGGTTTTGATAGGTTGCTGTTTTTAACATTTATAATAGCAGCAAGAGGTTGGCTAGCGGTAGCAAGTATAGCTATTTCTTCTTATTTTCATTCCTCATCAGAAACGCTTCCATGTCAAGTGACATAAAAAGCTACGTGTTGGAGTTCTCAAAAACCTGCCACTTTCCTAGTGGGATATTGCCAGTTCAACAAATGTTTTCCCACTTGGAAGTCTTTTCCGCTAACCAGTTGCTCATGAGAGCGTTAATAAATAATACTATTTGCTGCAGATGGGGTTTGGACACTAATTGAGGAAGACTGGACGACACTGAAGAGACGTGCCTCCCAAAATCACTGCGAGCAGATCGCTGGGGATGAAGTGGAAGAGGTTGTAGGGAAAGTGGTCCGGCGGGCCTGGTACCACCACACTGGACAGAAGGTGAAGGAACACAAGAAATTATTCGATGAGCTGCTGTTGTCAAATAGTCAGAGGGATGTTTGGGAGCATCCAGGCGATGAATGAGTCACAGTAACATCACGGCTTTAAAGACAGAAAAAAATCATCACAACTAAACTTTCGACTGGGGGCGTAAGGTTCTGTGAAGAATCTCTGGAGAACGTTCCCCGAAAGCTCTCTTAGGGAATGTACCGTGGAAATTCTTTGGAGAACATTCAGTGAGTGATCTTTGGAGAATGAACCGCGACGGTCCCTCGGGAATGTTCCTCAAATGTTTTGTGGGGAACGTTCCTCAAACGTACTCTCGGGGAACGTCCCGCTATCGTACTTTGTGTGGCACGAACATTCTCTGGAGAATGTTCTTCGAAAATTCTTTGGGGAACGTTTGGCAAGCGTTCTCCAGGGCATGTCCCGTAAAGCTGCTCTAGGAAACATTCCCCTAATGTTTTCTGGGAAGCATTCCCCGAAAGTTGTGTGGTGAATGTTTCTGGATTATTCTTTGGGGAACGTTTGACAAACATTCTCTGGGGAACGCTCTTTGGAAAACATTCCCTGATCGTCTTGGGAGAGTGGTTTGAAAAGTTTAGTTTATATTTTAACATAACATTCCTGGCAGTCATGGAAAACCTCACATTGACATGTAGTAAATGATTACTTAAAAATGTAAATGACCGAAAGAACAATATGTGATGTAAAAAAAACCTCCAGCTCTATAAATAAGAAAAGTTCTTCGGCTATGATGCAGTGATCTCATGTATGTTATCTATGTAGGGGTTTTTAATAGTGATCAGGTTGTCAGATGTGCTGTGATCCATCCAACACGAGTCCAATTAAACTTGAATGACAAAAATATTTCCTTATAAAAAAAACAAAATCACCTGAAAAATATTTTCCTCATAACATTTTTCATGAAGCTGTGTGCTTGAATGAATAGTAGCCCTCATGAACTCAAACAGCGCTGTGATCGGATTATCTATCGGCCTTAATCTCGATATGCACAGGCTCATCTGGTCTCCGAGAGGAAGAAATTATAATCCATCAGAATAGCACATGAACCACAGACAAACATATACTGTAAGAAAACTTGAGCACCTTTGTTTTCCATCTGCTGAGAAGACACATGCTTCAGGACATGAGGCAATGAAATGAAAATGCAATAAAAATGGAGTATATTTCATGATGTGCAGACAGCTCCCCTGTACACACATGAACTGCAATCATATTACAGCTCATTAGGATAAAATAAGATCGCCTGCATATTGTCCTTTATTTGTAGATAAACTGCAATAAATCCACGAATGAGGAAATTAAACAAACCCACCTCCCAGACTCGTATGTCACTGAGGTCTGTCAACATGGTGCATGTGGTTTGCTGCATGTAATCCAGATGTCACCGGCTGGATTTATATTCTGGTGGAAGAGAGAAGGATTTGGGTGATGAGGAGCCTCATCAGAGATGCTGCTCGGCTGCACAGCCAGACACACACACACACGGATGTGGATGCTAAAGGTTGGCTTCCCAACTCCCGCTGCCCTCCCTCTCGCTGATTGTAGCCTACTGGCCTAGATAGTGCTTCCAGCTCTGGCTACTATCCTGTGTGGATGTGCAGGAAGTTGGATTCACTGCAACTCGAGGATCATTTCACAGCTTATGAAAAATGCGGGGCATATCTTTGTCTCTTTTTCTGTCACTTTTGATTATTTTAGGATTATTTTGCAACATTTTTTTTTTTATACTTTTGATAGACCGTTAAATGTGGAAATACAGAGAAACATGTAACAAAGGTCTCCAGCTGCAGGGACATGTAATTATATGGTTAACATTTCAACCACTCGGCTACCAGGATGCCAAAGTGGAAAAATCTTAGCAACTCTGTCCATTTATTACTTGCAAAATGACCTAACTGATGATGTGTGGACATTATTAATGTACAAACAGACATCTCAGTATAACTGCTGTCAAATGCTTTAAAATTTCTATGAGATGGTGACTGGAATTTTTTTAATTAAAATTTTGGGATTTAAAACACACACATTTACCTAAACACACATACGTTTGTGATCATCTGGGTGAGTGAGCAACCCGGTGTAATGTGTAAACAGTTCTGTGAGCCATAATTCCTGTATGCATGTCCTCTTTCCAACTGGAGCTTTATTATTTTTTTTTTTCCCTCTACTCTCATTTCTGGGCCTAAAATCAGGTTAGCGTTTTATAAGGAGCTTAGCGCAGAGGGCCACAGTGTGCCACTAATGTAATAGAGTATCTCTCTCCCTCTCCCTCCCGATCTCTCTCTCTCTCACATTCTCATCTGTCCTCTTTTCTCTTTGTGCATTTGCTTACCCTATCATGGAGTGACCTTCTCTCTCTCTCTCTCTCTCTCTCTCTCTCTCTCTCTCTCTCTCTCTCTCTCTCTCTCTCTCTCTTTCTTTCTTTCTTTTCTCCCTGCCTCTTTTTTTTTTTTTTTTTTACTTCCCTCACTCCCTTCCCTGTGCGTCTCCCTCAGTCTGCAGATGTGGACATAAGCCTGGGGTTTAAACATCAGGGGCAGCTGGGACAGGACAGCACGGTTTTGAGAGGAGGACAAACAGGAGGGACAGAAGTCGAGGTGCTGGCGTTAGACTCATGGTAAGGTCACTCATTTTTAATCCCTGACAGTGTGTGAATGTGTGTTTTCCTGCTGACTTTCCCTGTGAATGTCAGGTGGCTTTTGTCCTGCTGTATGTGGCATCGGAAGTTTGTGATTAAGCCATTGTTATGGATTATTATGGTGCTGTGAAATCTTACAAGGATCTCTCTGCAATGTCAATAATCCACTGGATTATCCTCTGTTTGTTTGTTGTTGTTGTTTTTTTTTTGGGGGGGGGGGGCTGTAGTTTGACTCAGTGGAGGGCAAAACTCTCAGGAACAGCCTGATTCATGGACACTTTCATTTCATTCACAGTGGAGGTTATCCCCGAAACAAGTTCAAATGTATTTAAAGTGCAGGAGGAGGTTCTCAAATATGATATCACTTGTGTCATGGAGCATTCATGTGCTTGTATCCTTTTCAACAGGGTGTACTCGGTGATACGAGAGGTGCAGTGTGGACTTTGCTTGTTTAATCATAACCTGTCACATTGTGTCTTATCAGCCAGGCATACAGAATCACGCTCTGTTGACAACCGCTCCTTGCCATCCAGAAACACAAAATCAAATAAATCTGGATGTTTGTCAGACAAGTAAAGCTGCCTCAAAGCGAGACCTTATGTTTACTTTGCTCACGACATAACGCTTTACCCTGGCTGTAATCCTTTGGGAACAGTATGATATTCATGCACAGGTTACTCCTCATAAAGTGCATCCTTCCTCTAACCAACAACGCTGTGTGTTTTCTTGATGACACAACATATCTTGTCTTTTCTACCCTATATGGTCCTTCTTTGGTTAGTTGACTCGCCTAGTTACAGTAAAGGTTAATACTGTTCCTGATAATGAACAATAATAAACCTTTGAACCTCAAGTCCACATGTGTGACAAGACAATTTACCACTGGAGCAGTAATACCACTTCAGATGCCCTGCAGTATTCCTTCAGCTTTTGGTGGCACAATTGCCTTCCGTTTCCTTTTTTGAAAACACTTTCCTGTCATCTGCTCCGTGCTTCTTTTTGTTGTTGTTGTTGTTGTTGTAGCGATCAAACCGATGGAGTCTTTTACTGGAGATACAGAAGAAAGCACAGAGGACATTCCAGGTGAGATTATCTCCCTTGTAGTTTTACATAAGAGGGTAATGGCGAAGAAGAACATGTTTTTTTTTTTCTTTTTTAACCGTGTCAGCATAACATTGAGACACATGATCAGCACACATCAGCAGCTATTAATTGTTAATGAAAGATCGTAATCAACAGCAGGACGTGACATACCTCTAATGTAACAATTACAAATAATCATGAGAAAATACATACAGTAGGATGTAGAGAGGTCATTATGTGATGTGTGTGTGTCTGAGAGCTGCTGTGACCTGGATCTGTCTCTATCTCAATCTCTGTTAGGATGTAAAATGTCCAAGCTCACTTCTCTGAAAACCCGTCTGTTCTGGAGGAGTAAGAGAGCAGATGGAGTAGAAAACACCAAACTCAGCCAGTCAGCCAGTGACATTACAGCAGGGAAGGGGCTGGATTCAGATGAAGATTCAGAGTGAGTCTCTACATGACAGGAAACCTCTTTCATGTTGCGTTTTTGTCCTCGTCCTTGCTTCGAGTCCGTGCCTTCACCACTCTTCTGCTTCCCTGCTCCTGCTCCCTCAGATGCTCCCAGGAGACAATGGGATCACGGTCCTTGTCCCACGAGAGCATCTTTCTGGATGATCAGGCCCTGACAGACGCTGAACCAGCCAGGGTTTTATCCCAGGAGAATGTTCACAGCAAGATTAAAGCTCTGCAGGTACAGCCCTTTTTATGACTATTATTCTATGCAGGTTGTTGGGAAGCAGGGAATTCAGAGTTGTAACTCTTCCTGCCGTGCTCTGCTATCACAGATGAAGCTTCAGCAGCAGAAGATGCATTTGGGGCCGCCACCGATGGTTCTGCCGATCAGACGTCAAGAGGATCTGGGCGGCCATTCAGAGGCCAGAGTTCCCCACAGCCCTCCTGATGTCTCAGGGGGAGACGTCACGTCCCAGGAAGCCCTCACCAAGGTGATTTATCGTCACGTTTAAGGGACACACAGTCAGTTATCTGCAAAGGTGATCAGCTCTTTTGAGAGTATGTGAGACACGGTGAGTTAAGCCACCCCTTGTTTCTTAGCAACTATCAAATTAGTTATGTGGCCACACAGTTTTTGAGGGGTCATCCATTTTACTCACACTGTGATTTTGCTGTTCAAAGTCAATTCCTATTCAAGGAGTTGCGATTCTATTTTCTGAACAATAACAGACAAGTTTGAAGAAGTCTCATATGTGTTAGTGCCTTAGTAAGTTACAATATAAGGCTATACTGTTAGCATGATGTTGACTCTAAACTGCTCAATGATACATGTTTGTTAAAATGGCAGGAGGGGGGTAATTTGAGCCAATAGGCCTGGGGGAGGTTCAGCCAATTCCCCCCTTTTATGATTATTATTATCAAAGTATTATTAAAGTAAAATATTTTTTCTACATTTCATTCTTATATTGTTAAACAAAAATTATGTCACATTTTGAATTTCAGTCCAAAATCAGTCTATTATTAACAGAGGTAAGACAAGACCTCAATTTCACAGGTGCTATTCTGCACAGGTGTAACCATCAGTTCCCTTTTCACCTTTCCATCTCCAGCTATTTCAGTTTGCACAACTGCAGCCACTTCTACTGAAATATCATTTGCTTTGAGACAGATTTATTTTAGGTGAAAATGTTCAGTTTCACTTCAACATAATCAGGAGCACGATTTACTCCCATGTGGCTCAACTTATCCTCTGCCGAAATTGAGCCATGAGGCCACTTTTTAAAATGGTTTATTTTAGATCCAAAGTGATTGTTCCCAGGGATGCACCACACCTGGAAATATTTGTTCATATTTATGTTGGAGGCATTACTGTCAGTGCCTCACTTTAAAGACGCCTCAAGTAAAAACGGACTCATTAAACCCCGTACTATCTACAGTTTAACAATTCTGAGTGTTCCTGCTGAGTAATGTCATCCTCAACAAATGAACTTTACCTTGCACAAACCATAATGGTTGAACTATTGATGTGCTGCACTGCCACCCTGAGCCATAGCTTGTGTAGGGACAGAAAAGTGAAGAGGAGGAACAGCATCTGCCCATCAGTTCAGTTAAAGTGCAGGACTTGTGTTTGCGGGTGCTTTTGCCTTGTCGGCAGACCAAACATCCTGCAAGGAGAGAAATCCTGTAAATCTGTGTCATTCTGCTGATCCTTTTTGAGGTTTTAAGTCTCAGACTAGAATTCGCTTTCATTTAAAAGTTATTAAAAAAGGTGGGTGTTGATTTGCTCACCTCACTTTTTAATATTTTTTTATTATTACTGACATTCCCACACAAAGATGGTGTCACTTCTGCCCCATTCTTTCCTATTGAAGTTATAAGTCTTTAAAAATGGGTCACAAATATTCAGTTTCATTGTGTGTAGCACAGTAATCCCTAAAACAGCTGGGCTCTTAAGTATTTACTCAAACGGGAGTAAATAGTGCCACACTTTGGGCACTCGTGAGGATTTACGTTGTGTTGGGGATTGAATCAAAATAAACTGCAGTGGCCACGTTCATTGAAGGAATAAGCCACTAAGTGCAATCATGTATTTCTAATTATGTTTGGACTATGATGAAGGTCTGAGGAATTACACAGTTTTCTGGTTCTTTGTTGACAGTTTTTAAAAGGTAAAATATAATCCTCCTTATCTTTTAAGATTAGGCAGGTAGGAGAGGGTAAGACAATCAATAAATGTTGTAATTATAACAAATGCTAACTTTTGTGAATACTTCTTTTTTGTCTTAATCCTTTATTTGCAGAAATAATTTTGTCATTTTTCTCCTTTCAGACAATATCCCAGCCTGCCTGTCGTCCTCTATCACCCATCACCAAATCTGCACTTACCAAGTCTCTGCCCCTGACTCCATCCCATCCTTTTTCTTACTCTGTCCCCTCCAATTCCTCTTCCTCTGCCATCGAGGCTCCGTTAGACTTTAGCACACCACCCCAGTTCACTCCCTACTTGGATAGTTCTGCAGCACGCCACCGGATGTCCATCAAACCCAAAAACAAGAGGGCCGGCTATAAGAAGAAACTCGCTGTGGTGAGTGACCATTTCACTGCCTTATACATAACACTGTTTGCAAACACAAACAAACACTTTTCTAACGTTGATATCTTTTTTTTTTTTGCAGACCCAGTCTAGGTCTCATTCAAACAGCCTGAACAACATCGACCACATAGAGGATATGGAAGCACAAGAGCAACAGCTTGAAGCTCAAGAGAGGATGGTAGTTGAAACAAAACAAGGATGGACCGGCATTCCTGTCACATCGCAGGGTCTTTCTTCAAAACCTGCAGAGGTGGCACCAATCACATCAGAGGCAGCACCCAAATCATCCAGCCTTAGTTTTCCCCTTCAGGATCATGCTCTTGCTGGGACAGTAGCCTCTCAGGTGCTTCGAGTTAAACCTTACAGACGAGTGGATGCAATGTCCAGTGAACGTCCACACTCGTCCTACATCGAGTCAGAAAAACGAGAGGATTTTGAGATACAAATAATGTCCCATGACAAGAGGAATACTTTAAACAAAGCTGCAACGACTGAAGTCTCTGCTGACCAGCACCCCACTTCCTTCGGCTCAGGGATGTGGTTCAGGTCTTCCTCTGTTCGCCAGCCGGTTCAAGGTGACGACGAGAGCACAAGAGGAATAAAGAGATCCACCCCGGGATCTGGCTCTTTCCATTTCTCCATCACCTCCGTCAGGAACCGAGATGGAGAAAGACCCCGATCAGGCAGCTTTATAGAAGTGCTGGAACAGGGTGAATCTAGGCATAAGACAGCCGTGGGAGCAGAGGAGAAAAGCACGAGGGAAAAGGAGGAACTTCAAGCCTTTCAGGTCAGAGGGGGCCCTTTTGCCGTGGGACGATTAAGGCAAGAGGGAGCGCCACCCAAAAGCTCAGTTACTGCATGGGACAGAAGGGACAGCTTCAAAAAGGTAGAATCAGTGATGCCATCTAAAAGTGTGTCCGCTGATGTAGAGGGAGAGGAGGGGGAGAGGCGCCAGGAGGTGGACGAAGAGGCAAAAGAGGTCCAGGAGGATGAAGGAAAGACAGCGTTTGGCATCAAGCTGCGCTCCACGTCTCAGTTGAATCGTTTTCGGTCTGATGCAGCTTCTAACCATCATCCAAAGACAGCGCTGAGTGAGGACCAGTGCGACAAACAAAAGAGACAGGAGATAAGTGATAACAGCAGTTACCTGTCTGAAAAGCTGCCAGCAAACACGTCTAATACATCATCCACCTCTGGAGAACTCAGAACCACAGGTGAGTCATCTCTACCCAGATATACCTTTTCAATGTGTTTACTGTATTTATTTTAAATTAAACATAGGAGTTTGCAAAGTGTAAATACAAGTAAATGCAACTGTAGAAAATGTACTAAAAACATTTAAATAAAGATGAATAATTGATGATACATTATTACCCTGATTATTATGACACAACATTCACTATGTCTTATATCATATTGAAGATGTGTTATTGCACATTCTTTCATGTTTACATAAATGTTTGCATACTGATAGCAGCTATCCAAGGTTTGGAAGTGTGACTCTCTGCCAAGGTTTCAGTTCATTATAGAGTTAAACATTGCACAGATGCACACTGTAATGCTATGTCTGTAGACAAAATAAGTTTCACTAATCACAAGGGAACTTTGCACTCATTAAAATACCGCACAGGGTAATTTTAACAGTGCTGCCAAGCATATCTAACAGATTTGTGTCACTCCTTAGATCCATCCCTGTGTGGCTTCTCCCTTCCAGTCAAGCACAACACTCCATCTTACAATGCTCCTGTCACACCTATAGAAGTCCAAACGACCTCTTCAAACCCCAAAGAGGCAGGAACCAGACCCCAGGAGCCTCAGCCTGCCCCCCAAACAGCCCCAGCCGAGGTGTCATGGATGAGTCTGGCCATGGAGAAGACCAGGAGCATCCAGCAGCTTTTCACTAGTAAATTCCCCAGAGATTTTACGTGCAATGTACAGCCAAACATGCCAAACGCAGGTCGACCACAAGCACAAGTACAGCCAACAAGACAAACAGAGACGGTGACGGAGACACAGACTGGAAGGATACAACAAAGTGCAACAGAGGCTGCAAATCAACCATTAGCTGATACAGCGAAAGCAGAGGCAGTTGAGATCAGAAGTCCAGTGCAAACTGTCAAACCGTCACCAATGGGAGAGCAACAGAAGATGTCAGTGACACCACCTGCCCTGTCGAACACCTCCAGAGAACCACCGATGTCAAAACAAACCAAGGAAGACCAGCCAAGCACAACTCAGTCTGTTTCGTATTCAGCGTCCCATCCTGCTGTGCAGACCAACCCCTGGACCACCCAGTCCCCCTTACGCTCTCTAACACAAACAGAGGCCACATCTCAGTTTGCACCAGGGAGTGCCACGCAGTCTCTTGCACAGTCGTACCTTTCCTCAGGCCAACAGCAACCCTCCTGGAGCAACCGAGGTCTCCACTCTGCCAACCAGCTCAAATCCACAACTTCACCTTCTCCTGCAGCAGTTCCTCCTTCAGTTTCTGCCTCGGGAAGAGGAGAAGGAGAAGCCACTTCGCATCAAGAGGCTGCGGCGCTCTCGAGCAGACGAGCCGTTTGGGCTGGATCAGTTAGCGAGAAGGCGGCTTTTCTGGAGAAACAAGTAGAGTGGACCGCGCAACCTGGATCCAAGGGGGTTTGTGGTACTTCTTTGTAACTGTCTTTCATATGTCATCCTCTCGGTGCTGCCTCACTCCCGTGTGCTGTCTTTGGCCTGCAAATCCAAACCCATTCATTACTGCTGAAGATGTAAATATTTTAAAACAGTTTGTCAGCATAATTCAATTTAAAAAAAAAAAAAAAGAAGAAAAAAAAAAAAGCTAAGTCTTTTTCCCAGATTGAGAATTCCATCAAACAGGAGTTTAATGGAAGTTTTTCAGCCACAAATTTGGTGCTTTAATAAGTATTTACAACAGAAGAATGGTAAATGTGGGCCACAAAATAAACCACATGTTCATTATAATGAAGCAGTATGTCACTCAGAGCAACTTGGTGACTCATTAATGGGTTTTATGGAGGTATTTGGCATTGATAAACAGGCTTTCTCTGGCTTTGTTAGTAGGATGAGTTTATTGTTGGTTTTGGTCTTTTTATAGCATTAATTAAATACAGAACGTCAACAGATATTTTCCTTTTTTGGACTGCCAAGATATCCTGACTATATGCTCTAATTCTTTGTTTTTCTCAGGTGGAATTGAGGAAAGCTCCAACAGAAACGCATACATCAGGTGAACCTCCTGCCTCAGCAAAAAACACATCTCTGAGCAAAGAGACAATTCCAGAGGGAAGACAAGGGGTAAAACTTGCAGGTGTGTTGATACATATTGGCCATAATGATGACTGCAGTAATATTCACTTGGTATTTAGTATCTTTCCTTGCAGCAATGTGACACAGGGTTTTATTTTTTAGAGTCAAGCCCCACTAAAGTTCCAGACCGGCCACGCGAGGACAAATGGCTGTGGAAAAATGCGGCGTCATCTTTGTCACCATCATCGTCCCCCACGCTGTCGTCTGTTTTGCAGTCCATGCCTGACAGTGGCCAGCCGTCCTGGATGGAGCTGGCCAAGAGGAAGTCTATGGCCTGGAGTGATAAGACAATGGACTAAGAAGGAATACAGAAAAATGAACAGGGTATGGAAACAAGGATATGAACATCAACAAGGTTGATGTATTGAATGTTTGGTGAGGCTGTCAGGGAAGTGGTGATTCAGCTGTTGTGTTTATATTTAATTGTAAATTGTTAATGTTTTCTTAAGAGACAGAGAGAGAGAGAAGCAGAGTCTATACTGAAAGTTTGTTATAATTCCTCTCTTCAATAACCACTTTAAGATAAAGGGTCTTTATGAATCATGTGTAATGTAATTCAGCATTTCACTGCTGTTTAAAGTTTATGTTAAATAATTAAAAAAATTATGTTGATGGTTTTGTTGTCACGCTATTAATGTAAAATGAGTAAGCCCCCAGGAGAAGACATTAAATGACAAAATTACATTATAGTTATTCGTTTCAACATCACCAGAAATTATTTGTCAAAACTCTTCAAATATTGAAAAAAAAAAACGTTTTAATTAGTTGTGGAGGCTATCAAGAGTCAATGTAAAAAAAAGAAAGAAAAAAAAAGAAGCTCTTATTAAGCAATAAATATGGGTCAAGACTGACGTTATAGCAGGAAAGTCTGAGTCTGTGACTGATCCCAGCTTTTCCCTGTGTTTATCTATTAGAGGATATTCACTTGTTCACCAGTTTGGCCTACAGCTCCACCTGCAGGCCAGATCCTGAACATGTCCCGAGTTTTATCATCAACATCATCTTCCTTTATTTACACTCCAGACAATCATTGAGGGACACAATCATGTATGGTAAAAACTAAAAAACCCATTCCAAATACATCGAGAGGGGAAAAAGCAAAGTAAAATACGGTTATGTAAACAGCTGTAAATTAGAGGTTTAATATCTGAGGGCTGTTTCCCAAAACCTAGATAAGGGATTAAGACGGGTTCATGTATCCTGTCTGAATTAAACCATTATTTGGTTTCATGAAAGCAGCGGCACAAGTGTGAGCTAGCAGTACCTGCTCAGTCAGGCATGACGATTGTGAAACAGATGGAGCCGTGATGCACTGACTAGACTACATCACGCCTCGCTTTACTTGGCTATCCTGATCTCTTAATTCTGCTTTTGTGAATCAGACCCCTGGTTTTTAAAATGTGCAAAAGGCATGTGTATTGATATTTTGAGAGGGTTCCGTAATTTGTTCCAGTGGTCCGGTCAGGTGCATTAAAACATACAGCATTTCTGTAAATACATTTGAAGAGGAACTTGATAACAGGAAACAATTTTTTTTTCACACAAATAAAAGATAATTATGACTGAATTTTGGCTACCCGTCACACAACAGGGACATTGTTCATGTTATTACTCAGACCTGCGCTTTTCCTATCATAGTAAGTCAAAATGTCTGCTGTAAAAAAAAGCCCTACACACCCATGGTACACCCACACAGGTGTTTTGACTTTTGTCACCTGATTACAACTCCTCTCTGGAGCAGAATTTGTACAATTTGTAGGATTTAAAAGGTCCAAAAACGGAAAAAGTATTCAATGAAAAAAGGGGAACTTATATGAAAGGCAGAACTAATTGATGTGACTATACTTTTAATCTTCTGGTGACACCTTCAATTTATTTTGGGCCCTACTCGAGGCTCCTGATACTCAAGTTAAACACTGCTCATTCAACCTAGAGAACAACATCATATTTTATAAGCTCATAATAAGCCTACTATGTAAAGACTGCAGAATTGTTTATCCCCTTTTTATTTAAAAGCGACCGAGGAATTCTGAGCATGTTTAATACAGTTTACAGAGAAATCTATAAATATAAATGTTTTCTTAAAAAAAAAAAAAAGTAATTATGGTTCCATAATGTGAAGAAAATGTTTTACATCCCTGCAATACTTAAAATAATAATAATAATTCATTTAGTAGTAATTAAAATAAAGCACAAAATAGAACCTGAATCCTCTGCAGTGTATTATGCTGAGTGCCACTGTCAGTAGTCTTCCCTCATTTAGGAAAACGTCTCAGCAGAATGACTATAACATTATATATATTATACAGTAGGCGTGGCTGCAGACATGCGCCCTCTTGCGAAATGTCCTCGTGTTACGAAAGCACATACACGTGAGTTTGGAAACAACAGAGAGTGCGTGGAGGAGGACGGCCATTCCCACTCAGCTCAATGATATGAGGTCCCGCTTCTTTCCCTTGGCAGTACTTGCCAACGTCCTGTGCCTTTGTCAAAGCTACACCCTGAGGAGCTCCGTGTCCTGGGTGGTGTCCTCCAACGATGTGGTGGAGGACGCGGACCTGTCGGAGGAGGTCGCCCCGGCGCTGCTGGTGGACAGCGCCGGGCTGTGGAAACAGGCGTATCCGTCCTCCAACGTCCTCGGGAGCAGCGTGGAGAGCCCCGGAGAGCTCGAGAAGCCCGAGAGCGACGACGATGTGGCGCAGCTGTCCTCCCGCCTGTTCTCATATCGGCTGGAGAAGGTGAAGAAGTCGGCCGGGAGCGGCTCTCCTCCTCCGCACCAGGAGACCGCCAGGACCGCCAGATACATAGCTCACACCAGCGATTGGGGGCATCTGGCCACCATTTCGACCCAAGATAAGGTAACACACACACACACACACACACACACACACACACACACACACACACACACACACACACACACACACACACACACACACACACACACACACACCACCGAGGGGGTGGTGTAGGGTGTCGGTGGCCGCAGACGTTCATATTAGTGAGTGCGCAGTCACTCCATCGGACAAACCAACATGACAACACTGGTTGCTTATCATGAGTTTTTACAAACAGAACTCGTGCTTAGCTTATACGATACATCAATATAGCCTAGATTTAAATGCAAGGTCACCATGTACTCATGAAAATGATAAAGTTGGAAGTTGTTCATCGACAAAATTTACAAGAAAAAGCCCCAAGTCTCGGAACAACTTAAAACAAATCTCGATACATATGGTAATAACTTGTGCACAAAATATTATCATGCAAATATGAAAATTATATTACAATGTGATGCCCAAAAAAGGGACCATACTGCATAATGTGTACTTTTTATTTGATAATTTTTGCCAGTATCACTTCCATGCTTAAGTTTAAATTTGAACACAGGAATTTTACTTGTTGCTGTGTATCTTTACCTTGCAGTATTCCTCCTTTTTTTTTTTTTTTTTTTTAATGTCCCACTCCACTTAAATATGTTTTTGTGGGTAATGTTGCTTCTCTTGGATATCTGAGCTTCGCTGAAGACGGTGATGTCTGCAGAGTTTGGCACTAAAACACTTTTCAGATTGTTCCCCGCTGAGCACAACAAACATCTGTTTACCAAGGAGCATCACAACCTGTTCAGAAGCTACATGTGATTAAACTCTGAGAAGGAGGAGGTATCTTTTACAGAATGATTAATCTTTGGCAAGTAAAGATGTTATGTCATTTCTACCGAGGTAAATCAACTTTTTTATGTAAAAAAAACCACATCAGACACAAAGTAATATTCAAAGCATATCTAAATAGTTTCTTATTCACATTTTGTATATTATATTTATTGCCGACTGTCTGTCTGTAGTTTCTGTTCATTTCATTTTTCCATGTATTTATAAAAGGTTCAGGTTTAAAAGCTGTTTAAAAGCCTCGCCCACATCGTTAAGGACAAAGTCTGGTACTGACAACTGCACCCAAGAAATTATCACTTTCAAATGCTTAAAGTTAAATAGGATTGAGCATTCCAGTATTTATCTTGAGTACTTTTGGACGAACAAAAAAGTAAAAGCCTTCAGTGCGAAGCAGGCAAGAAAAAGAAAAACATTTACAAAGTATTAATAACCAAACAGCAGAGAAAAGAAAGAAGGAAAAACATTGTGGTGAAAACTTGTATGGTTTGTTGGGAAGTGCATCAGCAGGACTCATGATGTCAGTGTTTCTAAAATCCTGGTTAGAGCTATTATATAGCCTCCCATGACAGAAAAATGGATGTCTTAAAATTGTTGATCTGACAAAAATAATAATTTTAATATGACAATGTGGGCTTTTTTCACTATTCCGGTCATTCTACAGACTAATTGATTAATTGAGAGTGCATTTGATGGATTAAATTAATAATGAAAATTATCATTGGTTGCAGCTGTACAACTCAGAGTGATTTCATGTGTCAATTTAATCCCTATGAGTGCTCCCTTTTATTGTGCAGGAGTACAGTAGCTCCAGGTTTTACAACATAACATTAATATTTATATCTCTAATATTTCTGGCTTTGAGACAATTTCCAGTGTTGACAGTTATTGATTAAACCAAACCACAGTCATGAAATAAATACTCATGCTGATGACTCTTCACCCCTCATAACTGGTGTCATCTCTCATGTTCTGCACAGCTCTAGCAAGCATGCAGTTACGGATATTTAGATGTGCGCCAACTCAATACTTTAGTCATAACTAATGCAAGGATGATAAAAATAGCCACCCTCTCCGGCCCTTAATAATTTTGAAATGAACTGAAATTTGTACAATAATTTGGCCTCTTTTACATGTTTGTTTTATGCTTGTACATCCTTATTAATATAAACATAGTATCTCTGTATGATGGTCCGTTTGTCCACCAGGAATGAATTCTGGCTAGAAAAATGTTACTATTCATTTATTTTTCCTTAGTTTTTGTTTGTCTAAAAATGGTCAAATTTAAAGACGACTGTGTTCTAAACAAATAGTTATCTGTCTGTAAGAAGTCACCATGTGTAACTTTACATCCCCCTATTCTCACCCCACAATACTTCTTAATTGGTCCTGCATTCAGTTTATTATCACCACATCTGGAAAATAAGAGGATTCATCACGACAATGACTGCATCACTGATTTCTCTCTTTAACACCACGTCTTTGGTAACACCCTGTTTTTTGTTTTTTTGCACAGATCAAAGGTCTCCCCTTTGGGAACATCTTCTCAGTCAGCGATGGACCGCTGGACAACAGCACTGGAGTGATGTACTTTTATGTAACTCCGATGGACAACACTGTGTCTGACCTGAAAAGTAACCCCTATGCTTCTCTCACCTTCTCAGAGGCTGAGGGAGAATTCTGCAGGTACAGTACATTTCAGCTTTTAATGTACTCCACTGAACTCAGATCCATTTGCTTAGAAGGCCCCGTAAGGCAAACAAATTAAAAAATGCTTGGAGACCTGTTGGGACCCCATTAACACCCAGTTTTTTTTACACACTGCAGGCAATATGTACAAGTATGTTTTTCTATACTGCATTATTATTAAGATATGTTGTGTGGTAATTTGACTGAACATATAATTTATGGATATGTAACAGAGCACAAAAACTGAAATAATTAGTTAAAACAGAAGCCAAAAGAGGCAATAAAGCAGACCCACATCAAGGACCTTATCAAGCCCACTGATATCAAGCCTGTAAAAGTTGTTCAATACAATTACCACAAACCAGTTGACGCATGGTAATCCAATGGCTTATTGGGGCCCCTGAGTGTGTTACAATGGCTGTATTTCCTGCTGTGTTTCAAGGCAAATGGTGTATGATCCAGAGGATCCCAGATGTGCTCGACTCACACTGACAGGCAAGATGGTGAGCGTGGCCACAGAGGAGCTCATGTTTGCTAAGGAGGCAGTGTTCTCAAGGTACCTGAGCTTTTAATAACTTTATGCAATTTTTTGCAACTTTTTGCAATTTTCAAAATAAAGTTCCAAAGTGTTTGACATTGTAGAACCAGGATTAAAACATTAGAGGACTGAGGCTAATCAAATCAGGCAGTTAAAATAAGACATGTTGGAAATAAAGTAGTGTGCTAGAATTATTCTGAACTCCACAACTCTCCAGCGGGTTTCAAAAGAATGTTTTTTTAAGAAAATTGCCGAACTCATTTGATCATTTATCAGAGCCAGAAACTGTAACAGAAATTGGCTTAAAATAGTGATATTACATTAAAATCACCTCATGTCTGATTTAAAATTTTGCCAAAAATAAATCGTTTGCATGGTCTGGATTTGGTCTGTGCTCCTCAGCTCTTCTGAGAAACCTAAAATGACTTGGCTTAGACCCAGCAGTCACGTGACAGAAACTCTGCGAACTGTCAACTGACCTGAAGGCTGGAGCGCAGAAGATAGGATGGTGAGCAGAGGGAGATTTGTCAGAGTTGTGTAGCATTTGGAGTCCCCTTTTTTTTTCACCAAAATTGGTGGCGCTTGGAACAATGTTGTATATATAGATTGCATCTCTTTTCAATTTTATTAAAATAAATTATCCAAAAAAAAAATCCAACATGATTTTCTTCTTTTATGATTAAAAACATTGTAATTATATTTTACTGCACAAATAAACTTTTTGAGTTCTCCCTCGCTTCCGACCCTTATTGTGCTGTCTCCATAGAGGTGCAGTGAAAAATTAGCCCACACTGAGTAAAAATATGACTCAAGCAGAAAAAAAGCCCAGAAACTGCTCAGAGTTCAGATGGTTAAAAAGATGCACATTGACAAGTAATTTAAAAGATGTCACTGATCCTGCAAGCCAGGGTGACTTTCAGAGCTGATTGGCCGGGTCACCTTCAGTCTTGAGCTGAGACTTAATAACTGCCACCAGAAGCCCTGCACGACCTGAGGCTGCACTCAGGCTCAAAGGGGAGCAGCAACTCAGCAATGTAGCTGTACCATGAAGTGCTTTAAATGTGATCAATAGGATCTTAAAATCAAATCTAAAACACGCTGGTAACCAGCGAAGAGACAATGAGGCAGACGACATTTGGCACACGTGTCCTCACGTGTTCATCTCTTTTTCACAGACATCCCGTGATGGCAAAGTGGCCAGTGGGACACAAGTGGTTCTTCATGAAGCTGGAGTTGATCCAGGTGTGGCTGCAGGACTGGGTTGGAGGAATATCACTCATTCCACTGGAGGACTACTTCAAAGCTACGCCCTTCTGAGAGCATCCCTCCGCCTGCATCATCAGACGACAGAAACAGATCAGTTCAGCTGTCAGCGCCACACAAATCACTCCCGAGCGAGGTGTGACAATTCACAAAGTGGCAATGTGCAAAGAATATTTTGTACATCATTTCAAACCCTGTTTCTATTTTAATTTGTGAGAGTGAATGCTTTTCACACGTACTCTGCCTCT
Organism: Brachyistius frenatus; assembly: GCF_029030835.1. NCBI lineage: Eukaryota > Metazoa > Chordata > Actinopteri > Embiotocidae > Brachyistius > Brachyistius frenatus. The sequence continues at coordinate 504,763 of NW_027210669.1, read as the reverse complement.
TCTCCATCAGCTTGGCTTGTCACACAAGATCAGACAATCAGTTTCCTTTGCTTCATGCGTGAATGTATTTATTGCAAATAAGCTAAGTACACTGAATGATCACATTCTTATCATTTAATTCAGTCTTTATAAACACGGGTTACTATTTAATGGGTTTGCACTAAAACATGTGTGCTGTTTCAAAAATAAATTAATATTAGCACACACAATAATTGAGTTTTTGGGCAGATATTAATTTCTTGTGTTCAGTTAGTATTAAAATATTCAAAGGGAATCGTAATATCAACACTTTTTTCCATTTTGAGACAAAAATATGTATGAAGATTATGATGATTGAAATTACATGGCAATTAATAATTTATTATTACCCAGACTGTATGATTTAGAAAACAATCTCAGCTCAGGGTTTAATTCAATACTGATTCTAGAGGTTTGATCATTTCACATTTCTTTCAATAAATGATACAATTTTACATGTTTAAATGTTAATATATTTCTGAGCACTTGAAGAAGTTCCTGACTTGCATCAAACCATGTGTCGGACAGCTCCAGAATACGCTATACCTTGAAGTGAGACTGTTTTGTCAACTGCTAATTCCAAGATTTGACTCAAGATTTGTGCCCTAATAAGGATTAAATTGGTAATATCCTCTGACACTGTGTGCATACAGCGACTCAAACAAAGCATTAAACATGAGGTTGTCTGCCCCACAAGCCAGTGTCCAATGCCAAAGGACCATTGGTGACAATGATCGGACTTGGCACTGTTGTTGGTGTTAGAGCAGCACAGAATCTCTCTATCACATTTAAACATGTTTAACCTTGTCTTCAAATGTGAGGGTGTTCCTTGGTGTTTATCATTTGGCAGGGTGGTCATGTTCTAGCAACAGGGTGCCTGCTGTTTGGACGCTCCTGATGGAACACGTGGTGCATACAAAATACATCTAGATGAATGGTGTTGTTGAGGACATGGCCACTAGATGGTGGAGCTTTCTACTTGTAGAGGGACGAGTCATTTAAAAAGGAGAAGTTGTTTCATTACTTCCCCATTATATCCAGTTTAACGTTTTGTTTTTTTCAGTTTGGGTGTTTCGGTTGCGCCAGTAAAGATGGTGGATTTAAAACAAAAATCTATGCATCATTTCAGTCCCTACTTCGTGGGTACCGCTGCCATAAATTTAAACTGATAAAACGGTCTACATGGAAATAATTTCGCGTTTTCTCGGAAAAAAAAAAAAAAAAATAAATCCATAGTGTTGCACCCGCAGGCGTAATTGTCTTATTTTGAAAGTCCGGACCGGAAGGGCACGCGTGCGTACTTGCTGACATACCGGGTGAACGCGGCTCGTTAGTTAACGAAAAGCGCAAGTGGTTAGTTCGTGTACAATACGTGAGAACAGTCGTCAAAAGACGTTATAATTCGTTTCGGGCCGTGCGTGTTGTCAGCTGACGCCGAAAAAGCCCCAACGTCGGACAACTTCATTCTCCGGGCGGAACGGTCCGCTTGGGTACGCGGAGACCGCAGCGCAACACCGGGCAGCGCCGAGCCGAGCCAGCTGGAGTTTCAACTTAAATGTTTAGCTCCGTAGCTCACCACTTAATCGTGTCGCAGTCAAAGCGGGTCGACTCGGGTAAAAAAAAAAAAACAACAACAACTCGGTGGCTCCGCTGAAGAAGCCCGGTTGAGTTAGCGACACACCGCTTTTTGTTGTTGTTGTTGTTGTTGTTGTTGTTTTTTTGGGGGGGTATTTTATTCAGCGTTCATCTGTTGCCAGTGTGAAGCACCAAACAACGTGATTTGTGAGGCGTCGCCTCTCGGACGCCGTCAGAGACCCAACCAGCCTATCCCGGAGGACGCAGCCGTCAACTCACTTGAAATGCCGTCTACTCGGAACTTGTAGCTAAACGACTTGCCTGTGAAATTTTTATTTTTTTTATTTTTTTTTTACAATGGATTGTGTCGGCAGCTTGCTTGTCCTGCGTTAACCCACCATGTGAGCTTATCCCGTCACGGAAAAGGCAGTTGGACTTGTGACTGGTCGCCGTCGGACGGTACAGGAGGAGCACGTTGCTTTTTTTTTTTAATTTTTTTTTTTACAGCGGACAAGGGGGTGAAAAAGACGCACCGAGGCGCTGAGGGTACATCCGAGCACCTCCCTTCCTCCGCGCACGAGTCCCGTGTTCACAGTCCCGTTAAGTAGAGCATTATTATTATTATTATTTATTATTATTTTAAATATTTTTTTTTTTTTTTTTTTTTATTTAAACAAAAAAAAAAAAAAACGTTTATCACGCCTGTATGCCTGCGCCTACGCCCGTCTCCACATCCTGAAGGCGCACACAGCGAGAGACGGAGGGAGGGAGGCGACGGCAGCTCCGGGGTCCCCGACACTCATCCGAGGAGAGGCGCCGCTGAAATGAGATGAGGCTCAGAAATGGAACTGTGGCCACTGCAATTATTTTCTTCACGTCTTTCCTCAGCCTCTCCTGGTACACAGCATGGCAGAACGGCAAAGGTAAGGTGTCTGGCATCTCGTGCTACCACACAAATTTAAAGATGTTTATTGGCTTTTTTTATTTTTTATTTTATTATTTAGAAGAAGAAGTCGACAGTTTCCAGATAAGGCCTGGTTAACAGAACTGGCCAGCAGCATGTTATATGGGAGCAGGTGTTGCAGTTCACCTCGGACCCTTCCTGTTTCTAATCAGATTGGGTATTAACAGGAAACGTCTAGTTGTCCACATTATACAAGGGGTCCCCGTTGTAAAATTAATCCTTTTTTTTTTTTTTAACACCAGGTCATGAGTTTTAATAGTTCTGTTCCTGTTGGTATATGACACATGACAGTCCCGTAACCAGTCCTCATCCTCTCCTCCCAGCATACTGCTCATCCCTCACAGTGGTCTATGTCTAGACAACCTCAAGCAGGTACAGATAATCTTGTCAGTTGAAAGCACGAAAAGGCACATTTGCAACACTTTTGGATAAGTGCACCATTTAATGGTGTTTTGCTTCCTGTCTTTCATCTACACCGATTTTTACATGTCTAGTCAAACATCTGGACTCTGGCTTTATCAGACAAGTATGTCTTGTGTTTCAGGAGTGCCTGAGGTCGAGTGCTTACTTGCCAGAGCTAACCCAGTCTGTGTGGGGAGGGTTATGGGCCTTAGTGACTTGTTATCAGCAGAGTGTAAATAATTGCAGCCTTGAGATAAATTCCAAGCCAAGGCTTCATGTTGTGATTACCGTGGTGCTTATCAGCTTGATGAAATATTTTCCTTTAAATGGAGTCCAGTGAGCAGCACCACCGGAGCAGGCCCAGACTGGGCCACTGGTTAGATGAAAGTGTGTGTTTGATAAGTAAAGGTCAAGAGATTATGCCCTCTTTGCTTTTGGTTGCACCTGTTGATACAATGCAATAGGTCTGGAGTCAGATCAAGGATATCAAGAGCAGACCCTTCTGTTCAATTTGGCATAATTGTCAAAGGTTACACGTAGGTGATAGTAGTGGCTGGTGGTCTTTTATAAATTGGAAACAGCACATAGCTGTTTATCTGTACCTACGTGCTGTGTTTAAAGTTGATATTGTCGTATGTACAACTGTTAAACCTTTGAAATATAAGAGACAATGTGGGCTTTTTACTTCTGACATTGTAATACTGGTCAGAATTTAGAGGAGGTTTTTGATGCTCAATAGGCCAATTTATACAACCGACTAGAAACGGGTGTCCCATGCATTTATTGTATTCAAGCAAGCCTTGCGAGTGTTTTGACAGTGAGCCAGGATGCACAAAACAGGAGCTCTGAATCTGAAGCGGAAATAAAATTCGTCAATATCAATTTCATTATTTAGACATGATGCTTTCCTGCCGCGACATGTCAAAATGCCTAAGAGCAAAGTAGCACTAATGCTGCTATTTAAAGACAAATGCAGATCTCGACAAACTACATCTTACTTGGTCCCTGTGGAGCACTTAATCTCTGCAGGTGTTTTTTTTTTTTCTTCTTTGGTTTGCTTTGTTTGTCTCCTGCACGAGAATGTGTAATGCATGCATCCTGGAGCGCTGGTGACATAATACAGTTCTGCCAATGGTGTCACGTTATACCGCTGATGTACAGGTGGCGGGAGCATGCCAAGACATGCAGCGATGTGCCAACAAAGGTAGAAAGCAAAAGGTACTGCAAACTTGTAAACATGGATGTTAACAACGCTGAATTAAATATATTATCGGATGAGAAGGGAAAGGCACTCAACATTTTTGTTTTAGCTCAAGAATATGCACACCATTTCAGGATACTAAAAAAAAAGATTGATATTCTGACAAGTAGAAGAAGACTAATAACAGCAGCCAGAATCTTCTGAGCTAAAATAAACATTTTTGAACACCATCAATGAGCAGTCGACTGCAAATTTCCATTGTTACGTTGTGCATGGATTTATGGATTTGCTTGTGGGTTCTGTTTATAAAATATATTATATTATGCTTTGTTGGCAAAATTGGGCCTACAAGACTTCTGAATATGATTGTGTTTTGCTGATTGGCAGCATTTTTCTTAAATGCTGCCTTGGTGTTGCCATTTTGTTTATTTGTTTATGTCCTATTTGTTTTCTCTGGTTTTCGTAAACTGCAGTGAATGGACCGGCACAGCACTGAAATTTGTAAGTAGCTTATTTGTTCAATCAAAAGTTGATTTCGGGGGGTAAACTAGGGTATGAGCAGTAATGAAGAGCTCTTGTTGGCCTTGTTGTGAAAGCTGGAGCATTGATTTCTACCAAACTCTGCACTTTGCCTGCATCAGAAACATCTCTGAGCTTTATTCGTGAACTTTACCTTCTCCCTGCCTCTCTCTGTCTGTTGTTTCCTGTCTTAACATGTGATGTTGGAATACCATGAGCCTCGTTTATTCCCCATATCATTTCCCCCCTGCAGCCATAGATGGCTTCTCCTCTTGACTCTGCCCAGCGTAGGTGTTTAGAGTGTACTTGGCCTCTGGTGCTGAGTCATTTTGAAAATGTAAATTTTCAAAACCTGTTCTAGTAGTTGTACACGGGAAGCATGATTGTGTTTTGGCTCACGACTAGGTTGTATAATTCAGTAATTGTAGCTTAAAGACACATTTAGTGGTTTTGTTTCGGCGGCTGTTGGGGTTAAGAGGTAATCTTGGGCGAAGTTTTGATTTGTATTTTTTGGCCCAACCCTCTTCCTTTGACAGCCTGTCCTGTTCCTGGTCACTTGACCGCTGTGAATGAGGGCTCTGCCAGTCAGCTGTCCAAACACTCTGTGTTGAATGACTCTCCAGAATGTGTACTTCTCTGTCAGAGTCTCCTCCATCCCCCAGTGAGAGACTGCTCTCTGGGATCCCTGTGGTTTTTATCTCAAGTCGACCATAACAATGTTGACTAGCAGGGGAAATATGAATAATAATGGCGAGGCTTGAAATGGAACAAAATTTGGATGTAGCAATTTTGTGCAATACTATCTTTTGTGATACATGTCATTGATGCACTGGCAACAAGCCTCCGTATTCATTTTTAAATATATTGGTATGAATTTCCTCCCACTGCGATTTGTTGCCAGTTAGACCAAGCAGAGCATTGCCCCTTGAAGACTTCTCATGTTTTTGTTTATCTTAATAATAGTGGAGTGAGCGGATGAAAAATGTACTGGTGGTGCACAATTAAAACAGACAAGGGCTTAACAGTCGTCTATGCATGTACTGCCTCCTGAAGACAAAGCACATATGCATTAGTCACATCGTTTGTTTAAACCTTGTGTGATAGGAAGCGACCCTGTACCACAATCACCACATTATGACGCCACGTGTTGCTTTCAGAAATTATTTTCTGTTCAACTGACGTAGTCAGTCAGTCAGTCAGTGACTCAGTGTTCAAAATCTACCCTTATTGTTAGACTTGAGCAATTTACATACAAACAACAGAAGTCAGCCTCGCAAACAAGTTAACCACACACACAGACGCTAATTTAAACAGAGGAATCAGTTTGTTTGTTGTTTGTTTTGCTGGTCCTTCCAGTAGTTAGGTGCATTATAGTTGTCAACAGTCTTTTCTGGTTCAAACTTTTAAAGGCTGTGGCTGTAAAGTGTCTCAGTTGCTTTTTACTGCAATGAAATGGAAGCAAATGAAAGCCGATTCCCTCCAGATGTAAAAGATGACCATCCAAAAGTACTTCAGTGTGACCAGTGTCTTGAATGATGAATTTAATGGCCTTCTGGTAAATGTTATCCAGTTTTTTAATTGTAGAGGCAGCAGCATGAGCATCAGTAATTAAGGGTAAAGAGTATAATGGGTTGATTAATGCTTTTTTTTCTGCTACTAGTAGAAAATCTGTTCTAGTACAAGAAACTAGTTTAGATTTATGGTTTTAGTTAAGTTATAGAAATGATGTGTTGCATATGTTTTCTGTATGATACTCATTGTTTGATACCGCTATTTCTGGTAGCACCATATTAGGAATTAGGACAGCCCAGGATACAGCTGTAAGGGGTTTATCGTTTCAGCAGATTTGTTCAGTTAACAATTACCAAACATGAAACACTCTTCCTTTTGGCAAATGGGACTTCCTCCTTGTCTTCCTTTGGTCATACCTTTGCCATCAGCACATCGTTCCAAATACAATGGGCCAAAAATAGCTCATGTTATTTCAGTATAGGAGGTACATGAGCAAGCACATACTGTAAGGTAGCTACATCGGTTTATGAGTTAGAACAGGAGAGGATATGACTGTTTTCTTTGTGCAGTGTCTGGCTGTATTTGTGTGTGTGTTTGTGTGTATACATTTAGCTTGTGCGCACTGAGGTACGGCAGTCTGCCAGGCAAATCCTAAGTGGCCTGGAAGAAAGAACAGAGCAGAAAGACCAAGTCTTAAAAGAGAGGATGAGAAGAGCCTGAGGTGTGCTGTATGATGGAGAGGAAGGACGAGAGTGCTGACAAGGCAGTGAAACAGGGGGAAACAATTTTTTTTTTTTTTGCACTCTACACCCACACAAACACACACATCTTCCTCACTTTACAATCCTTACTCTGTTTAGACAGACACATCTCACTGTTGGTAAGTTAACAAACCTTGTTGTTCCCCTCCTCGTGGTCCTGCTCACTTCCTCCATCCCACACTGCTCTCCATTCATTCAAACATGTTCCGGCTGCACTTCTGGAAAGAATTCCCAGACAGCACACAATTTCTCTTCAGTATCAGGAAAGAAAGATGGTGATTGTTGGGCCTTACCTCTTCTCTGTTCATAAAACTGTGGCGTGAGCTTGCCGTATATACTGGGACATGTCTGGACACATTAGTTTGTCTGTGTGGATGTGGTTATGCATACCTACGAGCACGGTGACAGCATTTTTTTTTTTTTTAAATATGAAATACAGCCTCCACATAGACTCTGACCATACAGCTTTAGATTTTAGTCTAAGGATAGATTCTGATTAGTTTCTTCCAGCTATTATATAAGACATTGCTCTGAAATATATTTCTGTACTGTACATGTTTGTTTAAAAATGAGCCCGCTTTAACCAGTAATAACATTCCTAAGAACGTAGATGTCAGTAAATATGAATTGAAAAAAGATATCACTTTTTGGTCAAATTTGACAAACAAAAAGTACAGGCTCCAATTGAGAATAATTTTCACTACTTGATGAATATGATAACATATTTATTGATTGATTTTATTCTTGAAATTATTGTTCTGCCTATAAAAACACTCTTTGTAGTGTAAAATGCCTGTTATAATTTCCCAGAACCTAAGGCAGTGTTTTCAGTATTTTTTTCCAGTGCTGAGCCAAAAGATATTCAGTTGTCTATCATACAGACCAGGCATTGCATTGAATGTTAACACTTGAGTAGTAAGAACCAGTAGATGTTTGGTATGTTTGCTTTAAAAAAAAAAAAAAAATTGCCAAATTGATTAGATAGCAGATTATTTTCTGACAGTCAAATAATCAGTAAAGCAACCAATCCTTCAGCCCTAAAAATAGATTTTAATGGACTCAGACCTCTGGGTCCAACTGGATATCAGTAAACAATTGATCGGTAAAATCTCTGAAAGTAAAGTTTCCACAAAAAAAGAGTGCTCGCCCTGGCTGATTTGAGCTGTACAGCAGCCAAGTGGAGCCAAAGGAGTGGAAGTAAGCGGAGCGGGGGCAATGCTTTCAGCTCAGCGCTGTCAGACAGCACGCTCTGCCACAAAGAGACACATCCGGCTGCGGGAAACTTATCATGACTTACAGCACAGTAGAGCAAGAACAGTGGGTGGAGGTGAGGGGAAACAAAGAGCCCATGGTGAGGAAGCAAAATTAAGAATCTGGGTTGGAAAGTTGCCAAGAGGGGCAAATATTAGTCAGGCCTTTTCTGATTCTGCTTCACCTTTTGACACCGCTTTTATTTTCGTTTATTTTCAAAGTGAAGTAAAAGAGTTGTGGTGTCTTGCGAAGAAAAAGAAGGACAGAATGGGATAAAGGTGGGCATTTTCTCTGTCTGCAAACTACAAGGAGCCGTCCAGGGAGTATCTCTGCCTACTCATGGATCCACTTGCACTTCTTGTCAGGAAAATACCACCAAAAATCGATACTACTACTCCGTGCCTGTGCAATATCATTTATGTGTGTTGGTGTGCTTTTTCTCTCTCTGTTAACTGTTGCAAGATGATCATCTCCTGAAATGGTTTAATCCAAAAAGGTTTGAACTGGTATTACCGAGTATCTCTCAAAAATAACAACAATTTTCTTTTCTTTCACAAGTGGACACGAGACAGAAAAGATTAGCGCCCCACCGGTAATCTTTCATATGAATGTGTTTAAAAAGAAATAGCTTCTGAGTTGTACCTTTTGTCTGTTTAAGTTCATCAGGCTTGTCCATTAAAATGCTTGAGCATCTGTGAACTTTTAGAAACACCAACATATTCTCTACCCCATTTAAGCGATAAGAACCGGGTTAGATGCTCTGTGTCGCACATATCAGCTACGATGCAGAACCACATGGCTAGCAGGTGCTCCACTTGAGGGTATTCATACATGCATAATGCATGTGGACATGCTTTTCAGTAACCCTAACAAGTTCATGGACTGCTCAATTCTGTCTGGCTGTGGAGTAAAGCTGAAGTTCTTTTGAGGTAAGTTAGCAACAGCACAGAGCTTGAAAAGTGTCCGGTGGTATGATGCTCCTGGGTTTGTGGGCGATAAAGCTTACAACAGTTGTATCCAGTTTCTCTCAGATTGTATGTTGCTTTCATTCCACTGTCATAGTGATTACTCTGGATAGTTCATAATAAATCAGAATGAGACAGGGACATTGTAAATTTGTCAAATGTTATATTTGTTTTTATTTTTCATTGAGCACCACAAACAAAAATCCATTTATTCCCATTTTAGTTGGGAAGATTGCAGTGATCCCATGGAGGAGTATCTCTAAACTGCAGCAGATAAAACCCAATCCACAGCTACAGTGGAGTATTTTGTGTTTTTTTTGTGTGTAATTGGGTTAAATTACCCTTTAAACACAATTTCCTCAACAGCTGGTGTAGAGTCATCCGCACCTCAGCTGGACTTGTATTTCAAGCACGAAAGAGATAAAAATAACATTTTTAAGTGCTGGTTCTTTGCCTGCATATGCTCTGTGTGGATTTTCTCATCATTTGTTTAGATGTCATTTCTTACTGATTGATTGTAAAAGTGGGCAGTTGTGTATTTTAAAGCGCAAATGTGCCGGAAAAGGGAAGCTTTGCTTTTACAAGGACATCTGCATATAATGTACTGAAAGTCTCTCACTCATGCAGACATAAACTGCACAAGTCCCTCATCAGCACTCATGAACTCTCAGTCAGCAGCACGCATCAGCAAGGGAGAGCGGGGTCAAGGACAAGATCACTGCGAGGGCTTTTGATGAGCTGATAGATTGACTGATAAAACTGTTAACTGTGTGGCGAGTTCAGGGTTGGATATTTGTAAGATATTTTCTCAGTACGAGAATCAGCGGAAAAAAACAGACCTGGCAGGGTTTGCGGAAAATCTGGCCTTCACAATCAAATTTTCAAATGAAATGCTTATTATCAAAGGAAGTGATTACATATTACTGGGCGCTACAGAAAGCTTATACACACGACAAGTTGAAGGAGATGGCGCTTTGTTTTTGTTCATGCAGTAGGTTTATGTGTTGAATTAAACTGCATCTAAAGCTCCTATTTTGACGGCTGATGTAGAAAGAAGTCTACAGTAAGATTAGCATCAGGTAAAATCCTCAACATCAGATTAAAGTAGATGCAGTTATGACCTGCAAGGCCTGTTCAGCTTTATGGCTTGGACCACTTTACCATTTTTGGTCACTGAACTCGGCACAAAATATTGTTTCACAAATTTACAGCAGTGTCAGTTTTACTATGAAGTTGTAGTACAACGTTAACAGACAAAATGTTTTTGATTTATATGCCCAAATGGATTATTTCTACAAAACATGGCATGACTGTATTGGTTTAACTAATGCTGATCAGCTCATTTTAGTTTTACATTTGATTTCTCATCATTTAGTAGTGCAATAGTAATGAAATAGTTGCTGTGCAATGTATATTTTATTTGCCTCAAATCATTTTACTACAACTTTTTTTTTCTGGATGGCAAAATAAATAAATTAAAAAAAACGTCTGCTCTTTTAATGAACTGAAGAGTCTCTACCCAAAACTGAACATTGGGTTGATGATAATTAACACACTGACTTCCAATTTGCTAAATAATAGATTTTTATAAGCAATGGCATATCTTTTTTTGCTCAAAAGAGGCCCCGAGTCTGTTTTATAAAGGCTAGTTGGTGAACGTCCATTCTGTATCCGCCTCCTCATTCCTCCCACATATCTCATTAATAAATAAAATAAACCGAGCAAAGGAATCAAGGATGACACATAAAGACAAAATATCGCAGTAGAGGGATGGTTATGGAAACCAGGAGAGAGAAAGATGAAGCAGACACTAGTGTATTTGAGGATGAAAGCAGAGCGAGTGCAGGACATTGGGCAAATATAGGCCGGCGAAACATATTAGAATGTGAAAAACAGTATGAAATGAAGAAGGAATGAGGCAATGTTGAGAAAAGAGGCTGGATGTGAACAGAATGACATCGTAAATCTCAAGAGGCCAAGTAGCCTGCACTTAGCCCTTCCCCCACTACTCATGGTGCTAGAATGCAGAGAGGAATAATGAGATTTTATAGATGTACTCCAGACCTCAGGTAGGTCTAATTATTTAATGCATTTTCTGCCTTCAGTCATCTGATGGCTGTGGGCCTGTGATGTTGTTTTACCATTTACCGAGTTACTTGGATTTGAGAGTGATACCACTTGATTTGTTAAAGGAAAAATGTCTGTTTAAGTCAAGGTCAAATTTTCTTTAGCGGTAATGAGAGTTTATCAAAAGTGACACTTAGCTGGAATGTCGAGAGACTCTGTTAACACTGTGCAGCAATTTTTGGCATTGGGGGAAAAAATAGCTGGCAGTTTCTGCAACTAATACACCTATGCATAGGAAACATAGTTAAATAGAAACCGTATCTACTTGTTTCTGTTCCTGTGGGGCTCTTCTTTCGACTTTTGTCTGCACTGCGGGGTTACAGGTGTGGTTTCATTTCAGCAGACCTGGAGTCTTACAATCAAAGGACTGATGTGAAGATGAAAGTCTTGTTTCAGTTTGAAGTTGCCCTTTTAACAAGGTTTGGGCCAAATGACAGCATCTGTCTGTGTGTCTTAGAGATCAACATTCAGGAGGAACAACATGGTTCTGTGCAGAAGAGAAGCCGGGGCAGAGTGGATGGACAATAGCTCAGTCAGAGAGAGCGATCGAGAGGGGAAGATAAAGGGAGTCTGGGGTTTTGTTGTAGTGAAGGACTCCGAAAGGGCACAATAAATCTACTAGGAGGAAGATCACAGACTGGCCAAACCTATAAACCCTTTGTAGTTTCCCTGTAACCTCATAAATTTTGTAACAAAGTCAAGACCCAACTGCCAATACTGAATCTAAGACTTACAGTGATGACTATTAAATGCTAAACATGAAATAATGAAACCCAAAAGACATGGTATGCTTGATTTGGTTAAATATGGTCTTAGTCCAGTTACACCAACGCATGAATGTAAAAGTGGACGTAGCTTCCGGTTCTGAAAAATGAGGCCGATGCGGAAGTGCCTTAAGATGTAATACCACCGGGTGCCACTAGAGGTTGGCTCCAAAAATCCTCCGGCTCCATAGACTGCCATTCAACTTCTCTCATAAAATGCTCAGTCGATAGAATTTCTCCACAAGTTTTCTGTATGTTATTCGCTAAATTCACTCTTTCAGATTAGTGTTCTGGCCGTCCATCTGAAAATAATCCCGTCATCAATTATAAAATAAGTCTCAAAAAGCTGGGTTTTGGTGGGGGCGAGTCTATTTGATTGACAGGCCTGTGGTGCAGTCAGGTTACAGCTATCGGTGGACGGGATGTAGTATTGATGGGTTTCCAATCAGATCCCCCCACCCCTCCACCCCCGGTTCGCCCAAATATGGTCACTACTGGCTCCAAACACAAGCAAGATGGCGCCGGTCAAATTCCAAACTCAAGGCTTCATGACTCTGAATCAGTTTGATTGTGGTCCAAAAGCAAACGGACCAACCGCAGCTCTTTGTGAAAGTAGATCTACAATTTGAACAGAAATTCAAAGCTAAACCTTTTTTGAATTTATCTGTGGTTCCTAAACTGCCTAAGAAGCTTTTGTTCTAATTGATCTACATGTGATGTCATTGTAAATCATTTGGTAACCATGGTATCACGTGTGAGTCAGCACTTGAGTGTAGGGATTTCACCTTGTTCAATCAGTCAAAAGCAGTTTAAACTGCAATCTACTGTTTGTGTCCTCTGTGGATTTATAATCGTTAAATCCATGAGGAAGACGAAGCAATTCCACTGTAATCACAATATTTCTATGCAAAAACATTTTCCTCTTTGTACCACCAGAAAAAGATTACAGAACAGTTTGGAAACAGTAGGTTTCAAAGTGCAGACTGACTTCCTGTCAGTCACTGGAAATAGATTTGAAATACATGGGTCATGATGAACTGATGATGCAGGATGACATCCCCGAAACTGTTCAATCAGTGAGTTCCTTGTCAATCTGTAAGACTTCATGTTTTATGTACTTAGTTCATTTGTAAATGTGAGTATGTGGACCGGAGCCAAAATGTACAAATGTATCTTTTGTTTTTCTCGGTCAGGATAGACTAAAGGTTTGAGAACAACACTACAAGAAGACACATGTCATTAAGTAAACTATGATTAGGCTGAATCGGCGTCGTATCCAGGATGTTTGATACATCTGTGATCTCTCACAGCTTTTCCCTTTTTCTCGACATCCTCTACGTTCAAACTCCAACACCAAGCGCTGAACTTCTGCTGCGTGATTAGAGATTAATAGACTAATTGCCTTAGTTCCTCACAGTAAAGTACCTCTAAACCATAAATCTAGTAAAACATGGAGTAGGTACTCCCAACAAGTGCTGTGTCATTGTCACATAAATAGTTATTATACTGCAGTAGTTCAAAAAATTTAAAGTGGGTTTGTGACAAATATTTTAAATGCCTGTTCAATCTGAGAGATCTTGGTTGGGAAATTGAAAATGTATCTCTGTCTTGTGTTTTGGAGACCCACGGCACGTAGCTGCATCCTGCTTCAGTAAACCAGTTCAGAAATGGTCAGAGTAGGACTGTCAGTGCAAGATGTGAATGCCAAATGTGAGTGTGCTTATGTTCAGTGAACACTATGACACAGACCCAGAGAATTTTGCTCTGTAATAAGAAAAAACAACAACAGCATGTATTTTCAGTTAATGTGTAGACTAAAACAAACATTATCTCTATTTAGGGATCTTGAGGCTATGGTGTAAGTAATAAGCTCCTGTTTGGTGTTGATCTGAATCCAGGAATCCTTTGAAAGGTTTATCAGTTGTAAAATAAGGAATGCTTAAACGTGTCTTCTTTTTATGAGCTGAAAGAAAAACAGCCTGGAAGCATGAATGTCTATTATTTGGAGTATTTTTGATTCAGATCCAAACGTGTGGATGCCGACTGAAATTTTCTTTACCACATCTTGTGCTATGTGCTGCCCTGGAGGAAGCGAGTAGGCTCTGAATGGTTTCTAATTACGGTTTTGTTGTCATCTGACTATACAGAGTTGCTGCGACGTTGGGATTTGATTGGAGGTCTTTGCCACCTTTGAATAATTTAGCCAACAAAAGCAGCGCTGTCAGGAAATATAAGTTGCAGTTGGTTGTTTGATTGAAGCAGTGAATTATATACATCATATCAGATAAATTGTCCCAACGACACTGGATAGACTGCTATATTTTTTTTTATTTCCGTTGGATGCGTCTAGTGTTTGTGCCCCAGTCTGTTGTGATAATGATGATGAACCCGGTTCTCTCAAGAGCTTAAGGTGGTCAGTTTCACACTGTTGTTTCTTTAAATACTGAGAATTTCTGGAGTGTATGTTGTCACTTGCTAATGTACCCTATGTTCATTTTTTTTTTCTTATAGAGAAGCTGATAGCATACCAGCGGGAGTTCCATGCTTTGAAAGAGCGCCTTCGCGTGGCCGAGCACAGGACGCTGCAGCGCTCGTCCGAGCTCAACAATATTCTGGAGCAGTTCAGGCGTGCCATCGCTGAAACTAACAGTAGCAAAGATGCCCTCACAAACTTCTCAGGTAACTCACACATGCAAACACATGTAAAGATTCATCAACTCCAGCTGAGCTTCTTCAGTCATATGTTTGTAACAGATGTTTTAGTGTTGTCGGTGAATCCTGGGAGGTTCTCATCGAGCGCTCCTACTCACAGTGACTCAGCATCTCCTGTTGATTAGATTAAAATCAAAACTATGTTGAGCCCCCAATCTGACAAAGGAGTGTTTGTTTGTGCTTAATATTAGGTTTCTAGACATTGCATGAAGTCCCATGAAGAAGACTGAATCTAATTCATTCAAAGTTGGAAACAATGAAAACTGGGCATTTTTGTTATGTAGCTGAATGAACTAAAAATGATGGCAGTTATGCATTTTCAGACATTTTCTAATGTTGATTTAAATTTTGCACACATAAATGGAAGATGAAAAAAGATGAAAAGATTTGGTCTTATTAGCTGTTGCAGTAGACTTGCAGGTCCAGGTGCATGGGAAATGCTGGATGAACATGTATACTGTGTTATATTGTATAAGTCATACATGGAGCCCTGCAGCCAGTGAGTGTTCAGAAAGAGCTCAAATTCTATTTGTAAATCAGTCTAAATAATTCAATAATTCTGTAGTTAACACATCACAATGGCACCGGAGCATTTTAGCACGGACACCTAGTGCTTTACAAGTGCTGTTAATTGCACCCCTTTTTTCAAAGAAAAGGCATTTTGAATTCATTTGAGATTTAAGTTCAAAGAAACAGGAAATAAGGGCAGAGAGAAGGGTACGACATGCAACAAAGGTCCCCCAGCCAGGAATTCAATCAAGGACTTTGTGGTTATGTGGTATGTACCTTAGAAATTAGGCCATGTCCCCATAACTTTCCCTCCTGTCATCATTTAATGATGAAAATGAGAAGGGGGATCCACTTACCTGGGTTCTCTGTGCCTTCTTTCAGATGAGACACAGAAACTACTGAAGGAGCTTGCAAACAGGAAGCCTCTCCAGGTGCCAAATATCTACCACCACCTGCCTCACCTTCTCAACAATGAGGGCAGCCTGCACCCGGCAGTGCGGGTTGGTCTCGGACGCACAGGAGGTGAGAAGTGTATATGATTTATTGCAAAGTCACTATAGCCTTAATGTCATGGACATGAGAGGCTATTTTTCTCCTCAATATGGATGCTAATGCTGCACAAACACAGAAAAACCTCCGGAGAGCTTTTTCACACCAGGGAGAGAATCAAGTCGCAACAGGTTTTCAACAACTGGTTCACAACAAGTATCCTCTCTGGACTGAACTTTGCAAAAGGATATTTCTGAAGTGCATTTGCAGGGTTAAACATAATTATAGTTTATGTACCGTATAATTCCCTATTGACTTGACATGATATACATCTGACCTCTTAGTTTTAATTGAAAAGGGACTTCCCCCTTGTTTTCCTGTCTCTATCTTACTTTGTTTTTTCTGGCATGATCTAGTGCTTTATGTATGCAAATGCTTTCATTTTCTTTTTGAAGTGCTATTCAGATAGGGTTTAAATGGGAACATAAAGTGAACAAAAGATACAAAAATCTTTAAACTTAGGCCACAATAAATCCAGCAGTGCTATTGTTTCCTGAAGGTTTAGTTCGCTTTACAACAACAACCATGTTTTTACAGCTGACAGAAGGGCAGCATGTCCTTTTAACAGCTGTCCCATTCATATAGATTATTCCACCCCTGGTTAACTCTTTTCTATTCTCTCTAATCTTTTTTTATTTCAAGTTTTTTCTCCTTTAACCCCTCAAGCAGTAATATACATCTTGTGACCTCTGCTTTATCAAGCTTGTTTCTTTAAGAGGATTACTTATCTGGCTTTGTGAGTGTGATAGGTGAGTGGAATTTGGGACCCGAGGGAGGAAGGTTTAGGGGCTGACCAGCTCAAATGTTCTTTCCACATTCCTAATGACAATGACTGAGAGGACGAACAGACACTCTGGACAAATTAGAGGAAAGGAAGGAGGAGAAAGTCAGTCTGGTGTTTTGATGGATGGGCAGTTTTTTTTTGTTTTTGTTTTTTTTACTGGCAGACAAGTTTGTAAAACTCTTTGCCTTTATTTTTTAGAAATGAGAAAGAATCCCTACTCACTGATTATGCAGAGTTTGTTGCTGCTGCCTACTGAGTTGTTGTCACCAGCTTTCCCCCCTAAAACACTGTCACTTGTGTTCACTGGAATGCACAGCTAAGCTGGAGGTATTGCTACTGGGAGTGATCTGTGTGGTGGTTGGTCACAGAGACAAATGACTGCACTCTGACTCTTGGCCCCTCCACTAACTGTGCGTGCCACATGACATACTTGATTGGCCGCTGGCAACTTTTGCCTCGAGGGGCACCAACAGAGACTTTAATGTCCCTTTTTTTTCTGTTGTTCTGTCATTCTTAGTGTACCTCTGCAATTTCTTTTTTCAACTTTTCCTCTTGTTTCTCTGCTAGTCTAAGCATATCTGACATTGGGTTATTTATAGCGGTGCAAATTAGGACATCATCCCACTTGAAATTGAACGAGTAATATGGATAGAAACAGCTGAGGGAACCCCTGAGACCTCTATGGTTGGAGTGGGACCCGACTGAATCCCTTTTCAGACAGAGGTCAACAAGACTTTCATTGTAGATGCACATATGTGGCCTTTAGCAAGTCATCTCCTTCCCCCTGTGCCCTTTTATACAGTCACTACTTTGTTTGTTGCCAGGCAAATATACACTAGCATTTGTTTGTGGTTACCAACTACCTAACATGTCGCAAGCTACAATTGAAGGTCTCTTTTCCTCCTGAGTTTGGAATGCCTTTGCAGCCCTCTTTGTCGCCGCTAACCCTTCGGTTAGTCTGAGCAGAGTATGAACAGTCATGTGTGCTCAGATACACTCAGTTCCCCAACTGGAACAATCTCACAAGGTGAGCTTAACTTAGCCCACCCCACAGGTCCCACTGCTCTCTGTGCGGGCACCCTCACTAACCAGTTGGAGCCATCAGTACCATGACAGGAGTGTGATCCTTCGCTGGCTTCTCAGCCACAAGTGCTGCCAATTATGATGTCAGAAGTGTTAGTTACGCAAACCCCAGCTGGTAGCACTGCTGCTGGGATTCAACTTGAATGGTGGAAGTGTTTTGATCTCAAGCTCTCTCAAACCCTAATGTTGTCCTTTTTGAGTAAAAGGTGGCATGACAGCAAAAAGATCAACTGACAGTGACATGAACATCCTATTTGCATATGTTGCCTCTGTCTTTGCATGTTGACCTTTATTACATTTCTTGCTTTTGGAGTCATTGCTTGTAAACTTTAAGCAGATTGTTCAATGCCTTATTAAAGCTTCGGATTTTTTGATTACGAAGTTGGTCTGAATGGCGAAAGTTGTGACCTCAGTTCGTTAATCAACACAATCTAATCAACAAGATCTAATCTGAAACGAATTCCTTCCAGTGGCAACTCTGCAGGTTTTTAACATTTTACCTATGCCACGCAGGGTTTCTCCAGGTTTCTGAAGGGGTTAGGTGCTGTGGTGAGCAGTTATTTAACTAAAAACTATGCATTTTCACATAATTTTGGACTATTATCATTACAATATTTATGTTAAAATGCAGTCTGTCATAGAGATAATAATTACCAAACACTGGTAAAACAAAGCTTATGGTTAAGCTGTAGTTGCTTATGTGCTGTGAAAAAACACTTTGGTGCTGCACTTAAGTATTACAATGGTACGGAAACCCTGCTCGCACAAACACATAGGCAAAGTCACACTACACTCATTCAGTCAACCCCCCCCCTATTCATGAGGACCAGTGTTCAGCTTCTGTTTCCTAACTAATGGCTGACTTGTGCCCGAGCCGGGTATATACAACCTCACTTTGTGTACAGACTTTTTTTTTTGCCTGAAAATCATTGTCAGTGATTTCCCTTGAGATTTCATAAACAACACCCTATTATGTGTCAGTGTGTGCCCTATTTGGTTAGCTGCAATGCTGCAATGCAACACTGCCAGAAAAAAAAAAGAAAAAAAAAAGATATAGGACATGGTTCTATTTTCCAGCTGCAATCAGCAATGCATGCCAGTGTGACTGAGTTCTGTGTGGTGCATTTCAGCTGCAAGTGACTGCAGGTACAGTAATAATCAGACCTGATGCCCACATTTTGTTGACATTGGAATATAATTATCAGCTCTGCTGTTGCTGAGGTGGGCGTTTTGGGACGCATGTCAGGCAGCCTGTCAGAAATGTGTGGACTCTGTCTGTATTCAGCTTACACCTACAGGCTGTGAAGCTTGCACTGCTGATCATGTTTTTTGATAGAATATTGTGAATTATTTTTGTTTAATTGTGGTCAAACAGTAGGGTGCAGTATTAAATTGCACATAAATGGAACATCAAAGAGTGAATTTAATGCTTCTGCTCAGGTTCTCTGAATACATTGCTGTTTGGAAAATGTGGAGTTGTGATGGCTCTGACTGGTTACTGATGGTAGGACTGCTTTTTTTTTTTTTTTAACCAAGCCCTTTTTGTTAAAGAGGTAGTTTATTGAATAAACTACCCAAGTACCAAGTAAGTGTACTATATTTGGAGTGTGAGCATAAAGATTTTTTATTTTATTTTACGAATGTTAAAACTTTTACCTAGAGCATTTTTAATGCATGGTCCATTCGGGTTGAGAATTGCAGGTTTTCTATTGATAACTGTTTTTTATTTTTTTATTATTATTATATAAAAAAAAAAAAGGGTTACCCACACATTCACAAAAGTTTAAAAAAACATGACTTCCATTGATGCTTAAATTACTCCAATGCATGACGGTTATGATTTTCATGAATATCACCGAGCACAATTACACAAAAATATATCATTAAAACAAACTTCTGTTAATGCAATATCAAAAGTATACAGCTTAGCATTTAAACACAAATATACAAAGACATCAAATATGCATAAAACCCAGCAACAACTCCCCACTCTGTTGTTGACAGTAGAACATACAACAGCAATTTATTTCATTACAGTTTTTATTCCCAAATTCCAAAACTAAGCTAAACTAATAAATTACATGTTTTCTTTAAATGCAACAATAGTATATCATTTTTGTTTTTTCCAAATCAATTTTTTCAACATGACTATGTAATTGCTTTAGGGCCGACATGTTAAATACTAACCCCTTTTTATTAGTTATATTTGAAAAATCTCACAATTTACAAACTGTGTATTCATGGTCTTCAATCAGAAAAATAAACATTCTATGATGAAGCAACATTTTTGCTGGACATTAGAAGCACAGACACGGCTCAACACCAGCGCCTCTTATTTCTTTGGCGTATCAAATCAGTCCTTTTACTGATGTGACAGAAGTGGACTGAAATATAATTTGTTTTGTATTTTTTCTAGAAGAAGATGAAAGGGTGGCAGAGTGATGTGGGCTGGCTGATCAAGGGACATGGGGAGGGGCAGTCTTGGAATCGGTCCTACTCCTGCTGCACTTGCATGCATTATCGCTCATTCACTGTCTGCCACCCTCCCTTATTCTGTCACTCTCTGTCTCTTTTCCTTCATCCTACGTTCTCCTTTCATCCTCGACCTACTTTCTTGGCGGTGGTGGGTGTCGCTATACGACATGGAGCTCAGTGTGAGAAACACAAAGCAGAACTGGGACAGATTCTCCACGCTGCACAGATCACTCTGGCGGATTGCACCCTTTCTCAAATCCAGCATGCTGTTCACTTGTCCCGCACCTCAAGTTTGTTTTGTGCCTTTATTGAGGCCCCTTGAGTCCCCACATCAGCTCAGTCAGCATGTTTCCCCTTTTCATCCCCCCACACTCACCCACCCACTCGAACACCCATTAGCCCCGTTCCACATACTTCACCACCCTCACTGTCCCTATAAGGCAAGTTGTGAAATAATACAGAGAAATACTGATCAGTGTCACATCACCATCCCGATGAACCTGTTCACCCTCACTTTCACTTTCACACCAGTGTGGGCTCGCCGTACTCTCTCTGCTCACTCATTCACACACTATCTCTTTCTGGGCAAAGTGATCCTACCAAGTACAATCAGCTGGGTTTATGTGAGCAATAGTCAGTCATGTTTTTTGTTCAGTGTGATGTAGTTTTCAGGGAATCCATCCATTTGAAAGAAGAGCCCGTATGTTAAGCCTCACACAACAGGAACAAAAAGAAGACAATGTTTGTTGTTACTTTTGTCTCACTTAAATGATAAATGTAATATAAAATGAATATCATTCCTCACCAGAATGTGATATCAGCACCTCTCTTGGGTCAAAGATGAAGGTGGCTGTCATATTTGTGATAGGTATTTTTTGCTGACATGATTTATCTCTCAGTAGACTGACTGAATTCACTGATTACAATTTCGATTGATTGATTAATTGTCACATTAAGTAAAAAACATTTTATTTTTTAATTTTATTTTTTATAATAATAATACGACTGGAGTAGCCAGGTCCCGTCTGAAACTGTCGGCTTTATACTCCAGTTTTGCTTCTGAATTTCTGTTGTCTTTGGCCTGCCTAGATTATTTCAGCTTTAATTTAGTAACACTTTTTAGATCCCAGAATAAAGAACATGTTATTTGCAATTTAGTTTGTGAATGTACTGAAAACTATTAAGAGACTTTAAGACCTTTGATCAATATCTGTATTTGGCTTTCTTGTCCTGATATTATGTAAGATTTTGTTGGGTGCGTTTTTCTATCATGTAACTCTACCTGCTCCCGTGTGACTGCTAATTGATACATATTGATCATGTGACTACTGACCAACAGGTATAACAAACAACCCAAAGGCAACCATATAGTATTTGACCAGATGAAGGCCTTATTGGTCTAAATGCGTAGGCATGTTTTTTTTTTTAATTTTTTACTGTGACTAATAGCCGTGAGTCATTAATGGCTTTTTAAATGATCACCCTCTTGAGTGCCTCAGATTTCTTTAACTCTATGCTGAATAAGTGCCACCGATCATAAATATTTCTTTTTACCTGTGTCCAACCATTTTTGCCTTTACATGTTAATTCGGTGTGGTAGTTGTTTTTACAGATACTTTAAGAACCTGAAGCATGGTAGTGCAGATACATAACAAACTAGCTCTATCAGTCATCCTTCCCGCTGCCATCTGTCAGTCTGGGCATCAATTTCTGTTCATGTGGATTTAGGTTGATGTCATCTGTTGTTGTTGAACAGCAAAGATTAACTGCTTTTTGAATCCATTTGATTTAACTGCAGCCTTGGCCCCTTCTTGTTTCTCACCTCATGCTATGTCTTCTTCTTCTTAGTTACCATGGTAATGGGGATCCCTACAGTGAAGCGGAAGGTGAAGTCGTATCTGTCGGAGACGCTGCGTTCGCTAATAGACAAGCTGTCACCAGAGGAGAAACTTGACTGTGTCATTATAGTTTTCGTTGGGGAGGTGAGAACCTGTATTTCTACACAATGAGTCATAGCATGTTGCTGCTGCGCAATAGATTTAAAAAGTTGAGTGTGTCTGATATGTCCTTCTGGTTCAATCTCTTCAGACGGACCTGGACTACGTTCAGAGCGTGGTTGCGGGCTTGGAGAAAGAGTGAGTACAAGTTCTCGGCTTCCTGGCAGATGCAGCAAACGGTGGAAATATTGTTAAGGATTGAAGTGACACTTTGAACCAGAGAAGGTGGTGTGTTTGTGTCTTTCGTGACCTCACAGACGGCTTCTGTCTTCAGGTTTTCTACAGAGCTGAATTCAGGCTTGCTGGAGGTGATCTCACCACCCGCCACCTATTACCCTGATCTCACCAACCTCAAAGAGACATTTGGAGACTCCAGAGAAAGAGTCAGGTACACAAACCACGATGGGCATTACATCTTGTTTTATATGTGTGTTTAGAGCTCTGACACTTAATTAGGAAAAATGTGACGGAATTGATTATGGAAATAGTGTAGGAAGCAGCCGTGAGAGAATGAAGTGCAGGAGAGCCGTGATGAGGATTGCAGAAAAAGTAGAAGGATGAGTCAGGGGGAAAGTGGGAGGGAGAGAGCAAGTGGGAGCTTTTAGGTAGGCTGCCTCTGTACTTAGTATTCCACAGGCATTTCTCAAAGTCAGATCAAGGTCATCAGCAGCAGCACCCTCTATCTCTGTCTCTCTGTAGTGCTCGGTCTGATTATCCTCTGTACTAATCTTCTCTTTATAGTCGGCTAACAATTGGCTTCATTAGAAATCTGTTTATGGTGCACTTTGTGCCGACACTTGTGGAGACTTGCAATATGTACTCGGATAATAGCCGTCGGGCACAGAGGACTGCTGTGTGTTATGTTTGTTTGTGGGTGAGCACAGATGCTTCTGAAAGGAATCCGAACAGTTAGTATCTTGTCCAACATGGGCTGTAATATAAGTGTTATATTTTAGACGCGTGTGTGTGTGAATTTATATTCATGGTACAGAAACATTACACTCAACCACCTGGCTGAGAGCGCGTGCATCCATGCCCTCATTTTTATAGTGTCTCTTTACCCCTGTGTTAAAATGTTAAAAGTGTGTGTGTATAACATAAAATGTGTACTCAGAAATATTCCTCAGTGCCACTTCCATAGAAACACCTGCAGCCCTCTGTGAACAGCCTTCAGTCAGGTTGCAACATCAGATCAAACAATTAGTGTGACAGCTTTGGTTTATAAATTATTCAGAGCCGGCTGTTGTAACTTTCTGTGTAGCTGGGAGTGGCTCTTTGCATGTAAAGCAGTGTATCTGACATATTTTCCAAAGGTCTAATATCCTCCAAAATTTTAAAATACAGCAACATGGAGTCAGTTTTCATGTGTACATATTCTCATTTTGTGTGTTGTTGATTTCTGCTTTGTTTAGATGGCGGACAAAGCAGAATCTGGACTATTCCTTCCTCATGATGTATGCTGTGAGCAAAGGAGTTTATTATGTACAGGTATGTCCTTAAATACATTTAAAATAAAATAAAAAAGTGTTCCTATTTGTGTGCAATGTTGGTATGGTCTTTGGTTTGGTGTGTGTTCAATACAGCAGAGAAAACAAATAATATAAATTATTGTCATTATTTTTGAAAAATGTAAACATTCAACAATGGCTCATTGGCCATAATTCTTACTGTAACAGTTAAGGCACTTAATTACTAATATATTGTCAATAAGAAAAAATAAATTACCAAAATAAGCAATATGCAACATATTCACTAACAATAATTTTAGCTTTTGAAATGAAAGTTTTAATAAACAAACAAGCGTTCTTCTGTGCTCTGAAAGATGTCTCAGAATTGTCCTTTTATTTTTTTTTAACTTCCATTGGCTGAATAAATGGTTTCTCTTTTTCCTGTATTAAGTCAAAATTAAGGACACAAGCATCTTGTTTGAATACACTTTATTGGAATTGTCACTGGGCAAAACCTCTCTGGGCCGTACTGTCATTAATCGTTTTAGATCACTGCTGGTGGATTGTGAGCAAAGACGTTGCAGACTCTGCCCTTACAGGGAGGCCAATTAAAACATGCTAAACATTAAACTGTATCCAGCCAGCTTTCAAGCCTCACCCGACTAGCATACTATAGGTGATAGACAGGACAGAACGGGTGCAGAGTGAATAACAGGGCATATAAAACTGAGGAAGGCTCACACTGAACTGACTGTCCAGTGTTGAACACCTCAGAATACCGTTACATCTCTTGTTCCCATTGTTGGAGTGTATTTTAGGAAGGGCTTTATAGACAGTTACTCACATATCAATGGAAAGCCTGTTACTAGACAAACATAGTTTGTTTTTTTAGGTTGTCACACCAAATTAAACATGGCAGTGCAGTTGAATGAAACTGTTGTGAAATCATTGCGCAAAGCCAGTGCTGTGTTTTTTTTTCCCAGACTGGAGAGGGTTTCACTTATTAGCCTAATCCTCTCAGACCTCGGCAGCTCTTATCTGTTGTTTTCACTAAACTAGGCTTCCAAGTTAGGATTTGAAATGAACCAGCCATTCACAGTTGAGTTTTACTGTGTTGTTGATCGTTCATGTTTCTGTCTTATTCATGTGACGTTGTCTTGTCTTATTCATTTCTCTGCTCTCACCTGGAGAGAAGAGGTATTGCCTGACTACAATAGTGTTTCTGTTTTTCTAGATTAGTGTAGCAACTCTTAAGTGTTTCTTAGCTCGGCTTGTGTGAACATAGAGGAGTCTCCCTCGTGCTTCTCATCCTCTCCATCAACATTAAACCCCAACTCCACCCTAAAAGAAGTTCCTTCTGCCTAACATTTAGATTTTTGTGTGCACCTGTTTTTGTAGCTAGAGGACGACATCGTGGCCAAGCCCAACTACTTTGCCACGATGAAGAACTTCGCCCTGCAGCTCTCGTCAGAGGACTGGATGATCCTGGAGTTCTCTCAGCTGGGCTTCATTGGTACAACTCATTAGGCACCTAATCAATACAAGTTTCCTCCAGGGCTCTGTCAAATATAGCAAGATCTGCATAGTCAGAGGATTGCAAAGGCAGCCGACGGCATTCCTGGCTGAATGGATTTCCCAATCCACTTGTCGAGGCGTTTACACACCGTGATTCTTGTAGGATTTATGATAAACAGTCAAATGCTATGTGGACCCATCTGGAGCAGTCACTAAAGGCAAGATGGAAGTCATATTGATCACTGTGGCAATTACGTTTTGCAGTTGGCAGGGAAATGAAAATACTCATTAAACGTGTCACGACAAAATCTGAATGAGTAATGAGTATTTTTAGCACAAGTGAAACCGATACATTTTTGGGGTTTTCAAATGAATCCTGATGATAGTGGGCTCTATTGATCTTTCTTTTCTGAGCCCATTCGTCAGTGGTTTACCTGATGTGCTTGTATGATCATTTTAATTGATTCATACATTTGTTTAGATTATAAAACAAGGGTTTAATTCTAATTGTACACACCACTGACAGTATTTAAATCCAGCAGACTTTAAACAGTTTTATTAACCCTGGTATGTTGCTGCAAGTCAGGATTATATATATATTTAAGAAACCGGGTTCATGTTACCAGGAGAATTTATTAGAACTAATATAATGAATGTGCAAAGGTTTTCTGCTCATCCTTTAGTACTTTCTCTTGCTCTGTTCACTTTGTATGTTTTATTATAGTTTTTGTCGATTTAAAATTAGTGTTTTTTTTTATATATGGGGTATTGGAGCTGGATTCTTGGCAACACAATTTATTAATGACATTCTTGAGGGGATTGATTATCATGGGATTGTTCTTTGTTGTTCTACTTTTGAAAGCATCTTTTTAAGACTCAAATAATGGTGAATATGCCGGATTTTGTCCTTTAACTGTTTGCCTAAATGGGATGCTTTATTTTGAAATTGAAAAAAATCTTCCTGCCATGTGAGAACGTTCGAAGTGGTTCCAGTATTTAACTTGATTTTTTTTTTTTTAGAGCCTTGAGGGAAACGTTAGTCGTGTAATTTTGCATGAATTATATGATTTTTAAAAAGACAGGTTTTCCACAACAGAACTCTGTTTTGTTGTATTAATTCCAGTTGATTGTGCTCTTTTTAAAAAAAATTAAAATGTATTAATTAATAAGCCCTTTTCATGGTTTAGTAATCTTGTTCTGAATAATTGGTTGCTAATGAGCTTCTACGGAGGATCAATGAACATCTATGAACTCCTTCTGTCTTTCCTGCAGGAAAAATGTTCCAGGCTCCAGACCTAAACCTCATCGTTGAGTTTATTTTTATGTTCTACAAAGAGAAGCCCATCGACTGGCTGCTGGACCATATTCTCTGGGTCAAAGTCTGCAATCCTGAGAAAGATGCGGTAAGTGTGTGGTTACTTTATGGATAAAAGCATCATTAAAAAGGGAAATGGGTCTCGTGACTCTTCCTTTTCTTGCAGAAACACTGCGAGCGGCAGAAGTCCAGCCTACGTGTGCGGTTCAGACCTTCTCTGTTTCAGCATGTGGGACTCCATTCTTCTCTTGCTGGAAAGATCCAGAAACTGACAGTGAGTGTCACGCCCTGGATGTTGTTTATTGTAAGCAGCAGTTGAGGCTATTTCCTGTGTAGAAACATTAGTTTCCCGTCTGTTTGCATCTGTAGGACAAGGACTTCCTGAAGCCACTGCTCCACAAGATGCACGTCAACCCCCCAGCTGAGGTCTCCACTTCAATGAAGGTATCACCACAAACCTTTGCTGTCTCGTTGCTATCCATTGTGTACTTTATGAAAATAAGACTAGAAGGCAAAACACATGTCTTGTGTCATGCAGGTGTATCAAGGTCACACATTGGAGAAGACGTATCTCGGAGAGGATTTCTTCTGGGCCATCACTCCTACTGCAGGAGACTACGTCCTCTTCAAATTTGACCGGCCTGTCAGCATAGAGAGGTAAATGTGTAGGCTGGATATGTTCCCCTTGCACAGCTCCTTATCATTTACACCGAGATGATATAGTGAGCATACGAGCCACAGCCCAGCGTGTGCAGTATTTTCACATTAAAGCCCTAACATTTGCACCTGCAGGCAAAAATCTGTCTTTTCACTTATAGCCTGCTGTTTTTCACTGATTCAGGTTTAGTTTTAGTGTGTGTGTGTGTGTGTGTGTGTGTGTGTGTGTGTGTGTGTGTCTGTGTGCGTGTGCGTGAAGTATTACTCTGGGGATCAGGGTGAGCTAATGAAAGTGCTCTAAATTAAGCATTGTCAGGCCAGCTTTACTCCCTCTAGAAGGGGATGAAGACAGTGAATATATAGGGAGGTGATGGCCACACTGACAGAGCAGAGAAGGCCATAAATTTATGTTAATATTTGGTCAAGTGTGACGATTGTATCTACTGCTTGTGTAAAGATAATGTCAGAACAGTGAGAAAGGACTGTCAGTCACTCACCATATAAGTGGCAGGCAGTGGGAAAGGAGCCACGTAGTGTTCCAGTGTTTTTCTTTTCTCGTCTGCTGTTGAGTGACACCAATTTTTCTGGCTGTGACTCGTTCTGACGATAAGACAACATCTCATCAGCAGTTGGTCGAGGGATGCAGCTAGATTTAAGATCTGTCACTTCTGTCTCTGGCTGGCAGCGTTTCCCTCTCACTCCTACTCTCTGGCTGTTTTATACACATAAATACACGTGCCTAAGAACTAGAGATGGGAAAATATGAAAAATGTATGATTATATGCGACTATTTCCCCCGTTTTTACTGGTGCTGAGATGTAATGCGTTACACCCGCCAGAAGGTGGTGGTAATGCACCTAAAAGCTGTTTACAACCATCAAAAGGTTCTACGTAGAACTCCTTCAATAGAAATAAAAGATGAGGTGCAGTGCAAACTCTGCAGTAAAGTTAATAATTTTGCTTGAGATGCCCATCCCAACTTGTGTCCCTCAAGTTGGGATGGGCATCTCAAAATCCACTGAGATTTCTGAGCTTTTGCTAGATGAAAAGGCAGAAATCATGGAATTTATAATATTCAGAATCTGTAGTTATGACTTGAATGAGATCTGAGAAGCACCGGCTTTGAGATTACTAACCAAATGTATCAAACTGATGTTAAAGCCATGATGCCATGAAGTGGTTTTCATACTTTTGCATACCCAAAGTGGCACAGGTGGCGCAGTGGTTAGCATTGGTGCCTCACAGCAAAAATATTTCTGGTTTGAATCTGGGCCTTTCTGTGTAGAGTCTGCATGTTCTCCCTGTGCCTGCGTGGGTTCTCTCCGGGTGCTCCGGTTTCCTCCCACCAGCCAAAAACATGCACCTCAAATTAATTGGTGGTTCTACAAATAGGTGTGAATGAGAGCGTGAACGGTCTTTGTTTCCGTCTGTCTGTCCTTCGCACAAAAATGAGCTGGGATAGGCTCCACTGTTCAGGATAAAGCGGATATAGATAATGGAAGGATGCATACCCAAATTCAGCCAAATTCAGCTTCCTCATGGATATACTTTACATACAGCCCGCACTTAGTTTGACAGACTGTGTCTGTGTGACAGCTACCCGTGGGGGGAGGGGAAAGGGAGGGGGAGGGAGTGAGGGGGAGACGGGGACAGGGACAGAATCCTCATCCATGGGTGAAAATATTAAAATTGATGCTTGATTTGATTGGCAGGTTCCTGTTTCGCAGTGGTAACCAGGAGCACCCTGGGGACAAGATCGAGAACACCACAGTGGAAATCCTGCCTGTCTCGGTAGGGACACGCGCACACACACACACACACACACACACACACACACACACACACACACACACACACACACACACACACACACACACACACACACACACACACACACACACACACACACACACACACACCCACACCCTTCTCTGGTATGGTGTGCAAATAGCTCTGATTAGATTACATTGAGTGGTTGTAGCGCATTGATTATTGACAGGAATGCGAGCGTGACCGAATCCCTCGCTCTGCCAGAGATGATGCATTCTGACATTGCGATCCACACACTCGTAGTGGGAGAACAGCTGCCAACATCTGTTTGAATGCTGCGCAAATAAGCAATCATTACGATTTTAATTTGCATCTCACACTTTACTCCCCTGTCCGTCTGTCACCCTCTTCATATGTCAGGAAACTGGACTGCAGATGAAAGACAAGTACAAGCGAACTGAGGATCGCTTTTACAGGCTCGGTGAGTGAATTTGACGGTCTCTTAGTCCTACGTATGTGTGCAAACACTCCAACATCACGATCAGATTACGCACTCGCGCTGATGGTGCCTACAGTGATGTGTGAATTTGCTCAAGGAGCATGAAATGTTCTCAGTCACTTCTTATTGTTATCCCTTCTAGTTTTCATCTTAAGTTTTCTTCTTCCTCCAACTCTTCCTTCCTTATTCTTTGTTTATTCAGAGATTTTTTTTTCGAAATAGCTTTATGGTTTTTAATTTTTTCTTATTGTTCCTAATAAAAACAGTGTTTAAGAAAAGCTGTGAAAATCAATGAATGTTTCTAAGTAATCTTTCACTTTTATGTGCTTCTCACTTGAGCACTAAGCCGACTGGTAAATGTTGGCCATATACTGGCCCAATAAATGTGATTTATGGCCTTTCATATGTGCTTTTGATTGTGTGTGTGCGTGTTTAAACACAGGTCAGTTTGAGAAGGGTGTGGCAGAAGGGGCTGTAGATCCTTCCTTCAATCCTGTCCTGGCACTTCGGCTTTCAGTACTCAAGGACTCTGCCGTGTGGGCCATCCTCAGTGAAGTAAGCCAGTCACACGCCTTTTCATCTGCTGTCCAGTGCATAATAATTACCACTCGCTCCAGATGCATGCTGCCGCCTTGTTTTGATGCAGTAACGCATGTTGTGCTCTGCTCTCTCCCTGCAGATACATATAAAGAGGATAACTGGCTGACTGTTCTGGAGGGGGTACATGAATCATGGCCCCTGAGGGACCAAAATCTCCTAGACTGCTTACGCAGGGCCTTTGGCACCTAGCAACCAGCAGTGAAGTCATTAGAGCCCACTAGAGTTGCTCATCTGAGCTTGTCTGAGGAACGCCACCTCTCTGTCCCCACTCCTCCTAATGTACCTTATTATTTTTGCTTCTCGATATCCCCCTTTTCTTTCTGCATCTCTCCCTTCACTCTTGTGCTCTTCATTTGTTTGTGAGAATGTGAATACTACTGTCTGAAGAACAACAGCGGAGTGCGCGAAGACATCGGTTCCCAGCTCTGGCTCTCAAAGTGACTGTTTTGTTCAGCAGCTTTGAAAACAATCAGAAAATTCCTGGACAATAAGAGGTTGAATTATCACATCTGGGGAAAACCAGTCACCTGGCCACTGGTGTAGATGCTGCCAAACCCTTCTCTGCTACTCGATGCTGCCACCTCTGGGCAAACTGGGGCATTGCACTGTCACTAGCGCCTCAGCAAAGCCCCTGATGATCAAGAATGTTGTCATCACTTAATGGCCAGTTGCTCTCTGTTCTCGGCGGAGAGGACGGAGCTCTAGATCAACACCAGCCCAAACAAAAATGTTTTCCTCACTCCGAGAGTATTGTAGGCCACATTTCAAGTACTCTACTCGTCCTGAAAGACAAACTCAGGATGAAGTTACTGTTCCAAAATCCTGCCTGTAGCCATTGGCCAGTATCAGTGGTAACTAGTCCATCAAGAAACAATTACCGTACCATGACACCATATCTATTACACCTCTTGTCTGACAGGCTGTGTATGACCTCAGTGTCCATTTATAGTAAACCAATCGGACTTTGCCTTGGCACCGTTTTCCTGAAGGAATATATTGTTATATTGATATATTATTACAACTATGATTGACGATCTATGAAGGTGATTTAATTTATTTGAAATAAATCTTTAATTTGTACAAGAGCTAAAATATATTTTTATTCTACTAAAGAGATGTTTATGGTAATTTAGTGTTTTTATGTACTTTTGTGTTGTTTTTTTTTTTTTTTTTTTCTAAATTGCTATTTTACATTTTATTTTCATTCAATCAGTTACTTGCAAATTACCTGCTGGTGCGAGTAGCTCAACTCAGTCTGTTACAATTTTCCTTTTGATTTGAAAGCAGAATGTTATAACTGAAACACTGCTTGAAAACTGAATGATAGTACAGTTGTGGTTCGATTCTGTTGATGTGGGTCAAAATTTGAAAAAAAATGTGCCTTATATCCAGGTCCCTTGAAATTGTCCCAGCAATATTAATTCAATTTGTTCCCTCTCACTTTTTGTCTACACATTGATTGCTGGATGTACTAATATTTTTGAAAATAACACACACACAGTCCGGTTAGTGGTTGGATTTCCAGAACAGTCTATCTCTGTGTTATGCTGAGTGGAAGCGGTAAACCAGGCGGGTTTGTACCAGATCACCATCTGAAACAGCGGGATTTGCACTGCTTTTTCACTTTTTTGTTTTACAATCACATCAGTCATCATTGTACCTACCTTTTCCATGGTTTTGTCCATGCACGCATTTCTTTATTTGATTGGACAGAATCTAATGACTACTGATCATTGCAGAGAGCACCAATGATTGTGTGCGTGTATATATATATACATATATATATATGTATATGAAAACAAGTGTCATCTGTCTCTCTTTTGCTTTTCTTTCCAGTTTTTTTTTAAATTCACGACATATTTTGTGCGTGGCTGATGTTCTGAGTGGAAGATATTTTTAAGTGAACCCTCCCTTGTTTTGAATTTTTTTTTTTTTTGTGTGGTTTATTGAAGGGGATAGTGAAGTGCCTATTGATGGATTAATATGAATTGGGACAATATGTGTTAACCATGCTTGTTCATATGCATGATTATTGTTTGTAATTTATAAACAATGTCTTTTTGTTTGGATCAGAGCAGGCTCCTCTACCCCCCTGATCCAAACCATCTACACTAGAGCTGTACTCAAATCAATTCTTGTAATTGGGAGAAGATGGAGAGCAGGCCACTTTACATGGTGTTGTTTTTCCAAAGGGGAAGGGGCGATGCCCCTTTCCTGTATCCACATACAAACTGAAACTTGAATGCATGAAAACGGCATGAAATGGTCTTGTGATCCTCGGGATCGCCCTGCTGCATTTTGTGGGACAGCGAACAGGACAGAAAAAAAAACAAAGGAACTCTGGCCTTGCTCCACAACCCCTCCCCCCCCAGCACCCATCAGTTCATGTGCCTTCATCGTGTACATGTGTATGCCTGACTGATGATTTCTGCATCATTTTTCATGGACATCTTGGAAATAAATGAGAAAAATTGTTAGAAGTCATGGCCATTTTTGTGTTGTGATTTTTTTTTTGGTTCTACTTTCATGCCATCTGCATTCCTCAGGTTTGATTTCAAAGTAGCTCGGAGGTAACAGGCTGAGAGCAAAGGAAACCCACTGCAAACTTTAAAAAAAAAAATCAAGTAAGCACAGCCTGTTAGCCGCTCACAAATGGATGATTTGTTTTCAATACGTGGAAAAAAACTACAAGCGATCCCAGCATGCACATCTTCGCGTCAAGCACTTCCGTTTCCGTTCATGCCGTTTCAGAAACATGGTGGCTCGCAGCTTTCATAACAACCTCGATGTCACTTATTTGATGTTCCTGCGCCTGTGAGTTCATCAGAAAGACGGCGTTGGTGTTAAAGTGCATTCAGAAAAAAAAAAAATGCCGAAATATTACGAAGAGAAAGAGGAGGACAACCGAGCCTGCGCCGGAGTCAGAGAGGACTTCAAGGCATGTCTCCTACAACACGACTGTGTGGTGAAGGTAGGTTACACTAACCTGGCTGAACATGAACCTAAACCTGCCAATTTTATATTATACGCGTTACGTTTTTGTCTCGAGGCTCTTTTTATTTTTATGTTTATTTTTTTTTAAACGACAGTGTTGACTCATCTTGCAGCTCCCAGATGAACCGCCTCAGCTGATCGTGTGTTGGCTCACTTGCTATTCGCCATGTCGGTAAACAAGTGTCTACTTAAACATGCCAACTACAAGTTACAAGACCTGTTTTGTTTGTTTATTTGTTTTCTTGAAGACCAATTCGTGCACAGTACAAAATCATCTTTTTAAATTGTTTTTTTTATTAAAGCTGATAAACCTTTTTTTTGTTTCAGTGTTCAACGTTTTTTTTTTTTTTTTTTTTGTATAAACTGTTGACAGCATTTGAAAAGATAAACTGTCAATTTAATGTGATTTTTTTTTTCAGTCACAGATTTTAATTATATATAAAAAAAAAATTTTCAAGCTATCCGTGAAACTGTACTTAATACATTGTAGGTGATGGTTTCAGTACTACTTTCATTTTAAACACACTCTGTGTCCCTAACGGAGACACAGCTGGAAGCTGTTCGGTGATCCACCGGATCAGTGACCGGCAGTGTTGGTTAGGTTTAGGCATTGGAGGAGTGAGATTGATGTTGTAAGAACATCTGGGCAGGTTACCAGTTCCGGTAAAACACCGGCTGCGGTTGTGGTCATGATGTTATGATGCTGGAGAGCACATTTTAACTGCAGAAAAAGCTCCCTGCTTTCTAACTGGTTTCTTAATTTCTCAGGAGGGAAAGATGCCCAGCGAGTGTCTGAAGGAAGGCCACTGCAAAGCCCTGCATACAACCTTCTTCGAGTGCAAGAGGTCGATGGTGAGTCCGACCTAATTACATCGCAGTTATCAATGAAATTGTGCAACTAAAAACGTGCCCGTGACGCATCAAAGGAAGAGTCCACTGATGTGCAGAAACATTTGGTGGGAATTAGAGGAGTGACGATAACAGGAAATGATTCATCTTCCTCTTTCCTGATCCCACCACAAGCATAAAGAAACTGACATTTTGTCAAACACAAATGTTGAAAAAAAAAATCAAATAGACCTTAACTCATGTCTGAAGCTGTGTTGTAAAGACTGAGCGATTTCTGTTTCTCTGTGTGCAGCTGGACACGAGGTCGAGATTCAGAGGACGAAAAGGATACTGAGGAACCAAGTGAGCGCTGAAGGATGCAGCCGCGTGGTTGAGTGAGAGCTGCATGAGCTCCTGGAAACCATGGTAACGATTGAAATCAAAGCGGCTGCTCGTGTGTCGGTGTGTTCATCCGAAGGACGACAAAACACAAAAAAGAACTATCCACACTGACCCAAAGCAGGATTGTCAAATCGTCGACAACATGCAAGGATGTGAAAATAGAAAGCTACGACTGACGGAGCTTTGAACTTCTTGACTCGTTGAATTTTTTGTTTTTTTTTCTGAGTGAACATGTGTGGTGTGTAATTTAAAAAAAAACGTAAATAAAGATACAAATTAATCAAATGTACAGCAAGAGTTTCTAATGAAATTTTAATGAGTCACTATTATGAAAAATACAAACATATTTCTAGTTTATTATTTAAAAATAAATTTTTATGATGCAGTCATCACACGATTGAGGTGTACATATGGAATAATTAGTAAAAGAATTGTCCAAAAATAGTTTTCAGTCAGCTCTAGTAGCTTTTGAAATGTACAGTATGAGGGTTTATCACTAAAAATGGTATTTGTGCAGAGAAATTACTATCTGAGTTGCAAGAACCCGTTTTTTTGTTTTTGTTTTTTTTAGACACAACTCCATTAAAAAAAACAAAAAAACAACCTTCAGATCAAAAATATGTGGACGGCTCACCATTATCTCCACAGTACATTCAGAGCTGTTATTTCAGAGCATCTGTCATCATCTGCTCGAACTTCTCCATGTCCACCTTCTTCAGGATAAAAGCCTTGTGCCTCTTCTTCAGAAAACCCGCAGTGTCCACTATCATCATGCCTCTGGTGTGCGTTCCCGTCAGCTCCACGCTGACCGGGTAACAGTCGCTCTCCACGACGAACGAATCGTCTATGGCGGCCGCCATGGCGTACGAGTCGCAGGACACGAAGCCTGTGCTGGCGACAAACTCCTTCTCAAAGCGTTCGCTGCGGGACACCTCGAAGCTGTGGCGGAAGATCCGCGCCATGAAGCGAGCTTTGTCGGTGTCCTGCGCCAGCCAGGCTTCACAGAAGTCCTGCAGAGGTGGAAACGAGAGAAGCTGCAGGGTTTTTCTGTGGTCTCGCGTCGGTGCGTGGGACATTTTTAAATGTGCGGTTATGACTTCCACGAATCTAATGTGAAAAAACTGAATGTTGAAAAGCATTTACCCAAGACAGCTTGCTGTAGCAGGTGAACTCCCAGCAGGCCAAGTAGGTCGGACACTGGTAGTCGTTCAGCACGATGTACGCAGCTTCTGGATCGGCTGCAAAGTTGAACTCGCCGCAAACTGTCGTGTTTCCTCGTGCTGCATTACAGGAGGTAGAAAAAAATAATTAACACTAAACTAATTACACCGCAATAACAAACACTGCGTTTACAGTTTATTATTTTCATTATTGATTAATCCTTACTAGATTAACTGATTCATCTTTTCGTCTGCAGTGAAAAATATTGAAATATAAAAATGTGCTTGTTTTGTCTGGCTAACAGTCTTAAAGTCAAAGATATTCAGTTTAAAATAATATGGAGCAGAGAGGAGATCAACTGGGGAACCAGATGACGTTTGAGAAAAACAAATAACCGATTTATCGACTGATAGTTTCATCTCTTGTCATCGGAGGTTTAACGACAGCTGCCATTTTCATACTGTAGAATATGCACAGCATTTAGTTTTCAACACCACAGAAGTGAGATGAGACAGTAGACTAGTAGATCTTAGAAGGGGCCGAGTCATTTCTGGGCAAACAGGTAATTACAGTATTAAAACAAAGCCTTTCTTCCCAAAGTGCTGCTGGTGTTTTACTAACATTCAGTGTTGCCTCCCATGATGTAGAGCCCTCGGAGTTTGCTCGGTAGAGATGGATCCATCCTCACAGCCAGAGCCAAGTTGGTGAGGGGTGCCGTGGCAACCAGCGATATCTTGGAAACGCACCCAGACTTAGGTCATGCAAAAAGCACACACACACTACATGCAGTTTATATACACGCGTCTCTTCCCCCGTCTCTCACCTCTCCCGGGTTCGCGTTAATAATCCTGATCATAGCCGACACAGCGCCCTCCTTCTGAACCAGGTCCAGACCAGGAGGGTTGGGGTCCGGGGCGTCTCCGAGACCGTCCTGCCCGTGGAAGTCTGCTGCACTGATGCTGTTCCCGATGATCGGCTTAGCGGCACCTTTAAACACTGGAATCTGAAGAAGAAGAAGAAGAGGAGCACACCAGTTGATAATCAAACACACCACAAGTTACAAATCTGTTCTGCTGTTGTTAACGCACACCTTCAATAATGATTTCTAATTTTATGCAACCATGGATGGATTGATTGCTGAATTATGCCTCCTGATGCTATGCAGCCATTGATCTTATTCACGCAACTCAAAAGTTTTCGGCCGAAGCTAACTGAGCTCCGTCCGGTCGTCCAGTTCTGGGATCAAGTCATGTGTCCTGAAGAATAACAATCCGCTGTCAGGCAGTTTTATAAACGGCACCCGGACTGTCACATGATGGCAGGAAATTCCAAATCATGTTATGCAAAGCTCTGAAGAGCAACACGAGTGATTGACTGCGCTGGACGGAGAGTCCCACCAGCTCTTCGCTCACCTCCAGTTTGTTGCAGGCTTGCAGAACCCGCAGCGTGTTCTTGCACACATTCTCCACTGTGGTGTTTCCGTGCACACAGGTGATGGCCAGGAGCTCCACGTTGGGTGCGGCCAGCGCCAGCATGATGGCCTGAGCATCGTCCACACCGCAGTCCACGTCCACCAGCAGCTTCTTGCTCATCCTGGAGCCTGCAGAGCACTGACCTTAGTTCAGTACGGACACACCACAGCCACTGCTTACCTGTCCGGTTAGTGATTCAGCCACACAGCAAACCAGCAAACTGAGTGCACAGATGTGTTCATCTAATACTGAGAAATCATAAGAAATGATTTACCGAGACCTACCTACAGCTGAGTAAACAGACGATCTATAGTGTGCTCCTGTCACTGACGGGAAGCAACGATGCACAGCAGAGAACAACCTTTGAGCAGAAGGGAAGGAGAACTGAATGCAAAGTGGCCTGAGAAGGAGGAGCTATCAAGAAAAAGAGTGAATATTGAATCTACTTCAAAGTCATCCAACAGTGAATCAAATAAATCTACAGTCTCTTGTGGAATCCTGTTGAGGCAGTGTTTCCCCAACTGTTACAAACTGTAGTTTATTGTATTTACACAAGTCATACATTTCAAACCGTATGGAAGTGCAGAAGCTGTAAAATGTTATGCGCATAGCTTCATTTATATTGTAGGCACTTATTCTATTCTATTATTCTTGCACAGGTAGCATTTCAATGTCGCAGCTAATCTGCAAAATAGCAATACATTAATTAAAACTGCAAGCAGTGATATAAGTATCCTCACTCTCTCACCCCAACCGGTCGAGGCAGATGGCCGCCCACCTCTGAGCCCGGTTCTGTCGGAGGTTTCTTCCTGTTAAGAGCGAGTTTTTCTTCCCTCTGTTGGAGGTTTTTCTCCCTTAAAGAGGAGGTTTTTTTTCCCTCCCAGCTTATGTGGGAATTGTTGAATTGTTGGGTTTCTCTGTATAATATTGTAAAGTCTTGCTGTAAGGACTTTAATGTGTGAAGTGCCGTGAAATAACTTATGTTGTGATTTGGCGCTATATAAATAAAGTTGAATTGAATTGAATTTTAGAATTGATTTTAAGATTTTGTTGATCTAAGGCCGGCCTGGGTCTTACCCCGACCTACATTATTGAAATGTTAGCCCCGTATGAACCATCTCGCAGCCTTAGATAACCCGGTGGGCCCCTCCTGGCCATTCCAAAGTCGAAACTTAAAAAAATATTTTTGCCATTAGGATCCCTCGACTTTGGCACGACCTACCTGAGGAGATAAGGCTTTCAGAATCATTAACTTCTTTTAAATCACTTCTTAAAACCCATTTTTATAGAATTGCTTTTAAGTGATGTCGTCCTTTTATGCAGTTCTTTTGTTCCCCTGTTTTTGTTTGTTTATTTTATTCATTTATTTATTTGTTTGTTTTCTATTCCATTTGCTCATTTTGGTTATTTGTTTGGTTTTCTTGTATTCATTACCTTTATGGTTTGGTCTTTTTTGCCTCCTGTTTTCTTAAATGTTTACCGGTATTGACGTTATGTATGACTATGCTTTGCTTCTCTGTAGAGCACTTTGTAAACTCTTTTTTTAAAGGTGCTATATAAATAAAGTTATTATTATTATTATTATTATTATTATTATTGTTGTTATAAGGTACAATGTGTAAGAATCGCCCAAAATGGCGACTAAATTCAAAATGGTGTATCAGCTTTCATGAGTTTTTGAATATGATAAAGCCTCCAAAAAGGCAAATCACTTTGAGAAGAATAATAATAAGGAACGAGAGAAAGAAAAATAATTCCTTGACAAACAATAGGGCTTTCGCACCATCGGTGCTCGGGCCCTAATAAAGAACGAGAAAAATAATTTCTTGAATAACAATATCAATGTCACAAGGACAGATACAGGAGCTCGTTCCTGCCCACTGCAATAAGACTGTACAATAACTCACCTCTGGCAAAATCCCTCACACAGCAATAACACCGTTGGTTGTCTGTTTTCTTGTTTGTTTAAATCTTTGCACTATTGTTTAGTTAGTTTTAATTTAATTTAATTATTCGATTTTATTTTATTGTATATACCGTGCATTTTTATATTTAATATTTTTTTACTGTTGTTTTATTGCTTTTTCGACAAGACCGAACTGCTCTTCCTTCCGGGGAAAGACTCTCCCACCCTCGACCTGACTACTACCTTCAACAACTCTGTTTTATCCCCGACCCTGACTGCTAGGAACCTCGGTGGCACTCGACAGTCAACTCTCTCTTTCTGCCAACATCGCTGCAACAACACGTTCCTGTAGATACATGCTGCACAACATCAGGAGAATACGTCCTCTTCTCACTCAGAAGGCGGCGCAGGTTCTGGTCCAGGTTCTGGTCCAGGTTCTGGTCCAGGTTCTGGTCATCTCACATCTGGACAACTGTAACTCCCTCCTGGCAGGTCTAC
Organism: Brachyistius frenatus; assembly: GCF_029030835.1. Lineage (NCBI taxonomy): Eukaryota > Metazoa > Chordata > Actinopteri > Embiotocidae > Brachyistius > Brachyistius frenatus. The sequence continues at coordinate 465,529 of NW_027210669.1, read as the reverse complement.
CTGTTAGTGCCATCCGACCTCTGCAGGTCATCCAGAATGCAGCAGCTCGACTGGTCTTTAACCTCCCGAAATACACTCACACTACTCTGCTCCTCCTCCTCCTCCTCCTCCTCCTCCTCCTCCTCCCTTCACTGGTTACCAGTAGCCGCCCGCATCAGTTTCAAAACATTAGTACTTGCATAACGTGCTGTGAACAGATTGGGTCCAGTCTACATCCAGGACATGGTCCAACCTTACACCCCAGCCTGCTCCCTCCGCTCTGCTTCTACCAATCGGCTTGTTGCTCCTCACTGAGATAAACACTCTACAAAATCACGACTGTTTGCTGTCTTGGCTCCTAAATGATGGAATGAGTTCCCCACCGACATCAGGACAGCAGAAACTGTGTACTGTACATCTTCCGCCGCAAACTAAAAACACACCTCTTCCGACTTTACCTTGAATAGTAAAACTTTAGTAGCACTTAAAATTACACTTACTGGTAGAACTTTGTAGTTTGGCTTTCTTGAAGAAATTGTATTTTCTTGATTCCTGTTGTTCTGGGTTTTGTACCCTCATGGTTGAAATGCACTTATTGTAAGTCGCTTTGGATAAAAGAGTCAGCTAAATGAAATGTAATGTAATGTAATAGGGTTTTCGCACCATCGGTGCTCGGGCCCTAATAAGGAACGAGTAAAATAATCCCTTGAATAACAATAGGGCTTTCGCACCATCGGTGCTCGGGCACTAAATAGCCGAATTAGTCTACGTTTTGCATGTCAAAACTGAAACTAAATGCAGTAAAAAAAAATAAAAAAAACTACAATAAACTACATTTGTGGTCAACAGAAACACAACACAGCAGCTATCAGAGATAAATTAGGACTATGTAATAAAAGCTGAGTCCGTATCAACCTTCAACCGACCGCGGCTCCGTCTCACCTGCAGACAGATCTCCTGAAGACTTGAGACGTCGCTGCACGTCCAACAATCCCGGCCATGCAGAGAGCCGGACAGCTGAGAGGAGCACGACGCGAGGAGGTCTCACTCTGACGGAAAAACCGCGCGCCACACGCCACGACGAGAAGAACTGGACAGAGCGGTGTTTGACAACGTTACCACGTCACGTCTGAAATCACGCACGAGACTTCCAACAGCGTCTGAATAAAATAAATAAAAAAAAAATAAAAAAAAAAAAGTAAGTCAGTGTTTAAGTCTCCATGGTTTGACCGTTAAGATGCGTCTTCTCGCTACTAAACAATCTATGTCGTCATTTCCGGTGATAGCCTTATTAGTGACACGCAGATTGGTTTCTTGTGAAAAGTGTCTAAATCAGAAAAGCCCATCTATAATTTTCTTTTCAATAATTATCACCGACTAAATCATTCTGCACAGTGATGGTCCTACTTCCAAAACACAAACCATGATGTTAGATTTAATTCAGAGGTGCCAAAATTCTTTCTACCGAAGGGTCAGATAATACATGTTTATGGTATGTGTAATTACATTTCATTAAAATGTAATATATTGTACACAAAATGTAAAATAGAATTTTAAAATAAAATGTTTTAGAATAATTAAAATACTACTCTTTGATCTGCGTAATAGTAATTTTTTATTATTTTGCATTATCCAAAACAGAATTTTTCTCTTGTCAGTGTGTCACTGCCTCGATCTCTCATCTTGACTGGCAGCCGAGAGTTAGTGACATAGGATATGTCTATACTACACACTATCTACAAATCTTTGTAGATAACAGGTAGGCCTATGTAATTTAATAGGGAAACTTAATAGCACTATGCTGTATATTGCCATAAAACTCATATTATGTACTTTTACACTGGATGAAAATTACAGTTCGTAGTCATTACGGTTAGGATTTAACATAAGAATTAAGAGAATAGCCACGAGCTTGCAAAATGCCAGGATGAATCAAAACAAAGAAGGTGCAGGCCTAATTTAACCTGCAGGTTCACAAACTGGGCAGCTCTGATTTAATTCACTGACACACTAGTTTGGCATCAACAAGCCTTTATTGATTATCCAGGTTCAGTTCAAACCTGTGTGGGGGTGCAGGCGTCTCCCAAGCAACCCGTTCAACCTGTGCGCATGTATAACTGATCAGAACAAGGTCGTAACTTACTCAATAACAATGGATAAAACTAAACAGCATTTGGCAGCACCAGCCATGATAACATAAATACCTTTAAGCAAAATAACATTTTCAAAATAAAATCCCCTGTCTCTGTATGTATTGTACATTAAGGTCCATTGGAACCCAGAACTGTTCAGCTGACGGCTGAAGAGTTGTTGGTAATGGTTGGTATAATAATGCAATATGCATTATTTCACTTCAATCTAAAAACCTTTAGCAAGTGCTCATGGATAGTCTTAACAGCAAAAGTATACAATTGCATTAGTATCAAGCAGAAAGTTTTTTTAAATTTTTTTTATTTTCATGCAGGTTAAATTAATTCAAATATATTCTGATTTCGATCTCAAAGTTCTGCATAATTCAGCCGAGAGCTGTAAAACTGAGAACACAAGCTTTAATGAATTAAAAACCCAATTTGAAGGGCTGCATATGATCCTGCAAAAAATGTCCTAAATATATTTAGATATGTTAGAATTATAGAATAATGTGATGCACCACTCTGAAGCCCAAGATTTCGCCACTGATGCCTTCAGCGTGGCATCAGAAGAACTTCAGATATCACCGTAGATAAGACCTCTTTGCAATAAAAATGTCTGAGAGTAGTGTCATGTATATACTTGTTAAAGATCTGTGCTTGTTGAACAGAGTGATATGATGTTGAATATGTATGTAACTGGAGGAGAAGAAGGAGAGACGGTGGGGAGAGACAGACATCAGGCTAGAAGCATTAAAATAAACCAAAAAAAAGGTCTTTTGATTTTTAACAGCTGTCATCCTGCAGTGCAGTTTAGGTCCAGAGAAACATCTCCAACACGTTAAGACATTTGATTTTGTAAAGCGTATGTTCTGATGCGTTGTGTACAGAGGGTTCAAAGCAACACAAGGCAACGTTACATGTAGGCAAAGCCACACGGCAACAAGTAGGTCACGTTGCGTGACTACGAGCTTGCTGCTGTTCGTGCACTGTCGTGTTTGGCTCCATGTGACGTTAATAGAGGCCATAAAATAGTTAATTCTTGCTATTAGTTTTGCCTCGTGTTGCTTTAAAGAGCTTCACTCTTTGTGCTATTTTATATCTTTTTTGTTTTTTATTGTCAACAAATTCTGCAAAAAGACCAAAAATTTTGTGTTACTCAGTTTCTAGCTTTCTTTCTTCTGTACCGTCACTGCTGCTCTCCAAGCTTCCTACTGAAGATGTGAGTCTTAAGAAGCCCGTCCCAAATACACTGTTTCCTTGTTTTAAGTAAGTAATAATAAAATTTGTTCAATCAGGTGTAAGTAGTGTGTTTGCTGGGGGAATGCCACCGCAGTTTACAGTATATGTAGGACTGATAGCATAATCACAGTGGCAGTTTGTGGTAACCAAGTAACACATGAACAGGCTTCTCATTGATGTGTGATTAGTAGGAGCTCTGTGGCACAGATGAATAAGCTTTATAAGGCTTTGGATACACAGACAGTACAAGTTCACTTGTTGGTTTTGGTCTCTGGATGGAGAAAAATATAGACTATCACCGGCCTCATCTTTTAACCGAATGGTAACTTCAAATCAAATTTACTTGGAGGAGTATAAATATGTGTACCGTAATGTGTAATGTGTGTGCCACATCCATCTTTCTAAAGGCTGAAACATTTGTGCATCCTTTTTTTTTTTTTTTAAGGGAAGTTAAAATGACTTAAATCTAGAGTGGCTGCACGCTTTCCGGATGCTACAACTGGTGCGGCAGTCAACACTGTCTGCACACTGGCTAGAATGTAACACAGAAAGCCACGTCTTTGCTGATATAGGCTGTGAGGTGTCCGTGAGACGTGTGTGATTCTAGTACTACTGAGAGGAGAGGGGAGGAAGGGACTGCTATAAAACAAGCTAAGGTAGCACTGGCACTTGGACATGAATCATCTTAACAGTGACTAATCACAAAACAAGGGGCTGTTGTTCCAGTTTGTGTTGGTGTTTTTCTCCGTGTGGTGTCATCATCATTATCCCCTTCAGTCTTTTGGTTTCCGACTGACAGAAGAGTCCACTTAGGTCTCGACTTTCCCGTACGTCCCCTCCGGAGGGCGATACTGTTTGGGGAAGGCTTTGAGCTGCAGAGCGTTAAAGGCGTATTTACGACATCCCACGTTCTTCATGGTGTTCTCTCTCCTGCAGCCCTCACTGTGGACACACACACAGAAGAGACTTTTTTGTTTTATTTTGACCACTATATTATTTTTTCTGAAGAGCTTTTGGAGCTGTGACTGACCTGCGCATACAGTCCAAGGCCTGGTAGAAGACCTGTGGGGCCAGAGCGTGCTCCTGCTGCAGGACCTGACACTGCTCCAGGGTCAGAGACATGGCTGTGCGGTCCTTGGCGCTCTTACAGCTGGTGAAACGCACTCCGTTGAGGCGGCGACATGCCTTTAGGATTTGGAGAAAGAGATTAGCAGTATAAGACAGAGCTTTTTCAATGTTTTTGGGGGCCTAATGAAGAAGACATGTTGAGGAAAAGCTACCTCGGCTGCCTGCCACAGGATCTCCACGTTCTTGCTCTTCTTGGCGTTGATATTCTGGTTTAGCAGTTTGAGCAGGTCGGGCAGGCTGGTGGTGCTGCGGGAGCGAGGGAGGCCTGAGGACACCACAGAGGAGGAATGATAAGGACGGTGGAAAATAAGAACAAAGAAGGATCAGATTCAGTGTATGTGTGTCACTCACAGTCTTCAGGAAGGACTTCTTTGAACTGGTCGTAGTACGAGCTGAGGCGAGTCACGCTCTCCATGTTGATGACATCTTGGAGTGACGTGTCTCCGAACCTGGACACGTATGAAACCTTGTAACTTTCATGTATATCACACGTGGTGTGTTACTGTCCTGCTGCTCTGAACTAAAGAAGGGGTCATTTTCACAATAATAATTGTAACTTCTTCTGCACAACAAGTTTAATGTACTATCAAGGTTACCGAGCAAACATTTTTCTAATGTTTTTCAACCAGTTTCTTATTTTTCCTCCTTCTAAAGTAAAAATCCATGCAGAACAACACATAAATAATAAATAAAACTTTAATTACAGTAAACCTTCATGGCTAAGTAGATGCAACATACTATTATGACTTCCATCAATTTCCCTGATTTCAATGTCAAATTTGCTGCTGCCTTCAACCTTTTATCTGCATGTTTGTGCCGGAATTAAATAGATTTTCAATTTTTTTCTTTTTTCTGTGTAAACCTCAGGAGTAGGTACATAGTTTTGTTGATGCATTTGTTTGTGTTTTGGGGGAACAAAGCAAAATCCAAAACATTATATACGTAACATTTAGAATATCTAACTCTCGTCTAAAATACACCAAATACAATTTGTAGGTTTTGAGTTTGTTTTTTTAAATCTCTTTATAACATGAGGGCATCAGTAGTACAATAATATATTATAATTGTTCTATTGCCTGCAACGGGTATCTAACCAGCTTCCTCTCCATTTTCTACCCTGAAGCCCTTCATCTTTCCCGTCGCGTGGCCTCTGTGACTCACTTCTCAGCCAGCGTCTGCTGTTCGTTGATCCCCACGTTGAACAGGACCGGCTGCACTCGCAGCAGCATCCCGTTCTGGATCTCTCGTGGCAGCGTGTCAAACATGGCTCCCGGCATCGGGACCCTGACGTTAAAGCCGTTCCTGTTTCCTGTGATCACCGGCAGCATGTCCGGGCTGAAGCCCGAAGTCGCCTGTGTGACTTTAAAGGTGACATTTCTCAGGTCCATCACTCCGACGCTCATGTCCTCCAACATGGCCAACTCCTCCGCTTTAAGAAACAGGAAGTCAACACAGAGTTTCAAGGCAGAGAAATGACAAATAACAGTGATATCATCAACTCCATAAAGATTATGGTTGGTTTATGAAATTGAGCAATATCAAAAACTCATTTCAAACTAATTTCAGTGATACTTGATGAAAGGTTAAGTCCTGTCTGATCTACACTCGTCTTACACATCTTATCCAACCTGTTTTAGTTCCTGCTGTTCTGTTTCTATAACTGTCTGAATCTTGGTCCATTTGACATAAAAGACCAAACCTTGTAGATAACAGCAAGAGCTTGGTACACATGTTCATATTAACTTAGAAATTCAGTGATTTTAGATTTATTTATTTTTGTATGGGTGGCTCTCCAGTAATATGAAACATATACATTTTGTTTTAATTATTAAATATGGTCAAATTTTTTTTATATTTAATCCCTCTAAAATACAATATCGTCAGACAAAATGTCAATAATGACAACTGAAATTTATGTGAAATTTAATGCAGATTTGGATTTAAAATATAAGCACCAAAATTGTGTAATTATGCATTTCTAAACAAGCTTTCACAGTCAGTTTCTCACACAAACGTACCATATGTGCTGAGCAGGCCTTCATACTGCACCAGTAAGCCGATGGTGTGCAGCTGCCTGAGGAAGCCTGAGTCACACAGAGAGTTTCTCAGCTTGATAACGAAGCCGCAGATCAGAGCCGTCAGCTGTAAACAGCAGAGTTGTTAAGTCTTTTTTTCACGTCATCGGCACCTCCAGAACTACATAAAATGTATGTAGTTTAAGTAGATGTGTGTTTAATTTAATGTTTAAGCAGCCATTTAATGTGTGTTTAAGTCGAAGCAGGAGCTGACAGACCGTCTGGCAGAAGACGACATCGCGGCGGTACTGCAGCGTGAGGCTCATGGCGATGGTGGGGGCGCTGTCCTGCATCAGCAGAAACACCATGGATTTCTTGGCTTTGTCGCTCATCAGAGACACACAGTCTGTCAGTGTGGTGAGGAGAGGATACAGAGCGTCGTTCCACTCACCTGCAGACATGAGGTGAGACTCCCATCAGAAATCGTTTCAAAATACTTTACTTTTGCTTTCTTGATATTGTCACAGGTTTGGTATGTCTGCTTTACCTTTTGCTTGGTTTGTTCTTGGCGTTTCTCCCTCTGCCTACCTCTGGTCGCCTGTATCCCTCCCTGCTCCCACTAGAGGTCCTCAGTCTCTCTCTCTCTGTCTCTCTCTCCCTGCCTTGGTCACCTGTCTGACACGCCCACCTCACCTCCTCTCATTTCACTAATCAGCTGCAGGTGTACTCACTTCACCCCACTCAGTATTCATTCTCCCTGTCTCCACTCCCAGGTTGTCCCTCCTTCAAGTTTTTGTCTGTCAGGTCTTGTGTCCAATTCACCCCCCATGTTCTGTCTGTGATTTTTTGCAATTTGGTCATTCAGCTTTTCTGCAAATTTTGCTTTCCTGTCGACTCATTCTGTTTATGTGACGTCGTCTTCAGATTCTGTTCGGTGCTCGTTTGTGAGTTCATGATTGAAATTCTGTCTTTTTGGAATTAGCCCTCGTGGCTTTTTTTTCTCAAAAGCAGAATTAAGAAATTCAGGATAACTTGGAGTAAAGCGAGGCTTGACGTAGCCTGGTTGGTGCATCCTGTCTTGATGTTCATCTCGCATAGCTGAGAAGGTGTGGGGTAGGTCAAGCCAGGTGTAATGAATCCAAATATTTCCATAGTTACGGCTGTATTCAAAAGAGTGCAGGGTTGATGACGGATTCACTGAGAGTGAAATTGGGAAGAGGTGTGCTGCATACTTTAGGCCTGGGTGCAAACTGCCTGATGGCGTGTGCATTACCTATCACACGCTGCACAGCTGTGTGTCGGTTGCTGTGTGTGTCAACTGCAGGTCCTACCATGAAATCGAGCTCCTCTTTGATAATAACCGTCCGTATTGAATACCTTGTATTGTGTTAGAATTTTATGGATTCGATACTTCTTCATGCTCATACTGAAAGGAAATATTATTCTCTCACCTGGAGACAACTTTTCAACATCTGGGCTGCTTTCTGCAGGTGAGAGAGGAAAGGAGGTTTAGATTAAGACTTTTACCTGTAACTCAACATTATTACCAGTATTTTTACATCATAAACACTGAAGCAGTCAATGCAGTGATGAACCTACAACTGTGATCGACAGGAAGGGAAGTCGATGACGATGATGATGATGATGGTTGATGATTTCAGGATGGAGATAATAGAGAACGACATGATGATGGGAAATCGTCCAGGATGTACCCTGAAAGCTTCTTGGTTACTATGGATACCTCATGACAGTGACACAGTCCTATTAACTTTCCGCTCTTCGTACATTCGTACTTCGTACACCTTTACCTTTCTTCGTGTTACTTGGCTCCTCGTCGGCGAGCAGGAAGACGTCCTCCGAGCTGCTGTCGCTCTGTATCTTGTCTCGGTGCAGCAGCCTGTCTGCTCTCTGAATCACACACTCCAGGCTTTTATCAACATTTAGCCAAACCTTCTCCTGCACACAAACACACATTGAAAATGAAAACAATGTAAAAAACAACAACAACAACAAAACACTTGATCAGAAAGAGGCAGATGGACTCTTCTCTTACCCACTCCTCTTCATGCAAATCTGCCTGAAAGGAGGTGCGCTTGTTTTTACTCCATTCGCCGCCCTCAACAGGAAGTGCGTGGCGAGACGGCGAGGAGGCAGCGCGAGACGGGGAGGTGGGGTGACGAGAGGGCGAGCGGGACGGAGAGCAAGAGGAAGGTGAGAGGGAGGAGGAGGACGGGGACGGCGTGCCTTGCTGAGAGGAGTCTGGACGGGCGGCTGCCAGGGCAACGATGGCTGCGGACAGCAGCTTGGAGTCGCACACGGTCACCAACTGACGAGTCTGCAGGAGGGGAGGAGGACAACGGGGTACGTTACTCACACATGATTGTGTCACTGACCTTTGACTTCTCACAACCAAAGCTTAATCAGTCCATTATTGAGTTCAAGTGAAAATTTCTGCCAAAATTGAAGACATTCAATAAAAACGATCTTGAGGTATCGTGTTGATGAGAACGAGACGTACATACGGAGGGACGGACAACTAAAAAACATAATGTTTCCAGCTTTGGCGATCTTTGTCATAAAATGCGCTTAAATGCTCATTAACAATCACATAAAAAAATTAAAAAAAAAAAAAAACAGGACTATAATGCACACATTAAAGATCCGTCCAGTTCCTCTGGGCTCTGTCTTACCTTCTCTGTTAGGATGGCCAGAGTTCTCTCCAGAGCGTTGGCCGAGCGGTCCTTGGCAGCTCGGGACAGACGTTCAGTGTAGTAACACACTTGTGTCTTCAGAGTGTTAATTTGACCAATCAGCTCCTTTGCTTTCACGACATCCTGAGGCTGGTACGCCATCGCTTTAGAGCCGGAGCCAGCAGAGCTTCAGGTGTGAACCGATGTGAGAGCAAAAGATAAATAAACAAAGGAACAAAATGTGGTTTCACACTTGAAATTACAAAAATTCTCTACAAACAATGTGTAATATCACACACACACACACACACACACACACACACACACACACACACACACACACACACACACACACACACACACACACACACACACGCACCTCTCCTCTTCATGAGTGCTGTTTAAGGCACAAACAAAAAGGAGAGAAAATCCGACGGATTATGAAATGTGCAACATAACACGTAGCACCGTGAAGTTGTGCTTCAAATGACTCACTGTTTTCTGGCTTCTTCGAGCTTGTGCAGCAGTTTTCGGAGGCCGCAGCCTTTAAAGCCTTGATGATGTGCTGCTGGAGCGCCAATAGTCACGACATCGTACGTCCGGTCTGATAGAATGACGGGGAACGAAGAGAGTAGAAAAAAATACTTGATAAGTAATAAGTAGAGTTAGAGGCATGCAGTAAACACACGTGTGAGGATATTTACCATAACCAGACTCCCCCTGTACTCTCATCCTCTGGATATGCAGGTTTGTGGGAATGAACTCCAACTTCCTCTCAGCTTTCAAGGTGCTGGACTTAAATGAAGGACCTGGGAGGAAGCAGAAACAAAGAACGGGATTTATTATTGAAACTATCCTTACTTCAATAAATTCTGTTATTCACCTCCAAATGATCACTATTTGAAATGTTAACTAGCCTGTCTTCAGATTTCAGACTAAAGTCAAACAGCAGAATCTGTCTAACCTTTGTATTCGTGCAGGTCACTTATGGTCTCCTGGTATGTGAGGATGATGGTCTGGTACTGAGTGATGATCTGCCTCCTGAGGTTCTCCCAACACGGGGACAGCTCGCCCAGTTCTTCCAACTCACACACCCTGCACGCACACGCACACACACACACACACACACACACACACACACACACACACACACACACACACACACACACACACACACACACACACACACACACACACACACACACACACACTAACAGTCAGGGCTTCCAGCTGAGGCACTGATGATCTCACAGCGTACATCTTGTACAGCTCTTTCATTTATAGACTTCGCAGTGAATAAAACAGCTTAGTGGTTACAACTCCTCAAATTACAGACATTAAAAGCACCCATTAATGAAGCAGTGAGAGTCGTAATGATGATGATATTGTTGCTTTGACATATGGTGATGTCATAATCGAGCACATTAAAGAATAACACAGTTTTCGGGTAACAAAACATAAATGAGTTTCAGTTTAATGTCCCCAAGGAGACATGAAAATGCTTTCTCTTTGGATATCATCACTAATATAAAATGTTCATGATTTACTGAGTGCACTATACGGTTTAAACTTAAGTCCGCCCACCATAGTGGTCCCCAGCCTGGAGCTTAGGACCTCTCATTCAAGAGGTTTCAATATAAATCTGAAGTGTTATGATATTTAGAACATAGGCTATAAGAAAACAATCTGCTAAGAAAATTGTGTTTATTAGTGAGTTTATTATTTTTTTTTTATCTTGGCTATTTAAAAAAAAAAATACCGTTGTTTTATTTCTTCAGGCAGCTAAATGCTACTTAAATGAAACGATCTTAAAAGGGGGACATTGTTTGGTGAAACTACTCCCGAATCACACATTTGTAGCTTGTGATGCGGCAAAGATAGTCGTCAAATCTAAGGCCAGTCTAGAAAAGTTAAAAGATCAAGTCCAGACCGAGTTCAAATTGGGGTTGAGGTCAAATGGGACCAGATATAAACTCAACAGCCTTATCAACTATTACACGTCGCTTTTAAATGGTCATGAGCCCACAAAATTGCTGCTCCTATGTGCAGATGTTGAAGCTCTGCTTAATAAATTAAAAAAAAACAATTTCAGATGGTACCTGACAGCATCCTCCTCCAGCAGCAGTTTGACAAACTGTCGGGGAATGTGCAGGGACAGCATGCTCTCTGCCATCTGCTCCAGGATCCGCAGGTGGTTGCCATCCGTAGTGGGGAAGCGGTACGTACGCGACATGACGCCTCCAAACACTGAAACAGACAGTTTCATTCACAGACATGAATCACTGTGACGCAGCCAGCAATCCCGATGTCACCTGTTTCACAAACTCTCTTAGTAGCTCACAGTCATTACAGTAGGTTACTGTAACATTTAGTTAATTTAAAAAACCCACTCACCAGCCTTGAGCAGTGGATCTTTACATAAAGATGAGGACTTGGACTTGATGCCCATCGATTCAGTCAGGCTTTCATCCACAGGGAGAACCATCTGACACAAACACAACCCAATAATAAGGTTTGCATAGAGAAATATGTCTGACCTTCACATTTCCAAACTTCTCATTCATCCAATTCTAATTTATTCTATTTTGAGTGTAGTGTCACCGTGTAGCATGGTCCCAATACATGGTGGCTTTTGTTTGAAAAATGACTTTAATGATGCATATCAGTCATCAAAATAGTTGCTGATTATTGAAATCGACTAACTAATCTTTTAAAAGCATCATAAAGTATCTTTTATATATATTTCTTGATTACTCACCCTTCCATTGACAGTGTCTCCCCTCTGTAATCTTGCAACAGGAGCCCTCTGCTCCCGCTTCTCCTCGATTTGCCAGGCGATGACTGTGATGTTGCCAACGCGCTCATTCTCCGATGACCTGACACACAGCGACATCAAGTCAGGTAAACCTCCCTGAGCCCAGATCTAGCGTGCAATTTGTATGATTTTGCTGCTGACAAATGAAAAAGCTCCAGTGTGTTATGTCGGCGTGTTACCTGAGAGTCAGGTGCAGCCTGTGGTGTTTGTCCTGCAGCAGCTCCTTCACAGAAAACATGGACGAACCGAGCATGTACATCTGTCACATAGAAACACACACACCCACAGGACTTAGAGGATTTTAGATTAGAGGAGACTATGAAGGATCTTTAACAGGACATTTAAAGACAGATGAGTATGGTGATTTTGTCTGAGGTTGGGGGCTTACCGTGCCCTGTGAGCGGTCCTTTACATCATAGACAGAAAGCTTGACCTGAGTCTGCTGAGTGATCAGAGAGTCCTGAAAGAACGCTATACTGCTCAGGAAGATCGGGTTACTGGTGCCCTGTGGACGGAGGGAGAGGTGAGAGGGTTTGAGAAGATTACAGCAGCAGGGAGGAAGCAAAAGCCGAGCGAGCAATAGTCTACCTCTATGATTTCACTTTGAGCGTGTTTGGTCCAGAAGGCCTGCGGCGGAGTGGTGCAGCTGACAGCAACAAAGCTGGTTGGCTTACGGTCCTGAGTGGGAGTAACCAGCTCACTGCAGGCTGTGGCAACATATAAACATAGGAGATTACTAACTGTAGGATTTAACAGTGGGATGGTCATTAATCCTCTGCGATGGGAGGAATGTAATACAGCGTGTCCAAGTCGTCAGTATTTGATAAACCAGAGCAGGATTTAGGGGGATCTATAACAGATATGCAATATGACATTCATTATTATGTTTACATTAGTGTATAATCAGCTGAAACTAAGAATCACTGTGTTTTAAGTACTTTAGAATGAACCTTTCATATCTGCACAGGGAGTAGGTCCTCTTCCACAAAGCCCTCCATGTTTCTACGGTAGCTCAGGAAGGACAAACCAAATACCAAACACTGCCTTTTAGAGACAAACTCAAGCTTTTCACGACTTTCACGGCCGCTATAGGTTCTCCAATACGCTGGAGGGAGGTGTGGGGGTCCAGCTCAATCTGCAGCCTCACCAATAGATGCCACTAAATCCTACACACTGCTCCCATAAGTAATGTGGTTATAGTGGTACAATGGATAACAGTATGGTTTTCCCAGTGACTAGTCAATCGCTAACCAGACACACCAGGTAAGAAAGAACAAAAACACAGAGCCATTGCCAGTGCATCCTCTTTTAAAGCAGAAATTACCCAATTGTGACCAGTTGAAGGTAGTGGAACAAGCTGTAAAAATATGATTAAAAAAAATCATGATCTTATAGGGTCAACAATTGAAAATGTGATGCAAACAGATTATTTACACAGTCAGCAAACACGGCAAACATTAGAATTAATTTGAAGTCATGTTTCTAGCCACAAGGTATAATATTTACTCAACTCCTGAGGGAAATATCTGGCTCTTTAGCTGCAAAACGCTCCTCTGTGACCATTAACTAAAACTTTTTTTTAACTAAAAACTGGGCAGGGAGCATACAGCTGATTTATCAGAGCTTGTCACTGAACACATCCCCCTTGAGGGAGGCAAACGAGACCAGTGAGGTGGAACCACACGTGGGCTGTAAACACGAAACAATGAGCAGCTCTAAAAGATGGTCAGACACTGTGTAGCGCTAAATGGAAGTACAGAGTTGGCAGACAATTCTCTGAGTCACTCTGAACAAGCGGCACCTTATTTTAGGTGGTGACTTGTTAGTAAAATATTCATTAGTGGAATTGTAAAGGAGAAGATGTGTGTTATACTATTTTTTTTCCTTGCTGTAAGCAAAACCCATGAAAACATAAAAAACAACAACAGTGTTCAAACAGATGGGGAAAAGGAAATTGTGTTGGCTAATAAACATTCAGTACATGAGTGAGCTTTATGGCATATGTTGAAATGACAAATCAAACAATATTTTTTTTTGTATATCCCCTTTCATACAGGTAGTTCAGTTCAGAGGACTTTACAACACAGTGCCTTTGTGTTTTTAGTAGTTTTTGGTCAACAATGGAGAGAAAAAATTCATATTAGGTTTTAGATGCCAAAATAATACTTGCTTGTTTAGCCAGTTTTATGAGAAATTATTCATTTATAGTTCCGCTCTTTTCATGGGATTTATTGATGAGCATCTCTCTCATTAGGCTTATTAGTGTAAATAAAACAAGATAAAATATGTTGCAGTGTATCTGTGAGATTCCTGAACTTACCCACGCTGAACTCCAGCACCGGCTCGTCTGGATCCTGACTGTTGCCTGTGGCAGACAGAGGACGAGAAGTTCTCTTTAAAAAAAAAAACTCTCAATTTATCATCAGTGAAGTAAACAGGTTACCATGGTAGCAGTTACTTAGTTACCCGAGAGAGCCAGCCCCATCATCTCAGCCGAGAGATCAAACGTGTTGGCTCGGTAGACCGACCACGGCCGATGGCGGGGGCTGCGCTCCTTCCCAGACATGGTGGGTTCACGTCGGGGTGGATTTCAGAGTACAGGGCCTGAAGAGCAGAACGAAGTCGAGCAGACACGGAATCAAAACTCGTCCGTCACGTCTTCTTTTGAGATACGACTGTCTTCCCTGTGTGTTGATCCGAGCTGTCACACGCTTCTCAGTGATGAACCTGAAAGACAGAAGAAAACAACAACCAGGTGATCTCACGCCCTCGTAGAATCAGACAGACTGGACAGCTTCAATTCTTTGATGATGATGTCATCCTTTCATCAAGATGACAGCTGAGCTCTGACAAATTTAAATACTGCTTGTAATTAGTCATAAAAGCTGCTCAGCGCACACCTGCTCAGTATCACATGACACTCTTCTCTTCACAAGGTTTAAGTGAAAAACTGATATAAGATGGGTGTTTAAAACAGTGTTTCCCATCATGCTTCACTCTGAGACGAACAGAGAGGTTTTGTTGTTTGTCATGCTCAAATTAGTATTTCTTTCCCCGTGTTAACGTGCTAATATAAGCAGTGGGAAAGATTTCTGAGGGAGAAAAGTGAGACTTTTCCCACAGCTGCAGGATGTGAAACTCTGACTCTCCATCTTCACTCTCCTGCTGCTATTTGTGCTGCTTGCCTGGTGTTTTCGCAGTTCTGCTTTTAGACAGACTCACGATGAGCACACGGGTACAGACAGGGGAAGAAGAAAAAGCCTCAGTGTGATCACGCAGATAAAACAGCAGCAGACAATGTACAGCAGACAGAATAGAAAACGTCATAATCCCATGTCATTGGAGGGCGTCAAGAATTAATCTCACAACCAGTTTCTCACAAACATCTTTTTTTAACTCAACTACATTTAAAAATACAGTCAGCATTTTATTGATTTAGATATTTCCTTATACAGTATATCATTGATGTAGCTGGTAAACAGTGCTAATAACCAAAAGTAAAACCTTTCGAGGTTCTGGACAAACAAACATTTATGTTGCTTATTCTGTGAAGAAAAGCAAGAGAATCACTGAAATTAAAAATTATTTATTCCTCTGAGGAGCATAGTTTGTATGTGTAAATTTCACAGCAAGCTGCATATTGTTTTTTTTTTTATATATATATTTGTATATGAATAATTAGATAGTTGATAAGAGTTCATAGGAACACCAAAAACAAAGGTGTTCATCATCTAAGGACTAAAGCTTGGCCACTATTTATAAAGGTAACTTGTGATAGACTACGTGTTCATGAACAAAACATTTTGACCGGTCAGACACACAAAAATATAAATGGGGAACCTCCTTGGGGAGCCCTAAATATATCTGCAAAACATGGTGGTAATCTGGTCTATAGTTATCAGAATATAGTGTGATAAAACAAACTGTGAGATTGACCGACTGAAGATGTGGAAAGAATTAAATAATAATCTACGTGACTCAACAAGTATTATTACAACAGCTACGGTAAGTACTTGTGGCGTAACTCAGAATAGAAGAGGGAGCTGATAATGTAATACTCCACAGCACACTGCGTTGCTCATAGCTAACGCTGCACCTGCCAAAATTAGATGCAAACAGTGAGGGAGCCGGAAACCAAACCTGTGCCAAGTGTGCCAGCACAGGAAATGTGGCTCCGCTGAAGCATTTACAAGCTCTCATCGTTATGTTTCAATCTGCAGTCCCCTTTGATTTCACCTTTTTCACACTAACAGGAAGAAACAAAGATGAACCCAGCTGGAGCGGGATTCTCACCTCCACATGTCCCATTTCTAAACCCTCTTGATCTGCTCCACACATATAGGGCTGCAACTAAGGACTGTTTTTAATCAAATAATCTGCAAAAAAATGTCTTAACTGATGAATACTTTTGGTTAATAAGATGTTGGAAAACATTCTGAAGAATCTAAGGAGAGGTCAGAAAATTGCTTGTTTTGTCCAACCATCAGTCCAAAACCAAAGATATTCAATTTAGAGGCATCAGAAAACCAGTACATGTTCACAGTTCAGCAGTCGGATAGAAGTTGTTTTTTTTGTTTTTGGCACTGACAAGATTAACAGACAGAGTCTGATTAATTTCCTGTCAGTCGATTAACTGACTCATTATTTCAGCTCTAAACTGTGGAGATGTCTCTTTCAGTGTAAAAGCAATCTTACTTCTGCTTGTTCTGAGTTTATTTTCGTCCTGTCAGGTGCCACACTCTCCTTGTTCTAATTTTTCATCAGCTTCTTGGTATCAGTGGAGACCAAAGCATTGTTATTTCAGCAGACAGGTAAGAAACGAGTTGAAAGAGGAAACAAAAAACGTTCAATTGTTTCTGTCAGTGTTTGAATAAAGCATGTTAAATGTGCATAAAAAAGTTAAAGTGTGACAGGACAAAACCACATGTAAGAGTTGGTGGCAGCCATGGATGGATTCAGCTCCTGTGCAGGGCAACTACACACATCTAAGAACCACAGCTCGGTGAGGGGAGAACACAGACAGAGGGAAAAATAAAACAGGAAAATTATGCATGAGGAAAATATGAAACGTAAAGAGGACAAAAAAAAGGATGCAGCAAGTGGTCTGATGACTAACCTGAGCTGAACACGGCTTCAAATCGCCCCCCCCCCCCCCCCCCCCCCCCCCCCCCCCCCCCCCCCCCCCCCCCCCCCCCCCCCCCCCCCCCCCCCCCCCCCCCCCCCCCCCCCCCCCCCCCCCCCCCCCCCCCCCCCCCCCCCCCCCCCCCCCCCCCCCCCCCCCCCCCCCCCCCCCCCCCCCCCCGTAAAGAGGACAAAGAAGGATGCAGCAAGTGAATTCTGATGATACCGTTCACACTCTCTTAGGTGTTTGTGTGCCGAGCAAATATCAAGTTTTCTTTGCTCAGTGTGATCAGTTGGAATAATTTCCACTTCCCACTCAGCTGTAGTATAAAGAGAACAAACGTGAGAGAGTAAGTGACACTGCGTTTGTCTACTTTGAGACAAACAGAGAACAACTCTGTCTGTGTGTGTGTGTGTGTGTGTGTGTGTGTGTGTGTGTGTGTGTGTGTGTGTGTGTGTGTGTGTGTGTGTGCCGCCGTGCATTCATGTGTGAAGACCTCTGCAACCGAGGTCTATTTTTACACACGAATCTGTTCTGACGTCGCACAACACGTGTGAAGAAAAACGCTCTCCCAGCGACAGACCTAACACAAAGTCATCTGCATAGATGCGTGCGCACGCACACACACACACACACACACACACAATCCAGGGAGCGTGATGCTCTCTGCCAGTTGAATCTGTGTTTTGGCACCTTTGTATGAGACCAAAACAGATGATAATTACAGAATGGATGCTCTGCCTCATTAGGCATCATTGTCAGTGTGAGCGGTCTTCTAAAACGCTGTAAGCTCCGGTGCCTCGGGCACGGTGGGAAGCTCTCTAGGAAACCTACAGTAGATCTGATGTGAAGCCTCAGGGAGCAACAGATCATCTTCATTTCTTCTGTCTGACAGTCATCAGCTATGCAGTCTGCTCGAAGGGACAGAAAACTCCCAGTGCTGGAACAGCTTCTCCATTTAACAGCTGATCATCAGAGCTGATGAATGACACTGCCCTGCAGGTGACCTCTGACCTCAATCACACACTAAAGATCAGTGGGACCCTGTTTTGGTTGTCTTGCTTTAAGGCAGTGAGAGAATAAAATGGTGAATGAGCAGCAGGGAGGAAAGTGAAACGGTGTGGAGCGCAGAGATTCAGGTGGTCTTCAGTCCTGTGGGATGATCTGGAGACAAAAGTGACCCAGTTTGTGAGGCTGGCAGCTCACAGCTGGCCCCCTTGCAGATGCTGTCAGTACCAGCTGCACTGCAGTGCCTCTCTCTTCTTCCTTTCAAATCATCCCTTTAAATCTCTCACAAACGACAAAGTCATCAACCCTGTCTTCTTTTTTTTTTTTTGCTCCAGCCAGCTCCCTGTCCTCTGTCTTCCTGATGTTCTTCTCCATTTCAACCTATTGATTCTGAGTCCAGAGCTGACCTGTGCCAACCTGCTGTACCCTGAGTCTGATCTACAACCGTCTGCCCGCTGTAGAAATGTCTGTCGTAACCATGGCCACATGGATGCATTAACCAGCTTCATCCACCGAGACTGAGTCACAAACTGCTTCCTGATCAAAAAGGAGAAGAATACGCAAACGACTTTAATCCCGAGTGGGGAACATTTATCCACACATTCAAAAGCAAAGAGGAAGTGCACAGGAGCTCTTCTTTAGAGCATTGGAAGTAAACTCTTATGATGATAGACTATATGTTATAGCTACAGTGGTGTGGAAAAAGTGTTTGCCCCTTCCTGATTTCTTATTTTTTTTGCATGTTTGTCACTTAAATGTTTCAGATCATCAAACAAATTTAAATATTAGTCAAAGATAACAAGTAAACACAAAATGCAGTTTTTAAATGAAGGTTTTTATTATTAAGGGAGAAAAAAAAACAAAAAACACATGGCCCTGTGTGAAAAAGTGTTTGCCCCCTAAACCTAATAACTGGTTGGGCCACCCTTAGCAGCAACAACTGCAATCAAGCGTTTGTGATAACTTGCAATGAGTCTTTTACAGCGCTGTGGAGGAATTTTGGCCCACTCATCTTTGCAGATTTGTTGTAATTCAGCCACATTGGAGGGTTTTCCAGCACCAACCTCCTTTTTAAGGTCATGCCGCAGCATCTCAATAGGATTCAGGTCAGGACTTTGACTAGGCCACTCCAAAGTCTTCATTTTGTTTTTCTTCAGCCATTCAGAGGTGGACTTGCTGGTGTGTTTTGGATCATTGTCCTGCTGCAGAACCCAAGTTGGCTTCAGCTTGAGGTCACGAACAGATGGCCGGACGTTCTCCTTCAGGATGTTTTGGTACAGTAGAATTCATGGTTCCATTTATCACAGCAAGTCTTCCAGGTCCTGAAGCAGAAAAACAGCCCCAGACCATCACACTACCACCACCATATTTTACTGTTGGTATGATGTTCTTTTTCTGAAATGTGGTGTTACTTTTACGCCAGATGTAACGGGACACACACCTTCCAAAAAGTTAAACTTTTGTCTCGTCAGTCCACAGAGTATTTTCCCAAAAGTCTTGGGGATCATCAAGATGTTTTCTGGCAAAAATGAGACGAGCCTTGATGTTCTTTTTGCTCAACGGTGGTTTTCGTCTTGGAACTCTGCCATGCAGCCATTTTTGCCCAGTCTCTTTCTTATGGTGGAGTCATGAACACTGACTTTAACTGAGGCAAGTGAGGCCTGCAGTTCTTTGGATGTTGTTGTGGGGTCTTTTGTGACCTCTCGGATGAGTCGTCGCTGCGCTCTTGGGGTAATTTTGGTCAGCCGGCCACTCCTGGGAAGGTTCACCACTGTTCCATGTTTTCTCCATTTGTGGATAATGGCTCTCACTGTGGTTCTTCTGGAGTCCCAAAGCTTTAGAAATGGCTTTATAACCTTTTCCAGACTGATAGATCTCAATTACTTTCTTTCTCATTTGTTCCCGAATTTCTTTGGATCTCGGCATGATGTCTAGCTTTTATCTTTTGGTCTACTTCACTTTGTCAGGCAGGTCCTATTTCAGTGATTTCTTGATTGAGAACAGGTGTGGCAGTAATCAGGCCTGGGTGTGGCTGGAGAAATTGAACTCAGGTGTGATAAACCACAGTTAGGTTATGTTTTAACAGGAGGGGCCAAACACTTTTTCACACAGGGCCATGTGGGTTTGGATTTTTTTTTTCTCCCTTAATAAAAAAAAAACCTTCATTTAAAAACTGCATTTTGTGTTTACTTGTGTTATCTTTGACTAATATTTAAATTTGTTTGATGTTTCAGATGAAACATTTAAGTGTGACAGACATGCAAAAAAATTGGAAATCAGGAAGGGGGCAAACACTTTTTCACACCACTGTATATAAGTGAAATCTCAGGTATCAGGAGGAAACATTCAGGGCTTCAATCAATACAACACTATGCAGTTGAGCAGGGGCTAAAATTGTTCATTAAAGTAATATTCATTGTTCAATTTCCGTTTCAAAAATCTTTCCAAAAACCCACATGAGCACACAGAAATGCACAAGAGACAAAAGAGGAGAGAATTGTGAATCCCAGAGGAACTCAGCCCTCTTTCTGTTATGAAAAGAGTGAAAACAGTGATTCAACAGATAAAAATTAATCCTTTACGCGCTGTTTGGATCATCCTGGAGGCCTGTAATGGCGTGACACGTTGCCTCATGAAGCAGCACATCCGTTATTGGATGTAATATGTATAAAAAACAAAAACAAAACAAAATCCTACGTCAGCACTGTCTTGGCCTTTAATAAACCGGCATCAAACTGGGTGTCATCCCGTCTGTTCAGCCTGACCGCATGGAGACCAAAGCTGCCCAATGCAAATCTATTTATGGCAGCATTAACCAGTGATCCTCCCATCATACTCTAGTGTGCAGATATGGTTTTTTTTATTACTAGCACTCGGACAATAACAAATATTACGTCATGAAATCTGATGATGCTCATTCAGAGATGAGCCTACTGCTGCATGATGCTGTGGGGTTGTTCAGCACAATTTTCTTAAAAAAAAAAAAAAAGGCTCATGAACACAAACAAAACAGCTACAACGACATTTGAGATCTTGCAATGGGTGTAAACACGTATTATTCTGATCCTGCTGCGAGCTGCTGCTCCGGCTTTATGACAGCATTTAACACTGAGAACAAACGCCCTCGACAAAACCGTGAAATTAAGGAGATGTCAAATGAGAAACTCACAGATAAAACATAAATGCCTCATACCTTCAGGAGAAAAGCGATGGTTTATTTTCTTACTGATGCGCATCCTGGTTGCATCGACGATGTCTGCAGTCAAGACTCGCCCTGACTCCCTCTGACACATCGAGGCGTAATACCTCCACTGGAAGCAGCGTCTGCTCTGTCCACCGGGGGGCGCTGTTGAACAGGTCCGCAAAAAGAAAAGTGGCACCCATAGACTATAGCACCATTATAACCTCGCTTGCTGTGGGGGGTGGTAGGCCTATCTGTATGTGGATGGAGAAAGACATCAGGAGCAGCAACATACCACGAACATAATAGATAAAAGGTTTGAAATAAATAAAAAATAATAATAATTTGAATGTTAAAACCTTATGGGATATAAGTCAAATGTTTCAGGTAGTAAGTTGTAATAAAAAAAAAAATTATAGGTCAAGATTTTGAAATAACTTAAACATTTTTGAGTGAATGAGAGAATTTTTTTTTATAATTGCATACCAAGTTAAAGGTTTGACTCAAATATAACATCGTAATTATACGATAGAACAGGATATAGTGAGTCAAAATGATTAATAATCATTGTTATGAGAATTTTACCTGTTTTATCTGTTAAGACAAATTTAGAATGTTAAAAAAAGTAGTGCTTTTGTGTGATTTAATAATAATAATAAAATGTATTTGTATAGCACCTTTCATGCAGCTCAAGGTGCTTTACAGCAGAACATTTAACAGAATAGAGCCATGGCTGTGCAGCCTTTCTGGTTTGTACCCTCTGTATTTACAAACGACTAAAAACTCTATGAAACGGTTTGATTTACAGGTGAAAGTTGAGACGAGTGTCGCTTGGGTAGCTGGTGTCGCCGAAACTCCTCAGTGGCTCCTGAATGGCGCGCGCGCGCGCACACACACACACACACACACACACACACACACACACACACACACACACACACACACACACACACACACACACACACACACACACACACACCGTGTCCCACCCTTATTATCTGCTTCAGGTAACGCCCAATCAGAGCAGGGCTCGTGGCCGCACCTAGACAGTATCGGAACTCATGGACGCACCACAGGTAAAGCACACTTTGAAGGAAACTCATCCGGATGAAGAGCTCGGAAAGAAATCCCATTTTTGGCTCTACTTTTAGAGATTCAGTGAAGATGTTGGAGTGAGAACATGCGAGAAAATTACGATTTCTGAAGAGGAGCTGAGTTTGTTCTCTCCACAGATGTTCTTTGTTTTTGTTTGTGAAGTTGGATGGAGTGACTGAATCTTAACGACGTGGACATTCACATCGGTTTGGAACACTGTGCCATCGGGACTGCGAATTGTGCGCACAATGGATTTAAGCATAACGAGAAGAGCGGTAGTTTTGCTCTTTATTTGCACGACTTTCAGTCTTCTGTATGGATCCAAAGGAGAAGTCCCTCCTAAACCCGTCGTCGGTGTCACGATTTTGCCCCCGATTAAGCCCGACAATGTACCCCAGGCCTATCCAGAAAGTGAAAAAGCGAGTTTACCAGTGTTTACAATGGATTATCCAAGAATACAGGTCCCCTTTGAGATCACCCTGTGGATGCTGCTGGCTTCATTCGCAAAGATTGGTGAGTAACAGTAACATATTTTCAAACAGGTGTGTTGGGATCCAAATCTAGGTGATTATTTTGTCAATGATAGCTTTTCATAGATAATAAATGCAAGCTCTTTCTTTTAATTTTTTTTAATTTTTTATCTCCCCTCATACAGTTTTCAAACAAAAGTAATACTGTCCCTCTTCTTTCAGGTTTCCATGTGTACCACAAGATAACCATCTGGGTGCCAGAGTCGTGCCTTCTCATCAGCATTGGTCTGATCGTGGGTGCCATCATGCACTCAGTCCATGAGGAGCCCCCTGCTGTGCTCACCACCAATGTCTTCTTCCTCTACATGCTGCCCCCGATTGTCCTCGACTCGGGCTACTTCATGCCCACCAGGCCTTTCTTCGAGAACATCGGCACGGTCCGTCACAAATCAGGCCTGAATTACTTTTAGATAGATTCAACTTCCAGTTCTGACATAGAGACAGATTGAACATCTTGCTGTTTTTGTGCAGGTGCTGTGGTTTGCAGTGGTGGGTACTCTGTGGAACAGCGTCGGCATCGGCATGTCTCTGTTCGCCATATGTCAGATCGAGGCGTTCGGGGTGCAGGACATCAACCTCCAGGAGAACCTGCTGTTCGCCAGCATCATCTCGGCCGTGGACCCCGTGGCTGTGCTCAATGTGTTTGAGGATGTGTCGGTGAACGAGCAGCTCTACATCGTGGTGTTCGGGGAGTGCCTCTTCAATGATGCGGTCACTGTGGTGAGTTGGCTCTGGCAGAGGCTATCGAAGTCTGTTTCAATTTGTACACATTAGTGTCATTTTAAGACCTGATGGCACTCAGAGTTGCTATTTACGCAAAGCTGAGACACGCTGGCCTGCTTTGGATGCTTCTCGGCTACTATTTATTATGAAAACATACTGTCGGGTGCCACTACAAACTTTCAGGGACTATGGGGAATATAGTTGTTTTATACAGGCCTAATATCAGTAATTTGCTGTATACATCACAATCATGCACTTTTACTTTATTATGGCGACCTCTGTCACCCCACCTACCATTTACAGCTCTGTTTGAGTCCTTTATGTTTCAACACTTCTAACACCTGAAACAGCAGCGCCTCTCTTGTGTTGTCTGAAGCTTTTCCATTCTTCTACTCTTAAAAGATTCAGCTCAGGTTTCATCAGATACTGTGTGATTTTGTTTTTCTCACTCTCCTCTCTTGGTTTGTGTGGATGTTTGAGAACATAATGTGTGGGAGAGAAACGTCTGCGCGCTGGCAGATTTACTGAACAGATAAATGACTCAAGAATGGAAGTGCGAGAATGTTAGAGACATGAAACATGTACCATTAATGGTCTGTTTGTTCACATGCTGCCAAACCAGTTTCTGAGGTCACTGTTAAATTTGGTTGAATGGGAGGAGTTAATACACACACACACACACACACACACACACACACACACACACACACACACACACACACACACACACACACACACACACACACACACACACACACACACACACACACACACACACACACACACACACACACAAACAAACAAACACATCATAGTCTGAAACTTGACTGAAGCGAGCTCCTCAAATTTCCCCCTTGTCTTCATCATATTGTGCTCAAACACACCGACCCGCCTACATAAACCGGCTCGTGGCATCGGTGTCGTGACCTGTTTTGTGTGGTACACAGTAGTCGGACTGCAAATTAAACCAGGGAACTGTTACCATTGTACTTCACCCACACATCTGCGTTAAATAGTTGGAAAAAGACCAGCCAGTTTCCTGTTTGTCTTGTTAAGATGTTTCCTGTCTTTGCTTGTCCCAGAACTGACAAGTCTCCTTTGAGTGAGTCTCACTTCAGGTATTTATGCACATGTAGGAGTTTATCAAGATGCTGTGAAATTTCGCTCCCGCGTAGTAGAAAATTGCTATTAAACATGACGACCCTGTCTTGAAGCGGATTGGATATCATACTAAAAAGTGATAAAACTGTTCAAATGATAAAGCCAGCAGTTTTCCATAAATTGGTTATTTAAAAAAAAAAAAAAAATCCCACAAACAGATCAAAATGAACAATATGTTAATCTACAGATTTAAAAATGAAATAAAATCTGTAAACTTGAATTCAGTTTGGGACTACCGCAGTTTTTAATCTAATTTACGGCAGGATGATGTATGTGGGTTCAATCACTGCTACAACTATACTATTGTACTATGTTCATAGCAAGAAAGGAAAATATGCAATCTTGCGGCTGAAGGATGTGTTCTGTTTAATCAGTGATTGGCTGCACAGACAACACTTGTTGGTGGTTTTGATAGTTTCATGGAATTCATTGATAAGAGAAATATAGACTATCCTTTCAAATATGCTCGGTGTAGTGCATCTCGTCTTTGCCTGAGGTTTTCACATAATTTCCACTATGTACAATCTTCTGTCTCTCTTTGAATGTACTCAGAAAAAGGTGTTAGATCGTGTTAATGAATGTGTGCAGTTGGATGTATTCAGTCAGCATCAGTACCATTAAGGCGACATTAAAGAAAACGCTGAGTTCAGTCATCGTCAGCAGGATAACAAGAGAAAAAGGAAGAAAAGCGGTTTCTCTGCCAAATGCTTCTTTTCCTTGACTAATTCAAGGACTAATTATCAAACTGCAAACAGTGCAGGGTAAATATTTTTAATAAATCACTCTTATCTGGAACCGTGTCATCGCAGGCCACAGCCCCTGCCGCCAGCCGTGACCTCACATCTGTGTGCTTTGTTTTAGGTGTTGTACAACATGTTCAACTTTGTGGCGGATATGCCGGTGGTGGAGCCAGTGGATGTGTTCCTGGGAGTGGCGAGGTTCTTCGTGGTCGGGCTCGGTGGGATGGGCTTCGGCACCTTGTTTGGCTTTGTAGCCGCCTTCACCACAAGGTTCACCTCCAAGGTCAGAGAAATCGAGCCCCTCTTCATATTCATGTACAGCTACTTGGCCTATCTGGTGGCCGAGCTCTTTGCCATCTCATCCATCATGGCGTGAGTGGATTTAAATTGTTTTTTAACTCCAAATATTTGAATAGCAGACAGTTTAACCGCAGCAGAAATGCTCCATTAAAAATCAGCCGCGTTCATGTGTTCCCGCAGCATTGTGACCTGTGCCCTCACCATGAAGTACTACGTAGAGGAAAACGTCTCCCAGCGTTCCTGCACAACCATCCGACACGTGGTCAAGATGCTCGGCTCCATCTCGGAGACCCTCATCTTCTTCTTCCTGGGGGTCGTCACCATAACAACAGAGCACGAGTGGAACTGGGGCTACATCCTCTGCACACTACTGTTTGCGTTTGTGTGGAGAGGTCTGGGTAAACAGAGGGCGGCGGGTATCTGAGTCATGTTAGAGCTCAGGGTTTGTTTGACTTGGCTTTGTCACTAGATTGAAGATTCCTCGTGGAGTTCACTACTAGCGCTGAGAAATGTTTTTTCCAGGTCTCACATTGCACATGCACAATTGCCTATCTTCAGGAATACGAACAATACATTTAAACACTGAATGTGAAAAGAACTTTGCATGTTTACAAGAAAACTGTTGTAGCCATGAGCTGAGTCAAACTTAAAAGATGCCTTAATTGATTTTTGTTTGTACCATATATTTTTCTTCACTGACAACATCTGCCTTTGGCTGCTAGAAGCGTGACTGAAAAGTACCAGTAGAGTTGCACCCCTAACACCAAAACAATGAGCTGAAAGATGCTAAAAAGCTTGTTAGAGCTAAAATCAACTGCTGAGTTGGACATTATTTCGCTGTTCAAATTACACACAGGCACTTGATTTATTGTTAACATGAAATATCCTTTAGTGCCGCTTTAAACTTGCTTAACAATAATATTTTTGACATTTCTCAACATGCAGGCATCTTGGTGCTGACTCAGATCATCAACCCTTTCCGCACCATCCCATTCAACTTGAAAGATCAGTTTGGTCTGGCCTACGGAGGCCTGCGAGGTGCAATTTCATTCGCCTTGGCCTTCACACTTCCTGATAATATTGGACGCAAGCAGCTCTTCGTCACTGCCACCATTGTCATTATCCTCTTCACTGTCTTTCTTCAGGTAAGAGAGAGTCAGTGTGGTTATATTTGCATTGTCTTTCTAGCTTGTATTAGTCTGAATATATAGCAGTGTTTTGGCATGGCAGTCAAATAAAATGTTACAAGCTTTTATTGAAGTCTGCACAGCAGTCAGAGGTCAGAGAAAACCAATATTCTTGATATAGTCAGATAATAGTCAGATTGGTGGTCTGTGTTGTGTGTCATTGCCACATTTTTTAATTTTTTTTTTAGCAGTTTTGGGTTTGGGATTTAGTGCTTTTGTCACAAGTCAGGTCGGGTTTAAGAACAGATCTGATCTATTACTGACTCTAAATTCTGCTTCTTAATTTCTAATCCATGGCACTTGCATAGTGGCACATCAAGTTCTGCACTGTTCCTTTAGAGATGAAATATAGCTTTGTACCTGTTGTGTGACACATTATCTCTACCTACATGTTGTGCTGAGTATTTTTTTTTTTTTTTTATATCCAAAAAAACAAATTCCACCACCTCTGATTACATGGCCATCAAAGTAAAGTAATGTTCGTTTAAAACTCTTCTAATATTTTTCTCTGATGTTTCTTTCTTTGTCTTCTCAGGGCATCAGCATCCGACCTCTGATTGAGTTCATCAACGTCCGCAGAACCAACCGCAACCTCGACACAATCAATGTAGAGATTCACGGCCGGGTAAGACACAAGACTGCAGAGGGTACATGTAGTGGACAGTATGTTTCTGCACACAGTGGTAACAGCTCCTCCCTCTGCTCTCAGCTCATGGAGCACACCATAGCGGGCATAGAGGATCTCTGTGGACAGTGGAGCCACTTCTACTGGAAGGACAAGTAAGAACTTTCTCTTTTCTCGCTCTACTTATTGTGCTCAACAAAAAGTCGCCATGACAATATAATCTGTTGTCAGTCAACAAACTGCACATATTTTTCACTGCATATCGAACATACTATCAACAAAACTAAAGAGGAAACGCCTGCAGTGGAACTGGAAGGGAAATGGTGGTTTTAATTTACCTGCTCTGAGTGTCCTCCTTTGAGGTTTTGTTTTACAATGCTATTGTTCACGTGGAGACTGTGTGGGAATGTTGACAGCTAATCAGACGTGGGTGTCATGTTCAGCTTGCGCAGTCAACAGTAGCTCTGATGGTTGTTTTTTTCCCCTAAAGCTCTAAAATGTTTTACTTAGAGATTTCCACATTTCTTCTTCTGACTGTTTTACATGCCAACCAGTTTCTATCTCACAGATGTTGTCAAAGTGAAATTTAATTCAAAGTTTTAGTTTCTTTGCATTGATGCAGCTTATTACAATATTTTAGTATTCACAAGAGTTAGTGATGCATAGTTACCTGCTACACACACTAACCGCTCCTGGTAAAATCATAGATCTCTGTGGCTACTCTATTCCTTCAGCTATGGTGTCATTATAACTTTGAAATAATATTTATTTTATCATTCTTTTTACTTAAAATGTTAATATTTTTTGTCAGTCACGCCGAACCATGCCCAGCACTTCAAATGGTAAAGCTGGTGATACTATTGTTTTCTTATTGTCAAACAATCCATTTAAAATGCAAACAACTGTTTTTATAGATTAACTTCAGTAGAAATGAATGGGAGAGTGTGTAAGGCCAAATCCATCAATCCTTTAGACTTTAGGCAAGCAGATTCATAGTTTTGACTCTTAGTCCAACAGTCAATATTGTTGCAACAACTTAAATGTCCAAAAGAAAAGATCCGTTATGGGTTTTTTATTATTTATCCATATATCTCAAAATATTTCCACCCGTTTTTGTATATCCCTCTGAGCTTCTCTCTAAGGAAAAGGAAAACAACAAATATCCAACCTGTCTACTATAAAAAAAAAAAAGTTGTTCGTTGTACGGTCAAAAACACTTCTTTTTTTTTGCCTCTACTCATTTTAGACAAATCCCTGTCTAAACCTCTAAACTTCTTCCTTGTACCAGTCACATGATTTCCATAACTGCATGTGTGCAGTAACAAAGTGAATTTACACATCACACTAACTATAACCAAAATCTAATTTTACTACTTGTTCTACCAAAATATGAACACAATTAACATTATGATAGCATTCTTATGTTTAAGTGGAAATCAACAAACAACAAGCTTATTTCTAATATTCACAGACAGATTTGTCTCTTCCAGTGGGGCAGAGGGCCACAGACAGGTTACAAAAGTATTGAGAGATTGACAAATCAATTTTTTTAAATTTTTTATGACTATAAGAATTTTCTTTTATGCTGGCCGAGTCCTTTGCCCTGATAATCATTGTCTCAAACATCATGACTATTGACTAGTTTAAATCCAACTTGATGAAGTACAGTGTGTCACTGCTGTCATATTTTCTGACTGCATTGTAACTGCATACTAAGGTTTGAGGACATCAGATGGTGCTACAGCAAAAACCTGTATTTCACACAAACTTGATTGATGTAATCCTCTTTCTTCTTATGTCAGGTTCATGAAGTTCAACAATCGAATCCTGCGTAGGATCCTCATCAGAGACAGCCGGGCTGAGTCCAGTATTGTGTCGCTGTACAAGAAGCTCGAGCTGCAGAATGCAATGGAGCTCCTGGACAACATATCTGGAGACCTCAGCGCCGCTCCGTCCATCGTCTCTCTCTAGTATGAAACCTTAATTTTGTCTCTGGGTTACTCTGACCATCACACAACATCACTATTGTCTGTAACTTAACAAATTGTTTTCTGTTCAATATCTGATTTTGTTTTTTAGCGAGGAAAAGAAAAACTCTGCTAAACCTAAGAAGTTCATGGCTGCCGACCTGAGGAACATGCACAACATCCTGTCCAAGAACATGTACAAGATCAGGCAACGGGTGAGAGGATAATACTGTAGTTGTGTGTTCACCATGCTGCTTTTTTTCCTTCATCATATATATGGTGGACAGTTATCACAGATTTACTCACGATTTATTCCAGTATTGCACTTAAGTACAGTTGTGAGTCATTTGTATTTACCGTAGTTTGCATTTTCCCTTCACTACAGTTCAGAGAGTAATACTGTACTTTGTACTCCAGTACACTTATGTGATCTCACATAAAAACACAAAAGGCCAATGAAATACAATCTATTGTTAAATATTAAACCAGTGGTTTATAACTTTTCACACAGGCTCATTTCAATAATTGTTTGAGATACTTTGAAATAAAATTATTCAGGATTTTAGTTAAAAAAAATCCTACAAATATTTTAAAATCTTGGCAAGAAAAGTTAGTTTTTTCTTCTTCCGTGTCCCTTTAGTCATCTTATAACCCCTCATATTGACCATATGACCCCTCTGGAGGGTCCCTGACCCCTACAATATATATACAATATATACATATATCTATATATATCTGATATATCTATATATATCAGTCACAGGATCCTTTTACAATAAAAAAATATATATTTTTGCTTTTGATTCTTTAAATACATCCTGTTGATAACACTTCCGTACTTCAAATAAGTAGGATATTGAATGCAACCCTTTAACTTATATACTTTGACATTAATGAATTGGCACTTAAGTGAAGGATCTCAGTACTTCAATCACTGATGCAGCAGTTATCACCACACCGCAAACATGAACTATACGTAAAAGCTACAACCACTTTGCCCTTAATAGGCTCTGTGTGAGTCATCAACTACTACCAGCTTTTATGCATTTGCATTTTAAATGTTGTTGTGGAAACGTTCAGCAGCTAGTGAAATGTAAAGTTGTGTTTGTTTTGCCTTAATTGGTTCACCATGGACAGCCAAAGTGTGGTCCTGAAAATGTGTCCAACTTCTGACAATGAGGCCATTTGCAGCACTTAGAATTTTACATGAAAAGTCTGTAACAATTTCAAAAAAGCACAACACCAAATAATTCGACATAAAAATCTCAAGAATGTTTTTAATCAGCAAAGTGTTATTTTCATCCTGATGCGAGCCAAAAGAGAAACGTACTCATCGTAAATATCCGGGTTTGAAACTCTGAACGTGCTGTTTTGCATAGCCACAGGCTAATGTACTTTACATTAGTGACATGACGTCAACCTTTAGAAAGGCCCACAGAGACACTGTGATGTGTCGACAGATACGGAGCATGTGCTTCTGTGTCGGGTCGACACCTTACCTTATTATCTCAATGACTTCTCTTCTCAAGTCTTTCTTCACATATTTACAGTTCTGTCCTTCACGCAAACCCTGTGTCACCTACTGTGTTGTACATGAGCACCTCATGAGCCAAACTGGTGAAGCGTGACCTATTTAGACTGGTATCACTTTGAAATTATTAAACAACAAAGTGACTTGAAGTATTTTTTTTATGTACCTGACACTATATTAGATTAAAAAAAAAGCGAATTGTAATACAGTGTCGACCTCTTGTGAAATAGACTGGAGGTTTTTGTTGTCATGAGGCCGCTCTCTAAAGAACAATGCCAACCTTTAGAGAGTTTGAAAGGCAGTTGTGTTTGTTTTAGGTCTGACTAATGGAGACAGTGTTGGGTTTGCTGTACCCACTGCTGAAATATGTTTTGAAGTTTGGGAAGTCCAAACATAGATACCTGTCCTTGTTGGTGAAACAGGTGTGGCCAGTTTTGGTTGAGTAATCTGAGCCTTTTAAAGAATGCCGTGTCCTCTCAAAGCAGTTAAATTGCCTATTTATCTGAACCTTTGTTGTCTCCAGGGGACGTTAAGGTTGAAGTAATGTGGATTTATTAAAGTTACACCAATGCCAGGATGGAGGAATCTTTGATTTTAAATTGTTCATCAGCAGTCTATACTGTGCAGGCTGCTACTGTGTGTAACATTGTGTCTTGCACCTTTTTTTTTTTTTACTCAGACTGTGGCGTACACCAGTAAGCATGCTCTGCCCAACGACAGTCAAAACAGAGAGATTCTGATCAGACGACACAGCAGCATCCGTCGAAGCCTCCGACCTGGCAGCTTTCAGTCATCGGTAAGCAGGAAAACATGAACTGTGGCTGGTGTTTTACTTCAGGTGTTCAATGAGTCTCGCTACTTACATTGTCAGACTCTCAGTTAAAAGTATTGTGGGTATGTCAAAGTCAAATTAAGCCTCGTGAGAAGCAGGTTAATTATCTCCTGACTCTACGGAGGTTAAAGTATTCCAAATCAAACATGAGGTTAAATGTCTTTATTCCATCTGTTTTCATTCAACTGCTTCATCGTTATTCTCAGATGGTGCCTAAATCGCACAAGTACTTCTCTCTTCCTGCTGGAAAGAGTCTGGACTCCAAATTTCCTCCTGTGATGCCGAGCACTGCAGGTAAGCGTCTGAAACACATACTACCCCTTTTGTTGGCTTCTTTAAAAGATGCTTGCGATATCTCACAGCCCTTTTCAGTCAAAGGAACTAACCCAGGTGTATCATACGATACTCAAACCGAAAACTTGGGTCTGCTGCTTTGGTTCAGACTGAATTATCTCAGCAACTACTGGATTGATTTCCAAGAAAATGATTACAAACATTTCTGTTCGTAGTGTAATGAGGCCTATGCTCTTCGGTGATGGGTGGTGCTAGATTGGATCAGTCGGATGGAAGCATGCTCTAAACTCTACGCAGCTGTGATTAGTTGTCTAACTGTGAATCAACTTGTCTCAAACCCTGTAACTAAACCCTAACCTTAACCTGTTCAATATGTAACAACCAATCACAGACAGGGCGTCCCTTCCACTGATCAAATCAATCACCAGTCTGTTGTGATCTGCTAACTTTTTGTCTCACTTACATATTGAGTAAAATATTTCAGGAATTGCCATCAGGTGAAGAAAAATTTACTTTGTCTATTTCTTGGAGAAAATACCTGTGAAATGAATTACATCATCCTTAGATGTACTTTGTGATGGGTATTAATAAGAAAATATTAGCATGCTAACGCACTAAACTAAGATGGTGAACATGGTAAATATGAGATTTGCTGAAAATCCCCATGTTAGCATTTTCACTGTGAGCGTGCGAGCATGCTGATGTTAGCATTTAACTCAAAGTTGCATCTGAGTCTTAAAAATGTCAGAACTGTAATCAGTTTGTACATTTTCCTACAAAATTCAACCTGACATTTGGCATCACTTTAAACTTTAAATAATGTTGCACAGTTGAGCAGGTTTAGGTCAAAATCTCTTTCCACTGATACGATTGATAAGACCTTTAAGTGTTGTTAAAATGAGATGATTGCGTGATTCAGTTTCAATCAGTTCTTTATTATTTGTCTATTTTCTCCACCTGCCCCAGATGATCATGAGACCATGTCAGAGGTCGCCTATCCCTCTCGACGCTCTCGGTTCAGGAAGCCCTCTCGCTCCTCCTCCAGCGCCGCGATGCCTCTTCGCAGGCTGGACACTCTAAAAGAAGCTCCCTCTGTTGATGTTCTTAATGAGGACAGCAGTGAGAGCGGCAGGTCGGGCCACGGCGTGTCCAGAACAAACTCCTCCTACAGTGATTCTCGTGTTCCCGCTGCTCGTCGTCACCTAAACTCCTCTGCTGACAACAACAACAGCTCGCAGGATAACCTAAGAAATAGCTATAATGAAGCAGAAGAGGAGGAGGAGGAGGAGGAGCAGCGGCCGCAGCCTTCGTCTCCATCTCCATCTCCAGCCTGGGCTGCTGAACCCGGAGACAACGCAACTCGAAACCCTCTGCTCAGGCGGCCTCAGTGGAACCCGAACAAGTAAAAGTGATCTTGGGCTTTCGGCGGCAGCTGGACTGCGACAAACAGAGTCTCTGCAGATCTCTCCATACAACTGTAAGGTCAAGTATGTTAACACTGGAGGTGACAGAGGAGTCAGGCACATCAGAAGCACAGTCCACTAAATGAAGGTACTGTATATGAACTGTGGATCTATTTAAACTATTCATATGAATTAGATTTTAAATACTTTTCTATTTTCCTTTTTAAGAATTGAAAGGGATGTAAATTAAACTATTTTATTGTTTTTGCAATTTTTTTTGTTCCCTACATGTAAATATTCTAGTTTTCTGTGTTTTATTTCCTGTCATGTGTGACAGTTGTCCGATTGAGGATACAACTTTTGTATACAGGCCATTTTAGTCGAACATGCTATTGGCGTGCAGCACAAAGAACTCGTGGGATGTACGGGGGACTTTTTGAACGTCTGTGACACTAATGGACCCTCTGGTCCACATTATTCTTTTTCCTTTTCTGAAATAATTTTTTTTATGTCTTTGAAAGCTGTCATCAAGTATTCTGGTTTCCACCATATAAAGGGCCCATCGAAAGAAGAAGAGAATAGTATTGTTGTATGTATTTATAGATACTGAAGCACTGATTTCAGTGTTTCATTTACAATTAAAAACACCAGAGACTCGTAAAGATACAAACCGTTGTTTATTCCTTGCAACTTTTTGACATTATTCAGGCATGTGAGGATTCAGGCACATTTTCCTTCTTTTCCAGGTGGTGTTTGGTTTATTAAACAGCAGAGGTGCTCAGAACACAGTTGAAACAAAACTTAAAAAACAAAAAAACAAAACAGTGAATTACTTCTGTAAGTATACTTTTAAACATCTCTTAAGATAAATTAAAAAATCTCTACAAATGTAAAATCTATGATTCAGAAACGTGAGCAAACCGTCGCTTATACCACCACAGGAACCATTTCTGATGTAATGCTTTAGATGAAACGACTGGCATTGAGATAAAATGTGTAAAACTGACATCCAGAAGCACCACAATCTGCCTTGTTGTCCCGCACTCCAGTTTCCACACAGTTTCATCTCTTTTTGTCAATGTGAATCTGAAGTCTCATGAGTATCACCTTTCTCTTCCTGTACTTTAGTGAAGCACTAGGAGTTCTTCAGTCTTGAAGTGTATCATCAGTAGACCTACATTAAGTAACTTAAAGGATTTTTGACTACGTAGTGGTTACAGAATTACATTAAAAACAAAGCGTACGTTGTTGCCAATCAAGTGGTCACAAGTGGTTTTGTGCCAAGACGAGGAGCATGTCTCTGATCGAACTTCAGCATATTGGGAAGCACATTCAACTCTGCAGCCTTGTCCTCATCTCAACGCTGCACTTGGTTTTTGACTCTGCTGTTCCTGAGAGAAGGACTGCAGCGCTGGTGGTCATGTGCCACATTCACCCTGTGATGTCGTCACATCTACAAGTACGGAGGCATCCCGTTAAAAAACACGCTTGGGTGGGAAACACTGTTCCGACTCTGAGCCTGCTGCTCACCCTCCTGCAAATAAGAGCACTTTCCGAGCGGTGGATATTTATTGATTGAGTTACTGTCAGAGTTTGGCCGTCTTTGTCATGCCTCTCCTGTCCCATTTGGGGATTCTGATGAGCAGTAAACCAACAGCTGCTAGCGCCAGCAGCACCCCCAGACTGGGGGGGCCGCAGGGGCTGAACTCCTGGGCCAGACCAGAGAGAAGCGGGGCCAGGATTCGACCTACAGCTGTAACCGACTGCCCGGCTCCAATCAGAGTCCCGCTGGCCTGGACCCCTCCCCTCTGCAGCTCCAGGTCTGTGATGCATGTCCGTCCAATGGTGGTAGAAATTGCAAAGAAGGTGGAGGTGAGCAGCACCTGCCACACACTCGGCGCAGCAGCGTACAGGAAAATGAGTGAACAGGTGAGGATGGTGGAGTGAAGCAGCAGAGCAGGCATGTTGTTCCCGTAGAGCTGGGTGACCGGCCCCACAAGGAACCCGGCCAGGGCGCCCAGGGTGCTGCTGTAGCTGATCAGATAACCTGTCACCTTCGGTTTGAGTGAGAAACGCTCCTCCATGGCCAGAGAGAAGTTACTGTAGTAGAGCATGATGGCTATGGCCATCAGAAGACGCACCAGGAAGAGGTCCCACATGTCAGAGGAGGCCACCATGTGGATCTTGGAGCCCACGGAGGACAGCTGTCTCCAGGCAGGCTGGAGCAGAGACACCTCCCTCCACCTGAGACCACCACTTTTCTTCCCAGGAGCTCTGGAGTCTGGTTCAGTCTCTGCCGTCAACACCGGGTGGTCGCTATTTGCATGAGAACCATTGTGTACAGACTTACTAAAGTGGTTGTCACGACAACCTGTACTCATGTTGTTACTGGAGTTAGTGCCATTACGGTGGGCAGGCGTCTCACTCCATGGAAGCATCCATACCAACCCTGGAAGGATAAACACGTTCAGATAAACATTTCAAAAATAGGATCTGTGAAATCAGTTAAATCTCTCAGTTTCTGACCTACCAGCATTTAGAAGGAAGATGGCTGCACAAGTAAAAGACGAGGTATAAAAGCCTCCTTCATGTTCAGTGAGGTAGCCGCCCACAACAGGACCCAGGATGAAGCCTGCGCTGGAGGCTGCATTAAAGTGTCCCATCACCAGAGGGCGCTCTGACTCCGACACCAGGTCAGACATCAGGGCTCTGCAGATGGACAGAGAGTGCTTGAACAGCCCTGAAACAGAAAACGCATTGACAATAAAAAAAAAAGAAAAAGAAAAAAAAGTGGCTTTTTGTCCAGGTCGCTCTCCTCTAAAGAAAAAAGATGAACATTTTGTTATTTAATGTTATTTAAATGAACCGCTACAGTTTTCTTCATTTTGTGTAATTTAACAGCCAGTTTTTTTTTTTTTTTTTTTTTATACAGATAGAGAATACATGTTAGTTCATTTCGCAAAAAATGCAAGTGAAGAAAATACAGGAGACAGGATGACTGTAGAAGATTTGGAGAAGAAAAAACTTTATTTAGAAAAAATATACTTCTTTTATGCTATAAAAACTGTCCTGATAACAGCGGCTCTGTTGTCTTCATGTGTCCCAGGAAGCCATGACACTGTGACAATGAACCAACATGGCCACCCTGATACTAAAGAAGCTAGGTAGAATCATCTTTTTTACCCCACTACATTTTCTGGCAGCTCTCGCAACAATCTTCTCTCCAGGTTAATTTTACATTGCTGAATTATAAAAAATAAAATAGAACTAGCTCCACCTGGACCGGCTATAGCAGTAAAATGCTACCTCTATAATAATTCACCAGTAATTATGCAATAATTTAGTATGTTAAGACTGAGCATTTGTTCCTGGACCAAAAAACCCCCCTTCATCCAGCCCTTTTGGGCTTGGAGGTTGCCACATGTCCTTTCGCAGCCATCCACCTTACCTACAGGAATCCGTGCGAGGACAAACAAAGCGATGCTGGTGGACATCCCCAGAAGGCCGTAGCCTAAAGCACTCAGCAGTAGACAGGTCAGCAGAGAGTACCGCCGTCCCACCACATCACTCCAGCTGCCCTGCCAGTCACACAGAGGAGACCACACACGATCAGAAACCGAAAATAAAATACATTTGCCATTATCTAAAAGATGTTCAGAGATGAGATTACAGATATTTCTGTATTCCTACAAACATCTGTAAAGGTTTCATTGCTAAATTTCCCACTTATTCATTGATCTAACACAAAAGACAAAACAAGTGGAGACAAACAAAGAAAAGCAGAAGCCTGACAGATTTTGAAAGAAGAAAAACTATTTTTCTTTTTGGTTTTATGTTGAAAGTATATGAATGTTAATCTGAAAGTTTAGATGACTCCAAAAATGGAAGTAAATATTCAAAAACCCTGCATTTTCTTTTTACAGATCTCAGGGTCTTATACAAGCCTTTATTAGATTCTCGCCCTCTTTCTCTTTCACACACACAACCATCTGATGAAATAATGAAATTTGGGCCAATTGAGTTTGCTGTGTTCTGGATGTACCCGGGTGGGATTTTCATAGTGACCCAGCTGTTGACGTATCCCTACATTTATCAGGATCGAGCCGGTCTGCATACAGGAACCAACAGATGACTCCTTTATCCGTTTAATTTGTCGCATGACCCCCGAGAATTAAACCAATTTCAGGAGCTCTGTGAGGCAGGAAAAAGATTTGGAAAGCTGAGATTCAAACTTCAGATGACACGCTGACTGTTGAGAGGACTTTGGGTTCTGAATCATCGAGGCTTTGATTTGTCATCGTGCCAACCAAAGTTTTGTTCATTGATAGAGCAAAGGCTTCCCAGTGTCTGGTCATGGGTGTGTCAAATGGTGCAAAATGGTAAAAAAAAAAAAAAAAAAAAGTGAATGTGCAACTGTGGCTAACTACGAGTAGCTTATGTGTGTTATGTGTCTGTGAGTGTGTGTGTGTGAAAGTGTGGAGACTGGGTGCATTGTGTGACAACATTTGACCTAAAACAGCCAGTGTTTATTGTTTTCATGAAATACCAGGGATGACATGGAATGCAGCCATTTTGACCAACTTAGTGGGAGTGTGTCTTATCAAGCAGGAGAGACTGAACAGGGGGTTGAACATGGACACAACGTTCATGTTTTGTCAGAGAGAAACAAAGTCAATACTTACAACTATTGTGCTTGAGAAAAGCTGCAAGATCCCATATGTAGAACCTACAACAGTTTAATGTTTGCTTTATTTCATGTTTGAAATATAAAGCACATGCAATGTGTGTTCACATCCACTGAACCTAATGTTAAGATGATACTGACTATAGAGACTATTTTATTCCTTAAACAACACGAAATGCTAAAATATAGTTAAAATCTAACTTCATTCCAGTAAAGTGTAACTAGACAAATAACAACAATTACAGCACAGGATAATGGGGCGTTATTGCTTGTTATTGTCACAGAATAATTATTTTTACAATCAATAAATCTCTTCATCACTTCCTAGTGAAATTGAGCTGAAATTTCAAATTGCCGTGCTTGTCCAACCAGGAGTCTAAATATATGGTGGGCCAAACAGCAGAGAAAACTCATGCATAAAAAAACAACAACCAAGCAAACAAAGGAAACAGCCATATAAAGTCAGTTAGTTCCATTTAGTTCTGTATAACTTGTATCTTTTTTTGTATTTGGTTGTGTTTTGTGTATCCGAAGCACATTTTTGCTTGAATAATGGCTTTAATGACTTTTTTTGTCAACAGATTAATTAATGTGTATACACATTATTAATCACGTTCGTTAATAAAAAGACAAATATCTGCTCCATCAATTTGATCCTTCTTTAAAAATTCCACCGCGAATCCGACAACGTGTTTAGTGCAGTTCTGAATCATAGGATTATGTTCTTTTAACACCGGCTACTGTCCAATTATTTGGTTATTTAAAAAAAAAACCTTTTATGTCTTGTCAGCTTGCAGACTAATTATCCGTTAACTAACTGTTATGTCACTCTGAGGGCTGACTCCTCAGTACATCAGCGACATAACTTAAATAGATTACTACATATTATGGACACAACTTACCTACAATACCAGCCACAGTGGGACTTGCTCCAAGAGCCTTCACATGATGGCTCAGCAGCGGGATGATCATGCTCACCCCAAACAAGTCCTACAGAAAACAACAAGGGACGTGAGTGGGGAGAGGGAATGAGCCCAAAAGATTTGATCACATATACCATACATATTGTAAAACCGGTGTCCAGTCATCAGCACAGACAGTTTAGAGGATGGATTCAGCTGCAAAAGAAAGTCATCGCTCATCCTGTTTTTCTGCATTGTTGAGATCAGAGCAGGTCTTGCCAAAGTCTTGATTGAAGTCACACAGCAGCTCATACAGTGTTCTAACACAACCTATTAGAGAAATTGCTTAACCTTCAGCAGCACTACTGCCCCAGCAGTTTGTGTCTTCTCGCTGTGCCAAAAAACCCTGAGCTACTTATTCCTTTAGTCACTTTTAATTAAGATGACTGTTTCACCAGCTATGCAGGCTGAAATGTAAAATGAGTTCTCTGAAGCATGACTGTAGGTCAGCTCTTATAACACTATGAATATTTCTATTTTTTTTAACATGTACCTATCAGTTATATTCCCTATAATATAATTCAACAGGTTTCAGCATGTCCTTAAATTCAAGGAAGTACCAGTCCACTTTACAACATATTGTACTGACAGTGATGCTTTGAAGAGGCGACACTCAATACACTCAGTGTCAAAACAAACTTCCTCCGGCTTTTTACAAGCTACACACCTCATTTGTACATTAGATGATAGGAGTTGTGTGTGTGAGCTATCTTCAAGAGAAATTTTGAAATACTACTATAGTGCTGTGTCAATAATCGTATCTGCTGAGTCTATACTGGCCGTGTACTTAAGTACATTCACGTCCTATTGTCCATGCTCTCAGAGAAGGTTTTAAAATCCCCAAAAAAACCTCTCCATTGTACAGCAGCTGTGCATCTGCTGATTTAGAGCAAGATTTAACACATTTTAGGGGATGCAAAGTCTACTAACGTCCAGGAGGGTTATTATCTCTCTGCAGGTAAGTATGACAGGCATTAAAAGGTCAGTGTGACCTATGATAATAGTACATTTCTTAGATTTTTTTGTTTTAACTTAATTTTTTCCAATTTGACTTTTATTTATTAGTTACATTTTAAGCATCTGCTTACACCTTGAAAATAACAAATAACTGCAATTTTGTTTTGCAAAAGAAAAATAACCATGAGGGATTTTTAAAAAATTTGTTTTTACATGATTTAAATCGGCACGAGTTATGAAAGCCTGTCTCCATAACACTGCACAGCTCGCTGGGACAGCTGAAAGGACAACTGCTAAGTCTCAGCTATTTACTCACCATGAAGCCCACCACGTAGATACATTGAATAATCCTCGTCCTTCCTCTCGGTTTCAGAAATAAAGTGCTCCATTTATGGTTGTTCATCCTCCCGCTGTACCTGCACGGTATCTATCAAAACGGAAACGCTCATCTGCTCTACTGTAAACGACCAAAACACAAAACTCACGTCCTCGTCCCGCCGGTGCTCTGACGAAGCAGAGGGTGGGGTCAAACTGAGGGGTTTTAATCTGTGCGCAAAAAGAGGGACGGCGTGGAAACTGGCGGATTTAATGGAAACGTGTAAAACATACATCCTGGGATAATTTCAAATGTCCGGGTCAAGGTTTATTAACCGGTCGTTGAACAGTTGCGTTGTCTGGTTTGATTCCCCCCCCCCATCACTGCTGTGAATGATGGTATCGTCCACTGACGTCACAGGCTGGACGGCGTATTGTCTTTTAAACTTTATATTGACAACAACATGAGCCTTTTTTATCGTTTGTACTTGCATTAAGGCTCTAATTTATTTAATATGCATTATACTTTAAGTCAAATATATTGTATTGTACATACGCCTACGTATAATTAATGCAAATGTGTTATAGGACACTATAGTGTTGAAAATGTTAGCCTATTATCATTCTCCCCAACTTATTACAGTAACTAGCAACATGGCTCTTTATATTGACTTCACACAATATTATTAACAATTTCCCAGGATGTTTTCTGTGATCTTAACAGGTTTACATATTATGTGAGACGGGGTTACTTGTCCACCACCTGCTGGGGTATCTGGAGAATTACAACAGGCACACTCCAAAGAAAGAAAAGACATTTTTACTCTTAATTGCAGCAGTGCTCTCAAGAATATAATGGCCTACATATATATATATATATATCGTTTTTTTATATATATATATATACATATACATTTATAAAAAAATAAGTTTTAAGAATCACTAAAAATGTAGGCATATTTAATGAAACTTAGTAAAAAAGTAATTTAGTATATTAAAAAGTAATTTAGTATATTTTTTGTCTTGCCTGTTTTATTATGATCCTTATCTACGACACTGACCATCGCAGTTCTGATAATGAACACACGGTGGCGCAATAGAAAAAAGCATAAATTTCCAAGTCATGCAAAGCAGGTGTGTAGAACAGGAAGACAAACCTCAGTTTCTGTGAGGCAGGAGACGTGTTTAAATTGAATTGCTGAATGGAAAAAAATATATACGTGATTGAATATTGACTTTGCTGGTATCTTCCTGCGTTAAGGTGAGTATGTGCATGCCGAAGGGGGAATAAATTGGTAGATACATCCAGTGGACATTCATTTATTTTTTTTTAGCCCAGAACACTCACTTTACCCCTCAGAGGCTTGTTTGGCTGAAAGTCACCACACCCAATGATTCTCAAATGTCCTTTTGCCACACTGATAGAAACTGGGAAATGACAGTTAGGACCATCGGCCCATAAACTTGAGTGTATGGGAAAGTAGGCTACCACTACTATAGCTACAGCTTGTAGGCCTACTGGTCCAAATATATGACCTGTAAACATATTTGACAATGTGTGACGGTATTTTAGATGAGAGGGCTTACTCCTATAATCAGATAAAACTGAAGTTAAAGGGGTAGATTGGAAACGTTAATTATTGGCCTCGAAGCCATCAAGCTGTTACTAAAATATAATTTTTCTTTAATTGGGTTTTAGACAAGACGTGTGATACCAGACACACTCTACTGAGCAGTGGATGTGGGTGGAGTCCCTCTGGTTGGGGGGTGAGGGGTGTGTGTGTGGGGGGTGGGGTGGGGGGGGTGAGGGGAGTGTCACATCAGTGTGTAAATTAGACATAAAGGTTCACTGCTAAATACTCCTCTTAGATGCTAATAAACCAGGTTCCCCTCAACTCACGCTGCCGATGACTGACCGCAAACCCAAATTTAGTAAAACATTTATTGTTGGAAGATAAATCATAATTTGCACAGGTTAAAAAAAAAATGACCATATGTGGAACAGGTTAAAATTTGCCTTTTTTTGGTTTGTTTTTTGGGTCAAAAACATAATTGTTTTTAATGCCACAGAGACTTTTTACACTGACAAGCTAATTCATATATGATAAGTTTTTTGAGTTCCATATTCAGTACTTGCTAGTACATTTTTCAACATTGTTGTTTTTGTGTAAGTTTGTGTGACTTCCTCTGAGATAGTGTCATAAAAATTAGTGTTACATATAAAGATTGTTTATAAGACTTCATTTAAAGTATATAATCTGTGGTGTCTGATACAACTAAAAATCCCAGAGAAGTTCCATGAAAGGCTTCATTTACAGTAATATCCAGCACCCTCTTTACGGGAAATGATAGCTACTGCTGCGTGCGTGTGTTTATGTGCATGTTGTCCTGGTGGGGCAAAGGTTTTCCAGGCAGGGTTTTGTGGGATACTTTACTCCTCTTCTGTCCTTTCAGTCTCACCCTGCCCGAACATTCCCGTGCCAACACTGGGCGTCCAGTTGCCGCTGGTTATTTATGCATTGATCCCCTCCCTTCACACTCCCCACATGCTCCACACACTCAGCTCCACAGTGGAGCGGAGCAGCCGCCTTCAGTCAGACACCAAAAATAGCCCCGGGGGTAGGTGGGACCCCAAAGGAGTCATGCGGACAACTTCGTCCTCCCATAACACAGACAGAGACACAGGGGAGAAGAAGAGTCAAGATCCAGTAATCCATCAGAAACCAGCTGTACAGAGTCACA
This sequence comes from Brachyistius frenatus, assembly GCF_029030835.1. Taxonomy (NCBI): domain Eukaryota; kingdom Metazoa; phylum Chordata; class Actinopteri; family Embiotocidae; genus Brachyistius; species Brachyistius frenatus. The sequence continues at coordinate 422,172 of NW_027210669.1, read as the reverse complement.
ACGCATCACACTCAGTGGATATAATACAGCGCAAGAGGAGTCACCAGGTTCTGCCTCTGCTCGTCACATGTTGTAGCTGGAGGGGAAAGTCAAACTGAGTGTGGGCATCTTGTAGCCGAGTGGCTGCTCAATCCCGGACCATGAAGCATAGTGTGGCGTTGTTTTTTGCGGGGCTGTTTGGGGCTTTGGCAGCTGTGTTCATCCTCCTCTCTTTTGGAACTGATTACTGGCTGCTGGCCTCAGAGACCTGCCACCCAAATCCTGAAGGATCTCTTGGCCCAGGCGGCGTGACTGTAGAGGTGGGTGTTGGTCTTGAAATAACAGCAGATCAAAATGACACAGAAGACAGTCGGATATTGTTGGGGACTTCTAGATCAGATCGAGATCAGTCATGTGTTTGTAGGTCAAAAATGTTCACGTTTATAATGCCTGGAACTAAATATAAAGGAGTTGTTTTTGCTGGCAGGGCTCAGACAAGAAATGACCACAGTAGTTGTATTACTCTGTATGGTATTTAAACTTTAAATGGTTTATTGTGAAGACACAGTCTACACAATCCCATATTGTTATTTTTATACTTTATACTGCTTAAGTCTAATGGTGGATCTTCAAACTAGAATTTGAAATATTCTTCTACTTTACAAACTGTGATCAGTTGCTCCGATCACTCTTTCAGTAGGTGGAGAGCCATCCCTGCAGCCCTCTTCATGTAATCAGACACTGTTTAATGTTGCGTGTGTGCAGCTATGCAGTGAATGAGACATACCTCGTACCATGTGCCCCTATGATAGAAATACAACTACCAGTAGTCCCAGAGGTAGCATACCATATTAAATATCACTGACTAGAACATACTTAGCTTTTCATAGTGGACACTGATACTGAGACGTAATAGCAGCACAATAAAAGCAATGATGAATTTAGTATATACAGTACAGTGTAATCATGCAGTGTGATCTTTGTCCAAACACACATAAAACCACATTTTTACAGTAGAAAATGTATCAAGACACAAACAGAAAACAGTTCAGCATTAAGTTAAGGGGGAGTGCTGGCATTATATAGCAATAATTCAACTTTTTAGGGTTGTGTTGCCCTTTTAAACCTAACCTTAACCCCTTATAATCCCTCATCGCAGGTCGACTATGGCCATCGGTCACCTGTTTAAAAGACTGTTTCTCAATTGTTAGAACTGTTGTGAGAAGACAAAGAAAATTTATATATTTTATGTAGAAGAAATATGGTTGTGATTGTCTCCAATACCTTTAAACGTACTGAAACCCCTTGTACTTTAAACTTCAAGGCCTAGGTTGAGATCCCACATCTTATAGCATTGATAATGAAAGAAAATTAAAAGAGTGTAAAAAGGTCAATTTTATACCCTGACTGGATTCCAATTGACTTCATGAAGCTTGAAGGTCCAAAGTCTCTCATTGCCTCCACTTTCTGCTTTAGCGTTTTATAGATGGAGTTATAGGCATTTAGGAAATTGTTTTTTTTTCTTGCGTGCAAAAATAGTGATCACTAACGATGAGCGTTTCCTGAATGAGAACATCCTTGACCTGCACGCTCACTTGACACCAAATTAACCAGCCTCAGGTGAAGGGTGCTCGCTCTGCTCAACCCTTGACCTGACTTAGCAGCTGCTCTGTGACAGCACACTGTACACCTGCCTCACATCCTATTTAAACACCTCCCATAGACTTTGATTTCATTAGCTGATAACATGAAGTTGATTCAAAACTGTATGTATATAAACCCTATCTTGCAGACTCCCAGAAGTCAGAGTATGTTCAGTAATGAATATTTGTTCTTTTTCCTTCCTTATGTCAGCGTGTAGATGTGGTGGTGCAGGAGAGCAGCAGTGACATCACTCTGTACCATGAGGGGTTTTTCTGGAGGTGTTCCTTTGGAGGCAACATGGGTGATGAAAACCTGCTGTGGAGGCTCTGGTTCAGTAAGTGAGACACATGAAATCAACAATATGATACTGGCTTTATTTTCTCATTGTTGGCACTGCTTTATATATGTCATGTTTTATATGCTATACACTATAAAAGCAAATAAATATTTGCATTCGGTTACCAAAAATGTATTGACAGACATGTACAGTACTTTAGTGGAATTTCGTATGTTTAGTTTTATTTTTATCCTAGAGAGGTCTGAGTCCCCATATTAGACCCTGACAGGATTTTAGAGGGTTAGTTCTGCATATAACCTCAGTGACACTGACTGACATTGAGCTGATTCCTTGTTAAGAAATTAAATGTAGACATTTATAAAAAGTCATTAAAAATTAAGATAATAAAACTGTTAAGTAGGATTTAAACTAAGTCAGAAGGAGCCTGGGATCTCCTGGACCCCAACCTGAAGATTGTAGTTAAACTCTTCCGGCTGATTGGAAAAATATATTAAGACCCAAATAAAAGGGATGACAGTTTTACTTGTAATTTTTGTCTTGAAATATCTCTGTCCTCTTCAGTTGATGCTTGATGATACAGTTTTCCTCCAATCTTTTGACCCCCATGAGTCACATGACAGCATTACGACTGTGTTGCAGAATTGATTTGCACTTTTGATTTGCTGCTATCTCGTCTGTTAAAATTGCCTGACAGTCTGGTTAGAAAACCTGACATGTGACTGTTTCAAGGCCGTACCATGTGATGTTATTCTGGTCGTTTGTCAGGTGATCGTGTGTCATCTGTTTTGGGATAGGGACTTTGAATGGTAGGCCATTGTCAGAAACACCCTCCAGAAATGAAAGCACCTTGTGAGAGTCTGTGGAATTTCACATGTTGGAAGAAAAAAGAGAGAAAATTAAGTAACAGGGAGAGAATATAAACATATAAAAGAAGAAGTACACAGCTATCATATTGTTGTGTCAGTATGTCAAATTAGGGAAATCCAGACCTTAAGAGACAGTCAGAATTGACCTGGGGAAATAAATAACCCACAATCTTAAGCAGTAAGTTTACAATTTTCAAAATAAATGAAAATCATTTACACCCTCTGTCTGTTTGCAATATTTGTAGGAATCTTTCTTTTACACACTGTATCCATAAAAGTTGCCCTCTAACTGCCAACAATTTTAATTTTGTCATCTATTTATGGTGTAAAAAAACCCACGTACTCCCTCTCTTTGCAGCAAATCAGCCTCACTCAAAGGTGTGCATGCCCTCGTACCTTTTCCCATTCCCCATATCTCATCAGACCCACAATGCCACAGAGTACGATACAGCCATAAGTGAGTATTTATTTACATTTGTCTTTTCATACAGTGAGATTCTTGTCCTCGTTTATCCAATAGCTCCATGTCTAATTGGCTAAAATCTCTATTTTCCAGTCTACAGAGGCTTCTGGAGCATCTTCATGCTCATTGGTGTGGCAGCTGTAGCGCTCGGTGGGTTCCTCATTATCTGCGCGGCTCCGTTTGCCAGCCACCGCTTGTATAAAGCAGGGGGCGGCCTCTTTCTGACATCTGGTGAGTTAAATCCAGTGGCATAAAATAACCTAAGCACAAAACTGTACATAAAAGATGCATAAGACTTTTACTGCAATATATTTAATTAGCAAATGCCGTGCATTTTAGTTCACTACAATGATTTGACACCTTTAAATTCTAGTGGATTTTCAGGTTAGTATTTTGCTTGCAAAATATCTAATGAGCTTATAAAGAACAATCCAGTGTATTGTTAAAGATTAATCCTGTACAATTCTACTTACCCACTCATGCAATGCGCCTTAGTAATGTTATTTGTGGTAATACGTTCGGTACCAACTTTTTTGCAGAATAAGTACTGTTAATTTTGATATTGCAAGAGCATTTATCTGATAATAATTTTAAGTATGATTTTTTTTTTAATTTATTGTTTGTAATGGCATACTTTTACTATGTTGTGTTGGTATTCTTACCTTTATGTTGGATCTGAATATTTCTCACCAGTAATTTGATATTTATTTTAAACGCCTGTTTAGTTGTTCATATTAAAAGTACTTCAATGAATTTTTGGATGAGTTTCAAGTCTCGTGTCTGCTGTATTCCTATATGTCCCTTCTCTACACTACCAGGTCTTTTCCTGCTGTGTGTGGTGGTGATGTACGTCCTGTGGCTGCAGGTGTTGGATGTGGTAGACGTCTACATAGACCACCAGCGCGCTTCGGTCTGTCCAGACTTCCATCTGTCCCTTAACTATGGTCTGTCCTTCATGTTTGCCCCCGTTGGCATCTTCTTCTGCCTCCTAGCCGGCCTTCTTTTCCTCCTTATTGGCCGAACCATCCAGATTCACTGTCACTGACTTGGTGAAGCATCAGTAGAAGAGCAAAAGATGTCTGGAGTATGATTGTTTTTTAGACAGATTTTGATACTTTCACAATCTTTCTGCCATGTAGAAGCAGGACTCATATTCTGTTTGGCAGTTCTGTGGTAAAAAAAAAAAAAAAAAGATCTGACACGCTTAAACATTTTGTTCTGAGAAGATTTTGCAACCATTGTTGAGCTCAGAAATGGCCTCATAATCACTCCGACCTGACCTACTTTCATTTGAGCTAAGTCACGTACAGCCCTGAGACGGCGCAGGAATTCACAACAAATATTGAAATACCTGTGGTGCAGAGTCTTCATGAAAGTCAAGGTTACCTGAAATCAATTGCTGGTGAGAAAATTTTTTGTTAATTGAAGCATCTTTTATTTGGAAATATTAAGTAAAAGGACAGAACTCCAGTTGAACAAGTAATACAAATATGTATTTTACTTTGCATGGAGTTTTTAAAAAATCAAAACAACAAAAAAAAGCATATTGAAAAGCTTAAAAAGTGGCATGATCATTTTTATATTCTGTGTTACAGTAACAGGAGTCAGAGCTTTATTACTTTACTATATTAAAGAACACATGACCAGCAGCGTTTTCTGCCATTCGATTTAAAGTGGGAGGCTGATGATATTCTTTATATTTTTTATTGTCTTTAAATCCCATGAAAAGAACAAAACCAGTAGTGCTTCAGTTTCTCAATATCCCAAACTTTTCTCACTGATTCATACTGAGGATGTAGTTCTTATTCAAACAGCAGTAAATGATGTGTTTGTTGGGACTATTTGCAGTGGAGTAATAATACACATTTGGTATTATGGTGAGTATTTATGACAGCAGGACAGTATCTACTCAAAATAAACTGCTGTGCCCATGTTCATCATAATAAGGGAAGATGGTAATAGTTTTTGGACAACAATGGAGCTCTATGGCACAGAGGAATATATCATGCTTTGGATGCACAGACAATATTTATTATTCAGATCAGTTCATTGTTGGTTTTGGTCCTTTTTCACTGACAATAAGGAGAATGTAGAATATTATCAATTTATCCTGTAGTATAATCACATTTTCATATTTCACTGAGTGCATCATGCGTATTATTCTCTGCTGTTTCTGCAACATTTATTTAATGTTTTTGTGCATAACTAGAAACTGCAGTTTCTTGGTTATGTTGTTCTGGTTTGATCGGTTTAGCACCCGTTTCTGAATGAAGCAACACGGCTATGTTCATGCTGTTATAGTTTGTTGTACATGTTTTTGGCACAAGTCCATTTTCTCTCTGAGTTGTTGAGTGTGCTGCAAGATAGTGGCTTAACATGTCTGTCAGATAAACGTTTTTTTCTGTTTTCTGTTTACCATTAAAATGACTAGGTGAAGACTTTGATGTCTGAAATATATAATTTGATCATTTAACAAGGTATTGTGGCAGAGTTTGTGTCCTTGACTCTAGAGTTTACAAAGAAGCCCCGCAATGGACTTGCAACCTCCAGGTTGTACCCACCTTTACCCCAATGTCGGCTGGGATGGGCTCCACTCCACTCATGACCCTGGACAGGATAAAGAAGGTACAGATAATAGGTAGATGGTGGATCAAATGTCTGGAAAAATATAAAAGATCCAACCAAAATACCACAAGATGGCACTGCTGTCTCACTTGAGTAACATAGCAACCTACACCGTGAGAGGCAGAAATCCCATTTTTCTTATCTTTGGGTCTATGAGGAGTGTATGTGGCCTTATGCATTTAATCACAACTTCAGAGGTAGGATCTGTAGATGAAAGAATTCACACCTTGGCTGACAGACGGATGGTAATTTCACTCATGAATGGAGCATTTGATCAGGATCTCAATGGACTACTGTGTTGATTCTCGTATGTCTGCATCAACTCTGTGCCTTTTAAGATTTCTAATGTACTTGTATGTAGGCATCTGCAGAATGCAGGAGGGAGTGACACAATGTGAGGCATTGATTATCTTGAGGGATTGATTTTGCCCTCACAGAAAACTATGATGATGAAGATTCACACTTCCAAATTTCAGAAATGTCAAATTACTGTATTTGCGCTGAATCACATCACCTTCAGCTCAGCCGTATGAGAAGCTGCACTGAGGTAACCCATTGCTGGTCATGAGAGGAGGCCACATAAGGTGGGCAGATACCAATAAATTGTAAGATAAAATCACAGGATTTGTCCTGTTTGACGTTGGAACGGTCCTTTCAGCCAAGTCTCCCAGAGGAAAGAGATTTCTTATCTGGTGGACTTCCTGGTTTAAATGAAATCCTAATAAGATAAAAAAAAAAAAAAAAAAAAAAAAGGTTTAATCATTTTTCTAGCCAAGTGAGAGTGTATGATGAAGAGGAAGAGAGAGAAGAAGCGAAATAAAGAGCCAGAGAGAGAGAGGTTATGCAGGTGTGGGGCAGACTACCTCCAGCAGAAGCTGGGCCTTGCAGTCAGTAATGTCATCAGAGTGGGAGTCCCAGCTGAATTCAGCACTGTTCTGCATGATTGCCCATGATAATTGTGTGTTGATAGGGAGCGCCGGAGATGGAGTATAATTTCCACCGAGAGATTCCTAAACAAATACCTGTGCTCAGCAGTGGGATGGAGTGCAGCAGGAGGTGAGGAGGAGAATAGAGGATGAGGGGAGATAGAGGATGAGAGGGTAACACTTTCAGAAAAGGGGGAGGGAGAAGAAGAGTCAGAGGAGGGGGAGGGACAGGAGAAGGTGGTCTCGCTGCAAGTCCTATATATAATTCAACCAAAGCCGGGGACAATATTTTGAAAAAATGGAAACGGAAATCTCTGGACTTCTGACAGAACAGAACACAATGGATCAAAGAATAATACAAATGTATGTTTTAGGACACAAAGACTTTGCTTTAAATATAGGAATTTGTGTATGTTAAGATTTTCTTTTACCAAAGTTTAATTGCCAGATTAAACATTTTTAAATTTACATCATACTTTTGCATTTGTCAGACTGATTTATGAATATGCAAATATTGCTCATTTCTATTAGCCTAACTATCGAACAGAAGATATCTCGTACTGTAATGTCCATTCTCAGTGGTCATAGGAGGCTTTGGCATTTTATATCACTTGCATATGGGAGCACAATTTGCTTTTAAACCAGTTGAGCAGTGAATTAGATGTACAATCAGTTTCACCCTTCAACATGGTGCAGCCCAGATTAAAAAATAAATAAATAAATAAATACAATTTTAGACAAGTAATGATGCATGTAAATAGAGATTTATAAATAATCTTTACAATTTCTAAAAATGTTTTAAAACCCACCAGTTCACAGTAAATTTAAAGTGTTAAAACCATAAATGTAGATGTCTTTGATAAATCTTCATGCTATACCTTTGTTATGATAATGCATGAATTGAAATCCAAGATGTTCTGCATGCAAAAGCTAATACAGGCAGCTCAACCTAAACCCAGAGGCTATAGCTGTTTGTCTTGTTTTTTTGTTTACATTGATTGTTACCAGAGCCATACCTACTCACCAGTACTGGTTGTTTCCTACCTGTGAGCCAATGGCCTTTTTCAACAAGAGAAGGTATCTCTTCAGGTGGACTCTGAATCCACCACCCCATCACGCCTGCCTCGCCTTGCCTCCTCAATCCTCGCCCATCTTTCAGATGGAAACTCGGGTATGCTGTACGTAAAACAAACCACCTGGCACCACCAACTGGCAAGTAAGGGAATTATTGGTTTTAGGCCATCGGTCTCCCGAGACTTGATTTAGAACTGCACTTCTTAATTCATTTAAACAATTCTTTTGTTTTGTAGCAGAGAGAGTGTGTGTGTGTGCTTGACTTTGTGCCTCTTTATTAAATGTTTTTATTTATCTATTATTTGGCTAAATAAGATGGAAAAGGTTGTGAATTAGAGCTGAAATAAACTGAACAACTCAAAAGAAAACCAATTGCAAACCGACATGTTGTGCAGCAAAGGTAAAAAATAAATCCACTGAATTGTTTTGTGCACTACTTTCCTACTGAGATATCTTTATTAATATACCATTTTCTCATTAAACTAAATTTGATTTTGTATTTAAAGGAGCAGAGTGTTGGAATTGGTGGCATTTAGTGGTGAGTTTGCAGATTGCAATCAACTGAACACCCCTCACCCAACCCTATTTTACAAGTGTACACTCCACAGAGGCCACGAAACAAGGCCCTCTGTAGAGACAGTGTAGCTTTGTCCAATTTGGGCCTCTGTAGAAACATTGAGGCTCCTTGTTCAGATGTAAAGAGCTCATTTTAAGGTAACAAACACAACCATTTTTTTTGTTTCAGGTGATTATACTTATTATAAGTATTATATACAATTTTTACCAATAGATCCATCTAAATCCTACATCCTGAGCCTTTAAACTACTGAGTTCGTGTCATGTTAACATTTCATGTAGGTATAAGTTGAGTTATTCACCATTTAAAAAAAACAGAGAAAGGGAAAGCAATTAATGAAAGTAATTAACATATTTCTTGGTGGAATTTAAGATATGTAATAATGTGTTCTTGCTAATGGAGGCACTGTCATTTTATGAAAATCATCTGCTAAGTTAGAGCTTTAAATCTAGATAATTAATTTAGTTAAAAAGATTAGTGCTGCCAAAACCAACAAAAAGTGCCAATGGCTGCAACCATAACACTACACAACCTTTAGAAAGTGCACCATTCTGGCTAATACAATGGTGAAAGCAGCTTTGGTCTCAAACGATGACTGTTCGTCGTTCTGCACAGTGAAGCTCAAACATCACAGTCAGGGAACAAAAAGCAAAACGCATTTCTGATTGGAGAACTTTTAGTGCAGAAAGACTACTTAATGCAAAAATACACCTTCAAAAGAATTATAGAGATGTAAAGGAAGTCACTGAGGTAGAAAGATGAATTTCAGAACAAAGAGGTTGTTCCACAGTTTGGGAGCTCTGACAGCAAATGCATTTGAAGTTTTAATTAGACGACTGCTTGCAGAGTTATGTTGCAAGATCGCTGGTTGATTTTGGTTATGTTTGGACACAGGGCCCAATTTATGCTGAAACTAGAGAGAAACAACTTTTTTGGGGCAAATTATTATATGTAAACAATAGTAGCTCTGGTATCGATGTAAAAATACAGATTGTGTATATTGTTACCTTTTGCTTGTGTGACAGGATCAGAAAAGGGGAAGTCTGAGGAGAGACACGGTGAAGCAGGTCCTTCACTTATCTGGTCAAGAAACGAAGACGAGTTCAGCTCTCAGTCAACACTTGTATATTTAACCTTGAGGGAGGTTTGACTTAATTGGAAAACACTCTTTGCCTGAGAGCTCTCACCTCATGGCACGTAGTGTAGTTATCATAGCTTATCTTCCAAATGTATCATAATCCTGTATGACATGCAAGTCAGATTTCATTTAAATCTGATTACTTTCAACTCTCAGAAAAAGCAAAGTATTTGAATTGCATGAACAATATGGCAAGTCATATTACACGCTGCTTTCCTCTTTAGAGATAGTTTTACATAATTTCCCATTCGTTTTGAAATAATGAATAGACAATGGGCTGTATAATTGTGAGAATTTACAATTCAGAGGACTACGTCGTATAATCACCATGCATAATTCAGAGAGTTGAGCACATAGGTCACCGGTGGCAGTGGCACAAAAAGTAACGCAGGTCGTCGAACAAACAGTCGAAAAAATCTACACATTTATCTGCGTGCAGCTTGAAACATAAAACAAAATCTCTTTGATGAGACAACATATTCCTTAAAGATCATAGAGAAGATGCAACAATTGTACAAGCGCAGCATCCAATTATCCATCTACCTTTTATATGTTTCTCAGCAGTGAGATTGTTTCAATGGAGTCTGTAAGTTCAGAGGAACTCATGATATGTAAAGAGGCACTGGCAGTATAAAAACGGTTATTACATTGTTGGCCAGTGAAAGCTACACCTGTATCGAGTGGATCCTTTCTGCCCCTCTAACATCCTCTGGCCTCACACCTCAGTTTGTGCATATAAATTACATTCCAAAGTGTGTATGGATAGCCCTTGTTCATACGCAAGGTCTCTTGTTTCAAAGGCATGCTAATGTCTTTCACAGTGAAACTCCTCTCAGCGGCTCTCTTTTAACTGCCAGAGCAACTGTGTAGGAGATGATTGGGACTCTTTAGCTACCTCTCCTCCTGAATATTCATACATTTTAAACAGCACATATGTATCCACAAATCCTAAACAAAGACAGATTTGGTTCGAGGCTGGGTTACCTATCTGACACTTTATTTTAGTCTCAGAAGCTTTGCTGTCTTTTTTTTTTAATATATATTTTTTTTTTACTTAAAACATTGTCGTCTGTTTACTGTTAAATAGATTTGTAACATCCCTCGCTGCTTACCTCCTGTGCTATTTGAGAGATGCATGCTTTGTTAGCACTCACTAACTCCACATTTCTCGCTTTTTATTTCCTTCTTTGGGATTGTTGTGTTTCGGCACTGAGATGTTCAGCTCCGTATTTGTGTTTAGCATTCCCTCAAGCAATTAATTAATGCTAAAGTACAAACAGCCCATGGATTTGGTCATGAATATTCAAATACACCTCTTGCATATAATTTCTTATTCAGCGTTGGAACACTGGGCGTCGGTGAGGCAGCCATCAAGGCTTTAGAGTCACAGGGGGTTTTATGTATCATATTTATCTGTCCCAATGTGAACAGTAGACCTGTGAGATCTAACAAGATACCACGCTGATATGTGATATTACAGTCTTCTAATTTGATTCTCTTCACATTTTATTATTTCTCTCACCTCTTCTCCAACTTTGAAAATGTAATAATTTCCTTTTTTAAATATTTACATTACATTTTTTTTTATTTTGTTACATAATTATTTGTCAGATATGCGGCATAATTATTAAATAGCTTCACTGAATTAAAGATCTTTTAAATACCAAGGAATTGAGATTATTTTCCAAAAGCCTTTTTTTTTTTTTTTAGCAGAGGATGAAAGTGACTTTGTATTAGATATAGATGGATCGTTACTTAATTCCTGTCCTCTGGGAAATGTATGTATCCAGTAGCTGACACATATATATCTCAGTTTAAAAGACAGTACAATAAAATAAACAACCAATTAAGTCAGTGGTAATGGTAGGTTTAAAACAGAGCTAAGAAGGAGGATTACAAAAAAAAATCTAGCCATCAATAAATAAATCGATGAATACATTTTTTTTTAAAGTGTAATAACATTTCACTAAATTCATTTACAAACATAGGTTTTACTTGTTTTGTTTATTGAATATTGAGGTATATTATTTTCATTGAAACTTTCTTTCCTCACTATAAAATGTATCTATACGTTTTACTAAACCTTTTTCCCCTTAACAATAGTTTTAGGAGTTTAGTCAGCCATATTTTTCTAAACTTGTATTTAAAATTAAAATCTGACCCGAAACTAAAGACAAAGTTTTGCAACAACATTTTCCCCTTCACCTCCTCGCTCCCAGGTCAAAACTCGTCACTCTTCATCGTCTGTATGGGACAATAGAAATGTTTGCTGTTCCATTCTGCTGAAACACAGTCCCAGAGTTCGTTTTAATGTTACACATGTTTATTCATGCCATTTTTCAAGAGGGGACTGTCAAATCTGTTCGTCTTAAACATGTCAGTGTGTAAACGCATTAAAAAATAAACAGGCACAAGCCCTGTTTACCATATTTAATAGAAAACAAATATACAATTCTAATGCAACTATTCAAATTATTTCTACTCTCTTTGTTTCACTCTTCATGTGTATTCATTAGAGTAACATTTATGAAAATTATGTATTGAAATTACACCGGGGCCTATTATTAACACTTGAACTACATATGTAGAGACATTAGAGTCACATTGCGTCGATATTAACATGGCTGACGTCTCGCTGAAGTTCCACTAGAACAACCAGACTTCTGGGGCGAAGATTTAGAGACCAACGCCGACAAAACCGGGATATCTTTCTGTTGCTTGAGGTAAACATGGCTCTGATTAGGAGAGGAAATACGTTGTAAAAAGTTACAAACTCAAGATTGCGAATGCTTAAACTCCACAACAAACAGTAGACTTTAGAGTGATCTAGCTGAAGAAGGAATAGCTCTGAAAACATTGTTTAAATTTGAAGAATACAATTTGCATGAACTCAGCAAACATGATACAGAAGTAGACTCTGGCTTTTAAATTATAGACGCACAGAAAGCACCAAAATATAAAGCAACAGAAAAGAAACCGTAGGTCAGTAACACATATTCAGTTCGGACACAGGCTGAATACTTTACCAGCAGTTTTCCTTTGTTATTTTTGGAGATGAAATACAATCCTTTTTTGGTTGAAGTTTCAAATTAATGGAAGCAAGAGTAATGTTACAGTCCTTTTTACTTCACCACTGCAACCTACAGGCTTCACGTGTGTCCTCATCCTGTGGCTGCTGCTTTTATAGGCTTCAACTTGCAAAATTATACCTTTGACCCCGAGTAAGACTGACACTCCTTGAAAGTGAAATGTTGTGTGGAGATTGTGGTGCTTTGGTTTTGCAATTGTAAAAGTAGACTTTGTATTAATTCAAGTATAATGATATCCCTAGCTCGGATGTTAAGAAGAACAGTGAATAATGTATCTCCATGCAGATGATTAATGAATATGTTCATATATTCATTTATTAATTTATACATTTGAATTGGAACTTAGCTTGCTCTTATACTCGCCATTACTTAAAACATTATCTTTTTTTTAGTTTTTGTGATTAAACCTACTCTCGGTACAACTTATTCAGCTGTGTGATGGCGATTTTTTTTTTTTTTTTTAAACTGGGAAAGCAATGAAGCTTTCTTCATTTGTAACCTAAGATGAGTAATATTTTATACTCCACATTTGACTTTATTTTCTTCCATTAACTAATTATGTGAACTTTGTACAACCTCTATGTAGTTTCAGTATCTTATGTGCTCCTCTGTCTTCGTATCTTTTCTGTTCATCTCTGAAGATGAGCTGGAAAAAGCCAGATAAACAGAGCGCAAAGTTCTGCAAAGTTTTATAAAGTAAAAAGGAAATGCCAGCTGAGGAGGCGCTGCCGGGCTTGAGGCAGTCGAAGTCACATGCCAGAGGGACCATATGAGGGCTGAGAAATGTTACAGTTGATAAATAAACATTATTTAAAAGATCTGTCAACTCCTGTTAGAACGTAGCCGTGGTTCATTTGTTTCGCTGCTCTGAGGGTATAAGGAATATTTAATCACTCTTCTGAATGACATGAATAATCACAGATCCCATTTTCAACCGAGAAGACATGCACACACATAACGAATTGAGCATTGATGTTTATTGTATGATGTTGATTTGTACCATTTGAAAAACAACGTGAAGTTTAAATATTACAAAAATAATTGCACAAAGCATAAAAGTTATAGTTCAGATGCAGCTTAAGACACAGAGAGATAGTAGATAGTTTTCAGAAACCTAAATGTAAAACTTAAAAGGCCTCATTAAAAGCCCAGACACTTGTAGAGAGTGCTGTAACAAACAGGACAAACAGGGAAAAAAGGGTTAAGTCTTAAACATGAGCACATTAACTACTGAACTCATCAGTCACTGGGATGTGCATTGTAAAGAAATCTCATCACATAAACGATATTAGAAATATTAGAAAACGTGAACTGATAAGTTAAAATATCAGTATAAAAATAATTTATGGATGATGCAAACCCTAGATCTCAAATAATTAGTAGAAGTGTGCTGCAGAGACCCAGGAGTCACATTCAGCCTCGCCTAAATGTGCAAAACCAAAACCTGTATAAACACTATAATGGCGTTGCATTTAATGTCCTGCTGCAAGTTGTGGCAGCAAATGAAGGTCGTTCTCGGGCAACAGTAAACTCTGAACATACTGTACTGCATGTATCAGGACATGAGACACAGGCTTAACTGAGGATCTTTAAGTTTTTCCCTTCAACGTACTCACTGAACAGCGCTCACAGGCTGATCTATAGAAACCAACAATCCAATGAAAGGACTGACGCTTCAGTAAAAGTACTGCTCGTGCCACCGATCACACTGACGTCAACACCCGGTTTGCAAATTTGGCAACGATGCAAAGCCGAACAGCGAGCTGTGCGGCGATAAGTGCACTGTGCTCGGTTTCAGCTTTGTTTGTCTTGCCTTCGTCTCTTTTTGTGCAATCGCAGTCCAGTCCCTCCTCTGCCCCTCCACAGTCAAGATGTCATGCTAGTCTCTGGCCCATTGGAACTCATGACACCTGCTCGTTGGCATGGTGACATCTGGGCCTCCGGGACGACCAAAGGGGCATCTGTTCCGTAGACAGAGGGGCTGAACGGGTTGCCCTTAGCAACAGGCTTCTAAGCAGGCCATGGCATCTGCACACATACCGGAGAAATGAGAAGGGTTTTCACAGCATGATTGGGAAATGATTTCCACCGTTATGCAACCGACTCCCTATCTAACGAGATACATTTCTACCAAACTATTTCTATCTGTCTGTGTTAAACAATGATTAAGACAGTTTGTAGCACATCAGGCAAATGATGGTCTGTAATTAAAACAGACACTCGTATGGTTCACAGCCACGGATCCTCCTTAACTTGGGTTACATAAAGCAGTCTAACCTTATTAATTATATTAAATTTGATTATGTGTAGAAGTATTTAGGATTATTTTCCAGCTGTTTTAATGATGGGGATTGTCACTAAAGGTGGGAAAACAAAATCCTTTAAATTTGGCTCTTCTGAGCCGTTTTCTTTGAGGACATTCTCATTCTGCATCCGCTTGTCCATTTTAGTTAGAGCTGCTTGTTCCTTATTGATTGATTGATTTGGCAGCCCCGAAGCCAGCAGAACAAATGATCTCTCTTTTTATTTACTGAACTTTGTTTCAGAATGAATGCAGCACAAAAGTATGAGACATGATCAGTTACCATGGATTTTGCTCAGGTTGATCTTGCCGTTGAGATTCATTATGGCATTTATAATGATTATTCGCCCTACGTGCATGTTGCATTGATCTTCGTTGCATTTTTGAAAATGTAAGGCCGACATCAATATAAGTCTAATATTCTCCTGATTCACACGTCATTCGCTCATTGCAACTCTTTTAGGGAAATTTACATGTGAACAGTTTCAGTAAGTAAAATGAGGATCTGGTTCTAATGAAGTTGAGGACATAGTATGAATAAATATATATAAATGATTCTGGTGTCAAGTTTGAAGGTGCGTCACCTGCAGTCTTCTCCTTTTTTAACCTTCACTAAATGCTTAAGCAGCATTTTATTCTCATTCCAGTCCCTGGGAATACATTTTCTCACAGTGAGTTTAATATCTTTTTTTGCATTATGTGCCACTATGATGGATTATCTTGATTGTAGATCCGAGCGTTGACAAGGAAGAGGGGGGGGAGAAGAAGCAGGATAAACCATCTTATGGTGGCGTTTGTCCAACTTCACAGACCTATCAGCGCAGGACAATAAATCTTCTGAATGCATATTTAACACTGAATCGATGTACAGTGTAGCTTGAAGGTTAACCTGCTTTTTTGTTTGAATTTGTTATTCAAATACAGTCGAGGCAGCATTTGTCCATCCGCAGCACTTATTCATGGTTCACTGATGGTCTGTGAGTCACTATAAAAAGGGCATGATAAATAAAATGGGGCTCCCATGCAAATG
Source organism: Brachyistius frenatus (assembly GCF_029030835.1). Taxonomy (NCBI): domain Eukaryota; kingdom Metazoa; phylum Chordata; class Actinopteri; family Embiotocidae; genus Brachyistius; species Brachyistius frenatus. The sequence continues at coordinate 406,161 of NW_027210669.1, read as the reverse complement.
TATGTATTTCCTTCAACTAAATTAAATTGCTTAGTTATTACAATAATTTCCGAAAACCAAGGCTCAGACGATCATCAGGACAACATATATAGTATGCAACAATACTTACAGTAATTTACAACTATAAGAAACTTGACTTCTTTTGGTTTTTATGACGTAGGATTTAAATTCACATTGGCCTCATCACACCTTCAGATTGCTTGGAAAAGATCTTTACTTTGGAAACCTTCAGTTGTTTTTTTTTTTTTTTTATCAAACTGAAATAGAAAAGATTAGATGCTGTGGCATTTTTCTTTTCTTTTTTTAAACTCAAGTACTGCAGCCTGGCTGCTTTAATGCAGATTATTTGATCAGAAAATGCATGAAACAACCATAGTTCTGTGTAATAAAGGAAATTACTGTCATAAAGCTTAAAATCTAAACGATCTATACATTAATGTCACACTTTAACACTTTCATGCTCCGTTATGAGCATCTCAGGAGACCAGTACATTTACAGGAGAGACATGCAAAACACGCACCCTAAATGCAGAAAGGCCTCTGCTAACTACGTCCTCCAAACTAAGAGATAAAAACTTTTAAAAGCTTAATTGACTCAAGAAATGTTCTGGGGAAGGAAAGGTTTATTTTCTTTATAGGCAAAGTGCAGTACATTCTCACTGATTAGGTGAATCAAGGTGAAAGCCACTTTCTTGTATTGATTTTCCTTTCCAACCGATGTAGGGTAGATGAACATGCAGAAAATATATGGAGGGGTTTAAGTCTAACAAATACTTTGTAGATATGCTGTTGGTTCTAAATGATACATTCACAATTTCAATATGTGGATGTTTATACTGCGCCACACGTACGCGTGTCTCTGAAGCATTGAGTTTTAAATCTGTGACAGTTATTGGAAGAAGCAGGCTGAGACTAGATTAATGGATTTAGATCCAGTTGAATAGATGTATCTTGATGCCTAGTTTATTCCTAGTTTTTTTTCCTTGCTTGTTTTATACATGTACATTGCATGATGTACATGTATGTTAGCGATTTACGTTGTAACATTTATTAGTATAATTTTTTCTGATACAGTAATTACACACTTAAAAACTAGTTCACGAGCACCCGAGCATCTTGCCGTGGGATTATGATGCTACGTATCACAGCTGCTAATGACTTAAGGAGCATATTAGCTATGGCTCGTTTGCTGAACAGCAGAGGAGCGCACCTCTTGGAGTTTCCAGTTTAATTAGGGTTTGGCTAAAACACCGGTCCCTGTGGTCCTGACACATTCCCAATACTTAGGTGCCCTCTCTCTTCTCTATTAGTGCTTAAAAACACCTCCACACAGACTGCAGTTTATCCCACTGCTGTCTATGAGAGTATGTTTCTGAAGGTATTCTGATCACATGATAGCAGATGCATTTCCTCCACTTTCCATTCAGTGTGTGCAGGTACAGACCGAGTTCTGTGTGTAGGTCACAAGTTCACCTTCATTTGAGAGCAGACATTCACATTTTTACACGGGGTGTGGGGGAACGGGAAAACCCAGTCACAGCTCTTCTCAATCAAACCCTGATCAAGCACAAAGTCAGATTGGACTCTAAATAATACATGACTTGCCTTTTCATATACACTCCCCACTGGGACACTGAAAAGACGGAGCAGGTTCAAACATCTTCCCTCGTCTTCCTTCATCTGAGCCGCTGCCAGATTTCCTGACACTGCTTAGACCTGGAAGAATTACGGAAAGAGGGGCTGTTAAAGGGCAGTGCCACTCATTTCAGAACATGTTTCTCCTCATTCTGAAAGACTCTCTTTGATTTGGACACCAGTCAGTAAAGATGTTCCAGACAATAGATATGCAAGAAGGCTAAAGGACTGTTTAACCATATTTGGAACACTTTACGCTATGGTGACATTTTGTATTTCATAATGTTAATTTGATACAAAGGGCCAATAAATCACCATCAAATTCAGTTTCCACTGTAAGTCTAACTTGGCAAAAAACTTGAGCACGTAAATGAAGACCACCAGGAACTGTGTAAAGCCAGTGATAATACCGTACAGAGGCCTGAGTTACCTGGAATATACAAGTTCTCTTCTGGGAGTAAGAAAAAAAATCTACGCTTTTTCTTTGTGGAAGACGACGATATCGTTTGCATTTATCACATCTGGATTCCATTCATTTATCATAAGCAGTCTTTACCACACAATTTTCCATAAGACTTAGACACTTGAAACAAATGCTGCATTCATGCAATAGAATGATCAGAAACAGTGAACCTCCTTTTTTAAAAATCTTTTTTTAGACATTCACACACATTTATTGAACAGGGTTGGTGCTAATGCTAACATTGTCATATCATTTAAATAGCCTGAACTAGCATTCTAGTGTTTGTCTGTGGAACACTTTATTAAGAAGCCAAGTCAGGCACAAACAAACTGAGTATAGATCTTTTTATATTGGCTGAATTTATTCCATTAAAATTAATATTGGATTTTAGTTTGATGTACAGTACCTCACAGTGATGGTGGATTTGCAGAAGGTTTTCCCACCGGTTGTTGACACTTGTGTAGTTCTTTTGGCCAAGTGATAAATGCTTGCTGTCATATCTCAAATATAAAATGAACAAATAAGTCAGTGAGTGAGTGGTGACTGTTTCAGACATGAAAAGACAAAATTAAAAGAGAGGACAGGAAGAAAGAAAGAAAATGATGAAAACAGTTAAGATGGGAGACTTAGATGATCAGAGAGGGCTGGTGGAGTTTGAAAGAAACGTTACGATGATGTGCATATGTATGTAATTGTCACATTTAAGTTTACATGGAACTGTTTTATTTTTTGAAGTGAGGGAGAGCTGTACTAGATGGCAGTCCATGTTCAAATAAGGATAGTAAAGCCTGAGAACATGTTTAATGTTTTCTGAAAGGCTGCTAAAAATGCTCAACGAGAGACCGTAACTAAGTTACAGAAGTGGCATCAGGACTTTGATCGCTATTGCTCTCTTGCCATTGTTGCTTTACAACTAGTCCATTCTGTAGGTGATATGATGGAACTAATATGAATTGTGAATAACTATATGAGCTGTATGAGGGAAGACATTTTGGCAAAGAGTGCAAAATGCTAATTGAGGCCTATGTTAACTGTTCTTGTCCAATTCTTGGTTATTTGATTAGAATGAAATAATATTCTCTTTTTTTTTTTCTTTTTTTTTTTTAACTGGGAGTGGAGACACAAGGCCAGACGGCTGGCGGCTCAGTAGAAGTCATGGTGCTGCTGCTCTTTGGCTGGTGATAAAGATTCAGCCTGTTCCTTTAGCTCCAAGTGTAGTCATGTGTATAATTGCTCTGGGACTGGAAATGCACCATGTGTGAATATAAAGGAAGGGTCGTTTAATAGGAAACACTGTCCAAACAACATAGCTTCAGTTTGTCTAAACGTCCCATGTCACAGAGAAGCTGCAGAGAAAAGAGGTTCACGATAGCAGCAACAAATGGCGAGAGTGAGAGGAGCTAACGAAGTAGCAATGGAGGAAAACTAATCACCACAGACTGTCAAAACAAAACAAGCAAATCTCTTTCCAATCTCAGAAATATATTGTTAGACTGTCACCCTATTTGAACAGGTTTAAAATTACGCAGAGGTAGAGAATACAATATTTTTAAATATTCACTAATACAACCATCCTGAAATTACAGGATCTGTACTTTTTTTTAATTTTAATAAACCTGGATGTTCAGCTGCATTAGCATCTACATGACATTGCAGCAATCCATCCAATGAACTTTACTGGCTTTGATTTTTGTCTGTTTTTCCCAACGAGGCCAATATGATGCTGTTTCATGTTTCCATCACATTATAATTTTTGACTTCCTCCATTTTTACATAAAAGTCAAATTTCACACAGAGCTTGTAAAAAAAGTAGAGGGACAAGAGATGGAATTGGAAAACAAATCAGAAGGATGTTGCTCGGGGGAGATTGAAATAACAGGAGCACCAATTAGTCTTCTGAAAATCAGGACATAATCACAGCCGAAACTATAACACAGATGCGGGTTGAAAATTATTTGATCTGAATGGGATTGAAATCACGAACCAGTGTAGGTCATATTAACATCCTTTTACATCCCATAAAGAAATAAGTCCAGTATAAGCTGGTCATTTGTGGCTGTTTAATCGTGCATTTATATAACAGTGTCCATGTGTAGCATAAACAAGCTACAAACTATAAAAATTGATATATTTTCATCATTTAAGTTTTTAATAGTGATTCATTTGTATACATTCATCTAATATGGAGGACCATTTGGTGTCATGTTTCTGGTCAGCTTGTAAATTAAATACAAGTCTTAATTAAATTTTATTTAGCTTTGTTTTGGTCTCGACTAACTCTTGTTGGAATAAAGGTTCTTTAGCTGTAAAATGTTTTATTGTGCCCACCGGCTAACTTTGGTGTTTGGTGCTTGGCAGGAAGTGTATATCTAGAGCTGTGTCACTGAAAACAGATCCTTTCTGTAAGAAATGATTCTAACAGTGTACCAAAACAGTAAAGTTGTGTGTCGTGAAACCATAGTAAAATAAAACACTGGGCTTAAAGATACTTAAAGCTCCGTAGATTAGAGGAGAACTGCAGAATCGGAAGATAGCAGTCTGGTTTCTCACTACAAGTAAGAAAGATATATTTTTAATAAGTAAAAGATTGATAACCGCAGAAAAAGTACAGAAATTGATAATCAAAAGAAGGTCTGTAACAGAGAATAATAACTTTCCAGGGCTTCATCTGCCCAAACACCCAATGAACAAACATCCTCTTGACATCAGTCATGTTGTAGAGATTTTTTTTCAGCACCATCAGAATAATGAAAATGGGTTTCTACCTGAAGAACTGAGGGAAGAGGTGCACTGATTTTATATGAGGTTATTTTAATGAGGTGCTGAATACAAAGAAAGGAGGGGGAAGTCGCACACTCATAACTCAATCATCATCCTGAGGAGGGCAGCGTACCAAGACGTTGATCTCTAAAACGTGAAATAAATAACACCTTCGACCCGATAAACAACAAAGGGGAGAGATACACGGCTGAGAGAGTTGTGAGACAATAGGCAGCATCCTGTAGACGGCTGTGGTTGGGAAATGTGGGGATGTTGGGATACGTGTTGAGTGACTAGGCTAAATGTAAATGTCTCATTGATCGTTTGACCGAGGCAAACAGAAAACCTGCTCATATTGATCTGCTCAAGGCCAAGGGCTGGCTGAGGCTAGAACTCAGACACTGACCTTGGCCTAAAGCCAGAAAACTGCCCTTTGACCTTAATCATGTGACCTCCAGCCTCTCCAGATGTGACCTGAGAGTTTTGGTAGCTGGCTTTGTTCCCTATGCGCCTGTAAGAGGAAGGAAGGGGCGTTGAAATAAGTTGAGTTTTTTTTTTCACTCGAGTGCAACTTCACCTGCAATATGTGATCACAGTCCCGGAGCTGAGTGAGAGTGTGAGAGCACATAGAAGTAGGAATCTTTTCTACACATTTAAGAAGCAGCTGTTAGGATTTAGTGGCTTGGTATTGATTTGTTAATTTAATTACAAGAGCATGCATTAAACACACACATGCACAGACAGTGTGATGGATCACAGTGTTGGGCAGCTTTTACTTTTTTGCGTTAATATACCACCGAGGACGATTCTTCAACAATACTGACTGTTGCCCTCATTTAGTCGCAGCTGTGACACTATGTGCATCATTTGGTCGTTTTTTTTCTGCAAGGGGTCTAAATATGTAAAGTAAAGCCTAAATCCAGCCTTCTGCCCCTTTAACAGTCACGTTATAGATTTTGCTTATGTGCCTATACTAAAAAACTATGGTATAATAGAAGTTGCCATTTTAGAGGAGTTATTTTTTTGCACTGGGCTATATCTTGAACATCCCCAGTAACTTCATGGACAGGTTGGCAACAACACTTCAGGGCTGTGTCCAAAATCACATCCTCCTGTAGTATAATAACAATAAACACTCATGTTTAAGTTTTTTTTTGTGTGTGTATAAATGCAAAATACATTATGGAATTATGATTTCTATCTCTTAAAGAACGGGGTTAGTTAAGTGTGTGTGTGTGTGTGTGTGGGGGGGGTGGAAGTGGAGTTGTTTGTCGGAGTTGGATGGGTTATTGATTATTACCACCACCCACTTTGTCCAATTGTGGGGACCACCTGAGCCTTTCTTAAATCACGTTGACAGTTGATAAATCTGTGAAGAAAAATAGATGCCAGCCACATTACAACATCAGTAAATGTTGTTTCAATTCATGAAATTGTACACCAGCAGTCTGCACTTTGATTATGCTGAGGCTCACTGCATGTGGTGTAACACAATAATGACTGAAGCAATTAACTCAACTGATCTTTTCAGTAACACCTGCAGCACAAGGGGCTCAATCACATTTTTTTTCTGCACAAAACAAGGAACCATTTCCATACTACTAATTGTCTTGTTATGAGGCCCTGGTGTGTTTAAGTCTTCATACTGTAAGTTCACAGCCCCGTCCCATCTCCAGTCACTCCACATTGTGTGCTTATTGCCTTTATCAATCTACTGGAGCCCAGAAACAAAGGCCTTCGTGTTCAAACAGCAATTACTCTCTCTCATCTCCTGAGGCATCAGCACAGGCCTAATTGGATTTAAATGAACCCCCAAATTTCCCTTTGTTACAGAAAATAATATGCAAGGCTTTTTAATTAAGATCCGATACAAGCCCACGTGAACACTTGGCTGTTGCTTTCATGTCCTGCTCTTCAAACATGGGCTCGGGCTTGCATGGCGGACAGTTTGGTGCAAAATTTGGCTCAGCTGGAGGTTGCATGTGGTAGTGGTGGTAGTAGTAGTGTATGTGTGTGTGTGTGTGTGTGTGTGTGTGTGTGTGTGTGTGTGTGTGTGTGTGTGTGTGTGTGTGTGTGTGTGTGTGTGTGTGTGTGTGTGTGTGTGTGTGTGTGTGTGTGTGTGTTGGGGAAGTCTATCAAGAGAGGTGGATAAGTTTATTATTTAAGAAGCTCAGATGTGATTGATCAACTTCTTACAGAACTGTGAGGACATGTTGTTCTCTGTCAGACCAAACGCTTGCAACATGAGAAAACACATTTTAAGTGTGTCTCAGAGGAGATTGCTTTGGATATATAGTTAAGAAGAACTTGGTTATGACATAGTTGTTAAGAATAGCTTTACTGGTATAAAGAGGTGTATCTCACTTTCAAAATTCAAGCCATCTGAGCAAGACATTCTGGATGCCTGAATAATTTTATCTGTAAATATGGAAACCCCAAAATATATACAATCTATAGGTTTGTCTCTCGTTAGTATGGCTTGTTTTGATTTACGTCACAAGATCACAGCAACCAAACAGCTTTGACTTCTGCAGTCATATGATTGCACAGATAACTTAAGGAAGGCAGGAGTCATATATTTTTCTTACTGTCAACAAATCCAATGAAAAGAACAGAATCAACAATTTGTTAGTCTGTTTTTCTCTTACTTTCTGACCTACCAACCTTTTATTTGGTAGCTCAAGGCAACTGGTTCTTGCATACATTTGTAAAAACATGGGTCAGAAATACAGTACATTGTTTAATTTGAAAAAAGTCTGACTGTGCTAATTAAGCTGCTCTAGTTTTTAGCAGGCATTAATCTGACAGGAACAAATCTAACGTTTTGGTGGAAATATTTTCATCTGTGAAACACATTTGGAGGGCAACTTTGGTGTTATGGCAGCAGGAAATTCTTTTGTGGGACAGTGAATGTCATCATTGGCTTGTTTGTTTTTGGACAACAATTTTAATAAGGGAATAAAGTACATCAGAATTTGTCTGGACAGGCAGAACATTGATGGATTTGTTCGCCGCTCAAATATGTTGACTAAAAGAAAAATTTGAGCTTTTACTCTGACATCTTAAGTCTAAACAGCACGTCTCATGACTAAGTGTATCGAGTCCGTTCTTTGGAATAGTTAGAAGAGTGTTCGGCCCGACCGCCATGTGTACCTCGGGCTTAATTCAAAGTCGTGACATGTGTTTAACAGATGCTGCGGCACACAAGGAATCCTTCGCCTTTGGCAAAGGTGTACAGACGGACTGAAATGTGCTGAGTCTGAGCGGAGCTGTCAGCTTTGACACTCGGACTCCACAATGACAGTGATCATTTGCTGCTTCAGGAGGAATTAGACTGCAACAAATAATGTTCTCTCACTGGATCACTATTGTCATGGGGGACATGATGGATTGATTTATTGATCTGCTGCTCATGTCCTCTTACACTGTAGGAATATGCCAACATCGGCTCAAACAGGAAGTCATCAGTCAGCCAGTTGGTGTCATGAATTATTCAACCGTTCACTTCATTACTTTGTTGAGTCAACGTTGGCCAATCAGGATGCGATATTCAGAAGAGGGGGTGCAGAAGATGAAATGACCGTTTAAGATTTTGCTTTTGCTGTTATTATTGTGTGATCTCCAGTTTCCCTGTCAAATTAGGTGTACAACGCTACTATAAAACCACTCAAAATTCACACAATTCGTCACACTGCAACTAAAAGAATGGATTAAAGTCACCAGCCCATGCCTCAGTGAATTAGCAGAGGGAATAATAGTAGATGATTGAAGAGCCGGGAAATCATCTTTTTCTTCGCTGATAGCAGAACCGTCTTTCTCTGTAACTCTGCACACAGTTTAGGTCATTTCCATTACCTCAGCTGAGAACTTCAGAAGATAATGATAAAGTACTGAATGGAATACATATTCACACTCCACTTTGCTAATGTGTAATTCTCCCTTTGCATTGAGAAAGAGGAGGGCATATTAAGCTGGGAAAATATTAGTCAGGCAAGCAGTGCCAAGAATTGCCTTTTTCTTTTCCCCCTATACAGCACAGTTACTTTATATAGGTGCAATCAAATTTATATTCACAGTTCAAACCTGTGTCAACATTATAGATTTTAAATGTGCACCCAATTACAAGCATCCCTCTGTAATAACAGGCCGTGGTTGTGCTACTCTAGAAGCAAAACGTTTGTGGAGAAATTGAGGGAGTTTTTAGTTTTGTTGGATGCAGAGAGAGGATGGAGTGAACAGCTGAAAGTGTGTATCGAGAGGCTGATCAAGACTGAATGGACCTGAGACTTTCAATCGTCCTCTCTCTCTCTCTCTCTCTCTCTTTTCAAGTCTGGAGAATTTAGCTCTTATTCCATAAGGTGAAGCCGAACAGTTCCATGTGGTTTTGTGAGTGAATTAATCATGATGATTAATTGGCTTTCAAGTTAAATATCCAGTGAGTGATGTCAGGCTGCCAGACGTCAGGGTTAAATTGACAGGCCTTTAAGAAGAAGCAGATTGATTTACAGAGCAGCTAATGAATCCCCCTCCACCCAGAAGGGGAGGAAAGGTAAACAAGTCTTCTCTTTTCCTTCCTCCCATCTGCTTTGTTCAAGTACATTTTGCTCTCTGCATTGAACTCTAACCCGGCTCCGAGACTCTGAGACTATCGAAAAATTACCCTTTTTTATTGCTTTTCTACCGTAACAGGATAATTTGAAGAGATAAAGAAAATACGTTGTTGTTGTTTTTTAATGCTTAATTTGTGCTATGGTAGTGAAAATATGAGTTCTTATAATGCCAGATGTTATTGTGCTGTAGAGCCACATATTTCATACTTTTCAAATTAAATTAGCACAAAACAGATGAGGCACTAAGAATCAAGACCTTTTGGAGGTCCCCTGGACTTCTGGGGGCCCGGAGCAGTTGGCCATTTCAGTCGGTGCTGCATGTCATCCAACTCCGTCATCTGCTGCTGAGAACGTTATGTACCATATTCCTCAACAAAACTACTGCAGCTGGGGAACTTAGAACATGCTGGCCAGTCAGGAGCATGTTAATCCTGATCAGTCACAAGCTTCCAGAGTTTTCTTTTACTTTCTCTTTACTGGACCGTTAACTCCCTCTGGCATTTTGTCCCCGGGATTGGACATCATTTCATTTAATAAAGAGGTATTGAAGCTCTCAGGTAGTGAGTTTGCTAACAGGACATGAGGTTCACGCAGTTCATTCAAAAGTTGTATTTCTACCACCAACTCCTGTCTCATAACTAGCTCTATACTGTTCCTTTTTTTTGGTTTGTACACCAGCAGAGGAGGTTAAATAAAAGCTGAACTAACAAGCTCTGCTGGCTTTCTTCCTTTTCAACTCTCTGGATCTCTGTTTTCTTAAAGGTCAGCAGTGTCAAGATGACTTTCTATATCGCAAAAAGTCTAACTTGAAAGAAAACATTGTGCAGATTTACTTCAACCTTGAGTGTTAATTCACTAATTGTGGTAATTGGATGAAAGTAAAATTATTTTTAAATGCTGGTGTGAGCGCCTTTGCACAGTCATTACCATCAATTTCAGTCAGCAGCAGGTTTTGATTATTCATATTCATAGTGTTAAAAGAAATAATCTTCTGCCCTGCATTCATTCTTTTATTTTTATTTTTACACACCCTGTCTTGGTTTTATTTCTGTATTGTTTGTTTCCCAGCACAAAGTCATCATGTCCATGTTACATCTCCGAGCTGCACTGAGAGGTCATTGCTGGCGAAAAGCAAAAACTGGAGTACTAGCTGTGTTTTGATGTTCAGTGCTACCTATTCCCTCTCGCTAACCCCCCTGAGCCCCTCTGATCTACTCTGCAGCTCATTAAAACACCCTCTCCATCTCCACATTAGCATCAGAGTCATGGTCAGACTGCTTTGTGTTATAGGGGTGGAAAACAATATCAATAACAACAACAAAAACAATAGTAGCCTTTGGTCCAGGGAGTAGAGGAGGAGAAAGGTCTTTGATAATGTACATCAAAGACGGGCGCTGAAGTAGGCTGTGTTTTCATTGCGTACATGCCAAGGTCGTCTCTGATCCTGCTTGTGTGGTGTTAGCACTTGGGGCCAGATTGATGACACAAGGTGAGTTGCCCGGTCTGCAAGACCTGTCCCTTCGAATGGGAAGTCAAATATTGCATCCAACAAAGCCCTTTCATAGGTTGACGTTATGCCCTTCGTTTGACATTGATTTCCTCTGGCTGCCCGTGAGTGCATGTGAGAAGTTTGTGTGTGTTTGAGAGTGTTGGAATCTCGACGTGTCTGAGGTTAGTTTGAGTCCTGCACCACCAGTGAAGTTAAGAATCTTTATACAATGATAAACTGTGTGTGCAGTGCAGAGGAAAGAACTACTTAAATCTGTTTCCACTGACTTGTCTGTGTAAATGCCTCATCAGGAGGAAAATAAACCCAAAGCTTTAGTTCAGTGACCGTCCACAGCATGAATCCAAGTCCCCTGAGCCCGAGAAAAAAAAATCTACCTGAGTTTCGCTAGATATGAAATGATGATAAATCAGAATTCTTGACTGTAAAATAATTGATCAAGCAGTACTGTCACAAGGACAGATTCAGGAGATCCTGTCTGCCCACTGCAATAAGACTGTACAATAACTCACCTCTGGCAAAATCCATCACACAACAATAACACTGTTGTCTGTGTTTCTTGTTTGTTTAAATATTTAAAAAAAATATATATATACTGTACTGTATATACTGTATATACTGTGCATTTTTATATTTAATAGTTTTTACTGTTATTTTATTGCTTTCCTATATCTATAAATGCTGTTGTAGCAAAACAAATTTCCCCTTGGGGATTAATAAAGTAACTACCTACCTACCTACCTACCTACCTACCTACCTACCTACCTACCTACCTACTAACGCAAGGTCCACATCCTGGCTTTCTTTGAAAGCTTTTTGTTTGTCTTCATTAGACTTCTTGTTTGCTCAGTTATCAGTCATCAAAATGGATCTGTTGACAAAAAGATTGTAAAAAGAATGAAAGGAACCCGTATAAAGTAACTCATCAAAGATGTGCTTCGTACAACAAATGACACTAAAACTGCTTCATTTGCTACTTATCCACAATCAGATATCAGTAGTATTATCTTTTATATTCCAAACTTTCATCAGCATTCAACAAAAAAAAACTAGATGTCACTTAACAGAAGTTAAAACTGTTTCAAGAAACTGAAAATATATTTATTTTTCTCCCAGAAGGAGTGTGTGACGAGATCTCTGGAGTGCCCATGTGAAACTCTCCTCACTGTGCAGTGAATAAGTGTTAATTCCAAAGCTGCATGACACTATTAACCAGCTGTGTCTTAAAGGTATCCGTTGTGTTTATTTAATTAGATTCTGATGTAAGGTGTCTCGATGGAGCTGCACTGCATCGCTTAGTGCTGATGTATTCACAAAAATACTGACATGTTCAAACGTGTTCTTTTGTTATGCTCATTTTAAATTGCTCAGATAATTCAAACATTATTATAAATTCAGCCACTTCTCACCTGGTGGGATAATCATAGTCTGGTTCTTATTTGAACTCTGGTTCATAAGGAGACAAACATTGTGTTGATGTTAGTACTCTGCATCAGACGGTTGTGAATTATACAAGACGCAAAGAGACGATTTACTTTGCAATCATTCATAATTGGATATAACTCATAAACAAATGACTAACACTTTAATGATTGTACCAACTATGATCCATGTTAGTGCAGTGTAATAGGGCCGCAAGACCATGAATCCAAATACCACAAACAGTTCTTCTACTTGAATCAGAAGAAATTTAATATTTCAGTATGTGATACTTCCTCCTTCCCCTCCAAAGCCACCTGAGAAATCATCTTAACTACACTGAGCCTTTATAACCGCGTGGACCATGGTGGGAGCTTCAGAGAGAAATCTGTCCATTCATGAAAGGCGCAGGGCCAGCCAGACTCGGCCGGGCCGGGCCTTCAGGGACACCGGCTGTTTGACTTGGCTTCGAGAGCGGGCCTGGGTACAGGGCTACAGTTGTCCATAGCCACAGGCTGCAGAGCTGCAGGTATTTCCTGACTAAATTTCTCTGTCATACTGTTTGCAGTTGTGTTCGAAGGACAGCGAGGAAACTTCAGAGACTGAACATGGATAAAAAGTAGATGTGCAGTGCAGGAAGACCCAGAAACAACCACAACTGCAGTAACGCTGTATTTTGTTTTTTTATATCTCGGCTCATGAGTCTTGCTAAAAGCTAAAAGGAAATTAAAAACTTAAAGGCTTCCTTTTCCCTAACCCAGTTGACATGTCTTGTTTTTTTGAGTAATATAAGCACCATATTTTTCATATAGGCTACGACTTTATCTGAATACTCTGAACCCTAAGAATCTCATCTTTTCTCAATTTCCTCTATTTTTCCTCTATAATGGCCCAGATGTGTCTCTTCTCTCCAATGTTTAGTTTAGCATAAACATTTTCTATGCCATCATTCCAAGAACACCTCTCACCATTATGTTAATGAATATAGAGACTCAAAAAGGGTCAAATTTCAGCCCCAACACACACCTGCAAGCACCTGTGTACACACAAACACAAACACACACACACACACACACACACACACACACACACACACACACACACACACACACACACACACACACACACACACACACACACACACACACACACACACACGCACGCACACACAGAAATAGAGGAATGAGTGATGTCTTTGTACCGATCCCCTGCTGTATTCTCTCTGCTGTTCCTCGCCACTTTGGGCCCCTTTCAAATCATCCGTTGAGATTAATTAATGTAATTTTCCCACATTAACTTCCCCCCATTCATACATAATGGGCCTGCCCACAACAGTGTTTAACCAGTGCGTGTGTCCATTGGGTGTCATCGTTTAAGTCGCAGCAGGAGCTTGTAATTGACAGTTGTTCCAGTGCGGTAAACACGACGGCTCTCCTTCTTTTGCTCACCTCCTCTTCACTCTGCTGCGAGCGATTCCACCACATCAAGAAACGGATGGCTGTCCCAGTAAACTCTTCATCCCCGATGAATCATGTTTAAACTCAGTTATTTCCGTAAGAGCAATTTAAAACATCACATCGCATTAAGACATATGGCCCCAACTTCACTGACATCTGCCTTTAAATTTCAGAATTATTGGTCATGTTTGTCTGGTATTTCTCTGTGACAGAGGACTTTGGAAATGAATATACTTTGATCATTTCCCCCTCCATATCCTCCGCTTCCCACTCTCTCTGCACCCCAACCACCACACTTTGTCTCTTCTTCTCGCTCTTTTTTTTTTCCGAGGCTGCCTCTGCTTCTGATTTAAACGCGCAGCAGGGGGTTGTGGGTAGAGACTCACGCTGTGAAGGATCTCTCTGACTCGGGGAGAGCTGAAGGTCAAACACACTCATGATCAGAACCACAGGATGACACTGAAGAGGTGGAATATAAAGACTACAGGGACGAAGATAAGTTCTGTTCTGTGTTTGCAGCGTCGACAGACGGCTCAGTGCCGCTCATTCTGTAAATACCACAGCTCACAGCAGAGAAAGGCAACGATTTGTCTTCTAGCTTCTACAACATGTACAATCAAACAGGGAAAAGAGATTTCAGAAAAAAAAAAAGAAAAAAAAAAGTCTTGCATTAGTTTTTGCAGTTAACTACATTAATACAACAACAGCAACAATAGTGTCATGATTGCAACTTAATTTTTGTTTGGTCTCCCTGCGTTGTGTTTAATTCTCGCCTTAATTGGACAGACCCTTGACTGACAAAGAAAACAAAAACAAGACTACGAACATCATCTGTTTCTTTGAATGGAAAACTCCTGCAGCCCAGATGAAGGCTTTTCTTCTTCTCTTTCGCAATTTTTGTTGGAAGTATTTGCATATTTCAAAAGTCTACCAAAGAAAATAGCCCGGGGACAGAAATGGCCGATCTGCATATTGAAGACTCAACAGAGGGCGAGGAGTCGGAGACACGGAGAGAGAGAGAGACAGACAGAGAGAGAGAGAGAGAGAAAGTCTGTGTGTGTAAATGATTTGCAGATGATCTTAAAGAAACAATAATGTCAATTAGCTGATGGTGTCATGCTCATTATGCTGGATTAATTCCAGTGTTCACTACAACTCAAGCAGATTATTTTCTTAGTTGTCAAGCTGCTCCATGGAAAGAGAGAGAGGGAGAAAGTGAGAGAGGGAGGGAGAGAGCGGGGAGGGGGGGGAGGGAACAGAGTGAAAAAATGTGCATCATAAGAAGGCCTCTTCACCCAGCTTCCTTCATGAATAACAAATAGAGGACCGAGTGCTGTGACCAGGCAGCACAACACATGAAAAACATTACTGCCTTCCCCGAGCTGTCTGGTTCTCTCCACATTATGCTGGTTGGCTTGAAACATGTGAAACACTGCGGTCCTTTTGTAAAGCTTCTCTGCGTGATTTGCTGTATTACTGAATACAACTCAGCAATAAACAGGTTATAAAGGCTGTGGAATAAATTAATCAACTTAATACTTGATAATAAAGTATAAAAAAAAGTTGTTTTCTGAATTTAAAACTTAATACATTCTGTTATATTACACGGATTCCAGGAACTTTATCTTAATATTCTCTATTGTCTACATCATTTTTATTATATTCCACATTCTTAAAACCCCAAAGGCAGCATAACTTTCTGTTGGAAATAATTAGAAGAAAGTTGAACTACACTAAACCTTTTGGGCTTGATGTAGTGATTTTGGCTTTGCCTTGCAATTTGAGTGGACAACCACTGTAAAGGACAGTTTGACCACTTTCACTGACAAAAGTTTTCAGAGCATCTGAGTGAAAATCATCATGAACAAACATGCAACTGCAGACCTGGATTATTACAAGTACTCTTTCTTATTTGCTTATTCACATTGGGAGATAAAGGTCATGGCAACACAGGTCTGAAATATCTTTACAGTCTCTCAGAAAGTTTTCATTTCAATTATAAAGCCTCAGAAATAATATATCAACTATCAGTAAATCCATAAATTACTGCCTATAAACCCTTGATAAATTGTTTATTATCATAAAGTGGCTCCTTGGTCATTCTTGAAGGTTGTGCTCAACTATCAGTTGTTACTTAACGTCCTGTCATCACAGAGGTTAGAGAGTTGAGCTGATTCAAACATTTAAATACATCTGATAGCTCACCTACCTGAAAGTGTTTTGTTGTGCAATTTGTTGTGTGATTTGCAGCTTGAGATCCAATCTTGAGAGTTCAGATGTATAAATGAGTTTGTTATTATGGTTTATCTGCTCCTGAATAAAAGATCACTGGACTCCTGAAGGGATTTTGCAGAACATCCTGACTAGTATTAATGCTGATTTTTGGAAATTTATACTTTATTCTTACCTTAAAGTGCTTTCATGCATTTTAATTTCCCTTTCAAAACAAAAGCCCAGTCAGGATATAACACCTTTACTTTTGCTGGTAAATCATTAAGCATATTTATATTGCCATACTTAATTATATTACCTTTTTCAGTTTTCCTGAAATCAGATAAGTCTAGAGGAATATAATTGCTGAACATAATGGTGGTTAGGTGAATTTAAATGTTGTGATAATGGGCTCAGTTCATGTTGCTGATTGGGGAGGAGGGTTTGTGTCTGTTTATCTTTTACCTTTTGGACAAGATCCAACACAAATCTGTTGAAAACCATAAATTAGCAGCATGTTTACTGGGCCGCACCTGGCTCTCTCCTCCCGTCACAAAACTGCACGTGTGTCCGTCGATGGCTCTCTTAAGGCCCGTAAAAAGCTACGCGAACCCTAAATTGAAAATTCCCCACGACGCGTTTATTAACAGCCAATCCATACAGTGTCCCAGCATGGAAACATCCCACCAGAGTCGGTTTGTGTTTTTTGAGGCTGGAAAAGCCAAACTGCTGGCTGGTTTTGTGCATCTTCAGCGTTCACCAGCGCGGTGCGTCACGCCACGGTGGCCTTCACTTTACCATGAGAAAAGGAGAAGGCATTAGGATGCAAGAGGCGTTGTAACCCCCTGTGTAGCCAAAGACGACTTGAGCATGCTTGATTCAGGCCTCTACTTCTGTTATTATAAATGAGATAAAAACACCACTATCAGACAATATTGTGTCAGGTATCACTAACCTCGGTGTCTTAATCGTCTTAGAGTTGGTTTAAGATGTGTCGTAGTATTAATAATCATCGATATAATAATAATAATAATAATAATAATAATAATAATAATAACAGTTTGAATAATAATATAAATATGAATAATAATCATCATGTGGAATAAAACGTGTTTATTTTTTGGAACAAGGTTTTTGTTGGTTGTTGCGGGAATTCCTAAACTCTACTTGTTTTCTTCACATGCTTCATACTTTGCGCATCCTTGAAGAAACAGTCAGGGTTTTCCTTGCTTATTTTGTATTCTTGATTATAATGCTTTCTATAAAATAGTTGCTTTTTCCCGCAGCAAGAACTCTGTGCACCCGAGGCTCAACTGAGACACACCAACTCCTCTCTGGCTGTGCGTCCAATCAGCGGGAACTCTGTAGAGCCTTTCTGTTGTAATTGGATGGAGATGGGAGAGGAATACGCTGCCGTGGCGCAACGTATACACATGCTCGTCTCCTTCGCTCTGGAGAAGACGCAGCGGATAGAGCGGAAAGCGAAACAAGCGAGAGGACCTCAGAGGTTTTAAAGTTTATTTTTTTCGCACTAAATCTCCTTCAATAATATATTATCAGAATTACGCGGCAAGTCAGCGGTCGAGCAGCTCCTCAGTTTGGCACGGATCAAATAAGGTTGTTTTTTCCCCCCCCCCATATCTTTAGGTCTGTGGATTACGCACGGCAGAGCTCCCGGGACAGAGAAAAGTTCTGAAACTATCGTTTTGTCGCACAGGAATGCGTAACAAAGCTTGTTTGTAACACAGGTTACGGCACGCACAAGCTGCTATTTAACCAAAACTATCATTTAAGCCTGTGGAATGATCTGTCACTTTTTTTTTAAACTGATTGCGCGAAGAAATTGGTTTATGCTGAAATAGACTGAATCTATTCATGGATCAAAGCAAATTGTGACTTTAATCAAACATCAGAAGAGAGAAATACATCTCAAGATATATGCTTTGGGGGATGGCAACAGCCACCTCAAGTCCATACCTAGCCAGCAGCAGGATTCTATCCGGTCCGGTCCTTCACTCTGATCGGAGGGGTGGTGGCATGCAGCCGGGCAGCACCGCTGTGACCACGGTGTCTAGTGGATACAGAGGGGACCCTTCAGTAAAGATGGTGCAGAGTGACTTCATGCATGGAGCCATGGTGGCGAGTAACGGGGGACACATGCTCAGCCATGCCCACCAGTGGGTTACATCGTTGCCTCACGCGGCAGCCGCAGCTGCAGCTGCCGCAGCGGCAGTAGTAGAGGCCGGCTCTCCGTGGCCCCCCAGTTCGCAGCCGCAGGAAGCGAAGAGAAACACGGGCAGGGATGACCTCCACTCAGGCTCAACTCTGCACCACAGGTCCCCTCATCTGGGACCCCATCAGACGCATCCGGGAAGTTGGGGTGGCACTTCTGCAGCGCACATCAGCATCACAGAGGGGCAGCAGCAGCAGCAGCAGCAACAACAGTCCCTTATTTACTCACAGCCCGGCGGATTTACAGTCAACGGGATGTTGAGCTCACACACCGGACAAAGCCTCATGCACTCGGGGCTAGTGCGTGGGGAATCCCCTGAGCTGGACCACGGCAGCCACCATCATCACCATCACCACCATGATCACCACTCGCACCATCACCATCATCCAGGCGTGGGCCACGAGTCGCACTCTGACGAGGACACCCCGACTTCTGATGACTTGGAGCATTTCGCCAAACAGTTCAAACAGCGGCGCATCAAGCTGGGCTTCACCCAGGCAGACGTGGGTTTGGCTTTGGGCACCCTGTACGGCAACGTGTTCTCACAGACCACCATCTGCAGGTTTGAGGCGCTTCAGCTGAGCTTTAAGAACATGTGCAAGCTGAAACCTCTGCTGAACAAATGGCTGGAAGAGGCCGATTCCACGACCGGGAGTCCGACCAGCATCGATAAGATCGCCACCCAGGGCAGGAAGCGAAAAAAGCGCACATCCATCGAGGTGAGCGTAAAAGGCGCGTTGGAGAGCCACTTTCTCAAGTGTCCCAAACCCGCCGCACAGGAGATCAACTCTTTGGCGGACACTCTGCAACTGGAGAAGGAGGTGGTTAGGGTCTGGTTCTGCAACCGCAGGCAGAAAGAGAAGCGCATGACGCCGCCCGGACTCCCGCGAACCCCAGAGGACGCGTATTCACAGGTGGGCAGCATGGGACCTGACACACCGTCCCCCTCCATAGAGTGCAAGAGGATGTACAGCGACACGTGAAAATGACCCAAACAAACTGACGGACAAGAATTCTGAGCTGATTGTGAAGTGTTTGAATCGTTTTTTCGAGCAATGTTTCCCAGGATGACTAGAATATTTCGTTAACTTTTCTTATCCCTGATCGTTCATCCGCAAAAAACAATGTTATCCAGTGTGTTTTCATTTCAGAGCAGGGCATATGTCTACCTTTGTGCATCTTGGGGATTTTTCTGCACTATAAAATAGTCCCTGGGCCAAAAATATATTTAAGCTAAACTGCGATCTGAACAGAAAATCAATAAAAGTCGTTCACATACAATGTTTGTGAGCCAACAAATTACAGCCCATAGAGAGAAAAATAAATGTCAAGTGGCCTCAAAGCTGAGACTTTCAAACAGAAAAAGTTGTACTTTTTTTTTTTTTTTTTTTTACTGTAAAACAAAAAGTTCCCTTGTAATGCTGCAGAATTTAGTGTCCTAAATACTAGACGTACTTAAAAAAAGAAAGAAAAGTGAAATACATTGATTTCATGCGTCTCATTCAACTTTAAGTTGTTTTTTGATGAGCAATAATTTATCTTCTTTCAAACGTGTTTCTCACTTTTGTGTTGTGTGTCAGTGAATTTATGTTGTGACACAGTTTAAGATGATCAACAAGCAATTTACAATTATTCCAATATTGTACTTTCCTTTATAGGAGGTTTCCTTTGATAGACTTACAAACATTCCCTTTAGTTTATGTACAAGTCTGCTGTGTATTCTTGTGTGATGATTTGGGCTATTTATTTTTTTTCCACTGTGTTTATTTTCATGGAATAGACCAATTATTTAATAAATTTGACATAAAAAATGGTGTCAACATATGCGATGGCCATCATTCTTTAGGTCCCTCTGGATTTACACACACAGAGGCACAGGCACAGGCACACACACACACACACACACACACACACACACACACACACACACACACACACACACACACACACACACACACACACACACACACACACACACACACACACACACACACACACACACACACACACACACAATGTCATCATTGTCATTTCAGTTCACACTTTGACTGAAATAATAAACATGCTGCAGTCTGCTGATTTTTAATGGCTACTGTTGTTTAAAATAATTTGGGTGTACTTGTCAAAATTGTAATTGAATGTGTTTTTCATAAGAATCAGATTTTAAATAGTCATTCTGGCTGGGCTTTCTTCTGACTATCAACTTTAGGTCTATAGTTAATTAAGAAAGTTATGACAGGCATTTTCCACTATTTTTTGACAGTGTACAGATGAAATTGGTTAACCAATATACTATTAAATGAACATAGTGATGCACTGATACTGGGAATGGAATAATCATAAGTTGCACCATACCATCTTCATTATGACATCAATTAATTCTAATACTCAAAACAAATCAAAATAATCTGCCACTAACCAGCCCTATTTCCTAGTGTCCTGCCCTCTGTTGTTGTTGTTACAGCTCTGTTGACCCCAAACAGACTGACTGAACTCATCACATAAGCCTCCTCCTGGAGTTTGCGTCCACACGTTAATGTGTGATGCACTGCGTATCGGTCCAGCCACATCCATTCTGTGGCAGCGCAATGGACTGCAGCTCCATGGAGTGCAGCCAACGGAGGTCAGCTAGCCCAGCTGGCAGTTCACCTCAGCAGCGGTTACCAAGGTGACGGCGAGATGGAGTGACACGAGGCAGCAGATAGTTTGCCACAGATGATGGGTTTGGCAGATAGGCACCGAGAAGCTCAGGACACTGCCTCAGAAAACACAATCTTCTCTCTGCTTCTGATCCGTACACAACCTGACACACAATAATACAGATGTGCAGCTGCATACGGGCTACATACATGACCCAATGTTGCAAATCTGATGGGGAAAGGTAATGTGGCTAATCATAGAAAAAGCTGGAGTTGCAGTGAAACTGGAGGAGGGAAGTCAAAGGTCAGTAGCTGTTGACAAACTAGACAGAAAGCTGAGAAAGAAACACAAACCGAGAAGTTAATGCTTTACTACAAATGTTACATTTTTAGTTTCAGTGTGAGTGTTCAGTCCAGATGCTTCCATGCTGACATCATGTCTCAAGAAAAACAATCGGGTTATTGGCACACACATGTCTGGGAACTCTCACTCTTTGCGGGTTTTGTGATTAAATTGTTCTTTTGATTTTCTGTTTTTGTTCAAGCAGCTTGTTTTCTGATGCCACTACTAAATACATCTCACTGTCGAAAAACACATATGTAGGTAGTAAAACGTTTGCAAGTTGTGTGTTTGCTTGTGTTTGTATGTGTTTGTGTTCTCGCTGAGTATTTGGCAGAATTGAAGGGAAACTGTGTATAAATATCAGTCCAATATGAATGAATGGTTTGAATAGAACTTGCATATCCAGCTGTTGTCTCTCCAAGTCATTTTTTTAATATCTGAAGAGGTTGCCCTTACAGAAAAAACATGAATTTCACATGCGCAAAAACTCGTGATCACATGTGACCTCTTCCACGTGTGATTGTATGTATTTTGCGCATGTGAAACATGTAGTTTGGGAAACATGTGGTTTTGGAACATAGTCATAGTGTAATGTTTGAAGCTAAACATGTGTCATACATGTGATCACACGTGTCCTGTGTGAAAAACATGGGAACATGTTAAGAAAGCAGATGTAGACACAAATGCACAAACTGTTCGAAAAGTGTAAACAAAGAAAACATGTTAATGACATTATTGTAGTTGTGTTTTCACTTCAGTTATAAGTTCCCGTAACATTTGAGTTTGTGTGAAGTGCATGCTGGTTATTGATCTCTATTTAGTAGCTCCACATTTTTATGCTTGATTAGAAACAATGTTTTCACCGTTCAGCACCGACACCAGAAAAACAGTTCTCACTGGCTTTTATTCATTTACTTTTGTATTTGTCATGGAGTGATGCATTGGGTTTAAGTAACTTGAATGAAAACAGTTTAAACATATACACAGTATTCTCTCGTGAATACCATTGGCACATAAGGAAGTATCCTCTCAACTGACACTGTAACATCACGTCAAGTACAGGTGGACAGGTGGCACGACTGCTCGCCGTCGTCGATATCCATAAACGGTCTTAACGTGATGTATTCTCGCTGAGTTGCACGCTCTAAATTGTCAGATGAAAATGGAGGTAAAATATAAGCTTACAGGATTGCGGGGTGATCCCCTCAAAGCATGGTGATGTAAAGATGGGAGATAAGGCTGAAATTGGGGGATAAAAAAAGCCCTTTAAAGGATTTTGTCATCACATAGCGCGAGGTGTCTACACTGAATATTAATGCTGGGATCTGAGGGTACAAGCTGATGATGTTACAGCACACCCTGAGGGACACAAACTCCTCAATCAACAGTCCCAGCCCGGCTCACATGGAGGTGCATCATACATCTGCCCTCGTACATGTATGTTGTACTTTAAATCGTCGCATCGTCGCATCATCACAGTGTTGTTTCTTTCATCTCTCAGCTGTGGGCTGTTTACTAAGAATGTTCTTACCTCCCGCAATAATAACTACCAATCTAATTGCTCATAATTGCTCTTAAAGCCTTGTTCAGAGGTACTTTACATAAAGCAATTACAACACGATAATCCCCCCTTTTAATGTTTGTTGTTTTGTGTGTCTCAGTCACATACAACAGACACACACACACACACACACACACACACACACACACACACACACACACACACACACACACACACACACACACACACACACACACACACACACACCTGCTGGTGTTCTACTAGTCATTTTAAAACAGCAAAGTTTTAATCTACAACTCTTTCACTGTGGTTTGCACATTATCATTCCCCACTGTTTGGTGTTAATTATTTTCACAAAGTGGAGATTGGTTAACCACTAAAGTCTAACACTGATTAACACACCGTGGGTTCCTCAGTGTGAATCGGAGCTCATGAGACACTCTTACCTAGAATCAGTGGCACTGAGGTGCATGAATTAAAGGCTCAAAGGGCACATTTTTAGGTGCATGCAACTTCAAAGCTATTTTCTTTACACATGAGTGTATTTAAATGTCAGACTTATTCCCCTCCAAATGTAACATAACTGGCTGAAAATGGCTCAGTAAACACTTCTACCTGTGTGGGTTCCCTCCTCTTCTCTCTGAATATTCTGATTTAGTGGTGAACCTTTTTCACTTTGCCTCTGTTTGCTTTTCTCTCCTTTTCGGTGATTGATGGAGCACCAAAGTCTCTCAATCAAGAAGAAATTAAAGCAAACATCTGTGGAATATAACGGACAGGGAAATGAAGTCTTTCACTAGCAAGCTTGTTGTGTGGGTGCCACTGAACGTGACGAGCATGCATGTGCCAGACCGGTGGAGTGGAACTCGTTTGATGGGCATGTTCAACACATGGGCACGATGCCAATTTAGACAAGCGTGCCCATGGAAAGAGTCTCAGCGGTATGCTAAGTGCGAATGAAACTATTACTCTATATATGTGGGTATATATTTATAAAAACAAATATTATTCACGTTTGAATGATTTGTGCAACATCTGTTTTTGTGGATATTATTTTGCACACACACACACACACACACACACGTCAGTATTTCAATCAAAATATCCAAAATAAAATAATAGGAACTTTATCAATATGTTGCTAAAATCGTTGTTATTTACAACTTTAAATTCGTCTGACCTACACATAGGCTACCAAAAATACTATTTTTTTGGTTTGCATTATAAAGACACAAAAATACCTTCATACCTATTAACGCCTTAATATACAACACATAATTGCTTCACTAACTACAAGCCAACTGAAATGTCATGCTGCCATCTTCTGGACAAAACAATTAATGCATGTTTATGTTTTTTTTTTTTTTTTTTAACAGAACATGAGGATACTGATATACCAATTAGAAAGAAAAAAAAACCTGTTAACAAAATCATTTAATAAGTCAAACAATTTAATCATGTTTAGGACAATGGGACTGTTGAAGGAAAAAACATAATAACCTATAAAACACTGAAAATCTTGCATTTCATAAAGCGGTGCACTGAATGTAAGGCTGATTTTTATGTTGGAGTTTCTGAGTGGATTATACTTATCATAGATATTGACTGTGTATTGATTTTTCATGCAGAGGTGAATTAGAAGCACAAAGCTTGGAAATTGGGTTCATTTTATTATGTTACATTTTATTGTAATGGTATTTTTTTTTTAATTGCAGTTGGTAACATTTATCAACTTATCCCCCAAAACAATTATTTATACTATACATATAGTAGGTAATACCCCCATTTTATGGTGCATCATCAATAAAAACAATAGTAACGTGCATTCTGCTCCTGAAGAAACAGTGTTAATTTTATATGCATATGGAAAATCTGCAATTAAGGAATCTCTAGGCCTATTAACCTATATGTAAATCTGACCCCTTCGTTGATCAACAGTAATATATATAACATCATAAGGATTCGCCGTATTTTCGCCGCACTGCTCCTTTAAACCGGAGACCACCTGCTTCTCCAGCGTCAGCGGCATCATCCGCGGGCGGTACGATGGCGATCGATACGCCAGTGAAATGTTCAAAGTGGGATATTTTCGGGAGAAGCTCAGCAGGAGAGATGCGGTCACCGAGCTGAGTGGCCCCGACCAGAGACGAGCGAAGAAGCCCGGTAACCACCAAGGTGAGCGTGTTCATGTCTGGTTAATGCGTAAAGATGGATTGATTTAATCCCTCACTCGAAGATGAGACCCCCCCCCCCCCTCCAAAAACAAAAACAAACAAAAAACAGGCATTTCGTCTTTGATGTCAGAATCGGAAATGTTACACTGACATAGTTGTGACTCGTTTGGATGCAGAAAGGTTGGGAGCGCGGGCTGTGATAAATACAGGTGTGAGCCTGAATGGGAGTCCAGTGCGGGCTGTACAGCGGCGATGGAGAGATGGAAAAAAAAAAAAAAAAAAAAAAAAGAAACACGGATGAAAGCACTGAATTATCAGCGAAGGGAAAATGAGGTTAAGGGGTAATATAATACTACAGTGACAAACGGTAAACACCAGCCATGTTTGGAGCAGCTGAAAACCACAATA
Source organism: Brachyistius frenatus (assembly GCF_029030835.1). Classification (NCBI taxonomy): domain Eukaryota; kingdom Metazoa; phylum Chordata; class Actinopteri; family Embiotocidae; genus Brachyistius; species Brachyistius frenatus. The sequence goes on along the minus strand of NW_027210669.1, from coordinate 380,780 downwards.
ATGTTCTGAAATCAAGGAAGACATTTCAATCTATCTTTCATCTCTTTTTTTCACACCAGTATGTCTGAGTAAAAAACACTCAGCTCAACATCATCTTTTACCGAGCCTACACTGATTTTTCAAAGAGCATTCGGTGCACGTAAAGGCTTTGACATTTTACACCATATTATTGTCTTGAAGGCGACATGATCATGAATGGATACTCCACACTTTGCTGTTTTTCCCACTTCCAAGCTAATTTGTTTTCTACATGTGACCTAATAAACACTCACCTTGACTGACCTCTCTTAAAATGATAATCAGGAAAGACCCCCTTTTAAGACAGAAATACTTCTCTCGTTCTCCCTCACCTGTCAGTGAGTCTGTGGTTTCCTTTAAAACCATTTTGAAGTGGTGGTCTGACTGTGAGATTAAGCTATAGTCCTTTGGTACATCCTGTCGTATGAAAAATATTTTGCCATAGACACTTATACAAGGGATGAGAGTACAGGCTGCTTGTTGCCATGGAACTGGTGACCCTGTTGCCATGGCAACAGGCGGCAACACTGTGCAGTGGCTTATGAGAGGTTTTTGTGGCAGAATGTAGCTACAGTCACCGAAGGGATCGTTTCCTTTATACCTGTTTGTGTGAACCAAACATGTAAACATTGATTGACAGCATGTTTTGATTGGGATAGTCAACATATTATAGATATTATAGCGAATAAGACTCAATTCGCAGTTCAGTTGACTGAAGCCATACATCATTCTCGTTAAAAACAGGTTATCATGCTGATGTAAACCTTCGTATTGTGCATGCTGGCTCGCTGTGATGGCTTCCAGGGACACTTGAACAGAGCGGAAAGCATTGCTTTTTAGTAACGCCTACTACTGTGACGAGTGAAAATGCTGTGAAAAAGGCTGATTAGATCTAATACTGTAAGTGAACACCCCGTCAGACACAGGGGATGATGCCTCCTTACGCAGTCTTTCTCGTCACCCAGCTGCTAACCGCTGGAGGACTGTGTCTCGGCCCTGAACACCATAAATGACCTCATCACATTGTTGACACTTGAGCTTAACACTGAGCTCCGGTACCATCCGGAGCAGGAAGTGAAAACCATAGCAACAGACATGTGCTGTGTCAATCCTGACGAGGCTGCTGTTTTATCAAGGCTGCATCACCACCACCTGAAGTATTAACGAAGCGTGAGCTTCTGCTCAGCTCATAGCTGACTACAAACTGGGTGTAAATGTGTGTATTTCTGTACACACGTGAAACATTACAGCTCGTTTGTTAATCATCAACCTCATGGAGGCCAGAGAGCATCACAGCTTAGACCTCTGACTGTAACTCAAGTGTCTCTGGGTCGGTCTTGTGGCTTATATAACTCCTTCAGTATCATGTGGACGTCAGTCCTCCTCTCACTGATTCATATTTACAAATATTACTGACTAATAGATGTGCGAGCAGCTCAACTCCTCTGACTATCTGATGAGACATCAGTTTTTTTCTATAGTTGTAATCGCAGCTTTTAAAGAGACAGACATGTTGATTCATGTCAACATCCACTAAAAACATTGAATGTAGACCTTGTCATGTAGGAACTCGTATGTATTTTTTTATTCTGCCATGTCAGTTATTTTATATTTCCTATTCATTTTATTTATTGTTTTATCTGTCCTAAATATTGTTTTATTTAAATTTTATTATGAAGCACCTTCTATTGCAAGGTGCTATATCAATAAAAACCTGATTTGATGTAATTTATTTTGACTGCTAATTTACTGTTTATTTATTTGATTTCCTCACGTGGATGTTCTTGTGTTTTTTACTCAGGTATTGCCATGGAACCTCGCTTGCCGGAGGACAGCTTAATGTGTTACACCACAACAATAGTCAAACATGTTCACTTCCTCCCAGGTTGATATCCCTTGATAATATCTGCTATGGCTTTTTGTAACGAAAGCCTGCTGGAGGAGTGTGCCTTCATGGAGCCGGACAACTCGGAGGAAGCAGCAGAAAGCCTCCCGTCAGAAGCCGCCACTCCTCTCATATCAGTCACTCTGCGCGTGACCCTGGCAGCCATAATGATCTTTATGATCACCATTGGTTTCCTTGGCAACGCAATCGTGTGCCTGATTGTTTACCAGAAGCCTGCCATGCGTTCTGCTATCAATCTCCTCCTTGCCACGTTGGCCTTTTCTGACATCATGCTGTCTCTGCTCTGCATGCCCTTCACTGCAGTCACCGTGGCCACTGCTGACTGGACCTTTGGCAGCGGGTTCTGCCGGGCCTCCATCATGCTGTACTGGCTGTTTGTCCTGGAGGGCGTGTCCATCCTCCTCATCATCAGCGTGGACCGTTTCCTCATCATTGTGCAGCGGCAGGACAAGCTGACCCCACACAGAGCCAAACTGTTGATAGCAGGTTCGTGGGTGTTGAGCCTGTGTGTGTCGCTGCCCTCTGTTGTCGGGTGGAGGACAGGTGCAGCAGGGATTGGGGGCGCCTGGGCGCCGCAGTGTGTGCTGGGGTACAGTGAGTCTCTGGCAGACCGTGGATATACAGTGCTGTTGGCAGTAGCAGTATTCTTTGTACCGTTTGCAGTCATGCTCTACTCATACATGTGCATCCTGAACACGGTGCGCCGCAACACCCTGCGCATCCACAACCACACCAGCGAGCATTCCTGCCTGCCAGCCCTCAACCAAGTCAGCAAAATGAGAATGACCGGGCTGCAGCGGCCACCTCAGATCAAGGTGGACATGAGCTTTAAGACCAGAGCCTTCACCACCATCCTCATCCTCTTTGTGGGTTTCTCGGTGTGCTGGCTGCCTCATACGGTGGTCAGCCTGCTGGCCGTGTTCAGCCGACAGTTTTACTACAGCTCGGTCTTCTACCCAATCAGCATAGGAGCTCTGTGGCTCAGCTACCTGAAGACAGTCTTCAACCCCGTCATCTACTGCTGGAGGATCAGGAAGTTCAGGGAGGCCTGTCAGGAGTTCATTCCCAAAAGCTGCAGACTGTGTCCCAGAGTGCCGGGCAGGAGCCACAGAAGAGTGAGGCCCAGCAACATTTATGTGTGCAGCGAGACACAGTCAGCGGTGTGAAACAAGGAGGACCGGTTTGATCCATTGTTGACACTGCTCTCAGCTGTTTTTAACTCAGTTGTTCTCAAAATAAGCAATCAAATGGGACTAAAGTTCACTTTGAAATAATATTCTTCTTCTTGAAAAACTTATACCACCAAAAAAAGAAACATTCACTCTGAACTGAAGCCAGCATGTCCACAAAGTCCTCAGAAAAATCTCATGTTTTCAGCTCCATGGCTCCATCTGCTGAGGAAGGTCATGTCAAACACTCAAAAGGTTCAGAAAAACTACTCGCCTCGTGGTGAGATTATTTCCTCTGCTGTTTTCATAAATAATGAATGTTCAGTCTGAAAATATACTTGTTGAATTAAAGGAAATTTTTGACACTTTTTATGTGGATGTCGATTTAGTGTTAATGGTAAGTGTTGTCAACTGAAGGGACAGATTTGAAAATCGAGGATGCTGAGTTTTTGAGCCCTGAGAGGCTTCTAAAGCCCAACTTCCAAATCCTTTTGGTTCCTTCACCCTAGTCTCTCCCTTTGTAGCACCCAGTGCGGCTAATGTAGCCACAGGGTCGGCCGTTCTTAAATATCCCAGTCAGCCAAAACAGTGAAATGTACTCTTGTCCGTAACATCCAGTCTGTAACAGCTGAGGTGTCGTGATGATAATAATTCTGTGGTCAGTAACTTGTCAAGTTTCAGAAAAGAAATCATACAGTATTAATATTCAGTGATGCCAGATGAAAGTCGGACAGCTTTTTAACAAATATATTTAATGGAGTTTGTGTAGAAACTCGATCTTTTGTCAGTTGAAACTGCTATTTTGATCCATCAGTGTTTTCGACAAAGACATTTTTTCTTTACTGCAGTGTGAATGTTTACTCGAATGCATTATCATTTCATAAAAGATGAAACCAGGTAAATAAATGCAGTTTTGAAATGAAGTTACGATGGAGTGCTTGGATGAAAAACGTGTTCTCCACTTGATGTGCAGTGTGAATAAAGGACACGGGTACATTATGGATATAGGTTCTGGGATACTAAAGGCGTACACACCACATGAATATCGCATTTGAAGACTGAAGCATGCATAAAAAGTATTTTCTTCAAGAAACACAACATGAATGAGCAATCGAAGTGAACATGCTGTGTGTAACATTAAATAAATGTAGCATTTAAATATGATTGAATTCTTACTACATTCATTTAAGATAAATGTTAAAATACTAGTATTAGTGGTACTGGCAGCATCAGCCAACCAAACAGAGGTTATCCTGCTGTGCAGCATAAACAGAAAAGTGGTGCTGATCTTTGCAAATTAAGTTAGCTCCACTTCCCCCTCAATTCTCTTTGCCATTATCAAACTCAAAAGATATGTTGTTTCACTTCATTCATTCATTTTTTTTGTCAGTTGGAATCACTGAACAAGTCAGAAAATATTTACAAGAAGCAGACTGGATAGGAAATATCATCCAAATTCTTAAAACATTAAAACAACACAAAAATGATTTACAGAGCTTGCTCAACTACTTCAATGATTATTCTAATCAGTAATTCATGAATTTAAAGATGATTGACCAATGATCTACTCTTAATTGATTAATTATTTGAGTCAGGAAATTATCAACAGATGGACCAGTCAGAGTTTCCAAGCTCCTGAATAGTTAGATGTTTAATTTGATGTCATACAAGTAAAAAAAAAGGCAACAACTCCTTCTAGAGCACACACATAAATATGCTGATGTTTTGATCTTTTATTTGAAAAATGACAGAATTGATGAATTGATCATCAAAACAGTTTCATAACTTAACTCCCCTCTAGTGCTCTTATTAACAGTTTAACAGTGCACCTGCACTGTTTACTGCTTTTTATCGTACACTCATGACTCAGGGATGATATCAAGCATGAAATAAAATTATAATTAAATTTATATTTTCTATGTTGACTTCCATCCATCCATCCATCCATCATCTTCCGCTTATCCGGGTTCGGGTCGCGGTGGCAGCAGGCCAAGCAAGCTGACCCAGACTTCCCTCTCCCCCGCAACACTATCCAGCACATGCTGAGGGGATCCCGAGGCGTTCCCAGGCCAGCCGGGAGATATAATCTCTCCAGTGTGTCCTGGGTCTTCCCCGGGGTCTCCTGCCAGTTAGGCGTGCCCGGAAAACCTCCAGAAGGAGGCGCCCAGGAGGTATCCTGATCAGATGCCCGAACCACCTCATCTGTCTCCTTTCGACGCGAAGGAGTAGCGCCTCAACTCCGAGATCCCTCCTGATGTCCGAACTCCAGACCCTATCCCTAAGGCTGAGCCCGGCCACCCTACGGAGGAAACTCATTCCGGCCGCTTGTAGCCTCGTTCTTTCGGTCATCATCGGTGAGAGTCGGAACGTAGATCGCCCGGTAAACTGAGAGCTTCGCCTTCTGGCTCAGCTCCCTTTTCACCAACACGGTCCGGTGCAGCGCCTGTTTTTACTGCTGCAGCCGCACCGATCCGGCGGTCGATCTCCCGCTCCATCCTCCCCTCACTCGTTGAACAAGACCCCGAGATACTTCAACTCCTTCGCTTGAGGCAGGCACTCCGTCCCCACCTGGAGGGAGCAATCCATCGGTTTCCTGCAGAGAACCATGGCCTCAGATTTGGAGGCGTTAACCCTCATCCCCGCCGATTCACACTCGGCTGCAAACCGCCCCAGTGAGTGCTGGAGGTCGCGGTCCGAAGAGGCCAACAGGACCACATCATCTGCAAACAGCAGAGATGCGATCCGGAGACCCCCGAACCCGACGAGCCTGACTTATTGCCGACAATACGAACACAGCTCCTACTGCGGTTGTACAGAGCCCGGATGGCCCGTTGCAACGGGTCCATCACCCCGTACTCCCGCAGCACCCCCCACAAAAAACCCCGGGGAACCCGATCGAAAGCCTTCTCCAAGTCCACAAAGCACACGTGTTGACTTATCTAGTTTCGGAAATATGGAAAACAAATAGTGCTGATTAAATGTTCAATAGAGGTGTTGTGATTTACATGTCAGCTATGTCGCTGTTAACTTTTGTTAACTTTCATCCCTCCACACTGATCTTAAAAGGTAAAAAGGGAACTATAGTTTTTATTCATGGGGACACACAATGACATTGAATTTCCACACGATTGAAAGAAAAACTTACAAGGTTTCCTTTAAATTGAGAGCAAGGGGGAAAAAAAAGCTTTCAATTTTCCATATTTTGTAAAAGCTGTCAGTCTAGTGTTGTTGTTTTAAAAAATATATATATATATATTAATGTAAAAAAGGTGCAAAACTTCAGCAAATATTTATATATATATATATATATATATATATATATATTATATTTATTCAGTTATTCAGAAAAACTGTATGATAAACAAGGAATCTTAACAATAAAAGCAAACATTTATGATCTAAAGAAAATACTAAACTGGGCCCTGCGGTACTTTTACACATGCAGCAACTTGTGTCAGCTGAGCTACAAAATTCTTACCTTAATTTAGAGCTCATGCTTGTTATTGCATTGCATTACAGTCCAAACCTAATCACTTAACTTGGAGCTGGATCCAACTAGTTGTTGAATTGCTCTGACCTCGGAGGAGAGGACTATCTTGTCCTCTCAGGCAGCCATCCCCTGACATGCTCAGATGTCAGGACTTGGCTCTGGATTATAGAAAGCTGTCATTTAAATTTGGAACTTTAACTGTATGGTTTATTCTGAATTCTCAACTGAGTTTCATTCATTGATCATTAACAAACACAATGTTTTTGGAATTCAGTTCCTCCATCTGATAAGGATGTGAATCCAAATTGTTTTACTGGCAGCTTGAGCAGAAAAGGTTCTCTGCATCTGAATGGTTTCTTAAGGTTTAACTGTTGAATAGTGTGGATATTTGTACATGTACATGTACATGTACATATTTGTGTTTGTACATGTATGCGTCCACTAACAGATAAATCAGCAGGGTCTTCCTCACTTACACGACATGACTGAGAGCTGCATGACTGTTTGAGATAAGTCTTTACAAATGTAAGATCAAATATTATCACATGTTTGACATTAATTTCAAACTTCAATTAAAACAGAAGTAAAGTCCAAAAAACATCAACCCAACACGATGTTTCAGAAAAGTCATTTAGTTTAGTACAATTTGAAAAAGTATGTGCATTTGTTTTTGACAAATTATATTAAAAACAATGGACCTTGCTGAAGCCTAAGACCAGAGGGAGGTAGTAATGGTGCTTTGGGGACGCCGACTGCCATAAAAACCTCAACAAAGAAAAGAATAGCTGCCAATATCAGCACATGTTGGAATAGAGAGAATTGAGGTTGCAGATAAACTCATTAAAAGCACACTGACTAAAAATGATAGGGACATTTCATAAATTGGTTTTGGGAGACCAGAAGCAAAATCACTAATTCATCTGGGAATAATGGCATTTTAGCAGGAAATCTGGAATAACGGCACCAAGCATAGAGATTCATTTTATATTGTGCAAAGTAATAAGACTAAATGTGCAAAAAAAAATAAGAATATAAAAAAAAAACACCTATCTAAAGTCATGCTGTTACATTTCCGGTACAGTAGGTGGCGACGTGCACATTGTAACGTTGGTTTGTTATCTGCCAGGAGAGTCGAAGAAGAACATCAGCAAACATGGCGACTTCCTCAGGTCAAAATGGGAAGGCTGTTAATGCTTCGGACGTGGACCTGTTACTGCACCCCGAGCTGTTGTCTCAAGACTTCATGCAGCTCATTTTAAGTGAGGTGAGTCAATGCGGGAGAGAAACGTGATGAGTGCCGTTAAATGTGGCAGCTTAAACAGTCTCGGGTGGGGTGGAGGGGTGGAGGAGGGTGGGGGGGGGGGGCAAGCTGTGTTGTTTCCTCAGACGGAGTTCATTTTTTTTATTTTTTTTTGTTCTTCTGAATTTCAGAAAAATGTCAGCACCAGAGACTGCGGGAGCAGAGACCGGATCACGGAGCTCTACCTCCGGCATGTCATCCCGCTGCCGCAGAGGAATTTACCCAACAGCCGCTGGGGGAGGAGGATGGAGAGGAGCCGGGGGAGAGCGACGCCGGCCGGTCTCAGGTCAGACACCTGTCCGCCCTCACGCACGGAGCTCACTATATTCCTCAAATTAATGTTTACTTTTCTCCCAAAGCCAGAAAGAAACCATTAAAACGCATCGTTTTTAAAGGAGACCCTCCTGAACCAAAGTTCAATGTTGAAATTAAAAAGAGTAATCAGGGTGATCTGTACTATTATAACACGTGAGTGCAGCACCAAAGTGGTTTTTTTGTTGTTGTTTTTTGCATTAAAAGCTTAGATTTAGTCTTATGGTTGATGATTATTCATTTCATGGCGGTTGGTGCAATTTTTAAACAAATATCGCAATGATTGTAGTCCAAAAAAACATATTATAATGCATCGTTTTTAATCAAATAACTGTCCACTAAGCTCTCCGGACATTTAGGGGGGAAAAAAAAACAGGCAGGAATGTGTTGTTATATGGAGTTATTGTATTGTTTATGATTTGTCATAAATTAATATGACTACCATCGCCTGGGTTTTAGGTTAGGTAGGTTAGGTTAGGTATTTACTTTATTAATCCCCGAGGGGAATTTTTTTTTCGCTACAGCAGTATACAGAAGCAATAAGATAATAATAGAATAATAGAAAAGCAATAAAATAGCAGTAAATAGCAGTACAAAATATAAAATGCACAGTATATACAGTACAGTAGGTAGGTAGGTAGGTAGGTATATACTTTATTAATCCCCGAGGGGAAATTTTTTCGCCACAGCAGCATACATACAGGAGCAATAATAGAAACAATAGAATAAAATAATAATAGAATAGAATAATATAATAGAAAAGCAATAAAATATAAAATGCACAGTACATACAGTATATATACAGTACATTAAATATCTATATATATTATATACAAACAACCAAGAAACACAGTCAACAGTGTTATTGTTATGTGATGGATTTTGCCAGAGGTGAGTTATTGTACAGTTTAACAATTTAACATTTAGTTGGCCAACTAACTTATCTAGACATGTTAATGAAAGTGAAAAATAACTTGTGGATCTGCCGCTGGGATTTGGATCCGCTACAAAATATAATGGGTTCTTTCTTTTCCCGAGCTACACCCTCCTGCAAAGTTCAATAATCCTGCTGACAAACACACAAACAAGCAAAACACACTGAAAATAGAAGCTCGTTGGAGGAGATAATAAGAAGCAGGCAGAAGCAATAGCGTTCACTTGGTAATGGAAAAGAAAACAGCAGCTTGTTTGTCGACAAGTCGAACTAATCTAACTAACTAATCTTCATATTGAGATCCAATCAAATGACAGGCACAATTCAGACAACAGGTCTAACGGCCAAGCTACCTATGGATTCAACATCAGTATCAAGCCATATCCAGATTCAGTGTTTCTATTGTTTTAGGGAAGTTTATGTTTTACGTTGTTGACCTGCTCAGAGCAAGCAGGTGATTCGTGGATAGATCGGCATCTCCTGCCCCTCTGTATCCAACACAACATGCCACAACTCGGCCAACCGTCTTGCTGCATACCTGCACAGAAATACAGCCATCAATCTGAAATTGGTTAAATTAATTTCAGCAGCAGCAGCTGATTAATAATGTTTGCTCATTTCCAGCTCCAATAATGACCACAACAGGAAAAGGCCTCTAATCGTGTTTGATGGGAGTTCCTCTCACTCCGGGCCACTGAAAGTGAAGAAACCAGAGGGAGCCACGGAGTCACCGGGAATCAACGACAGGTTAAAACCTCCTCCAGCTGCGAATCTATCCAACCCCATCCGCAAGCTGTCAGGCAACACGTCTTCTTCTTCCCCGTCCGTTCATCACAGCAGCGACACAACAAACCTCAAACGAGAAGCAAACGACTCGGTAGGAACTCTTTGCTCTGTCCTCTCAGTTACTTTCTCTCACAGCAAACGAGTCAGCGAGTGTCCATATTGTGTCTTGTTGCTTACATATTAGAGGCTGATTTTCTAATTAGAGATGGAAATCTTATGAGCACAAGAGATTATAACACTTTAACGGGACATGTGATTCTTAATAGGTAATATATGTTTAAATTAAAATGATTTAAGAGAGAGGGTTGGCAACATACTCTAATAATTCACTGTATTACGCACTCCTTTAATTTAATAGATTTTGACACAACATCAATGAAACTATGTGTAAATCATGGAATGCCCAAAATTTCAATTTCCATTGGAGAAAAAAAAAGTCATGGTAACAAAATTCTTATTAATCGAATCAATATTTAATGTATTTGATGCCTTTGGACCAATAACACATTGCATTATATGCTGTATTGATTATTTTTTTCCATCTCTTCAGGATGCACTGCAGTCTCCAGAAGTGAAGAAAAAGATCCAGCATGTTACATGGCCCTGACCTCTGACCACTGCTCATGCAGACCTGATGGGAGCTCAGAGACTGATGGACACCCCCCCCCCCCCTTTCTGTCCCTGTTATGGTGGTGCTCACGACCTCGGCTGTCCCCATCACTGTTCTCCCTCTAATTGATGTAATGTGAGTAAGAGGTGGGAACCCTTCTAGCTGCGTGTCAAGGCCACCTCTCTGTTCTCGTTTAGATCTGAGAGCCGACTCGATGGGGTGATGCTCAGGACATTATTCTGCTTTTGAAGTTATGAGTTTCCACGTTTGTTTCCACAACCTAAAGTGCCCTTACCATCACCGAGCAGCAGCGCAAACTCCCTCACATGGAGACTTTTCAGAGGGCAAAATGATTGAGATGACTTTTGGCTTCCAACATTATGGCTGATAATATTCTGTTTCTGTGCACGGGTTGCTTTTGGTAAAAAAAAAACGTACTTGATGAGCAGGTCAGTGTCTTGTCTGTATTTTAATTTTCAAACGCGTGCTACAGGATTTCATTCTGTGATACTGACGGACACATCCAAGAGGAAATGTAGACACGTCATGAGACCGTTCTTTTCATGTGGTGTTCGAGGTGTGATCAGAAGGTTCAGAGACTGTTCCTTCGCCTTCCAGCGGTAGACTCTCAACGTCAAGTTGTACCGTGACATCCTGAGGCACGGAGGGGGGGGGGGGGGGAGGCATTTGCTGTAAACTACGATGACATGAAAATGAAGTTCAAGCTAGAAGGGTCACCTTTTTGATATGAATCCCAGATGATGCTTGAGATGCTTAAAGGGACTCGGAGAGCGTTCGGAGCATGGCAGTAGCGATAAAGCGGGCTTATCACTGCTCAAGGGAACTACTTTAAAGGCGACGGCAGCCAGATTTAAATCAGGTACTGGTTTTGGTTGTTTAAGGCGTAGTCTTTGAACGTTTTTAAACCACACCTCGTATTGTAAAGGATTTGAAACCACAAATTATGCTGAACATAACATTTTATAAGTTTGTGTACACTAAACATTTTGAACTGGTAGTAGGTGTCATATGGTAATCTGTGATTATTCATAGTTTTTGTTTTCCATTCTTCTGAGATCTGGATTAATTCAATGCTATTTCACAAGTTCAGGGTTTTTAAAATATTAATATGGTGTGATATGGTACATGGTACATGTATTGTACATGACATTGAGCTAAATTCATACACTTTCATCATGTTCCATTGTTGAACAGCCATTTTGACACAGGAAGTGAATAACTTATATTCATGTATTTGAATGTCATCTTTTAATCATAAAATGATTCTGGACTAAACCATAAATACAGTCTTTTTGAAGTATATTTATTGCTGTGGATAAATTGACTTTGCAGTTAGTGTCTTTGATGTTGACAGAGTTCATCAAAAACACACATGAACATGCATTTTGAAACAATATTATTGTTTTTACCACAATTTTTTTTTAAATAAATTCTCAATACAATGAAACACAATTGTTGATTTAATTACTATAGAAAAGTCAGCAGCTATGTTGCCCATGTTTGATATACAGGTACTGTAACATACAGTGTGTAATATACTCTTAAACTTAACATTATTCCAAATATATTAAGGAAATCTAAAAGCCTGTTACAACCAATTAACCAATTAACAATTGTGTGTTTACATTTGTTTGCAGTTTCTGGCCAAAACATATCAATAGAAACCCTTTTTTCATATAAGCAATTCTGAAATGTATGTGATTTCATGAACTAAAAATAGGATTCATACAAATATAGATGCAATATTTAAGTGGCTGTAGCAGAAATCATTCAAAAAAAACTCAAACTAATTCCATGCACAAAGCAGTAATTACTATCACACTTCAAAGCTGATGGTGTGATTAATATTGTAGATTTATTTCAGGATGCTCCATATGGCTTCACACGTTTTTTGTTTCATAAGCAAAATTCTCTACATTCATGCCACCAGTTATTTTATTAGTAATAACTCTTTCTCAAAGAGTGAACATTAAACTTGAAAAAACTTTCTAAATTAAAATAACACTGTTAGTAGTTTGTATTTCATAGAGTCAAACACTGTATATTCATAGTAATGCTGGGTAGTAATGATGGTATGGATGCTATGCTCTCTGCTCCGACAGTATTTATTGTGTGTTTGTTATTCCTTGATCATAACGCGGCCATCCCGTCAGATGTATCCGTCGTGAATTAGATGTCCTTGCCGCACTCTGGGCACAGGATGTCATCGCGTTCGGTGAGGAAGCCGCGTCCCACCAGGGACACGGAGCACTTCTTGCAGTTGAAGCAGTCATTGTGCCACTGGCGCTCCTCAAAGGAAATATACTTGCTTCCCCCGAGACCTAAGAATGAAGATCCAGTCAATACAACTGAGAAACCTCTTATAAGCTAAACTTTTTAGATGCAGTGAGACCAATAATCAGTTATTACCGCTAATTGGGGTGGTGCAGGAGGCACACTTCTTAGCATAAAGGTTGCAGAAGCAGTTGAGACAATATGCAAAGTCATCTCTCGAGGTAAACCTCTGGCCAGACAGCTGCTGCTTGCAGCTAGTGCACAGGAAGCAGTCCTTGTGCCAGGGCTGGTCACGGTAGGTCACCCCGCCAGTGGTGATGGGCTAAACGCAGCGAGCAGGAACGTCATATTGTCACTTTTTATTGCACATACACATATTATTGTAGTTCTTTGAGAGAAGATGGAAAATAATTAAGTGCTACTTTGAAAATCAGTGAGATTACATGGATGTGGGTGTCCTACCTTCTTGCAGTGCACACACTGCATGGCAAACTGCTTCTCATAGCAGGGCACGCAGAAGTTGTGGTTGTCCTTGGGGATGAAGCTCTTGGTGCCGATGGGCTGCTGGCATCTCTGGCAGGTAAAGCAGGTCTCATGCCAGCTGTTCCCCTTGTGCTCCATCTTCCTGGAGCCTTAGGAAAATTGGAAAGTAACAGAATGGATGGTGCTAAAGAAATGCAAAGAGAACCACTAATAACACAGAATTCGAATAAAAACAAAAATATGCAGTTTTGAGTCAAGATACAGAAAACATTTGTTTTAGAATAATAAGTACAATTTGGGAAAATAACTTGATTTGTGTTTATTCCTGTGTCATGCATCATCTGAAGAAATAGATTTCCTAATGGTCAGAGCTAGAACTGCTCCTTCAGTGTTGCAAAAATGAATAAACTTGTTTGGAGACTAAACTACTAAAAACTAAAATGTCTTTTAAAAATGAGAGCTTTGTATTCAGAGAAGAGACTGTATATTTATGTCATGTTCAATTTTAAATTGATAATAAGAAATGTTTTTGCAGAGCAGGTTGGAATTCGCTTTCTGTTGTGTTGGTATATTTCTATGTTTTGTTTCTACCTGGCATGATGGTTTTCTTGCACTCGTGGCACTTGGAGGAGTACTCATTAGAGTAGCACTCAGTGCAAAGGAGCTGCTCATCCTTGGTAGAGAAGGGCTTGTCCACCAGGGAGCGCTTGCACTGGAAGCACTTGAAACAGTCCTCATGCCAGTGACGGTCCTTGTAGGACAGATCCTACAGGGGCATCAGTTGGACAGTTAGGCCGACTTGTTCACAACAGAGAAACACAGAAAGGTACAGACATATGTCAGTACTTATACAATTGTTTTTTTTTTGCATGCCTCTTACCCTGGTGTTGCAGCCAATGGGCTTCTTGCACTCCTCACAGGTGTTGGAGTACAGGCTCTCGTAACATTTCACACAGTAGGGATTGTCCTCTCGCAGAACGTACTTCTTCCCAAACAGGGACTCTTTGCAGTAGTGGCAGTCGTAGCGCTCGGTCATTTTGACCCAGGGTCACTCACCTGAGAGACAGAGGGAAAGACAGAGATCGAGCAAAAGAGTGAGGTCAAATGAAACTGTCAAAAGTAAGTTTTATGGATTTACGTACAGATTAAGTCAGTTTTTTTAAGACAGTTTTGTCATCAAGCATCAGGATGCTTCACATTAGAAGGTACAGAGTTTTTTCGTGGTGCGCTTTCCCCTATCAGCTACCTCTCTCATCTCTCAGGCGCCTTTCATTTTGCTCAGTGCGTCAGGAGTGGAAGGTGACAGATGAGGAGGATATAAATAACTCCTGTCAGCCCTGCTTAGAGACACTCAACTTTTGCCCCATTGCATACCGACGCACACTATGCTGCTGTACACTGATCCATCCATCACCTTACCTCCAGCTGTCAGCACCAGATCATAGTATCCCTTGTGAATGTGTGTGTGTGTGTGTGTGTGTGCGTGTGTGTGTGTGTGTGTGGGGGGGGGGGGTTGTATGACACTCCTAATAATGACTACTCCCAATCTGCAGCTGCTTGTGGCGGCTTGTTAGGACCTCTGTTGTCCCACCTGTGTCTAAATACTCATACTCTCTGACGACCAAGGATAGTCGGGGCTATTTATTGTGAGTGATAAAGAGATTATACAGTATTGTCAAAAACAGGGAGGAAGATTGTCCAGTAGTGTTTGATATGACATAAAGATTTTTAACTTAACTAATTTCCATGTGACTGTTTGTCCATTGTTTCATCAGCTAAGCTTTTACGATATAAGGAGGTTATAGAATAATAAAAAGTAAAACTCACGCATACTTTGCCTCCCACTTGACGTTCCATTCTTTTCTGCTTTTTATAATTTCATGCATTTCTGTTTTTAATCGAGTTGCTCTCCTCGGTTGTTTTTCCCTTAATCTGCTCAGACTGTCAGAACTCCTGCCCCTTCTTCTATTTCTGATCACCGTGTACTCCCATATTAGTCCATAATGAGATCTGTGAGTGATCTGTGATGTTCCTGACATTTAAGGGGTTAGGATCTTTTTTATCTGGCTCAATTTGAGGTGTTTTAATCTGCCCCGTCCTTTCTGCTCGAAGCCTTCCCCACCCCTCTAACATTCCCTCATTGTCTATTGCTCCCACCATGACTCACCTAGCTTATATACGGATTTATCTGACTCCTAAAAATAAAACAAGGATAATCTGAACTGCCTCAAATAAAACCTCCAGCTATTCCGACATGGCATGCAGCTGTTTCCCAGTTTCTGGCAGCTTCTTTGAAGCTACCCCTCTGCGAGTCAAAGTGAGCTACAACATCAATAGTTCCCATGCAAATCTAATAGTGTTTGCACAAAGACAATCAACTTTCTTTGCATGCATTGCATTAAAAATGGATTGTTTTATTAAAATTTACAGTTGTGTTTGGAAATTCACAAACTGAGAAAAGCCATTTTGCCATTTTATAAATCTGCCGTTGAAGGCTTAGAGAAAAACAATTTACATCTTTGTATTTGTACTTTCAAATGTTCTTAAGATGTACAAAGTTGTTTTTAAAATGTTCCCCAACTATCTAAAGAAATGCAAACCATAAATCAGTACTATCTTCGACAGAAAGACGATTTTTCTAAAGCAACCACACTGGCGAATTACTTGCTAATGGAATAAGTACACGAGACACCAAACATAGCCTTGTAAATGGATAATAGAATTCAATATTCAATTACTTCTGGATCTAATTTGAAAATGTTCACAATAAATCCTGAATTACAGTTTACTTTTTCAGGAAACAAAATTGTAAAAAGTACATCCCTCATGAGATGTAAAACTACAAGCTACTGTATCACTCCAGACGTCCAGAGAAGAATATTCAGGAACATTTCAAATCGTTTGGTTTGTGCATCAAATGCTGTAAGGCCACATAAAGCAAGAGAACAGAGCAGACTGCTCATAGAAGAAGTAGAAGGCACAACTCTTCTAATAGCAAGCTGCTTTGCTGAAGGCAGGTTTGAGGTTGATGAGAAGGGTGGATAGATAGAAATGAACTCTGCTCACAGGGGTCAACAGAGGCTTTTTGGAGGGAAAAAGATAATGGAAGTAAAATCAGGCTGTCCCTGAGACAGATTTAAAGAAATGGAGGTGATGGAAGAGGGAGTTAAACAGTGACGGCACTGTACAGGTGAAAAGAGGAAGAACACGAAGGTGGGTGTGGAGGAGGACAGGAGGAGGCCGGGACACCAGTGAGCAGCAGTGTCCCGGAGGTTGGAAGACATGGTGGGTGAAGACCAGTGAAGAGAATGAATGGGTGGAAGGATGGACGAGTGAGTGGATGGATAGTGGAGCAGTTGAACAGAGTTGGGTCTTACCTTCCTGTCTGAGGAGTGTGTGCCTGTGCGGAGTCTGGGGCAGACTGAGAGAGGAGGCTCCGGGTGAGCTGTACTTACTCCTGATTGCATTACTCCACCCATCAGGGGCTAATTGAAAATGGGGGAGGGATGATGAAAGGGTGGGGTGGGGGGAGCAAGGGGGCAGGGATTCTTTTTCGAGATGATCTATAAATAAAGCAGCACTTCACAGAGATAACCCCGAGGCCCCCTTTTACTTACTCATTCAGTCACCAGCGCGACCAAGTGGCCTTTTAAGGTCACTCAGTTGTTGTTCACTTGCTCACATACTCACACGGTGATTCACTCACTCACTCACTCATATTTTTCCTCATCTTTCTAATATTTTTGTTTCTCCTCAGAACAGCCTGGAGAGAATTATTCCATCTTGTCTACTATTGTTTTCTTTACATTGTGATAGCCATCGTTATCATTATCATAATCATAACACTGCACACAAACACACACTGTTACGTAATGGCACAATACTCTTATAGCCTTTTATATATGATGGAAAGGATGCCAAAGATCAGACGTCAAAGATTGTTGCCCTGTGAGGTTTGCGTCGACTCAAATGTCTCGTCTGTCCCTACCTCCCCATACTGCTCCCCACGGGGGACTCCACATTCAATCCCAGACCTCCAACGTGTTGGCAAAGGTATCCAGGCTTGCTATCGACAGATACCCACAAGGTTTTCCAAAAAATTGTAGCACTATTTTCTGCACCCCCACACTCTCTTGTTCACACTGTAGCCCCCTCTGCCACCCTCTGTGCTCTTCCCAACTCTTTCTGTCCTCACTCCAACTGTCTCTCTGTCACTCTGAGGCCGGTTTTCCTGACCCGGTAGTCCCTGGACACTCTCCAGTCAGAAAATGCGTCAGCAGTGCTCCACTAACGCTCAAGTGCTCTATTTGTAGCACACTATAAAGAGTTTGGGGCTTCACAAAGTGCTAAATCAGTTTGTGTGTGTGTATCTACAGTTATACATGTATTTATAGGTTAAATACCATTTAATTAATTATCCTTTCAGACACACTAGTAGCGTGGCACTGGTTGCTCCGTCGGCCCATCACTTTGCTCCAAACTGAAATAGAAGAATACTATCTCAGAAACGTCTGGATTGCCATGAAATTTGGAAATAACATTAATGGTCTCTAGATAATGTTTTGCAATGACTTGCACCACCATGAAGTTGACATTTGTGGTTTTGAGTTAAATGTCTCAACAACTATTTGATTAATTGCCATGAAACTTTGTAGTCACCCATGTTGGGTGGGAATCTTTATGATTCACTGTCTTTTCAGCTATTACTATCATCAGGGGCAGATTTTGATTTGTTCAGCACTTTAGTTTATACAAAGGGGATTCAGAAGTTTCCCAGACTGCTCCTGTTGCTTGCAAACAGAGCGCAGTGCCACAATGTGCACGATGGAGGGGGAGCCTATAAACTTTGTGAGTAAGTATTCCAAGTTTTGTCCCATGACCAACCTAATGAATCACGTTTTTCAGACTCCTGGTTCGGGCACATTGGGGTTTTTTCCATGGAAATGAGCAGAGGATGCACAGCAAATTTTGTATCAAACCTCGAGAAATTGGCAATGGAGACAGAAATGCCTCTGAAAATCTAGAGCAATGAAGCAATGAGCTGGACGAGGTGTTTTGAGTTACATCCATGTTTCAAGAGGAGCAGAACAACACTGTTAAAGGCGCATCAAGTCAGGAGCGCGACTAGGTGTTTTTTTTTTTACATGGGCTTGGTTGTGCACCGTGAATTCAGCCAGAGTTCAACTGTAGATGTTCTGAGGCGTCTGAGGGAAAATATTTGTTGGAAACCACCTGAACTGTGGTGCCATGTCACTTTGGTTCTCCAACATTACATTGTGCGCACTTACATCGTATTAAAAAAATGCAGAAATTTCTTGCCCTCAACAACACAATCATCACTCCCAACTCACCAGAATTTGCTCGCTGCTATGTCCATCTGTTCCACAAAAATAGGACACAAATTTTGATGTGCTCCATCTGCTAAATAAATTGCAGGTCGATCTGGACCTGTGGTCACAAAAATGTGTGTAACTTAAGTGCTGATGTGGCTCAAGTGCCATTACTCAGGATACTCCCTCACGAAGGTCATAGCTTCTTATGGAAGCAGCTTAAGATGGTAGCTGGTTTTAGCTGGTTTTAGCTGGTGCTATGCTGGTCTAGTTGGTTTATTAGAGGGGACAAGCTGGTTTTGCTGGTCTGTCAGTGTAATTGGTCAGCTTGATATAGCTGGTCACGCAGTCAGGCCAAGCTGGTGTCTGCTGGTCAAGCTGGCTGGCTTGGATGGATGGCCAGTAAGAGTGACCATGCTGGACTGGTCCATCGATCAGTGGATAATGTGTCAAGACCAGGTCAAGACTATTTAAAGTTCAAATACAATATGTAATTAATTAAGTAATTATAATTTGGCCACTCGGTTGACACTTGTGCTTTGAAAAAAAGTTTTTTAAGAATTCCTTGTTGAGATGAAGATTGTCTGTCTTAATTTGCTTTGACTAAACTGGGTCAATGAAATAAATTCAACTTTTTAGATGCGACGGGGCACTGTGAAATCTCTACCTCTGTCTCTGTGTGTGTAACTGCTTTTGATTCCTAAAATTATGAATATATAACTTTTCTTTTCAATATAAAAATAACGCTGTAGACCTTGATAAAACTTGAGCAGTCTACTCAAATGCTCGAGTGAAACCAATAAAATAATCAACTTAAAAAAAAATTATATTTAACTACAGAGCAAATTCTATTGTTTCTTTAAACTCATTATGATGAAATATTAGTTTGGTGCAGCCTAGCATTCAAACTATTTTAAATTTTAAATTTGTATTTACTGCTCCCATATGCACAGTTATCCAAGTGCCAACTGAAATTAAAATGTCACTTTGTCCTTTATCATTTCAGTTTAATACAGTCAGTTATTTAAAGCATGCCAGGTTGGAACATGTTTGAAACGGGCAGCTGGGACAAGCAGGAAGTTATGCAGTTTTTACTTTTCTTGTAGGTTCAAATTGGAGCCGGATGACCATTTGTCAGACAAAAGAAGAGATTGTACGAGCCAGGGAACCGATTTTATTTGATTATAATACTTAGGTTTTTAACTCAGACATGGGAAACAATTATTTGAATTCATTACACCTAATTTCAGACATGTGGTCTGATTAATACCTCAAGGGACACATTTGTTTATTTCCGGTTGAAACAATGCCCAAGACTGCCTCATATCTTGCACCATTTTCTTTGTGTTCAGCTGTCACCTCCCCCACACTGTGTTTCTGGACCCAGGCCTCCACCTCAGCTGCTAAGGCTAGGGGATAAAGGTGCAGCTGCTTGGTCACTGCGAGGCTATCATGATGCTAAAGCCTGGTGCTTACTTCTGCTGCAAATACAGCCATGTAGAAAGGTCAAGCCAGGCAGACCCCATCATCACGAGTGGACCGTTAATCATTAATGCCACAGCAACCAATTGGACTGGAATTTCTCTGGGTCATCCAAGATCCAATATGATCCTCTGGAAGAACTTCACTGCGCGCTGCATGTCAAACAGGTCGAAATGGATTCCAGCAACTGACTGTAAGGAACGTGCAGCGTCATAACGAAGGTCTCAAATGGGCACTTAGAGCTGATGAGGACGGATGGAATCATTTTGGGCTCCCACTGAGGGAATAGGGTGGCAACTGTGCAGCAGAAGTCTGTTTAAGACCTCCTTAGTCTTAATTTCATGGATGAAAAGTTTGATACCACTCTTAATTCAGTCCAGTAATGAGGCTACCATTAGCAGCTGGTTAGCTTGGTTTAGCATGAAGACAGGAAACAGGGGGAAATAGCTAACTTGCCAAATGGTAGGCGAGAATGTTTGGCTCTACCTTCCTAAATAACCAATAGCCAAAGATAAACTGTTAAAAATCACTGCTGATAAACAAATAGGCCTATTTTTGTAATGCTATAATTTTTAGACACAAAAAAATAACTCGTTAGGTTTAGATTGAGGTTATTTAAAGAGTACTTTGTAAAGGTTAGAGGACCTTTGTTATCATGCTTACACTGATAAACATGTGGCTAAGGTTATGACCAGGGATGAAAGACACAACATTAATGATCAGTTTAAAATAAATGAGCAGTCTCTCTCCTGTGTTAGAGCCCAGTGTTTTGTCAACCCATCTATCCACCCCGACCTCCTCCACATGTGCTCTATCTCGCTCTCTAACAGCATCACTTCCTCCTTTGCTATCGTTATAATTACTACTTTCAGCAGTAGAGGGAATCTGCTGATTGCATTGAATTGTTTGGATGTACTGTGGCTTTACAATGCTATGGTTTTATAGTGGTTATGTGTCAAATTGCTTCTTGGCTGCAAGACACCCCCAATGATATTAACCAGACATATGAGTGTGGTATTTTAATTATTTCTCAGCAAGAAAGCGAGAAAACCTTTGAGAAAACTTCTCAAAAGAATAATTGCTTTAATAAGCAAGGAACTGTTATACCATCTGTGAAAGTTAACATTGTAAAAAGTTAGGGTTAGGGTTATAATGTATTAAATTTTGTAATGTAATAAAGTAACACACATAACAGTAAGGTCAATGGCTTTATTTAACTTGAATAAATTAAATTTTCACTAACAAATAAATGAGGTACTGTGTCTCTTATGAGATATAGATCCACACAGAAAAAAAAGAGCATTCTCTTGACTATTTTTCTGGCAACAACAAAAAAATCCTAAACATGGATGGCTTTCATATATGATTGTTTAAAAAAAAAAAAAAAATCTCCTTACAAAACTGAATTATGGGGCTTAACGTAGAAGCTAAATTAAATTTAGCCCACACATTAGAATGCTTTCCACTTAAACTTGTATTTCTGTCATTGCAGTGAGAAATGTAATGATGCCTGTGTGATTGCAATACTAACTTGATTAAGTTTTCCATCTGTGCTTAAACATAAAGTCAGATACTCTGGCTTGCTAGTACCATGCTTATGCTGTGAGTCAAAGGTATATTAGTCAAAGAGCGAGAGCTGTATATTTATCACATATACCTGGATTGACAGTACAGAAAAAAGGGTTTATTATTAATTGAGGAGCCTGACAGAAATGAGCTCGATTACTTTGCATTATATCTCATACAAGACCATGACAAAACCATCAAAACATGTTTTTTTAAATACTATATAAAAGTCAATAAACTCTTTGGAATAACCAAATACTCTTTAATTGTTTTTAATTTATGAAACTAACAGAGCACACATCCCTTTGCTCTTCTCTCTGGTTTAAGCACCACTGGTCTGGTGGTTGTTTTGTCACCTGACATTGAATTTATGAGGCTGATTAAAGGCCTCCTGCACTCATTTGCACTCTTTCTTCACTTGGTGCCACCGATGTGGATCTATATATGACACAACAAATCCTCAGTCATTTAGCTCGGTGTTGTGTTCCCAGACGGCTAAATCCCTGCAGAGATCGGTGGGATGTTTCAACCCCAGCAGCGACCTGACACTTTATTTAGATACTAAAGTTTGTCTTTCCTCTTTTGTTCATTTTGTATAAAATCACATGTACAGTTAGACCTGACTCTGGCACATACTAAATCACAAAGATTTGCTCTCTTCTTTAATCACTTAGATGTTGCTGAAGCAAATAGTTATGCCCCAAAAGTTTTCTGGGGTCTTGCAATAAATATGGAGCATTAATATTTATTGTGGGGAAAACAAATTCACAACTTGGATCTGCTAATGTTATATTTTCTCTGTAATCCCTCAGAAAATCTCTTCTATTCACACATAAATGAGGTAATGATTTATTGATCAGTCATTTTATCCTTACAGAAAAATACTTGTAGGGTTGTTGATTTGATTTACTGGGTGTGAGCACATGGATCGTTTTGGGATTTGTTCCTCCTCCTCCCAAAGGTTAATGACAATGTTCTCCCACTGTAATACCTCCAGCAGCTCGTCTAAATTAGTTTCCGCAAAAACTCCGAGTCTTAATAGCTTGGTTATTTCTCTGGTGTTCCCATTCACTAAGATGGAAAGAGGTTCCTGTAGTCCCGCTTATTGGATAACAGCTGGGCCCCTCTGTCTCTGGCTGCATTTATCTTACTAATTCTGTCTGTAGCAGGCGAGAACAGCTGATACGGTGGCACTCTGGCAGTTTGTACCCAGCACTCGGCTCCTAGAATACAGACCCAGAAGATTTTGGGTTGAGGAGGAAGGTTGAGGCTGGTTTTGTGGTGGCAGCTGAGGGAAAACTGTGTCTAACAATCCCCACTTTGTAATATTATTATTTGTCTATGCTAACTGCCAATGCCTTTGAATAGTTTTTTCACTTCAAAGACTTGCAGTCAGTGATTTTGCCCTGCATGAAAGTTTTTTTTCCGGGGTGATTGATCACACCATTGTTCAGACACAGCTGTCCACAACACCATGACGACAGATCTTTGTGGCAGAAGACATGTTGACAGGTCATCAGAAAAAGCACAGCTGTAAATAAAAATAATTACACCTGAATTGTATTTGGCTACATACTATATATATCCTGAATATGTGTGGTTACTTGCGTACACTCCGACGGTCACACACAATGCTGTTTCTGCCAGTATTTTTATATTACGAGTATAATCAGTCTACTGTTGTTTGGCACAAATGTAGGCAATAATAAAAAAAGAAGAAGCTGTAAATGTAAGCTCTAAACTTTCTAACCTGAGAGTATCAGACTCTTTTTCATGGTTTTTCCAACAATACTGCTTTAGATACAATTAAGGGCACAAAAAAAAAAAAATCAGTCACACCGACACTTCTGTATAGTCAGTTTAGCTTGAGGGTTTGCTGTGGGTAATTTGTTCATACATGTTCAGCCCTACGGTTTTTCTCATGCTTAAGCAGAATATGACGCCACACTGAAGTTTCTTTCATAACTAGCATTTAGTATATTGTCATTATACAGTATAGTCCAATCAACCATACAGTCTCATACAATATTTAAAATAAACTATTTATAAAAATCAGATATTAATTGGGTTGATCTGATTGGGATGCAGTCGCATTGATTGACTTGGAAATAATCAGAGGTGAATAGAGAATGCAAAAGGCTGTCTTAACTTCTCTTTTATTTCACTTCTATTATTTAATGTATTTAAATTGTTTGTTACTTTAAAAAAAAAAACATGATCCACATAAACACCAGGTTTTAAAATAAATATTTTTCATAATGTGGGGAGATCAGATGCTTTAACAGACCTTGCAGTTCCAGTGGAATCATGTGAAGGTACTCTGTATGATTTTCATGTGTATGAAAGGATCTCTTTCAAATGTCTAGTACAAGCCTCTCAGAAACCAGACAGTGTGCTAAGAAATGTAAGATATTTCTATAAATCAATTATGCCCACTGATTAGGACATAGCTTGGCCAGTATGTAACAGGGCAACTTCAAAATGTCTTAAAGTAAAGAAGTACAGTAATCCATTTTAGCATTTTTGTTGCTTTTGGAGGATTCACTGGCATTGAGTGCAGGTTGCAGATTGCAACTAATTACCTTTACCCACCTCTTACAAGCAAAAATCTACGGTGGCCTTTAGTAGACATAAAAGACCCTCTTTGAAGCTGGTGTTTCGTTTGTCTGTTGGGCCATCCTCAACTATTTTGATTCAACATGATAACGATACTTTGTTACAATTTTGAACCTACCAATACTGAACATGTCTTAAATTAGTGTGTGATTTTTCAAGACAGGCATCATTATTAGGGGGAAAAAACAGTCATTACACTTAGACAAATCACATGACACACACCAGTTCAATACAGTGTCCAACAAAACAAACTGAAATCTGTATTTCTCTTAAGCAGCTGAACATTAACACCTTTAGATGTGATTTAATGAGGGGCTGTTGTATTATATAGCCTTACTAAATCGGTTAAATATGTCTTAAATATGAGGATTAAACATGTTAAGTTTCTTCATACACATAATCTATATTTCATTAGATTCACATTTCACTGGGCCTGGAGGCCAAAGAATAGCAAACATAGCCCGGGAGCCACTAGTTCATCATATACATCATCACTTCCAGTCAGGTGGGCTTCAAGACGCCTTTCTGCCAACATAAACATCTAGTTTCATCAGCGTTGTAACTAGAGCCCTGCTCAGCTGCAGGGCTCTCAGCAGTCACTGGTGACAATATGAGGGGCGTGGGCCTAAAATGGAAGACATCCTGGTTATAGCAGCAGCAGATAGAGTGTTGACAAGTGCTAGTCTCGATTAATATGTCAAGCTGTCTTTGTGCTGATGAGAGGAAGGCAGCTTTGAAGCCCTTATTTACTATGGCCTGTAATTTTACATAATCAATTTTGTAATTTAAATTCAACCATTAAATGTACCAAATATAGACCAAGTAGTGAAAACATGCACCTCAGCTCTATCCAATTATCCTTCAGTCAGCTGTGTTACAGCAGGCTTGATGTAAAACATGGCTCTTAAAACAAAAAGCATGTGCTTGTCATTAAACCATCCTCTAATTAGATTGATTTGTTGTGGTTAAAAAAAAAGAAGCCATTGTGCACGTTGAATAAGATTGTAGAGATGGATGTGGAAGAAAAAGTCATCAGGCTGGTTGGTCATTTTCAAATCCTGATACTATCTTAACGACCTGGTAAGGCTTTTCTGTAAGGGATGCTCTGCCCCCTTGTGATGGGAAATTCAGTGTTTCAAGGGATTCATTTCTATGAAATAAACTGTGATCTTGGACTTCAGACTCCAGAACTATGTTTTGACTTCAGATAAAAGTATCCAGATCCTTTACTCAAGTGAAAGTACTAATAGAGTAATTTAAATACACTCCATTACAGGAGAAAATCTTTCATGAAAAGTACATATGCTTTGGCAGCAAAATGCACTTAAAGTATTAAAGTAATAGTGGTGGTTTGGTCCCTCTGAATGATATATTATTATATATGACATCATTAGGTTATTAATATTGAAGCATCAGTGTGTACGCATCAGGTTACTGCTGTAGCTGCTGCTGTGTGGAGCTGGTTTGAACAACTTTATATACAGTTTTATATCCAGGGACAGCAGATAAAACAAAGTTCTGATTTCTGTTAATTAACTTTTTTCTCATCTTTGATTTATGGTGAGATATTGTGTTATTTGGACATTTACTGAATGAAACCAGGTGAGAAGTTTAGAGGGAAAAATCTCTATTTGTTGGAGCTGTTAACAACTCAGACATCTGTACTGTGACCCTGACACTGCTTTTTGTAAGAGGTCTGAAGACAACCAGGTTGGAAACCACGAGTATAATATCTTTTTAAAAATGGTATCTTAAAATCTTGTTATGTTATCAAATCTTCATGTTAAAAGTAACTAAAGCTGTCAAGTATATGTGGTGAAGCAGAAAGTAAAACATTTCCCTCTGAAACAGTGGAGTGGAAGTTAAAGTAGCATCAAATGGAAAAACTCAAGTAAAGCACAAGTACCCAAAACTGACACTTAAGTACAGTTCTTGAATAAATCTACTTATTTATTTTACACCATTGTCATCTGACTGATACCATTTCAATCCCCCAAATCTCAGACGAGTGTAAGAAAACTTTTACAGGTGGACATTAATTTACTCCTCTTTCCATTGCAGTTGAAATAATTATTTAATTCGGTTTTGTATTTTGTGCAGCAATTTGTTCAACCTTTGTCGTATTTAAATGTCTTTTATCAATAAATCTGACTTGGTTTGACAATGTAGGAGTGAATCTGGCCGCATGGAGGCGCTGTGGAACAAGAAACAACAGAACAAATCTGCACAGGTGGATCTGGCCCAACGGAACTGTTGAATAGATAAAGACTGCACATTCAACTTTAGTGTGAATGGGAGGTTATGGCTTTGAGAGCTGTGTGTCATGAGCTGAACGTAAATCCAGTCTGATTTACGAGTGCAAGGTTCAGTGACAGATACAATTTTATTTTATATTCATGTTTATAACATAACAACTTTATAATATATAACAAAAGCAACAGAAAAATACTTACCAAACAAGCAAGCTTCCA
This sequence comes from Brachyistius frenatus, assembly GCF_029030835.1. Classification (NCBI taxonomy): domain Eukaryota; kingdom Metazoa; phylum Chordata; class Actinopteri; family Embiotocidae; genus Brachyistius; species Brachyistius frenatus. Next base: position 354,012 of record NW_027210669.1, on the reverse strand, counting down.
CTTTTGTGTTTTCTTAAACTATTTTTTATTTCTTAGATTTGATTTCATTGACAAACCATCCTGATACAAACTGACTTAGAACTTTAAATTTGATCTGACAAAAGGAAATATTAGATAATAAATATGACTGCCCAAATTCTGTCTGTGCTCTAATATCCCATTAAAGATCTGAACAATAAAAAAATCAGATTCAAGACATAATTTCTTTTTGAATGATGCACAAGTATTACATCAATAGATAACCTGAGAAATAAAAAAAAAAGAAGACATTGAACACTAATCCAGTCAGAAAATATCTGCTTTTTCTTGATACCAAAAATGTAAGATGTAAAACTCAACCTTCTACCATGTAACCAGTCCCTCGCTGTTTCAGCACACATGCAATCATACCATTATACTGTATTTCATGTGAATCTTACAAACATGGAAAATGATTTATTTTACTTCTGCTAAACTCTGTGATTATAAACTTTCAGTGTTGTTGATGTGAGCTGGTTTAACATCTTGAAGAAATATTACAATCTATTGTATCTCTTTCATCTCGACATCTATTTTTATATTTGTCTTACACTCATAGTGCAATCTGCTGAGTTGACTCTTTACTCAGCTCACAAAGCTCATTTCTTTAGTTCAAGCTTTGAATTTGTTGGGTTTTTTTTGTGTCTTATTTTACAAAACACTTTTTTGCAGATATTATCTATATATGTATATAGTAGAAACCCAAACAAAGGGAAGTTTTATGACTTCACTTATCAATACATCTATTTTGGTACTTCTCTTTGTTGTTATGCCATTTGAATTTCCCTGCATTCTTGTCTTGTGTCTTGTGTCTTGTGTTTTGTGAACGGGAGTATCTAGATAAAACCAGGCTGCTTCTTTGTGACTAATGTTGTGATTTTGTCGTGCAGTGTGGGATGTTGCAAAATTCTGTAAATAGCACATGTTAAATGAGTGTTAAAACTCCCCGTATGCCCAGAAAACAGAAGGTTAGAAAACGACCACAACAAACCCATTTATCTGAATAAATACATTTTACTGAGTAATTTGACAAACAGTTTAGTAATTCCAACATTTAAGCCTTTTAGTGAATGCCCGACCAGAGACTTTCTGGTTTGTGTATAAAATGAGAGAGTTACTGCACTAAGCACTGCTGAATTCATGAATGAGATGAATTTCTTGTGTCAAAGAGAGACCAAGTTCACGAGACTGAGCTCACAATAATCCCTTGTATTATAAAATCATTTAGGCCTATATTCGAATAAGACAAACATTGAAAAAAAGAAAATAAAGTATTTTTCCTATTATCATCGCCAAGAGGCGATATAGTCCCCTATAATTTGTTCCTTTTTCTCTGGCGTTGTCCTGTATTAGTCCCGGTGTTGGTGACGTCACCAACGGGACCGGCGATCAAGCAAACCGAAAATATCAGGATCACACCGGAAATGCAAGGATGTTCCTTCAACATTAAAGTTGTATTACCGCTTTAATAACTGCAAGGGAGAAAAATGCCATTTTCAGTAAATGGCACAACATAGGAGGACAAAAACTTATATTAATATAGAAGTAAAAAAAACGACAAATAACAATGAATAAAAACAAAATTATTAGCCTACTAAAAATAATTAATAGATTGTAAATAAATGACTACATTAGGACATTATTTGTTTCCCCCCTTATTTGTTATGTTACAACATCAGAACCAAAATTGTGCAAATTCATAAAAAAAAGGTGCTTTATTAATAAAATGTGAAATTTTGTTAAGTATTTTAAATATTTTCAATAGTTAAAACTAGCTCCAACAATGAATTACAGACAATTGTCTACACTTACATCTGTAATAAAAAACAAAAAACAATGGAAGGCTGTATTTTTAAATGATAAAAAACACTAACAGGACATGACTTTGAATCACATATGCAAAAAAAAAAAAACAACAAAAAAAAAACTTACAAAAAAATATCTGTTGATATTTGTTGAAAATCTTATCCTATTCTGTGTTTTGTTTTATTTGTTTAATTAATTAATGATATTTTATTCAGTCTACTTTTCTTTGGCAGAAAAATGCTCAACATCATTGATATTATCCTGCCGGCATAATGCACATTTTATTTTTAGTACTTTGAGTGAAGCATAGGCTTAGTTTGTATGTATTTTGTATTTTTGTTTATGGGTCTTTTACTCACCTACTTCACTGTGTCTTTTTTGTAAGTTTTACACAATTCCTTGACTTGTACCACAAACATAAGAGGCCTATTTTTTAAAAAAAAATTTATAGGCTACTTATTCTCCTCACAGCCTACTTAATACTTATATTTTAATACTGATATGACTCACGTAATTTCTGAATTTTAGCAACCCAATGTCTTTTTTTGTTTTTTTGTTAGTGCAATGTGGAGCTAAATGCCACCACAGAAATGCTATTATTTAACATCGTGACAGCTACTCAAACCCTGTTTTATTTTGAAATATGAGAACGGAAATGATCAGTTCATCCTGGCCAATTTGATAGGAGTGATTGAGGTGGAGGCAGTCAGCCTGCGACGGAAAAACAAGCGAGGATAGGTCGAACAGTACATGCTCAGTCCATGTTTTAAAAGAAAGAAAAAAATAGTGAAACAGGAGAATATGTGGATGTAAACGTTATTGTTATTATTATTGTTTTTTGTAGCTTTCACGCGGGCTTAGTTACTTCTTGTTTTGGCACGCGGCTTCTCATTTTGGCGTGTTGAGCGTGGCGCTGTTTGCCCCTTTCGCACTGGAGTGAACACTAAGGTAAGCCTGCAAACACAAATGAACTGTGTAAGTTGGTGCAGTTGTCCGGCTACTTTGCCCTCTCCAGCGCCGTTTAAACGACTCGTTGTGCTTCATTTGCTCGTGATGAATTTAATTACAAACAGTCGCAAAAGTTGGGACAGAAATGGGAGCTCGCTCGTGTCACTTTCTGGATTTGACGCTGGGTCTTTGTCCACTCAGATGTTGGTGTAACTGGACGTGTGCTGGAGCCTCGGTTTACCTCGCGTTTCTGAGTGTTACATTGAAATATCGCACTTTGTGTGGCTCAAATTTTCCTTCTTACAACCAAAACAAGCGCTTTTAATTTATCCACTTTACCATTTCGCAGTTTTTGTTCGGGGCCACTTCTTAAAGGCCTGGAAGCGTAGGCTACCACGGGCAGGTCTGTAGACATCTCAGTCATCTGTTCTGTTTGAGTAATTTTCTGCATTTACACTCTTTATTTACTTATTTGAAAAGGGCATTTCCTAAATTTGTCATTAATACGGTGCACTGCGCGTGTCAGAGCTCCAATTTAAAGACGCGATAGCTGACACAATGAACCTACATTTTGCCAAAACACCATAGATTGGTCGACCGGTGCCACATGCCGAGCTTGTCAATGTGTCTAGTGGCTTTTCATGGTAACTGCACCCTGCATCCTTCTCACAAATCCCAGCAGATAATAGGATGCATTGTCTTTCTTGCTGGTTTGGAGTAGTAAGTTATTTGTCCAAAAAAATATTGGTTATTTTGGGGGAAACGGGGAGAAATTCTCCCGTGGTGTATTGCATTGTAAAGATTGAGGTTACTTGAAGGCAGAGGCAACAGTTTCTGATGAAGGTACACTCTCATGACACACCTATTCTGCAGACACACCCACTGCTCAGGGCACCGTGTTGTGCAAAGTCTAGGACAAGGTTCACTCAGCAATGACGGGTATGTGGAAGGCAAATGCAATAATGGACTGCTCGGCCTGTACTACCGAAACTTCCTTCAATTAGATCATATCTTAAGGCAAAGAACACAAATCTAAATACTTTGCATTTTTACGATGTTAGAAACCTGACTATAACTAGAGAGGCGGTTACTGACTGGATAATACAAAGCATTACATAAAACATAGTTATTGACTCAGTTGCTGTATATACGTGCAAATTGAAGCCATGCCTCTACTCCACCACATTTCAGAGGAAAATAATGTTTATTTCTTTGTACTACTTTATCTGAAAGCTGAAGTTCTTTTCAAGTTATGTCTTCCCATTTTAAGTAAATTCCAGAAGGGCTATTATAGATCATGGTTATTGAGTGGTGGTTCAGTTCAAACTTGTACCCAGAGTGACACAATAAATTGATCGACAGAAAATTAATCAACAAGAGCTGTGATTGTTGATTGATTTTATTTTATTTTTTAACATTTTTTTTCAAGGAAAAACCCAAGAAATCGTTGAGATTCCAGCTTCTCTCGGTCAATATTTGACCTCTGTGATCGTAAGCTGAATATTATAAATGTTTTAACTATCAGACAAAAGAAGCAATATTGACATAGAAACTTGGGGTTTGAGAAGACCAGCACATTATAAAGAAAGCAATGTAATTAATAATCATAATAGTAGGTACTTGTAGCCCTTCTCTGTGCTTGTATTTATGTGGCTTCACAATACGTTTCAGTCATATGTATGTATTCAAGATGTAAAATATTTATTAGTTACTTCTCGTAAATGTTAAACACCCTGGAAGTCAATTGTGAAACCAGGAATCCTTTACTGCTTCTTGAAAGAAAATTAGATGTGAAAAGATGTCTTAAACAGATGTTATTCAGGCAACATTTCTTAAATGGCACAGAATCACTTCATAATGTACTTGCTGTATTCTGGTTAGGAAGTGTCTCCAAGAAGAACAGTTTATTTAAAAATCCATCCAGTGTGATATTTAACAAGTAAAATCCATTTGGAATCATTATTTTTAATTGTTGCCAACAACATGTTTAAAGATAAGCAAATCTAGCAGTTATATAGAGCTAAACACTCAATTGACTAGTCAGCTGATAAAAAAAAATACATTTTTTTTTTCAGGAAATAACCCAAACTCTCAGGATCATAATGTTTAATTCAAGCGATTACTGCTCTTCTCGCTTTAATCTCTTTGTAAACTGAATATTTTGTTTTTATCAATGTTAACTGCAAACATCGAGACATTTTGAAACATCAACTGGGGCTTTAGTGATTTGTAATTCACATGTTTTACTAGTTTTTCATATTTTATTGCGTGAGTGCTATGGAGAAAATAACTTCTTGATGAATTAATAATACAAAAAACAGAAAAAGATACAGGACACATCTTGTAGGTTTGTCCCTGAGAGGACTGATAGAGGAGTCTTTTCCAAATGAGACACTCTGAATTGCCTCGGAGACTGAAACTGATGGTGCGTACAGGCAGCTGTCACCAATTAATAAAGTCAAAGAGTTTGAAAGTTAAAACCACATCCAGTAGTAGGCCAGGTCCAGTAGATTTCTAATTCCAAAGTATACGATACAACACATCCGAGTGCATCATTTAGTGACAACTTGGGGCTTCAGTGATAGATTTATTCTCGTGGTTACACATGGCAGTATTTCAGGCTGGTGTTCGGTCCTTTAAGTCTAAAAAGTTAAGCTTGAAAATTGTGACAACTGTAACATCTGTAAAGTCATCCTGACTAGTCCCGTGTAAATATTGTTTTGTTTTAGCCCTGATTCACAATGACCAAATGTATTTCTTCTCTTTCAGTTGTTGACTTTTTTTTATCGTCAGACTACCACACACATTTGTCAGTTGAGCCACATCTTTACAGATGAGATAATGATCCAAATCCTCTTTCTACTGTATGTTTGATTGCACACTTATGAGCCGAGACTAATTACTTTGCTTGTTTTTCTCTCACATGCTTAATGGGCCTAAAATGTCCTCGCACACACGGCAAGTGATTCGATGTCACAGGGTGCCGACACTGTTTTGTTCCTCTGTTGTTTTGATTACGAGCTGGAGGAAAACGATTACGTTCTGAACAAGAAATATTTAGCTGTTTAAAAACGTACTAATTTATTCAATATAAACTAGACATTGCCTTTCTCTAAAATGTGAGTGGGTTTATTTCTGAAGCCAGCACCACATATATGAACTTCATGTAATGATATGAAATATTTATAAATTTAATTGTCTATGATAATTAAACAATTAAAAAAAATGTATGCTCTAATAATGTAATTGGAAGTTAAATAAATTAAGATATTAATTTCAGGCGCCCTTGAGATATTTCTTTTTATTTGAAAATGCATGCTGTGAGAACTGGGTTTTAAAGTGAATTGCATCATCCTCTAAATTTTATGACCCATATTACATGGTCGGTCTCCAGGAAAGTGAATTTGTATGTTGTTTTATACATGAAATCCATCCTTTGAGATCTCTGTGTCCTCAGCTGCATATTTTCCATTTCTGTGTGCACATCCTAAACAAAATAACAGAACTTTATTCCCAGCAGTGTTTTTCAGGAAGCTACAGTGTAGCAGCGGAAAACATTCAGGGAAAAGAGGTCATTTTTAAAATTTTTATTTTGGCTTTGTGGAAAGCATAATGTTCCTTTTAGGAAATCCTAAACTGGACGGAAGAAGGAATTAATAGTTGGAGGCACAGATGGGCAGTCCGGAGACACGGAGAGATACTCATGAAGAGCATCATGTTGGCAGCAAGATAAAGGCCATCCCATTGTCATTGTAATCATGTGTAATCTGGGGAATGGGCAGCCATTAACCTGACAGGGCATATAGTTATGACAATGGACCCCCTCTCTCTCTGACCCCGTGACCTATGACAAGGATTTATGCCGCCATTAAGCTGACACGTATGTCAAACATTGCACAGTGTGTGTGGCCTCGTCACTGAAATGCAATCTTTTTTTTTGTTTACGCTGTTTGTTTTTGGAATTTATATATATATTCCTGTTGTCATTATAATTTCCGTCTGACCACATCACTTCAATGCATCAGTGTTATGATTTCAAGTCACATGGTTGCCATGGAGTCAGCGATGAAAGTGCCTGTTGGTCCACCACTTGTGTGAACTTTCAAAACAAGCGACATTCCCAACAGCTTTGGCCATTTGTGTTTATGTTACCATGCTAACAAGCTAAAGTAGGATGGTGGTTTTGACAAACATGTAATCGTCACCATTTTGAGCACTTTAGAAAGCTGATATAAGCTTTTTTACAGCCTCACAAAGCAGCCAGGATACATTTCCTGTGTTGTTTTATATGAAAATTGCCCAGAGATGCCCATGTATCTCTTTTAGTTGTAATTTACATTTAAGTTTCTTCGTGACTTTACTTTCGGCTTCTTCTCAGTAGTTCAGTGTTTCAGTTGTCTGTCATGAGCTTATCTTTTGTTCATTTAGTTTGTTTATTTTCTCCTTCTTGTCCTTAATCTCCATCGTCGCCTCTCTCCGCTGCCACTGGGCTTGAGTTCCTAATTCATGCCCAACAACTGATCTGACAGTCTGTTGGCTTCAGTGTCCTTGTGTCACGACTGGGCATTGGGCCTAATCCTGCTCTGGGACGGGTGGGGGGTGGGGGGAGGCAGGAAGGCAGGGAAGGGAAAGAGCAAGAGTTAGGGAGGAAGTGGGGGACTGTGAGTGTGTAAATCTGGTTACAGTGGTACGGTATCTCAGTTTCACAGAACCGCAGCTACACTTTGTAATCCATGGATGGGTCATGATGATGTTCAGGCCTGACATGGTGTAAGAGGTGATCAGAGAAGTTAAGGAGTTTGGGAATTTGAAACAAGATGATGAAGGAAATGCAAGAATGTGGGCGTGAAGGACATATTATTTTGTAAACAGACTAAATGGATTGATAAATTGATTAAATTGGCAGGTTTTCCTAATTAAGTGAATAATACTGAAGATATGAGATTTAATGAGTCGCAGGCTGTAAGCCTTCTGAGGTCTTCGGGTAGATATCTTGCAGATTGTACATTCAGCTCCGCCTAACTCAACACAGAAACGGAACCTTAAATTCTTAAACATGGAGAGCTACTCGTTAGATAGTAATCAAGGGTCAATGGCTCCCCCACACTTTCCTTTAGTGTGAGGGGTTCATATTACATGGCAGAAAATTGCTACTTGGGCCATGAAGAGAGACAGAGTGAAGGTGAAACCCAACACTTTTAGTGGGAGAGTTTAAAGTGTGGACAAAAGTTCAGGACTTTTGGTGATTCTACACAAAAAGTAAAAAATATCAGAGCTGCGGCGATTAGCTTATAATTAGGAAAATGCATGATGAGCAGAAAAATTAATCAACCTTAATCTTGGCAATCAGAATCATTTTCCAAGCTAAAACATCAAAACGTGATCATGAAGCAATTTAAATGCAAAAAAATATATTTTCTGGGAACTTGTAATGGACATTTTATTTTGACTACCTTTTAATATTTTAAAGTACAAACCATTTCTCAATTAATCAAGAAAATAATTTAAAGTGACAAGTCAGGCTTTTTCTTTCCTGATTTAGGGGAAACCCAAAGTCAAAGTAACAATACTGAACGCTGATACTGATAATGAAGGGAAAATGTAGTTTATGACATTGTGACTTTACAATTCATCAGCCTCAGTGTTGATCTTATCACAGTAGCTGTGGCAAATGATGATTGGTGCTGATTCTACCCTTCCTGTCCTCAGAAACAGCTTCCCTCAGCTCAGTTACATATTTCTACATGTCTTTACAAAACTTTATCTGTGTGTGACAGATGAAAAATAAAAACTCAACGTTGTAGCTCCTCCGTCGTGTTTCTACCATCAGTTGTTCATCATTTTTTTGTTAATAAGGTTTAACGTATGGTTTCATGACCTGTTCTCCTTCATCGAGTTGTGTGAAATATGTAAGAAAAATGGGTTCTGTAACATCTGAAAAAGTACATCTCTCATACACCTTAAATGAACAGAGCAGACAGACACTATTTAATATGGATTAATGATGTTTGGATGATAACTGCTTCATTTGATACAGTCTCTATCTCTGTTGAATCAGTACTGATCATCCTGCCAAAAGGCAGCAGACTAATTAAAATGAAAATGATCATTTAGATGCTTCAAAAATATTATTAATCAGAGAAGAAACCATACCCTTCACCCCTCGCGTTCATGCTTCGCAAGTGTTTGGATTACTAGCAATAAAACGGCATCAGCATCTTCTTGTTCAGATGACTTGCATTGTTAAAAAACATGTAAAAAAGTTGTGAAATAAAGAGAAGGTTGCAGCGAATGCATCACTTGGGACTCTATGAGTCATGAAAAGACCTAAGCTATTGTTTGTGAGTTGTTGTTTTCTGCAGGGCTTCGACAGGCCCTTCATGCTCTAATTGATTTAATTAAGTGGACGTTTTCCCCTTTGGCTGTACTGATGCTCAAACCAAAAGCAAGCAGACAAGCATTGAATTATCTCACACAGAGCACAAGGGCTTTACTTATCTGTATTTCACAGAATGATCCAAGTTCCCCTCGGAGCATCGCAGCCCACGTTACATCCATCCCTCCGTGGTTCAGCCTCATTAACAAGCGCTCATCATTCCTTTGGATGCTCCGAAACGCACCAACCCGCGAGTAAACATTAGGATTCACATTTGTGAAGTGTTTCTGCGAACAGATGAAGTGTTCTGCATGCTGCTCACATTTTGTGATGGGCAGACATGCAAACAGGTTTTCTCCATTTCTATGACAACCTTGTCTTTTCAGTTATTTAAATGTCAATTTAAGTTCAAAGAAAACCATGTACCTCTGCATAAATTAGATCATTTTATGCCTGCGTTTTAAGAGATCTTGTGAAAATCTCTCTATTTCCTACTTATTCCCCCTGTTTAATCCCAATTACTTCTGCACTGTTAAGTTTAATGCTGGCCTGAGGGGAAGGTGCACAAAGACCTGTGACACATTAATGGCCGAATATTGTGTTTCCTGCTGTTACTTGCCAGCCGTGAACATCACCAAGGAGTGGCATGTAGGTGATTCACACTATCCTTTCGGTTTCTCAGTGTGCAGGCACCACAACGTACCATTTACTTCCATTTCTAAAGCAACATGCCACTTTCACAGGTAAAAAATAAAAATTCTAACATCGCAGCCCAGTCAGGAATTTGCTGATAAATATCAAGTAAATATTTAACACATTGACATTTTTCTGGTTAATATTTTTCAAGTCGGCTGTACTCATAGTATTATTTGTCAGAAAAAAATAAAAAAATTTAACACCATATAATGAGTGAACTGCATGCTTTGTAAGACAACACGAAGACAAACAAAATGATTAGAGTCAGTTGAGCTTTCATTCATCTTTCATTGTTTTAAACTCATCTGCCTAATATTTAGAATCAGGGTTTCAAGGTGTAAGAAGCAAGTGCCTTGTGAAGAGTAATGTGTGCTAACTAATCATGTTATTCAGCCTGTCAGATACAACGTTGAGTATCATTAGTGCATCTAATATTTGGACTGTAGTCACAGGTTTTGCATTTTGTATTTAGGGCTGAGTACCGAACTTCAGTACTGTCATGGCACCGACAGAATTGGAAAATGCCCTGTCATTCAATAGCAAATTTCAATACCTACGCTGAATCTACACCGACATGTTTTTGTTTCAAAACGCATAACTTTTGCTCCATTTACACACGGGCAAATCTCATCTGTGTCGATGAGCAAAAGCAGTTTATTGCCTCTATTTGGGCGACCCGCCCTCACAGGGACAATCACTCTGTTTCAGCTTACGTAGCTTTAATCTTATACTAGAATATTTTATTTTCAAACTGATTTTTTTTTTGCCACACACCCAAGTTGTTCTGCAGTGACCGGAGGTTTCTCGGTGTGCTGCTGGCCAGCTAGCGTCTACTGATAGCACGTGAGCCGTTTTTAAGGGACAGCGATAAATTGTGTCAAGCGAGAGCTCCCATGTGAGGTGTTTCAGGAACGTTGAGAAATTGTAGCATCTGGTAATAACTGGCATCTGAGGTGTTACACGTGTTAATTGCAGCAGCAAAACACAATCTGGTTACGCTCTCCCCCTCTAAACTGCATGAAAACTCAAGATTTGTAACCCGATATGTAATGCAATTGTCCTTGTCTTAAAATAGGTTTTTATATAACTGGTATTGAAAAAAAGTACCGTTGCGAGTATGAAAAATCTTTGACCTTCTTTAAGGCATGGATCAGTGAAACAAGCTGGTTTTGCAATTTGTTTGATTTGAAATAATGCTCACTCTCAGCTCTCTGTGGTCCGGAAGCCTCGGGTTTAGACACCGTGCGCATGCACTGGATGGCCGTTCGATTCACTCAAATCAAAGTATTGTATTTCCATCATTATGACAATCCCTTAAGAGTGAGTTCATTGGTAACTTGTGACCCAAGTCTGCGTAGAAAATTAGGTGTGTGAGTCTAAGTAATTCCTCACAGGATGATTGAGAAATTTGGGATTGAGGGAAGTCACCACACAACACGGAGAGAAACTAGGAGCGCACAAATAGGTAGTGCGTTTGCTGGAACATGCATTATGGGAGGGATTATATGGATAGAGTTCAGCTATAGTGAAAACCTGCCACCAGCTCCGCAGCTCCTACAATGCAGGAGCTCAGCATTGTTGTCAGAATTACACAATGAACAAGACAAGACACATCACAGAGCAGCCAGCTGATTGCAGCTGCATATCTTGTAGTGTGCAGAGCTCTGAACTGTCAGGTCTTCTGGTACTTACTATCTGAATTTTTTTTCAATGTTTCATCACTGTGTGCAGCCTTGCATGAAAACCCTGAGTATTACAAACTGCTGAGGCTGATAAGCCTTTAAATTAGGGCTGGACAATCAATTGATTAATCAATATTTTGACTTAACTGACCAAATTTTATGTCAGTATGCTAAACATATTGTTCTACCTCTCTAATAGTGTCGCTACTGAATGTTTTTAACCTGTGAAATAATTACAAAACAAGTGTAGTGTCGAAGCTATAAATGGCATTTTTGTCTTGAATTTCTTTTCCCAAGCTCGTATCTCGGCTCGCATCTCGGCTCGTATCTCGGCTCGTATCTCAGCTCATATCTTGGCTCGCATCTCGGCTCGTATCTCGGCTCGTATCACAGCGTTGGTTCATGAATTAAAGAACTGCATTAACTGTCCTTGAAGAGATTGTTTAACAACAAGTATAAGCCATGTGACAGCCTGTCTGAACTTCAGTCAAAATTAGTCACACCAACCATCTGGAGCAACAGTTTAGATAATCATGACGGATGGTTCACAGCTCACGAAATCTGTACAAGGACTGATTAATGTGTCAGAAACAACCGCTTCATTTAGATATTTCTGCTCTACATATCTTTCCATATGTTAAGGTAGACTATAATGTGGAATCACCACATCATGTCATTTTTAACCCCAGCCCCATTATGTTGTCGTGTATTTGTCCTGTAATGTGCTGCTGCGTGCTTGGGAGTTTATTCAGTTGCTGAATGAAGCAATATGATAGGCCTTCTCTAATCCATTTGTGCCCTTTCCTTCTCTCTCTTATTCTCGCACACGGACACGGACGTGGACACGGACACACGGCTGCAGCTGAAGGAAATCCTGCTTTATTTATGAGATGTATAGCTCCGAATGCCACCGGGTTCTCCTGAGAATTCAATACTGCACACACTGTATTTGCCCTGCTGAGTGTCTCTGTCTTGCTCTCACATGCACACCATCATATACACTCGCTACGGGGCATCTATTTGCTATATTGGCTGTTTTGGCTTGGCAGAACTACAGTTCGTTTGAACGTGACCGTGGCAGTGCATGGAGAGCTGCGGGCTGATGTTTGCTGAGTTCGGTGCTTTACTGTTTTATGTGGAACCAGTGATATCATCTGCATGTCAGAGAAGCAGAAATACCATCCTACGCTCAGGCCACACTAAAGCACTGTAAAAAGCTATTCATACAAGTTAGAGATGTCACTAAAATTGTTCCTCTGTCTGCCTTGTGTTGGAGTGGCTGTTGGAAAACACTCGTGGATAAATTTTAGGTCTGAAATCAAAGAGAAGAAAAGATCTGTGAGACATCCGGACACTAAATAAGCTGTTGTCGATGTTTGTAATAGCAGTGTCACGTTGTTTTCACACTGTCATTTGACAGAATGTAGTATGGGTTAATTGTATTGATGGAACCTATGGGAATTATCACCACAATCTACAGCTGTCCTTTGGCATCACAGAGCTGTATATTGAATTTCAGCTCATTGTTTTGCTGTCCAGTTGCAACTTTACTGTCATTGTTCACTCTCACTGCTGCAGTTGCAGCTGTTTTTAGTGTCAAATCTCTACCACCTCCTGAGGAAGTATGTTTAGAGACCAAAACCGAGCTAAAAGAGAAGGAATGTTTTACTTACGTTGTGGCCTGAAACACAGTTGCTGAATATGTGAATGAACAACTTTTTGACAAGTTCATCATGTCAGCGTAAGCAATTTGTACAGTTTTAAGTCTTTGTAGTGTTAGAAAAATACAATACTTTGCATGTATATGTATCTTACACTGTCATTTTAAAACATCAATACAGCATCAAGTATGTCATTATTTTATTTTTTTTTACAAATAACTTGGCATTAGTTAAGTTATTCTGTTTCAAAAGCAAGAATCAACCTGTTTTTTGTTGTTGTTGTTTTTTTAAATAGAAAAACATGTATTAAAATATGACCTTAAAATGTTGAATCTGAAAGTGTTTCCAGGAAATAATCTTGCTCACTTTCTTGCCAAACATTGGCAGAGAAAATCCTGGAGTCCTGTCATCACTGACCTGTGAAAGTCACTGAAACCACTCAAGAAGTAGTCTGGCACGTACCCCCTTACAAACATAACCTGATGTTTTTACACAAGATGTAATGTGTTAAATATTAACCTAAGAGTTGCTGGTACCTGGGGATTTTTTTTTTTTCCTTTGCACAGAGCCAGGCGAGCTGCTTTCCTCTATTTCAGGCCTTATATACAAAGCTAATTGGCTGCTGGCTGTAGCTCCATATTTAACTGATGCTGCTGGTAGTGGTATCAATCATTTCCTCTCTAAGCATACAAATACAAATATTCCCTCTTATAAACGGAAATTACAAATTGAAATGATTAACAGATTGTAATTGTTTGTAATTTTCTGACTTTCCAAATGGACCAAACATCCCCAATTTAAAACATTTCTCCTGAGACGAGATAGATTTGGAAGTATATAAAGGATAAAAATCTTCCACTCACTTTCCTTTTGTAGTCATTCCTTATACTCATACCTGTAACTGTTTTCAATATGCTGAATGCCATTAAAGAGGTTCATTTCTTCTCCAGGGATTTAGAAAAAGGCCGTTCGTGAAGCTATGAATGAGCGAAAGCGTTCAGCGATCTAATTCGGTGTTCTAGTTGGCTAATGTTGAAACATGACTACCAAGAACTGACAAGTACATGGTCCACATTTTCGCAAGACTTTTTTTGAGGACTGCTTCAGTGTTACTTCGCATTGCTTTTTAATAACTTTGGTGTTGCTTTGCTGTGTTACTCTGACCCTTGGAGAAAAGCTGAGCTCTATTACAATGCAGCATCATGTACTATAGCAAACCAACAATGGTTTTAACTGTAGTGAGAGTCTGTGCACTCTCAGCTGCGGCCACTCGGGTACAAGTCGATACCATTGCATTTAGAAAGAAAACTAGAGGAGCTGGTTCATCAGGACTCACACGGCCGAGAGAGACTGTAGCTCTGATTAAGATTGCAGTCTCGGGATGACAGTCACTGTAGCTGTCGTCATGTCTGTGACATATTTGTTTTTACTGGTTGTAACACTATACGTGCAGCGGTTGTGTTCACGCAGTGACGGCTTTGCTGGCTGAGCGTTGTTGATGTTACTGTATTCCAGAGCTCCTTCTGTGTCAGTGGCACATCTGTCATAGAAGAGCAGCAGATTTGAATAGCGACAGCTGTAACAATCTATAGCACCGTAGACTGAACCGCCGCCGCTGAAGTCTGAACAATAACAATGTATCCCGTAACGGCTTCACCCGGCACAGGCAGGCGGAGCAGCTGCAGCTGAGCTCACAGCCAGCAGCTGGATACTGTTGGAGATCAGCTTTTAAAACAAATGAATAATTAGCAGTAAATCCATCACATTAAGTGTCATTAAACACGTGTTCTTTTTTTCCTGTTTAGTCACTGTTGAACTTTACTCCCATCTAATGCATTTTTTCCAATTCATATGTATTGGGCCCAATCTCATCTCATCTCATCATCTCAGGATGCTTTATACATAAGACTGTACAATGTTATAGAGAGAAGCACAATAATTCAACAATTCCAACATAAGTAACTTCCCACATGAAAAACTATCCATCTAAAACACTGAGTAGAAGAGGGTGAGACAGAAGCTATTGCTAACTGCTAAGCCAGTACACCAGAAATAAAATGTTAACTATAAAATCAGGTGCTTTAGTAGAGCAATTATATGTTGGAATTTAAAATCAAATTTCTGTACAGAGAGACTCGGTGTTGGTAAGCTAAGAATTATGAGACAAGCTAAATCCTTGAAAAGCAGCGCAGTACAGTGCGATGGCAACAGGAAGTGACACAATACACTTACCGTGACATCAGACACGACACGTAGAATCCAGGCTTAGCATGTATGGTATTTAGTAGGACAAATGCTCCATCTCACAATGCTAATGAAAGGGGAAAAGTCATTTATAGATTTGCCATGTGACTTGGATCCACTCCAAAGTTGAATGGAATTGAATTGAATGATGCATCCTTCCACCAAGTTTCACGAATATTGGGCTTGTAGTTTTTCTGTAATCCTGCCGACAAGCAAACCAACAAAGAAAATGCACCCAAAAAATGTCCCTAATAGAGGTGATGATTCACACATTTTATTTTGTGTCATCTTGGTTTGTGCCACTATTTTTTTTTTTTTATTTTTTTTTTTTATAAATAGCCACCGTGATTGTCCACTCAACAGTTGACTAAGTAAATGGCCTGAGCAAACCATCCACATACAGTATGCACTTGGGGGATTTCTGTTCAAGGCGTTCCAACAGGTCCTTCTGCATTATTATTGCTACATCAGTCTGTTCTCTCTAGGGAGCCTCAAGGTAGCATCTGATCAAAGAGAATAATTTAGGTCTGTAGCCAAGGGAGAAGCAGAAAGAAAACCAATGGAGCTGAAGGTACAAAGAGAAGGTGAAGCTCAAGCTGGAATAAAGTCAACAGTGGTTTGTGTTACAAGAGGAAGAAGTAGAAGAGAGTTTCAGAGGACCACAGTATGTCTGTACTGTGCTCTTGTTTCTGCATGAATTAACCTGATTGTACAACACAGACTTTCACAACTTGTCCCGGGTGTACGTGGTTTTAAAATGAAGTTGGCAGCCCTTTGGGTCATTGGGAGTATATTTCCTGCATATTTATCACTTATGAGGCACATAATGAGTTGACTAGAGGATGCAAATATTGCACACAACTGACATAGCTTGTTTTGTTCACCTCCCAGGTTACCTCATTAAAAAAAAAATATCCCCGCCTGCCATTTTTTTCGATTGCAAGTATCCGTGTACGTAAACGTATATGATTGCCCGTATGGAATTAAAGAGTGAGATGTTTGAGAGTAAAACCCCTTACTTTCGTCTGAAGTCGTCTTTTTTCACAAGTACTTTGTTTTTTATGTTTCATTCTTCTCTATGATCCGTGAATATACATGTTCCCGAAATAACACCAACACTGAGGTCTGGGAAATCCAGAGTAGCTGGGGTGTTGTGTTTGACGTTACAGTTGAATTGTTAAGGTGTCATTTTTCACCTTTCTAGCAACACAATTAATTTTTTATCTGATTTCCCTCCTCCGGGTTATGGTGGTGGCATAAATTTAAATACCTGAGCAAATAAAGCCCAAACATTCTCCATGGCTATAAACCACAAGCGATAGTCAGAAAAATACATTTCTTGTGGCTCGTGTGTCCCAGCTTGTGGTGCGTAGAGTTTACACTTCAATAGAGAGTGAAATTAGACCTTTGGACTCATCTTTTAAAGTGTTGGGTCTCTAGTTTAAACTTTTCTTTTGAAGGACACCCTTTTTAGGAAAGAACTTGGTTAATGTCTCTTATAGTACTGATAGGCTATGCACCGCAGATTAAATGGCTGCAGGAGAGGTAACAGGAAATCAATAGTCATCAGATAATCTCAGTTCAACACACAGGAGTGTGTTAAGAAGTGACGGCTTGTTGAATCTGACCCTGCAGTTGTTCAGCTTGCTTAAACATAATAACTGAAAGGACTATAATGCTGTGCTCTAAATCATTGATAGTCATTGTTCTGTGATTTGTTAACTGCATGTTCACATCAACACACCACTTCAGGAAGCCAAAATTTTACTTTTATTTGAATGAGGACTAGATCTCGGAGAGGCTGATTTGTCTCTGAGTAATAAGATAAAAAACAGAATAGTTTTTTTGTTTCCTAAAATGAGGAAACGTCCTGATTAGTTTAGTGTGACGTAGTTTGCTAATGGTTTCTCTACTCTTGTGTAATGCCTGAGTTCGCTGCAAACCTCTGCATGATTCTTGATAATCGCTTTACAGCAATGGTCAGACATTGTGGCATTTGACATTGATTTGAGGGAGGGCAGTTGTGTGCACATTGAATTCTGCATTATATCTGGTGTTTCTTTAAAGGAACAGACAGAATCTGCACCTTCTTTGTCACCTAGTTTGACCTATTTTATAAAATGAGCCACACTCAAATACGCATTTTTAATTTTGCCTTAAAATTAAGGAGCCATACATTAAATTTGTCTAAATAAACAATAAATAACTGACTATTCACTATTTCAATACCAAGTCCTATTTTAGCCCAACATTGTCATTTTTGTACAGCACAACAATCAACTTGGATCTTTTTGCTAAAGCGCATAATTAGCACATTGTTTGTTTATATCGTGACTAATTATGTCCCTTATTTCATGTGATTACTTCATAATTAAGTCTCCTCTGGAAAAATGAACTAAATAAAGAAGATATTCTGTTGAGACGAATTGTCTTATTTACACGTCAACATTTCCTGACTGCTGCAGCTGTTGTCAGCTTCAGTAAGAAGTGGTTTGGACAGCTGGCACCTGTTCAGTTTTTGCATCTTGTGTTTAATTTTCCGATGAGATTTGACCCCAGAAAAATTCCAATATTGCTGTATTTTCCTTCACAACCCCACGACGAGAATGCAGCATATTCATACCCTGGATATTTATAGCATCACTTGTACATGTAAATACATTTTATCTTACCGCTGAGTGCTTCTGTCAGATTAACTCTGGTTTCCTATTTGACTTTATCGACTATATGGAGTGTTAGAAAAGCTGAAATACACGGCTTGTTTGTTCTCGGAGCATTCTGTCTATCTGATTTCACAAACTGCTCACACCCAACGAAGGGAAGTTTCCAGGCCAATAAGACACAGCAGTGTGGAATTGTTTCTCGCCTGCGGCCTCAAGCTGCTCAATACGGCACAGAGCATCACTTGTTTTCTGCATGTCCTGCAGCACATTTTTTTGGATGTTCTTGTTACATTCACGGCTGCCGCTGTGTCTCCTCATGTTTTGACAGCACATAGACTTTAAAGGCTTGGTGAGAGAGATAACAATAATACAGCTTATTTGGAAGAGGCATGTGGTTGTCGTATAAAAATAGCGCGTCCTCATGGGTATTTTTACGTTAGTCGTTGGCCTTTGAATAAAAATCAATAATCTGTTGTTGCCTTCATTCTGTCCACTTACTCTTATGTATTTAGTTGTGAGCATTGATGTTACCATCTGTTTCTGTAGTCAGACAACAGAATGAGCATAAAATAGTGATTTTTATGGTGCATTATTACTATTTAATTGGGTGATCCATATTTCCTGAGTCATTGCAAGTTTTACAAAACTGCCCAACTTGTTTCCAAATTGTTCAACCACATCACACATAACCACTTTTAATCATGTGACCAAAGCTCCAAAGTTGAGGAATCATGTGGTTTAAGGGATGGGATATAGCTTTATTGACATTGGGGGGGGGGGGGGGCGAGTAATACATGAGGGGAATTGAAAGGACAAGTAGTTGCCTTGTTTACATTTATCCCCCAATCAATATTGCATCATTTCACAAACACTTTCGTCACCCACTCTACACTCTGTGGATCATTTTCAGATGTATCCAACAGGAAGACTTTTTTTGTTTGTTTTTTTTGTTGGAAAGCTTGGTGTTTAGAATGTATGTACGCAGGGAGACGATCCTTGGAGACATGCTTTAAGAAGAGGGGTTAGAAAAACAAACTCAGATTTACAGGATGTAGTACAGTTAGTTTCAAAACAGTTCTGTAGCTTAAAGCCACTGCCATATCTCCTCACACACACACACACACACCTCTTATTTCCCTTCATTGCGCTCTCTCTCTCTCTTGCTGGCTCTGGCTCTGTCACAGACACAAACACCATCACCTCAGGTGGTTCTCTGTCTCCTCCGATCGAGGGAAAACATCGTCATTGTACATCAAAGCTGCGTTCACTACATTTGCCCCGCTGTGCTTTACAGTGCTTGCCTTTTGTTGTTCTGCCAGGAGACATGGATACTAGACTGAGTTAAAAATAGAGACGTTCTTTCCCTTATATGAGCCATGGTGGCAAAAAAATTGATTAAAAAAAAAATATGATTCTAACAGGTAATGGCTTTAAGTGGAAAGAGGCTGCATACAGAGAATTGAGTTATACAATTTGCAGAAAACAAGCTGCTCGGTTGGGGAGTCTCATCATGTGTTTTTAAACAGCATGGAGGTGCGCAAAGTGAACAAACCCTGCACTGTTATGGAAGGAGGTAAAGTAGGCATCAAGGAGCAGAGAAAACAACCCGAGTTTGAAGTCGGCTATTTATGCCTGAAGAGAGGGAGGGAAAAAGAGGAATTTAGTAAGAGCTCAATGCAGTAGGGATTCGGTGTTGTTTATCATCTTTCGGTGCAATGATTATGATGGAATAATGATATAAAATTAACATGATGCACTGCTCAGTGCCTAAATTAGGAAGATACTGATTAAAACAGCAACCAACATAATGTGATCTTTAACGAAGAAGCGACCAGAGCTTGATGCTGAAGGAGGTAATGCATCAGTACCTACCATCTGTGTGCACAGATAGCGTGTGATGCAGGGACTGAATACGAGAGGTGATGCACAGTCATACTCTACTGTAATGCCACGTTTCTGCAGTTGAACTAAGGTGTTAAATTCATATTTCTGTTATTATAACACTCGACACATAAAACAAGTTGTTCTAAAAATGATTTTTGAGGACACTCATGAAGATGTGGTGCTCTCCTTTTCTCCTGTGTCTACAATGTAGGTTTTGCAGAGGAGAAGCTGATCCGTTTGTAAAGAAATATCAAAAATTGAAGAGTGCAGGGATAAAAGTCAAATTATTCAGGGAAGGACCCTGTCAGTGGAAAAAGGGACCACCCAGTGATTGTTGTCATGGAGATTGACTCAACAATGTTGGTGCTACACAGGAGAGGAGGGCTGAAGTGATGACATAAAATGAAAGTGACATGTGAAAAATTGCTTGTAAAGGGAGTATCCAGTTAAAGAAAGGAGGGAATTCCACGTTTCTGTCATCAGCTTTTCAGACTAGTTAAGATTTAAGGCATTTTGGTGTGAATGTGCAAAATTCCTGCTTCAGTGGCCACGTGAGTGAACTGGAGTAAACTTTGTTATATATACATTAAATAGGGGAAAGAAACTGACTCAGTACAATGAGGCAACTTAATTGTTTTGGTCTGTAAAATATCAGAAAATGGTGTCTTCAGAGGTGTCTTTATGTTGCTTGTCTTTTTCAGTCAATAATCTAAAATCTAAAGATAATCAATTTGGAATATTATAAGACAAAGAAAAGCAGAAAATACTCACAACTGAGGGGCTGGAGTTTTTGGCCTTTCAGTTTAAAGTGAATGGAATACATTAGAAAAAAAAAAAATTAATCAATCAGCAAAATGTTGAGCAAAATCAGCTCAACATTAGGCTACTCCAAATGCATCCTAATGACATGAAAATATTTGTATCTTGTGGGAGCAACATATTTTTTTGTGCACCTAAGTTATTTATCTAAAAGGATCATGTAATGTAAAAAGATGCTCAAGGTTTTTATTGCCTAAATATGTAAATTTTCAGTACTATTGGCACTACTATAGTTTAGGTCCTCATACTAAATAAAATGTAATTTCTTTTCAGTTCCCAGGTGGTAAATCTTTTCCAAACACAAGCAGGAGTACAATAATTTTGAAAATAATTGAATTTAGGTAATCCTGACTCCCACCAAAAAAGTTAGTTGGAAGCTTTTAAAACTGACACGCTTCATTTTGTACCTCAACGGTTTTGATGATGTTTGATCACCAGCCCGAACCAGTACTTCTAATGCTAATATACATTAGCCTCGAAAAAACGTTAAAGATACTGCTTGTTTTATTGGCACTATGTCGAATGATTTAATTCTTCTAATACAAGGTTGTAATACGAGTTCACACGCTGGATGTAATTTAGTGCTTTCGTGAACTTCTGTCTTTTGTGAAATCGTCTGACATCTGTTTCAGCTCGTGAGAACAGTCAGGTGCTTTTGTGCAATGTGCAGTAAAAATGTTACTTTCTTAACTCTGCTTCGAGGTTTCTGTGTGCACTTTACCCAAATAAACTCAATATATGAACTTGTGCTCACTGCATCACTTTGTTTGTATCAACAAAAATCGATTTCCCCTGCGGCTCTTGTGTGAACCTTTTTTAAAGTCTGAGAAAATAAACCCGATGATATCCTCATTATGAGGGCATTGAACAGTTAAGTGAGGCCAAATGAAATATGCCACTGAGTTGCATTGTGGGAACTGAAGGATCTTGTGTCGGTACTAAAAGTGAGAATATCAACAAACAGTATTATTCCTTTTAAAACTTAAGGTCAAACCACCATTTATTTGCCATTAGTTTGGAAAACATTTGTTGCTGTACATGTCTGCTTTTCATAAAACAGAGCTGGATTTGTTCTGGATGTTCCTGCTCTCCTGGTATCGATTGTGCTTTGTAGCTTTGAGTCGGGTGAAGAAGAATCCTCTGTCGTCAAACGTGTCGTCATATGGTGCGGTGATGGCAGACCTGGCTCTATTTGTGTGGTCTGAGTGTGCCTTCTTCCCAGTCCTATTTTGAGCCAACAGCGAGAAGCACTCTTGGTGTTGTGTTTTAGCTGTCCTTGAGTGGTTTGACTTTTGGGATTTCTTTTCTGCATTTAATGGCATCCATGTGTATGGCACCCATTTTGTCCCCTGAAACTGAAGAGGAGATATCACCTGCTTCATGGCAGTGAAGCAGATGAGCTCATGTCATATACCACTCCCTCTGTTTAAGGCCTGTGAGCCTGTGAGAGACAGAAAATGTCCCGTATGTGTGTGGGTGACAGGCTGAAAGCTTGTTAGGGGAGTAAAAATCCCAACGTAGCTGTCAGTCTTGTGTTTTTTGGCTTGTTAAACGAGGGAGAATTGTGGCAGCAGCAGCAGCTGTACATGTGGAAAACATCTAATTCTCCTCTGGCCCGGTTTTGTTGTTCGAGACAAATCATTCTGTGAAGACGACCATTAAGCCTCTTTAAATCACAGAGCTTTGTCCAGAGTGGCTCTAACAGTGAGTCTGGCTTCTTCTTGCTTCAGTCTGTTCAGTTTGCTCCAAATGCTTCCGACACTGATTGCCAATAGGGAGTAAAACAGTCCTCCTTCCTGTGAGAAGCAACTACTGCAAACAGTGCAGAGTGGAGGGGGAAGTGGAAATGTTCTCCCATTGGCTGAATTTGGGCTCTCTTTGACCTGAATGCCAAACACAGAAAGCTCTGCCAGACGTTTTTTTTTTCTTTAAACATCCCCGCTTTTTTTTTATAATCCTCTTTTACTTTGCCTCTCTCTTTGTGTGCTGTTGAAAGAGCCTCCAAATGCCCCCCCCCCCCACCACCCCTCAGTGAAGTACTAGGCTCAGCAGTCTGTCTGTCGCTCATCTTTCCTCTTTTAACTCTCTTCTACAGGAATAGGGGGGTCACAAGGAGCATGAGCTCTCAAGCTTTTCTTTTTTAGACCCACTGCCTCCCAAATTGGTTTGTTTTCTTTTGTGTATCCTTCTATGTGCTCTCACAGGAAAACACGTTTCTTTTTTTTTTTTTTTTTTTTCAACCACCTGTCTGTTTGTGAACCATATCAAGGAAAGCATTTAATGGCTCTGATTAAATGACAAGTGAATCATGATTTTTTTCTTCTTCTCTTCAGTGGATCCAGTTTTCACCCACAGTTGACTTGCAGATTAGTTTCTGTATCTCTTTGGCCCATTAATTGTGATGTGGGCATCCGAATGAGCAGCGAAACAGCTGCCATTCTGACGTGATTGCCCATAGAGGAGGAAGGACTTGATTTGGAGTGACATTGCCATCCCTCTGCCTAATGAGCAAGGATGTCATGGGCACAGAAATTGGTACCTTGGATGGGGGTGAGGTGAAGTACTCACACAAGAATGGGAAAATTTAAATCACATTTTTCTGCCAATTAACATACAGCCACTTGAACAGAGGTTGTGGGAGGTTTAGTAATACGATTTTTGTGTGTGTGTGTGTCTTTTACACTCAAATTACTGGTGCTATTTAAACCAGCTGGGGCATTTGTCTGTTCAGTTCAGGTCATTTAAACTGATGAGTTTGGACTGAACTTTAGATCTGTGACCCCTTGAAAAGTTGGGCCTTTGCCCTTTTCCAACAAACTATTATGCAGTTTGTTTATTGTGTGAAGAGTAACGTAGACCAGCCACAGGATCTATATGATAGTAGATCCATGATTTCAGAAGCTAAACCAGTATTATATCCATCCTTCGTTGAACTGTCAAGGAAGTGAATTTATAAGAAATGTATGTACATGTTTAAGAGGTGACACGTTTGGTGAGTATGCAGGCCGTATAAGAACTGGGATGTTTTCCAGGATTTCTGTACAGATTCTTGCAACATGGAGCCGAGCATTATCATGCTGCAACATGAGGTGAAGGTGGTGGACCTCAGGATCTCATCACAATATCCCTGTGCATTCAATAAAATGAAATGCACATTGTTCGATGCCACCCTCTTCATAATGTTGAAATGCACTCGGATGATCATCCCTGAGACGGTTTCTGACAGTTTGTGCAGAAATTCTTTGGGTGCCATTGTTGAAGCCAACTATTGCATCAGCTGTCTGATTGGTCTTGTAGGTTGCCGGATGTGGAAGTCCTGGGCTGGCATCTTTAGACATTGTCTGTGGTTTGGAGGCTGTTTGGAAGTACTGCCAAATTCCCAGAAATGATGCTGGAGAGGGCTTATGGTTGTGAAATGAGCATTCAATTAACAGACAACAGCTCTGGTGAACATTTCTCCAGGCAGCATGCCAATGGCACGCTCAAAAGATTTGTGACCTTTTGTTGCTCAATAAAACTGCACATTTATAGAGAACCCTTTTATTGGGAACAGTCCAAGATACACCTGTGCAATAATCATGCTGTTTCATCAGCATGTGCCATACTTGTGAATCTGATGGATTATCTTGGCAAAATGCTCACTAAAACAAGCTTTAACAAATTTGTGAACAAACTTTAAGATAAATACATATATGTATATATATATGTATATACATGTGCCGGCACATTATCAGACCATATGAGTTCATGTTTTAAGATCTCTGTCTTGGTGAGGTGTGCATGAGTGCAATAATAACTGGTGTGCAGAGGAGGAAAATGAAGATGGAAGAGATTCCCAAGCGAAGGCCATATTTAATGCCACTGAGTACTTGTAATCTGCTTTAAATTCCAATCTCTCGGAGCCATCCGTCCACACCAAGAGGAATAAATGTAATAAAATGAGAGGAAAGAGGTAGTCGGGTCTAATCCAGCAGCTAATGCCTGCGGTGCATAAAGACCACAGTACAGCATACCTCTGGTCTCCTGGAAGAGTTGACGTCACCATTCCTCCTGTCACCATCTTGTCATAAATCTGCCCTTCCACTTCTATTTCCTTCCCCTCTCCCAAGAATCACAGCTGCTGCTTTATTGTCTCTTCCTAAGTGTCAAACTGAGACCTTCCATTTTCTTCCATCTGATGTCTTTGTTGCTGCAGTAAAAGCTGTCACATCCTGGAAAGTTGAGTAATGTAACTTATGGTGAACTTGACATTAACTCTCACAGCGTTGCACAACACTCCTCCTCCTCCTCCTCCTCTTCTTCTTCTTCTGCTGTCCCTGTCCCAGCCTGCGAAGAAATCCAGTTTGACAGCTTTAGTGACGGCAAGCAGAGGCACATTCACAAATGTAAAGCTTTACTGTACAAACTGTTGCACTTGGATTTTTTTTTTGCTGCTTCTTGTCAAGATAGAAAGAAGCAATTGAAGCCGTGACACACAACCCCGCTTGTGGTTGCGCCTCTAACACCGAGAAGGTATTCCGTCCTGGCTGCCCCTGCTGTGGTCGTGGCCTAATTGAAGCAGAATTGAATCTTCAACTGGAAAAGCAGCCTTCTGCCTTAGAGTGCTCCCATTTGCATTTCACAAAATGTAGCCTACACAGAAGATCTCCATCGTTCCAGCAGTAATGGAATAATTTTTATATGGTCTAATTTGTGCAGCTACACTTCTCATGAGTCATAATTCCCTTTTGTGGTTGCGCTTTATCTGCGCTCTGCCCTCTCATTAACGAATAAAATGTAAATGATCAGAGGAGGAAGGGAATATACAATCCCTGCGCATTTTACATGCTCCTGAGCTTTTTCCTTTGTGTCCAGTCTGTGTAAACTTCTGTGCTGTTGAACACATATTCTCACCCACATTCTTCCTCATACATCCAACCAGTGGACCAAGGGTTTTCCCGTTTAACTGTTTAACTCAGCAGGGGTTTTCATTGGAAACAGTGCATTATCTATAAATGACTTAACTTGTTACCATGATTAAACAGCTCTTTAAAAAATTGTGTAAGAGGTTTTTAACTGTCAGTTTTGGCTCCTGAAGGGTGCTGCTGCTATAAACCAGAGTCTCACAATAGCCACTGACAGAACTGCATGAGATTAGATATTAAACAGTTTTATTTCATTACTTTGGCTGAGTAATTGCTGACACAAAAGTTTTATAGTATTACTTCAAACATTCATTCTGTGTCTTTTAACTCACCCTCATCTTCAAAAAGCTTCTTTTATTTATTCTAGTGATCTTGTTTCCAGCTGTAGTCTGCTAACTTGGCGGTGAGCTAAATATAAACTGGATTGCTCAGATGGTTCTCATACTGTGAGATGGCTTTCATCGCAGAAAGAGGTTTTTCACAGACCAGGAATGAATGAAATTACATCAAATGCTCTTTATCCCTTCATGCATATTCCCAGAAAGCTTGTTTGGCTATTTCGTGAGCAGTTCCTCCGCAGTGAAGGTGGTCGAGCAAACTCGCGTCAAATGACCTTTTCTGAAGCCAAGTGAAATAGAGCATGTAATCGCTCACTGTCTGTCTAAAAAAAACGAATAGGCAAGGTGTGTTTGTGTGTGCGTGCAAGAGGGGGGATGTGGAATGAGCACATGCATTTATTTTGTGTGTTTGTGCTGCTTTCTACCGTAGAAGCCTGTTCAGATGTGCTTTTTGGGGGTGAGGGTTTTTGGAGCTGCTGTTATCGTCCTGGAATCTTGGTGTTTTGTGGTTTCTTCTGCAGGTGCGTGCTGTGATTGGGACTCCTCTGGCTTTTGTAATTGCTGGTGATCATGTGTGTTGCTGTTTGAGCTGTTGAAATAATCGCCATGCAGTTTTAGTGCCAGTTCAGTCACTGAATATTACCACAAACATTTGTCAGATTTAGCTTTGGTTATGCAATGTAACCTTGTGATAAACTGGCAACCTGTGCAGGGTATATCTGGTCTAATGTGTGAGCTGGGATGAGCAGTTTAAAATTTGCGTGCTCGGATGAATGTGGATTATTTTGTAATGACTTCTCACTTCTCACTTGTCGCTTGAGCTGAGCCGTACATGTACACCTCAGAATTACCCTGTGCTTGAGAAATAAAACACGTATATCAATGTCTTATAATAGGTTTATTTTGCAGTCTTGTTCAAATCCATCAGTGTTCATAATTTGGAAAGCTAAATCCTTGTTTAATAAGGAACCAAAGCACAACTTTGTGTTTTTTATATTTTGAAATGTGAATCAGCTCATGGTTCCAGTCAGAAACTCATTCAAACACAATCATTAAATCATTTTAATTCATGAAAGTGCCTCTGATCAACCTCTCTGCCCCCTAGTGGTCATTTGAAGGTGTGGTCATGTCTACAAACGGCTCATGGAACCAAGATGTCACTAGTTTTTGTTTTATCTTTATCTGGGGACAAATTGTTGCTACCCCAATAATCACGCTGAAGCTGCTGTATACTGTTTGTTGGTGTTCCTCGGCTCATCCCTGCTCCCTTCTTCTTCTCCGCAGGGGGACTCCATGAAAGATGACAGAGGAGGTGATTGTTGTAGCCAAGTGGGACTACACGGCCCAGCAGGACCAGGAACTTGACATCCGTAAAAATGAGCGTCTCTTCCTGCTGGACGACTCGAAGACCTGGTGGCGCGTCCGCAACGCCGCCAACCAAACGGGGTACGTGCCGTCGAACTACGTGGAGCGCAAGAACAGCCTGAAGAAAGGCTCGCTGGTGAAGAACATCAAAGACACGCTGGGTAAGAAGACTAGTTGCTCGCTGCTTTGAAGCCAAAGGGTCGACCGTTTGTACAAGTTGTCACTGTTGGAAGATTATTTTCAGTAAAAGCAGACAATCTCTTCACTTCCTTGTTGATGCTCTGTGCTCCCCGGTGGAGATACGATGCAGCGTTAAACAGTGGTGTCTGTCTGTCTGTCTGTCTGTGTGTGTCTCTGTGTGTCTCTGTGTGTCTCTGTGTGTCTGTGTCTCTGTGTGTCTGTGTGTGTGAGGCTGAATCCTCTCCTCTTTTTGTGTCTTGGCTGGGATCTGTCACTGTGCACTCCAGGGATCCTCTGGAGTTGGCTGCTGCTCTCAGCTGTCATCACGCTGTCTCAGTCGCCAGCCATGACCTGAATATATTAGACTTCGTATGGATTTATAGCTATCAACTTATGAGAAGGATTGAGTTGCAGATAGTATGAATGGATGGAGCTTAAGAGCTGTTTACATTCTCAAATTGGGCTACAAAAAAAATAAAATAAATAACACTCAAAACATAAAGGAGGCCTTCTGCTCTTATAGCTTCCTAAAAAAAAGTAATAACTATGAAAAAATGAAAATGTAATAGCTTGATCAAAAAGATTTATATGCACCAAATGTAATTTATTAAGGTCTCCTTATTTTGCCATGTAGTTACACAATAGACAACACATTTGTCTCTGCATCAAAGCATTTTTGTTTTTTTTACATCGCAATCGACGAGTAAAATGAGACCAACATGTAATTTAGAGTACATTTGAAATTAGGC
Organism: Brachyistius frenatus; assembly: GCF_029030835.1. Taxonomy (NCBI): domain Eukaryota; kingdom Metazoa; phylum Chordata; class Actinopteri; family Embiotocidae; genus Brachyistius; species Brachyistius frenatus. The sequence goes on along the minus strand of NW_027210669.1, from coordinate 325,679 downwards.
TGACTTCTTTTAAAAACAAGCTTAATAAAACTACCAAACAGATTGTTACACGTCACAGACATTTTATACCCTAAAGCCAAACCGCTCAATACTTGAGTATTGATTGAACTGTGTCCGTTAGCATCGAGTATTGAGGATTTTCAAACAAAACACAACCAACAACTACCGAAAGGAAATATAGCAACGAGGCTTTAACTGCACAGACAGATTAACAGCGATTTGAAGATGTCACCTTGCGCTTTGGAAAAATTGCAATGAGCAATTGTCATTATTTTGTTTATATCTTATGAGTCAAATGATTCGTTTTAAAAAAAAAAAAAAAAAAAATCACCTGCCTCTTCCTTATTTTGACATTAATAACATGATGATTTATACATGCCTCTTTAGTCAGCAGATGATCTGATATGAACGTACACACACTCTTTTGGGAGCTTATACGTCACCTTGTGCAGAAAAGCGGAGCATTACAGCGGCACAGTGGGAGTGTGTATGACACACAAAGCTTGCACACGTCTGTTAGCAGTGGCTTTAACCTTTTTCAGTATTTTGCGATGATTTTTTATTTTTCTTATTTTATTGGCGCAGCTGTTTGGAGGAAATTTCCCCTCGGGGATTAATAAAGTGTATAAAATTAAAAATTAAAAAAAAAAAAAAAAAAACTCAGAATTTTCAGCTACAGCTTCAGAACACACGCTGTCATGTCTTGTCAGGCGCCATGAAATTGGCTTATTTTATTACGACTGATAGTTAGACAAATCATCTCATTACCAGCTCCTAATAGATATTAGCCGTTCCAGCAACATGTGATCTAATTTATTTGAACAATGTTTTGAATTTGGAGGTAGTGGCTCAAAATGATTTGGGATATTAAAGCTTCTAATCACCCACAGAGCTCTGTTGCCTTTGTGTAGCCATTAAGTACAAATGTCACAAACGTGGCTCCAAGAAAGCGTGAAGCATGCTCGACAAATGAGATGACATCAGTTACAGGTTTGTGCTGCGGTACGGTGGAAGTCAGAATTTGAAAATGACCAGCTCGCTGCTCTCTCTCTCGTAGCAGGAAAAAGAGCCGCAGGCAGAGCGGCTCTGAAATTCATCTGTTTTGACAGTTTAAGCATGAGATACCTTTTTTTTTTTTTTTTTTTTTTTTTTGTCCGAGTGGCAGGGAGAGAGAGAAAGACCGCTACGGGGAGAAAAGAGAAACATCGGGTGGAAATTCTAACAAGACAGAATGATCAAGAAGTGTAATTGTAATAAAGAATAGTGACTGTGTGGTCATATTTACAGTTGATGGGATGAGAGAATAGAACGAGGGATGAAGGGTCTAATGTGCTGATTCCTCTCCACTCGATGGATACCAGCCCTCGGGGAAACTTTATGTGGGCCACGGTGGCACAGCCTGCCACTGTCACCCTGACTAGGTTCACTGCGTGCAGAGAGCACATGTACTTCAATACTGCTCCCATCAGCTCATGTCTGTCACCGTAGGCCTCTGCGTTTCTGTGATCAGTAGTTTGATTAGTGGAGAAATCAGCCGCCTAATGGTTGTCCTGCAATGATGAATCACCTCTCTGTCCCCTGACTCAGTTACATATCGACCACCACATTATGGCCTCGTTCCATTTCAGTCTAAGTAGCGTGCTTTCCAGCCGGTAGCTCTTTAGTGTTAAAAGCCTGAGAAAATCCAATAGGCGTGAACACTTTCATGATGAGGTGATGAGCAATAGGTGAGGTCAGCGGCTAATGGAACTCCCTCACACACTTGAATGGAGGATCTGATTGGCTGAGAGCTTGATTACTTCATCCCCTCCGTCGGCTGGCTCTTTTTCTCTCTTTTTTTAATCTCTTCAGTAAGTCCAGAGTGTGATTTATGAATCATGAGGATCGTCTATAATTATTATTATCTCCCGCTTCTCCTCTTTATTTGCTGCGCTTTGGTGCGGTTGTATCATCGACAAGCATGTCGGCAGAATTGAACTACAAATGGCTGCATGCTGCTTTCTGGCCCAGTTTCTCTCTCAGGAAATAAAAACAGTCATGGATGAAAGAATTCAATGAGGATCCCACTCATTGCTCAAACTGGGGCAGTATTCACCAGTGTGACATTTCCGTTTGTTCGAGTTTCGTCCACCTGAGTTTTCACAGTGCACATCTGCTGCCATCAGTGAGAGTGTGCGTGGGCGAATATGAGGCTGTGTAAAGCAGGTCAGATCAAAAGGCAGTGTACTTTCTCATGAACATATTTTTTTGTGTTGAGTTAAAAAGCCCATTTTCCTGCTCAAACAAGCCTCAAATGGAGGCGAAAAACATGCAGAGCTCTATTATGTTTTTTTTTTTGCAGTATTTCAGTCAGAAAGCTTCTAATAAGAGTTCAGATTTCTACTGGAGCCACCAAAAACCTCAGTCTATAAATGGTCTTAATCATCAGTTCTCAACTGGTCTAACCTCAGGATCCACATTTTTTTCTTAGTCGTTAAGTCATGACCCAAATATTTAAACTTTTTTTTTTTTTAACCCATTCAAAATTATTTTACAAAAAAAATTGTGCAATAAAACACAATGCCTTCATGCACTGATAAAAACATTGGGAGAAAATTAAGAGGTAGGCTTACTATCAACTGAAAGCATTTATGCTTTTCAAACCATTTAAATTGTTTTAAGAATCTACATTATATAGATCTTATATAATCCTAAACATGTTATTAAATACCTGAATGAGGGCTAATTACTGCTCTGTTGTGGTTGTTCCTTTCATCACAGCGCTGGCAGTAAACGGATACTGTACGCACGCCGCATCAAGGAAAACTAACTATGTTGCTCCGCAGCAGAAGTTCTGCACACATCTGTGAGCCACTTTTAAGTCACAACCCACCAGGTGAAAACCACTGATCTATATAGAAAATGTCAGACATTAGGGCTTTTTTTTTTTTTTTTTCTTCTTCTTCTTAATGTTTATGCATGTACATATACTTTAAGTATTTTGTGTTAAGAATGAGTTATTTGTGGGATGTTCTAGTGAGCTAAAACCCTATTAGGACAGAATTAACTCTCCAGTGGGTAGAGGGGGGAAATCCTCTACCCACTGGAAATCCCCCCCCCTCCACCCGCTGGAGAGTTAATTCTGTCCTAATAGGGTTTTTAATTCTGGAGAGTTAATTGTTAGAGGTGCATTTCCTGTGAATAAATCCACTTTTCTTCAGCATGAAGGTAATCCAGTTATAGCTGTACATCCACGGTTACATTATAAATAGGAACTACTAACAGCTAAGCTGCCATAGTTGGCGTACCCTAATTTAGACAAAATGTAAACAAATATAAGCTGAAAAAGGATCTTTAAAGAGAATCAGTGAGTCTCTGACTGTATGTCCATGGCTGGCTGCAGGCTGCTGCTGCTCACTTGTAGATTATGTCCGTCTAACATTTCCATTTAACTCACATTTGTCTCCTCAAGGTTTTTCCATGTTATACACGGTAACCTGCAGACCCCGTGGCTCTTACATTACGAACAGAGTAACACTGCTAAGGAGTTATTTAAAAGGCCACGCAGTGTAGCTCACCTGTGATTCACTCTTAAATAACACCACTTGGAGACACAGTGCTAATACTTCAGCGGTAGGTCAGGTTGTGCTTTTTGATTGCTACACGCACTCACCTGTGTGGGGTATTGTGTGGACTCATTAAAATACAGTAGCTTTCCCACTGCCCTCCACCGTAAGCAATCGAGTGAAGCAATATGCTGCAACATGCAGACACAGCGGCTCTCATCAACTCACTTCCCTCTGAGTTGAAGTCCTCTGGGCTCGAAACTCGAGTCTCCTTTCACGAGATGAAGAGGTAGGTGAAATTTGGGAGTGAATGTGTGGGTGGAGAGAATATAGCCTGCTGCTGCTCTAACCAGCAGGCCAGTGCCTTGAAGTGGAAATGAGTGAAGAAGAAAGGTGTGTGTGTGTGTGTGTGTGTGTGTGTGTGTGTGTGTGTGTGTGTGTGTGTGTGTGTGTGTGTGTGTGTGTGTGTGTGTGTGTGTGTGTGTGTGTGTGTGTGTGTGTGCGTGCTGGTGTTTTTTGCATGGTTCCTCGTTCGCTGCTCTCCTGTGTGTCCCTCCCACCTCCCCCCCAATCCTATGGCAGTGACAGTCTATTTTATATTTTCTGAGGGAGCACCTGAAGTAGGCCCAAGAGTCAGGCTTTTGTCCCACGCATACTTTTCTCACACGCATACATATTCGCAGCTATCTGATATGGAGGATGCACACTGCTATCCATAAACATGATGTGCTTGTTATTCCCCTCTCATCCTCCCTCTTTGCGTTTTTGTCAGCTGTGGCCTCTGAAGTGCTTGGTCTAGTGTGTGTGTGTGTGTGTGTGTGTGTGTGTGTGTGTGTGTGTGTGTGTGTGTGTGTGTGTGTGTGTGTGTGTGTGTGTGTGTGTGTGTGTGTGCGTGTGTGTGTGTGTGTGAGAGAAACAGCTGCCAAGGGACCCTCCGTCTCTCTTCACCCCCTCTCCTCTCCCGCTCTTTCTGCCAACAAGTTTCATGCCACTCTGTCTGAACCCGGCGTTTTTCAAAACAATGTAAATGTTCTATTTAGCGGTGACATGGCTGTGGCGGCATCAGCTCGCTCTGTGGCACAAAACTGGGTGATTAGCTGTCAAGAAACTCGCCTCAATCATTAGTGGCACACACGAGCATCTGCTGACACCAGACACAAACTGTCAAGTAAAACGATGTTTATCATTAGTATTTTAACACGAGCTTGAGTAAAGAGGGGACCTCCTTGGTTATGTTCAGCTGAGAGACTTTAGAAACTTACGGTCTCACTGAAGTGTACAAACACGTCTAAAGACTCGTCTTTGAAAAGCACACGAGTGGAAAAGTCAGAGACAGGTAAGACAGGGGCTGACTTTGATCCTGGATCTGCCTGTCATTATCAAGCCCATGGTGCCTGTTCCACTTTTCATTCCCTGTCTGCACCATCTATTTTCAGCCTTTTTCATTTATATAGATGTGTATACGGTGTGTGGATGATGTCGACAGAATACCAAGTAGATAATGAGCTCTCCTTTCATTTGGTGTGAGTAGGAAGGACATGTGGCGCTCTGCGCAAGTGGATGAGTACCTCTGTGTTAATTCTATTATCAGGCGTATCAATCTGTCCTTCACCACTGAGGTTTCTCATAAGATATCCTGTATCATCAATTTCTAAAGTAGTTTTGGAGCTTCTGATGCTTCTCCGGGTCCATTGAGTGCAACTTGCATCCTCAATTAGTTTCCTGCTGACCTTAACTGCCTCCTCTCCCCGAGGAGGCTTTCTACAACCTACTTCCAGTCATCGCAGCCTCCCACCGCTGCTCTGATACCAGCATTCATTAGTGTTTGGATTGTTGTTTCAATCTTTAAAGCATCTTTAATCAATATTTCTATATTAACAATGGGTCAAAAAACTTCCTGTGTAAAAGGAGGTTGTTTGTTGGTACGAACCTACTGAACTAAACACTACACTTTGCGTTTTACCTCGATTTTACAGTGTTTAGTGTCTTTGAGCTCATTTTGATTTTTTTTTCTGGCCAACAGGTTAATAGTTCTGGTTCAGTCTTACGTTTTTCATCAGGAGTTAACAGACGGCGACCTACAAGGAATGGATTGTGATTTTCAAATTATTGCAAAGTCCTTAAAAAATAACCAAAATTGACCTTGTTTTTACCGATGCCAGTAGGTGGCAGTAGTGCACCTAAAAGCTGTTTGCCCACGGTTATTAAACGTGGAAAGAAGGAGAAAAATAACACATTACTACGAGGTGCCTATAAAAACGTGTGTCACTGAGGTTAGATGCTGCGGTACGCAGCCTTTAAATAGTGGTCGAATAGTTCTGAGAATATCGAGCAGTATTTTTGCTTGAAATTCCCGTCACTTGCACAGCACCAGACAGGAAGACAGGGAATATTGTACTTATAATCATGTTTCCAAATGAATACTTACATTGCTCTTTGTCTGCTTGCATGTTTGCCATGAAATGACACGAGGAAAAACCAATCTGGTTCTCCATCTGTGTCACCGTTGAATTCTGTTTTCTGTTCATGCGTGCAGGTTTGGGAAAAACGAAGAGGAAGACGAGTGCCCGTGATGCGTCCCCAACGCCGAGCTCAGACACGGAGTACCCCTCCAACGGCAGCGGGGGCGGAGGTGGGGGGGGAGGCGCCGCGGAGAGAATCTACGACCTCAACATCCCCGCTGTGGTTAAGTTTGCCTACGCGGCAGAGAGGGAGGATGAGGTGAGCCTGGTCAAGGGCTCCCAAGTGATCGTGATGGAGAAGTGCAGTGACGGCTGGTGGCGGGGCAGCCAGGCGGGGCGCGTGGGCTGGTTTCCCTCCAATTACGTCCAGGAGGAGCTCGGAGGGGCCGACGACAGAGGGGAGGGGGATTCCTCACGGGGCTACCACGGAGGCTCTCAAGGGACTTTGTTGGCCAACGGGCGTGCAGGCGGCCGGGCTGAAGTTCTGCACCTGGTTCAAACCCTCTACCCCTTCAGCTCTGTGACGGAGGAGGAGCTAAACTTTGAGAAGGGAGAGGTCATGGAGGTGGTGGAGAAGCCGGAGAACGACCCAGAGTGGTGGAGGTGTAAGAACTCTCTTGGCATTGTGGGCCTGGTACCTAAAAACTATGTGATGGTGCTGGACGAGCGGCCCGTCCCGCCCCCCGACACGTCGAGCTCCCCACAGAACCGCTTCGTGGCACCGGCACGCTCGGGGAGGTTCGCCGGGAGGGACTGGTACTACGGCAACATCACCCGACACCAGGCCGAGGCCATACTCAACGAGAAGGGAGAGGAGGGCGACTTCCTCATACGAGACAGCGAGTCATCGGTGAGTCAGCGGGGTGAAGTCACGACAGAGGGAGGGGGGGGTGCAGAGGCAGAGAGAAACGAGGGAAAAAGAGGAAACTTAAGAAAGAACCGTTTAGAAATAATACATGTGATTTACTTCCTGCGTGGAATATTCTGGACCCGTATTTATCAAACTTAATTTAGAAATAGAGGTGAATGGGGTTAAAAAAAAGTTTTTGCTATGAGTGAAGATTTGAGACCCATTTATCCATCGACTCACTCACCCTGAAGTGTAGGAGTGACCTTTAGGAGCAGCCAATAAATAGTCACATGCTCATTCATGCGTGTGCGCGCAGCAGAAATAGAGTGAGACACGAGGATCTAACTGCTACATGAATCACTACCCTCCAAAGTCCTTCCAAGGGCTGATTATCACGAGCCATTCATTTCCGAATGATGTTCTTGATTAATCCAATAAATGTTTTGCCTTTAGAAGCAATGCGATGTCTTGTATTTTTAAAACGAGTTCAAATATTTCAAACAAAGGAAAGCAGCTCATTGGTGAAGGTAGAGCTTTTAACAAATTGAATCGGGTCCAATCCTGAAATTTTCTAAGCGATGCAACTCTGCAAATGATTATGATTACTTATTGGTCGGTGTAAAATATTTAGTATCTCCTGTAGCAATTAACATGAAAGAAACAAGAAACCCATCGATACCTTGTGATGCAATAACTAATAATATATATATATTCCCTTAGATGACCCAGAAGGTGCTAACTTCTGTCACTGGCCGTCTGGGCTCTAATTTTAACCAAAGTAAGATGGGAGGAATTTATTCCTGTAGGTCAAAATAAGTTTGATAAACAGCTTTTCTTCCTAAAAAAAAAAATCCCCTTCAGACACGTTTGAAGATATGTAAAGATATTTTTACTTTGAAAAATGATTCGTGACAGATTTTAGGCTCAGAGAAACTTTCCACTTTGAGAACCTCTTTGCATGTAAAACTCTTCGCATGCATCATTCTGCAGAGTCGAGGCCAAACATCCCAGAGAAGTAACGAGGATCAAGACACATTTTTGAGTGACAGTTTGGAGTAGAAGTTAAAATGCTGCTTCTTCCTCTCACATAAGACCAAAATTCCCCATGTTGCAGTTTGAGAAAAGGGGGTCTTGAATGAGAATGTGCTGCCACCTGCTGGAGGAACTCAGCCTGCCTTTAATTGAACTGTATGCGCTTTTGTGTCACTCTCTTTTTATTACTAACTGTAACAGCTGTCTCCCTCTTTGTTTTCCAGCCCAGTGATTTCTCGGTGTCTCTGAAGGCGGCGGGGAAGAATAAGCACTTTAAAGTGCAGCTGTCAGAAGGAGTGTACTGTATCGGCCAGCGCAGGTTTAACTCCATGGATGAACTCGTGGAGCATTACAAGAAAGCCCCCATCTTCACCAGCGAACATGGAGAGAAGCTGTACCTGGTCAAAGCACTGCTGTGATTCCCACATCCTCCCCACCTACACTGGATCTCAGACACAAGACGCACTCTCTCGGACACTAAACACGCAGAATACTAATGCCACTCCCTAACCGTCTTAACTCGAGCCTTAGCTCTGGACCCTCTCGCATCCGGATCCTCAGTCACACCTCCAAGTTCTAGCTGTCTTCCTCCATCGGTGACCAGCTGGAACTTCTTCTAGCTCGTCGAGCCGGTGAACCCGAGCCTGCCAGCACTGTGCAGCAAATAGCCACATCATGTACATCCCCTCATGTAGAACACGGTGCATAAAAAGCCTCTCCATGTCGGATGTGCTAACGTGCAGTGACCATATCTGCTGCTAACGGAAACGCCGGAGGCCTCGTTGGGGGTTGAGCTCTCCTTCTGATGTCATACATAATGTCCATTTACGAGCACGCACATTGTGAGTTACACCATTGCTCTTAATCCACACAAGAGAAGAGACATTTAACAGTTCGAAGAGGACTTGGACCTCCGTGGGACCTAACTCTGGTGTTGTTCTGTCAAATTGCTGGCCATTGTTTTAGTTTTTTTGTTCCTTAATTTTAGTTTTTTTTTTTTTTTTTTAAGAAATGCTTATTACTGAGTTAACTCTTTTTTTTTTTGAGCTAATTTAAATTCCTCTCTGCAGGTTCGAATTGTTGCTTTTTCATTCAGTGACTTCACAAAGTGACCAGAATCACTCTCTTGCCTTTGTCTCCTGATTTTCACCATTCCTCTACCTGATTTTTCTCACCATTTAAACTTGTTTTTTTTTTCAAACACTTTTTTCAGATTGCTCTTTATTTCTGTCTTCACAGCTATTTTTAGCGATGCATTCTTAAAATCTGGATACAACACTTCCTGTAATATTTCTAAAAGGCAGTGGGGGGGGGCGGGGCGGGACCATTAATGCAATAGGGGAGACCTCCGATTTCCTGTAGAGTTTGAATGTTTATCCGTGTAACCAAATGTGCCACCCTGTACCCATTACTACTGGCGCCAGGTCTGCACTGCACTCACCACACTTGGCATTCATCCATCGGTCTACGCTCATGCTTTATATCGCGTCACATTGAACATGTTACCGTTCTGTTCTCCGGTATGGAGCTCCATGAAGATACTGACCGGAGAATAATAATAAAACCTTTTTTTTTTTTTTTTCTCGAGTAACGACACTCGATGTGCTCCTGCGAATGAACGCAGTTCCGAAACGTACTTCCTCTCATGTCGTATCTGTCAAAGATGATTAACTCTCTGAATATTGTGATTGCAAAGAATTTTGCAGGAATTGTACACAAAAATCTACAATTATTGATTTACTGAGATTCCGATAAAACTGACAAGGAAGGGGTGGATTAAAGGTCTGCATTTATTGATCACAAATCCTTTCAAAGTTTAACAAATCATTTCTGGAACCGGTCCAAAATCTGATGAACTTCTCCCACAAATAGCATTTGCCCTGTCAATCATAGCTTAGCAACCGTTGCTAAGTGTGACAGGTCTGTCATATTGTCCATTTAAAGCTAGCTAAAAAAAAAAAAAAATTTGAAGGAAATGTTTATTTCCCCCCCAAAACCTTAAACAAAAACCTTGAGCAAACGTAAAAAGAACGGTCTGTTGATCTGCACGTACATGATTGTTAGCCATTGTTAGCATGCCCAGCTAACTAGTTTGTAGCTCCGGCCGTCTGCGAGTGAAACCAAGAAAAATGTGTTTTTGAAATGACTAACTATTTAGAGTTTTCATTGTACTCAGCACATGTGCTGAATGAAAGAATGAAATGTCTGACTCACAAGAACGGTAACGACATGGGGCGAGGCTTAGTTTTAAACGGGTCATCTTTCAACATCAAGAAACCAAATACATTGTCGACTGGCTTATAATTAAAAATCTAGTCCTACCAAACATTTTCCCGTTTATTTTTTTTGTTTGTTTGCTATGTGCATTTGTTTACCAACGGAAGTGTTGATCATGGGGTCCTCAGCTTTTATATGATATATCTGAATGTTATTGAGCATTGTTATTTAATTCGTGTCTCCACTGTATGTATATATTCAAAATAAGAGGTGCATATATGAATCATAAAGATCCAACTATGGTACTGTATCACCGACAACGTGATGAGGATTGAAATACTTTTGTTCAATAAATTTTTTTTTGAAGAATACAAAAATGTGTGTTGCAATGTGAGTCGTTAATATCCCGTTGGTCATTTGGAAGACTTTATACCTCGGCCAATGAAATTTTGATCTTTTAATTGTTGTTCATGACCTTACTGATTTTCACGAGACATTAGTCGATCGTCTAACAGGTTACAAGTCGGACCAACATGCCACCATTTAAAAAAAAAAAAAAAAAAAAAAATAGCTTTAAAGGCCGGCAAATTTACTTCATGCGAATGAGGGTGAAATTTGCTTTCCGGCTGTACAGTGTTTTGCCTAAAATCCTGGGGCCGTATTCACTCTGCTTACTCCAAATGTTAATCTTCCCAACCAAATTGTAAGAAAATTCTTTGAAATTCAAAGAATTTTCCCTTAAAACTAAGACCAGCTCCTGTTAAAGAGGAAAGTTACAAGAACTCCTCAGGTGAAAAACTGTCAGGAGCAGGGAGGAGCAATTTCAGGAGGCTTAAGAATTTCTTAAGCATTGAAGAAAAAGTGTGTCTGAAAATTGTTGTCCAAACTCAAATGGATGTTGCTGACAAGAAGCTATGAATTCTAAAACATACAACTATGTTTATGTTTACATAATTACCACAATTTCAAGATTGACACCCTGGAGTAATGCCACCAATTTAGTCTTTTACATAAATGCGAAATAGGTCACACTTTACCCTTCTTCTTAGTGTTGAATAATGGAAAGAAAAGAATAATATTATAAATAATCATTTTATTCTGTTAGATATGTTATGGGCATAAACGCATTTTGTAAGGTCACAGATACTTTTAACCACTGATCACTTCATAAGTAAATGTCTGTGCCAAATTTTAAGAAGTTCCCTCGAGGCATTCCTGAGATCACATCCACAAGAATTGGACTGGCAGACATGAGGTCTTGTTGACTTTGACTTCTGTCCCTTTTTCACAAAAATCTGAGGCAGAAAAAAAGCGTCTCCACGTCCACATGCATTAGGGTGCAGTTCCTTTCATTTCCACTGGATGTCCCTATCCCTTCTGTGCCCATTATCACAAAGAGTGCGTTATTTTTTTTTTTAGATCAACTAATCACATCTTTTAAAAAGGACGTGTCGTACGTAGAAGCAGGTTCAACATACCAAAAAAGTCTTTGTCCTTTCTTTGCTCTGAGAAGTTTCCTAAATCACTCCTAAACTTGGACTCCTTGCTAGAGATTCTTTAGCCTGAGTTAGGAGCTTCTTGGGATACTTGCGAACACAGCCCCTGAAAAATAAATTGCGCAATAGCTTGTAATGTTTTGAAGTTAAAAGTAGGTCATAAATGATCATCCACATCAGCGACAGTCATCGCCGAAGGCATGATGTTTTAGAGTTGTCGGTCCATCTGTCGCATTCTGGTTTGCGTGAAATTTCAGGAAGACCTTGAAGAAATTTCTTCCAATCTGAATATTTATTCACTTTGAGGTAAAGATGAACTGATAACATTTTGGTGGCAAAAAGTTACCATGACTTCACAAAATTAAAGACATTATTTGATTAGGCCAACTGCACTGTGACATCATAATGTTCTGCCGATTATTCAACACAATACAATGAAGGTGAGATTGGGAAAGTATTTTACATTTGGGCGGCTATTGAATTGATGACACTAATCTGGGGTGTCCATCTTGAAACTGTGGTGACTGTATAGATCTTTTGTGCTGTCGGGTTGAAGATGTGTGTGAAAGCATCCTTATTTTAGAATTTGTAGCTTATTTGCACCATCCATATTTGAAGCATTGTCTACTGTCAGGCAGCTTTAGTGGCTAAACATGTCAACAAATAAGGACTCCTTCAAAGTCCTCACTGCTATATTGTAGATATGGTATATAATACTAATGTCTATATGTTGGAACAGGCTGTGAACAGCACCATTACTGGTTGGTAGAGGCGTACAACCACAAGATAAATCTAGTTCTAAAACTACAGTGGCAGGTATGAAAGTAGCTAGTAGGTCCAAATAGGCATTTAGAAAGAGGTGTCCACCTGGAACAATAATACAGGACAGCAATGTTGTTATGGTGATAAAAATGTATTCAAACACCCAGAAGAAGAAGATTTTACAGCTTGCAAAGCGTCACAGAAATGGTCCGCGGTACCTTTAACTTCCACATGATGGCAGTATTAGGCTTCCTGCATTGTCACGTAACATCTGTTCATATTTTAAATATCCACATTTTGACTGTGGGATTATGTGCTTATGTGCATGGTTTGTATAGAAACAAATAAAAAATAATAATAAAAAGTAAAGAAAATGTTGCCAATTCAGCGTGCCAGATGTCCTCAAGAGCAGATATTTCTTCTTTTTTTTTCATATTTTGGAAGACATGCTTTAGTATGACTTTTTTCACATTTTGGATGACGTGCTATTGTATGACTTTTTTCACATTTTGGACGACATGACTTTTTGGAAAACATGCTATAGTATGACTTTTTTCACATTTTGGACGACATGCTATAGTATGACTTTGCATTGTCGTCCAAAATTTGAAATAAAAGTCATACTATAGTATTTCCTCAAAAGCAGAAGAGAAAGTGAGAGCATCACAGGTACAGTGGTATAGTGGTTAGAACTGATGCCGCTCAGGCAGAAGGTCATTGGTTCCATTGCCACTTGAGCCATGCATGTCACGTCCAAAAATGCTTACGTTGTCTAAAGTATAATATAACTCATACAATAGCGTGTAGTTTAAAACTGGAAACAAAATTAAACTCCAGTTTAAGATATTTAAGTTTTTCCTATTTCGGACAACATGCTATAGTATGAAATTTATTTCACATTTCGGACGACATGCTTTAGTATGACTTTGCATTGTCGTTCAAAATTTGAAATAAAAGTCATACTATAGGATGTCCTCAAAAGCACAGAAGAAAGTCACTGCATTACAGGCACAGTGGTCAGTGCTGGTGCCTCTCAGTCAAAAGGTCATTGGTTCAATTCTCACTGGAGCCAAGCACATCAGGTCCAAAAAATGTCAACCATGGACGACATGCCATAATGACTTCTTTTTTTTCCTATTTCGGACAACATGCTATAGTATGAAGATGACCAAAATAATACCTCACAAACAATGAGGAATATCTTACATTTTAAGACAAGTCATCTGAGTCTTCAGGTAGATGACACATGAGGATCTGGAAACCACCTGCAGACACCAAGAGGATGCCATGTCGGAGGTGTTCATCACTCTAAGCCATGGATGATGTGGCTTAGACAACAATTGTTAACAATTGTTATTGTTCACAAAAAAAGAAGCCTCTTCCACTGGTTTGGTGGAGCTCAGCTACGTGGGTAAATGTTTCTGAACAGGAGTATCTCTTAGACACTTTCCTTTTTTCAAAGTAGCTCTTAGAGGGAAAAAAAACAGTTGGAGTCCCCCCGCTGTAAGGACTTCATTAGCTCAGTTTAAAAAAAAAAAAAAAAAACTATGAGAAATAATTTTGAAGCCAATTTTTTTTTTTTTAAATAAATCTTATTTATGAACAACACAAACTACAGAATTTAAGATACTTAAGAAAGACCAAATGCCTATGGCCATAGATATCGATTGTTCACATGGATTAGGCACAACGGCAGCACTGTTTATCTTCTTTCATTAACTGAACATGGGCGAGTCCTATTGATGTAATAACTCACCAAGGTACCAGGCTACCTGGTGCTCATTCCTATGCAGATGACACCACTATTCATTTCACTCTCTCCCATTGCTTCACAACTTGTATTTATAACATCCAGGCTCTCTAGAGCCATTTATATGGATGAAATTACAATTGTGTTGAGTACAAGGTCTAACAAACTATATTGCAAACTATTTTCACAGACTGTTGTAAAGGCACAGAGTACTTTATTCTTATAAATATTCATGACTTGTCTAAGATGTTGTCTTTTATGAGTAGATGAAAGTTCCTCTCTGCCATCCACGTCTGTAAAGCTGCTACAGCTACTTCGTCTCTGAAAATGTATTGGACAGAAACGCTGGTTTTACTTATTTTGATGCTTTTTCACACCTGTGGGTTTTACTTCTTTAAGGTGCTCTTTTGTGTGAGAATCATTTCTCAACTCGATGTTATTCTCAGTTATTGCTGTCTCTCTTTGCCACGACAATCTTAAAAAGAGATTTTAAATCTTTGTGGGGCTTTAGTGAGTAAATAATGGTTAACTAAAACAAACTTTATATTAATCCAAGGCTGAAAAATGTACTGTTTACTCTTGTTTGAGTTACCGATGCCAAAAAACAGTGCCAGTGTTTTAGGGAATTGCAGGGTCGATTGAAAGAATATAAGTATATATCTGAAAGATGCTTTTAAAGATTTAAGCCTTCAGCAGGAAAAAAAATGGGCTTGAAGCAAAGTTCCACAGACAGGGCAGGGAGGTCAGAAAGAATTTTAAGAGATAGTGTTGGATTTTTAATGGGACAAGACAAAACTACCCGCTTATCTTTAAAAGTTTCATAGAAAAGATCATCTTGCACCTAAAGTTCACCAGGTTTGTCCTTTGTCAAAGCTCTACTCTTCATTTAGCCAACAGCAGAGACGCACAGCATGGATTCAGTCACCCCAACTATTCCTCAGGAAGACACTAATATCCACAGAGGAGATAGATGGATGGTCAAAGTAAAAAAAGAAGCTGTCAACACACTTCATGCCCAGTGGCTGAATGCTGGTACAATCTGTCTGGGCACCAAGTGTGAAAACTGTCTGGTACATGCTTCTTTTCATTTGCTTTCGTCTGTGTTTTCACCCCTCCCACGCCCCCCCTTCTCCCCCTGCTTGTCTCACTCCTCTTCACCTTGAAGAAAAATCTCCACAAATTTCACACCAACCTCCTGATGGTAGTGACAATATGGTTATATATATAAAAGTGAAATAATGAGTGATCATTTATGGGGGAGGGCAGCTGCTGGCTCCAAATGTGACATCTAATTTTTTTTTTTCACCTTCGTCACCATTTGTGATTTACAGAAAAAGTATTTTCACAACACAAGGACACTTTACAAAAAAAAAAAAAAAAAAAAACCTGATGTTATATTCCTCGGTATGAGGCAAATAAATATGACGTAAGCTTTCTGGCATGCTTCTGAGACAGGCAGGTATAACGAGTCAAAATGTGAAAAACAAACATGTCCGCCTTCCCCTCGCCTTTAAGATGAGATGCAGTTCTGATCCTGAGATCAGTCTGAGGGGGAAGGACAAAGGACAGGACCACAAGTAGGATCGGCTGCTGATCAGGTGAGACAAGACAGAGGATGATCTTTCTCTCCTTCAGTGACACTGCAGCTGGAGCAGTTTTTAAATAACATGCTGCACTCGGTGTTCTCCAGATAATGCCGTTACTAGGATGTTCTATAAGGCCCAGAATTTTTACACACACACACACACACACACACACACACACACACACACACACACACACACACACACACACACACACACACACACACACACTTCTCACTGCTGAAAATAATGATTTTTTTTTTTTTTTTTTTTTTTTTTTTGGGGGGGGGTCAAGCCTTTTGTGTTCTGTCTTTCAGCTCCTGGAAGCATGCATGCTTTGTATGTGTCTGTGCTGCTCCTGTCACTCCTGCTGAGCTCCGTGCCTCCTACAGGTATGTCAGCCACTCAAATGTGCCATACCACATCGATGGATTTGGCATTGTGATTTACAGTAATTCTGAAATGACAGACGAGGTGTGAAATATATTCACACTTCCTTCTTCTACTGGAGCAGAGGAGAGTGAGGCAGCCGGCAAGAGGGAGGAGAGGCAGAAACGGAGCTTACCTTACTGGGGCCTGTGGTCGTCAGATTTTTTCGGATGGCTGGAGGAGCTACAAGCCCAGGCGGCCGATAATGGCATGCAGGATCTGGCTCGCACCTTTTGGGCTCACTTCCCCATCAGCAGCGAGCTGGGCTACAACAGCCCCGAGTCCGACCATCAACTTGAGGAGTGACACAGAGGAGACACAGGGTGCAGACGGAAGATTTAAAAGTCTGGGGTCACCTGTAATGTTTTCATTTTTTACAAACAATCAATTGTAATTTGGTGACTATTATATAACTCTTTTGTTTTTCTAACCTTTGTCTTCAGTTTGTATAAAAATTATAACAAAAAATTCCACCAAATATTTCTGTCTTTATGAGTGGTGCATAAAACTTGCTGTTAAAAAAAAAAAATCAATATCCACTGTAGTCAACCCTATTTTACTGCCTGGGGGCTCCACTTTTGTGAAGAACTTAAATAGATTTTGTGGATACTGTACTTGTATTTTACTTGAGTACACTGTATCTTTTCAGAGCTACTTTATACAAGACAAGGGAGAAATTGTTGGAAAACGACACATGGTGCATTAACGGGATCTGAATGCTCTGTTATGTTGTATGTGGGAGGCTTTTTGCTGCCATGGTTTGAGTTCACCTGTCCACTATGGGGGAAAGGTCACCGCAAATCAATAAAAAAAATTGTTCAAAGTGATCACCATTATCTTATCATTAAATATTTCCATCAGTGGAAGAGTTCTAGGATGCAAAAACGATGGCCTTTACAGTCACCAGAACTCAACCGGGTAGCAACCCTCTCTGACAACCAATCGGTTTGTGAACTGCCACTTTGAAGCCTCGAGTCCGACATCTCGGCTGTTGCCATCTTGGTTTATTGGAGCCAGAACCTTGATGTCACCCACTGGCTTGTGTACTACCGCTTTGAAGTCTCGAGTATGGCGTTTTAACTGTTGCCATGTTGAAACAGAAGAGACCATATTTGGACAAGATGGGGAGGAGCGAGAGGTGGATCTGACTCAGTCTTATGGGACCTAAAGGAGACTGCTGCTCCCTTTTCAATCCTGGAGTGCATGACTGTGACCTCAACCCGATGAACACCTGCAATATGTCATCTGTCTGTAGTGGCTTCAGTAGCTGCTTTGAAAATAAAAATGCCAAGTTCAAAAAAAACATTTGATAAACTCATTAAATTAATGTTTATGACTAAACCTGTGTTTTCAAACCATTCAGCTTTTGACCTCTGACAGAAAAATAGAATCTAGTTGGAGTCCTTCCCCATGTTCAGATCTACCAAACAGACACCTCTGCTCTAAACTTGTCAGATCATTTAATTTAAATAACAATTTGAAACCCATGGAAGTCAAAACAGCCAATCCCCAAAAAATCCACACAGATTACTGCAGTGCAATTTTCTTTTCTTTGTCTCTTCTTCTCTTTCTGATATTACATATCTTGCAACTCTTCAGTTGGTCTGCTTTTTACTTTGGGATTTGTCCTTTGAGAGAGGAGTTTCTGTGAGCTCTGAGGGACATCTGGCATGTCTGTGTGCTGAAGTGTCTGCCTCAGGTCACAACACAGACAATCAAGTCAAGTGTGAGAAGAGGCGGGAGGGGAGATGGACAGAACGAGGGGGAGGAACAACAAAAGGAAATTGTGGTTTGGGGCAAAGTTCAGTGTAGTTTTCTGATCTCAAAATGTTCTTATTCCTAATTTCCAGGACAGCAAACAAGCACATTGGAATATACAGTATACTGGATGAGAGGATTACTTCTCTGCTTTATCTTGGTCCAGGATTGGTGGTTATTTCACGGTTTTGTGGGCAAACGAAAAGAAAGCTTTGTACCTGAATCTGAGCCATTGTGCCACATACCTCAATGCTGTATGTTGTTTCCAGCTCAGTGTGGGGTACATCTGGATGGGCAAGATCAAAACAGATGTCAGAAGAGGGTTTAGAGGCTTTGGAATTCGTGATCCTGTCAGAAACATTATCTCTGTCTGTTTTTCATGCTTCCTTTTTATTCTCCTCTTTTGCTCCAATCTGCTCCACGGCTGAGTAAATGGGCAAATAAAAATAGCACCTGAGGGAAACATGAGTGATTAGTGTGAATGTCAGTATCTACAATGGCTTTTTAGATTTTTCAAGCTTGGATTTGGAAAATCTGCTGCTCAATCTCTAAAAACACCTGTTTCCCTGTTTGAATTTTTCTGTTTTGCATTTTCAATTAAAATACAAATGCCCAAAGATGGTTAAAATCTGAAAAGGTTCACTGTCAATAGAAGTCAGTAAATCAGGAAATTGTGTCTATAGACGTTCCTCTACCGAGAACGGAGGCTTGTGCCTTTCACTGAGCTTTACAGCCATAACTCAAGACTGTTCACTTCAATTGACTTCAGAATGTGCTTACTTTTTTATTTCTGTGCTCGGGGTAAGTATGCAGCTGAATTCAGGTTGTATGTGAAAGAGCTCACAGCTTCATGATGAAGTAGACACTCCTGGCAGAGCCTGAAAGGTGAAATGATAAAGAGTTTCTAAACATATTCAGGTTTCTTTATCTGCCTTTTTTTTTTTTTACCCTTCATGTCGTTCCTCTTTCTATCTTTTGTTAAGTCACTCCCTCTCCCCTTCTTTCCAAACCCCATCATGAAAGCAGCGCTAGTTTCGGGTTTCCTGCATTCCTGCTCTACCCGTGAGAGACAGGAAGACTGTCCGTTGCTCCAAACCAAACACTCTCCTTCTCTGACACACAGCCAAGTCAAATGAGAATTTCTGAATAAAACCTTTATGAACAGGTTTATTCTGCAGAGAAACACAGTCAGCAGTTGTCAAACTGAGACTATGTAACTTTTACAACAGCAAAATCTTCCCATTACAAATGAAAAGTTGAATTGTTTATAACTACAGCTCTGCTCGGTCTGGTGTGACCAGAAGCCTTGTAGTGGCTGATGCTGCATACTGTTATCTAACATTGGGGAACTTCAGATTAATATTGAACATGGATATGAAATCTGCATATTAAACAAGTCATAACTCCTGATTGCCATACAGCGATTTTCAGCATACCACCTCCAAACTGTAAGATCACGACTCTACAGGCACGACTCTGATCCCCTGCTCAGGGGGGATCAGACTCGATCTGACGGACACTCTGCGATACTATGCCCCGCTCACCGATAGCCGTAACCTGACTGCACCACAGGTCTGTCAATCAATCAATCAATCAATCAATCAATCAGACACGTCCCCCCAAAAATACTGCATTTTGAAGCCTATTTTATGCGGAAGTGCAGTAGACTGCAATACCACCGGGTGCCACTAAAGGTTGGCTCCAAAAAGCGCCGGTTTCCACAGACCCCCGTTCCACTTCTGTCGTGAAATTCTTAGTCAATATGTCCACTTTTATAAACAGTCTATGATTTCAACATACTGTATACCACCAATATGAAAGCAGACCTCAGCAGAACTGTTGGCAGGACACCTACAACTGTAAACAGGTTTTTTTTTTTACATTTTAATGCTTGGACGTTTTTTGATTTATGAATCATTGCTTTGAGTCTAGAAAAGCTCATTTAATGTGAAGTTTACTCCTGATGTTTACATGCAGTTGGCTGCTAAAACAAAAAAAAGCTATACAAGTTTTTGGGTTTGTGCACCAGTTGGAGCAACATTCATTCAACTGAAAGAGCTCCGTCTTCTCATCTTGGAAACTTGCAACTATCTGAGAACAGAGTAAAGCTGAAAGCATGTAAGAGGTGTTTGTTTTACGACACTCATGTTCAAAGGATGATCAAAAGATCAAGGTAAGATAAAGTGTACTCCACGTAGGTTGAAATGAAGCAGCAGAGGTATGTGGAGAACAGTGGAGGTTCCCTGAGCGAAAGGTATTTAATTAATAATGAAAGGGTGTGGTTCAGCAGGAGCTTAAGCACCCCCTCAGGTTTCAACATATATAGAAATACTTTTTTTTTTTTTTAACAATACATGTATGTCTGATATTGTTTTCCAATAAAAAAATAAAAAAGTTCAATACCGGATTATACATTTCTAAAATGACATCTACATCTCCTCCTCCATTAAATAAATCCAGAATTTATGAATATGCAAATGTTTTCCAGATCAAAAGATGAACTACTGAATACCAGATGTCTCTTACGTCACTGCGAGACCGCTGTCCTTTCCATCTGCAATGCAGGCTTCACGTTCCCACATCACACTAGTGTAAGTTGATCTTTGCAACAGGGTTTTTCTTGTGATGTCTGTGACAAACTGTTTTCTCCCGCCCCTCTTCTGCTGGGACTCTTCTACTGGGACATGCATGGAAATTAATTTAAGACTGGAAAAGCCATTTGCAGTCTTGCTTCTGTAGGGTGGGAGGTAAAAGACATTCCACCGCCACTGGCCAGTTTCCACTTGGAAAGTCTGGGTCGCCTCCCATTCTTCCCTCTGGTTGTGTATTGTAGCAAGTTTATGCTCAGTTGTTGCCTTTAAAGAGCTCTGAAAAGAGTCTGAGTGGGTACAAGATGGCATCCCAGCAGCTCTATTTGAGGTTGATGGGGCTGGCTGTATTGCTGACACTAGTAGCTCTTAGAGGTAAGCAAAATCAGGTGTGTTTCTTTGGCTTTACATTTGCAATGCCACATCTTCTACTGCACATGAGTCTAGCACTGTCTGATCTTTTATTTATCAATAGCTTTTTGTGGTGCAGCACTAGTTGTTAAAATGATGAATTACTTACAAGTCTGTAAAATATATCTTGCAGAGAATGTTCTTAAAAAACAGTGAAAAACATTTCTTGTACAGGTTTCATGTCTTAGTTTCTATTACACACAGACCGCATATTTGAGAGAAAATGCAGACACATCAATAGACCAGATTACAAATCTAAAGGGCTGTACTGATCGTTTTGCATGTTCTATCACATTCATTTTAAATGAAGTGTAATTCACTTTTCTGTTTCCTACTTTTCAAAGCACAGCACACCTTTCAATGTATTTCACCAACCTTTCTTGCAGCCACAGAATTATTTTCATTGCAGTTGTCAAGAAAACTCACAGACTTTGAACTTACTTTGGGGGAAAACCCATCGCAGTAAAATCACATCTGCTTTTGTTATTGTTACACTACGATTATGCATCCAGGACACATGCATAACCTTAAGTTTAACAACAATGCAATGAAAATTGAAGCTCTTTGCATGTTTGAAAACTAAGGACTACTTACACAATAACACAAGGTAATCCAACACTCTAAAAACATGTGCTATGCTTTGGAAATGAATGAGAGCAAAGTGAAAATAAAAATGCAAAAATAACATTATGTTCCTTAGCTGAGGAACCGAAGGTTAAAATCATTCTGAAGAAAAATAACTTGGAATGTTTCTGCTCAATATAATTTGATTCCAACTCCCTGGTATGTAGTAAAAACAAAATCTGATACAAAAGCTCAGCGTCTCTATAATGCTGCATCTGCTTTATGTTTTAGGACATACATTCAGATTCATAGTTTGTTTTCATTTTTGTCTCGTCTTGGGAATCAGTATTGGTGTGACACAAGGCTCTACTTTAGGACGAGTGGTTTTTAAATCAATGAAGGCTACATTTGGCAGTGTCAATACACTTCCATGGCTGTGCAGATGATACCCTAATATACATGTTTATATCCTCCAATCCCATTGATCTAATGATAACTACTCGGAGCACAAATGAATCAGCTTCATAGCTGCCTTCTTTGTAAGTCAGTTCCTTAAAGTCTTCAGAAGACAGCAGTTCTACTTACAGTTATGCTAGCAGCTTTTTAAAGCCGTACTTGGGTGCTTTAAGCTAAATGCTAACGTCAGCATGGTGACACTTTAATATAGTGATGTTTAGTAGGTACAATATTTAATATGTTTAACATCTTAGTCCAGCATGTTAGCGTGATAACATTTGCTTTGCACTAACAACAACTGAGGCTGAAGGTGATGTCATTGCTTTAACCGAAGTAATAAACGGAGTACATTTTTGATCTGTTGTTGGTGCTGCAGGATTAATCAGTGGATCACCAAAGCCATTGGGACATACACTGTATGATATGGTGACAGTGAATGTCTGTGCAAAATTTCATGAAAATAAAGTTCAACAGTTGGTCAGTTGCTCTTACGAGGACAAATGTTTCATCAGCTATTCACGTCTTTAAAAAGATTTTTAAAACATTTGTCTTCTTAAGAAGAAAGACCTAAAAACAGAAATGTAGAGTGACCATTCATCTGGCTTGATGTCTAAAAGACGCTTTTCAAAAGGCACACTCGTCCTCAAAATGTCATTATCTAAGTGACTGAAAAAGTGCAGTTGAGGAACCAAAAACTAAATTTGATCAAAGCATTTATGTAGTTTCTAAGTTATCATTGGAAAAGTGCCACTTTATTGTATTATTTTACCTTATTGTAGACTGTTACTTATTAATACGCTACTACAAATGCAAAGAGGGTTACTCATTTCTAAATACAGTGGAGGGAGAGACGATTAAAAAACACTGCTGAAAGAATAAGTATAGTGTACATGTTGAAGGGCAGACTGCTGTAATATTGAGGGGGGGGGGGAAACGGCAGGAATTTGATGTTCACAGCTCATTTATCTGCATCAAAATCTGAAGATAAACACATGGAAGCAATTTTGTGAGATTGCAGCCTTCCATCTCACCGCACAGTGGAAATCTTTTGAGCTCAAGCAGACAAAGTCCACCTCAGGCTATGGACCGGATTTCTGTGCATATTTTGAGGTGCATGGTATTCAGAAGGAAGAGGGAACACTGCTCTGTGTTGTTTACAGTTACGAGGATAAAAGCTCATCTAACTGGATTGGTTTGATTCAGTAAGTAAAAGATATCTCGTTAGTTCACTTTGTACACGAGTATTCCCCGCACACAGTGTAGAACCATCGCTCAGAGCTGCAGCAAGGAAGTCACTGTAGCAAATATATTTGCATGGAAATTGGCCAGAAGTTTGTTTTCTTTGATGCGAGTTGCCAACTTTTCCTTCAATGCCTCATTTTGACATTTATATTTGTCATGAAAACTGAAAACAAATTCCTCCATGAAACTAGTTCGGTAAACTTAGAAAAGTAAATGTGAAGTGTGTAAAAAAAAAAAAAAAAAAAAAAAAAATCAGAAAATTTGCTACAATACATGGAAAAAAAGAAAAAAGAAGCTGTTTTGATGTCGTCTTGGGGTTCCACGAACCATCTGTATGTGAGCAGCTTTAAAATTGTCTCCCAAGTATTGGTCTAAAAGATTTGCCTTTGAAGTTTAACTTCAGATGTCTTCTGTTGGCTCATGATGGGTAAAAACCTACAATTTAAGCTGTCCATAAACATTGTGGTTGTGTTTGAGAAGACTGACGTCCGATTCAGTGGTGTTGTTTTTTTTTTATATCATTCATCAAGAGTGTAACTAACCTGTCAAGAAGGACGGTGTTTGTACTGCAGCTCATTTTGTCTCTGTTGCCTCTCCTTCACAGATGTGTCCAGTGACAGCAGCTTACACAAGATCTTAAGGAAAAGAGATGGTAACATCCTTTGCAGGCTTAGCTAACACAATTGTCATGCTGCTGATAGAAAAAAACAACTCCTTTAAAAACTGTGTTTAGAAATACCCTTTTATTATTTTGTTTGCCTCATTGTGCTTCCATCCAGTGGCAGGAGCTGGTACTGCTCCGTCAAAGTCCTCTGTTGCAGTCCCTTCTTCCAAGGCTCAAGAGTTCCTGGCGAAGCTGAGCAGAACCAAGAGGCAAATTTGGGATCGCAGTAGACCGGACGTCCAGCAGTGGATTATGCAGTTCATGTACATGGGATTTGATGAGCAGGTTAGTCACATCAGGTTTTCTCTGAACACCTGAACGCTTTAACTACGGCGAAAAGAGAAATCAAGCAGAGTGGCCAACATGTCAGGGAGTCTGAAACACAAAACGGGCACCAGACAAAGCATACAGACAACACATCGATTTACAAACCACTGAGAAAAGACTCCTAAATTTTGTTTCATAATTTATCATCCATAAAAAATAAATAATAATAATAATAATAATAATAATTCGCACCAGTTGAACTCTCACCGAGAACTCACCTTTACTTCGGCTTTTCTCAACAGCCGACTGACCGTGCACTGTTCAAATTTGGTACCAATAAAAGTCAGTTCCCACTTGCGTACGGATGTTATAAAGGGTAGCTACAGCTGTTTAGTGTTACAGCAGGGCTCAAGAGTTCCTGGGAATGCTGTTGAACATGATCAATTTTCTCCAAACAATCCTGATTCAACAGATTTTTTTTTTGTATTTTTGAACCGTCATGAAACATTTTAGGCTCTTTTATTAAGACTCTAGATTAAAAAAAAAAAAAAAAGTTTTTGTCTGCAAAACTTTATCAAATTGCTGCTTATCTGGCAACAAATGTTTTCTTTTACAGAAAAAAGTGATATCCAGGGGCTTTAAACTTGGCAGTAAAGAGAACACACTCAAAAAACAAAAACGTAAATTTAGAAAGACATAAAACGGATAGTCAAAATATAGTCATCTGGATCTTCACATACTGAATCTCATATGTGGAGGACAAAAATGTTAAGTAAACACTTTGGTCTGAAGTATAAAAGTTGCTCTCAAAAGGCACGCTTATCCTCAAAATGTCATCATTTGAGTGAACGAATAAGTACAGTTGAGGAACTGAACACATGGTAACATGAATTTCCTTTCAAATATAAATCCACCTGCAGAGCCAGATTCAGTTTTCTTTCAGGTCAGTGAGTCATGTAGAATTCACCGGGGACAGAAAAGAACGCAGGGAACAGATAACAAGAGTAGAAAAAGAGGAGCAGAGTGCACAAAATAACCCCCTACTGTCTATTCCTGAGAGTTGACAGCATGTGTTTCAGCCAACTACAGCAGTATTTCTCCCGACAATGCCTTGAATCTGTGCATATGCCATTTGCTGTTGCCTTCTTAAAAGGCCAAAGCTGTCAAAGCACTGGCCTTTTCATTGTTTGCCGTTCATTGCCACAGCTGTGCCTGCCGTCAGTCTCAGTGGACGTCTTATCAGCTGCCTGTATGTCTATTAGCTTGAGCTTTGTGTAGAGTTTCCTCACAAGTCACGGCTGTGTTGTTTGTCCTCACCAGAGGCTGGAGGCTGACCTGTCGTACTGGCTGGACCACGCACGCTCCAGTGACCAAGGACGTCAACACCACTATGATGAAAACGCCCCCATCGGCCCGCGTGACACTTCTACCTACAGACACGGCGCTAATGTCAACTATGACTACTATTGACTCCAGTGACTCACAACATGCTCTGCTGTGTTTCCATCACTTTAGAAGACTTCACATTCGTTTCCTTATATGTAGTATATCCTTATGTTAGTGACTGGCTTTTTGTCACTTAAAATTCCCAAAATTGACTTTATACCTGGATTTATGTCCCTACAACATAAGAAATACAAGTATATATACACACACACACACACACACACACACACACACACACACACACACACACACACACACACACACACACACACACACACACACACACACACACACACACACACACTTTGTGAATGGTTCAAGGATGTGTTACTTTGTCTGAGTTTTAGTCTACTGCCGGTTATAGTCTTTTACACCTTCCAGGTAATTCAGTTGTTCTGGCTTTGTTGTCTTGATTGGTTGCACTCACCAGTATAAAACCCCTTCAAATGCGTTCTCTTCATTCTTGCATACTGTGTTTTTGTTATGATGAAACATTGACCTGCTCGACCAACCAAGGCTTTGAAGCAGCCAATTTGTACGAAATACTGTTAAAAGTCTTGCCTTTGTCAATAAAGATGTTGCTGTGACTGCCTCTGTCCTTGTTTAATTTCACTTAACGCAAATTGGAGAAGTATCTCCTGAACTATTGATATCGTACACAAAATATTGGAAATATTTTATTAAAATAGCATCTTCACCTCAAATCGATAATGCTCATCCTGACATGAGATTTCACAAACATGATAAATGTCCTGAAAAACATGATGTCAACAGTCTTTCTAGAAGGTTTGTCCAGCCCTGCAGCACACTGAATGAGCAGCCAACGGAGTGCTGGCACGCCACTGATAAGAGGACAAAACATCCAGTGGATAAAACAAATTCAGGTAGCTCGTTCCAGAGGCAAAACACCAGGAGGGTGATCAAATAAACACAAAGCACAGATGCACAGTGCAAGCTGTTTGCAGGACTCTCATGGCTGCGATTTAAATAGCAAAAGCACAAATTCACAAAACAGTATGCTGGATATTAGATTTCTTGCCAGCAATTTGTTGCCTCTTTGACTCAGGCTTGTCCATCAGTCACATGAACTCCAGTAATGAAGCTCTAACTGACAATGCAGCTGCAGCTCCAACTCAAGGCAACGCCATCTTTTTAAAGAGTTTTGAGAAAGTTGTCTCTGCTTCTCAAAAAAAGACACCATTTCCAAGAGTGCACTACTCAGCAGTGTATATTTCAAAGAGTTGCCCTTTCAACTCTCTCATACATCTCTGTTTTGATGAAGAGCGTGTGGTGGAAAACCCGGCCTCAGTTGTGTCTGGGTCTTCCTTTCTTCATGCGGGCGGCTTTAGGTTTGGGGATGTACTGGTTGTTGGCCTGGTGCTCCAGTTCTCTGCTGAAGTACTGAATAGTTTTGTTCAAGCCTTCCTCCAGGGGCACCTGTTGACACGAGACAGAACACATCCAACACTTAGGTGCTGCCACTCCGACAAGCACGTTGACAAAAATAATCAGTAGAGCAAGCTCGATACTGGATGTAAATATCATCAATAGGCTGGTCATGTAGTAGTGCAGCAGTGAGGAAGTCGGACGCTGCTCTGGATGACGGAGGCCTCAACATTTTCCATTTCATAACGATCCCACACTTTCCAATGCCATTCAACAAATTGACTTGGTAAATAAACAGCTAGAATCCCATAAAAAAATTAAAAATTAAATATATATATTTTTTTAAATATATATATATTTTTTTTGTATAAAAAATATACAGTATATATATTAATCACAGTATGTTTCAGTAGTCTCATTGCCACATGATAGTCTAAAAACTGTACATACTGAATATTGTATATAAAATTCTTCATGATGTAAGAAAATACTGAAAAATATTTCATAAATTTCAAGAACATGCAATTGCAAGAAAATAAGTGTTTCTGTGCATAATTTACACATGTAATGTAGTTGCACCAGTATGCTCTGTAGCATCAGTCTGTGACATCATGCGTCAAGTTGGAATGTCTTAAAATCAGATTAGAAATGATACTAATATCAAGGTCAAGGACACATATGGCATATATCCCCGAGGGGTTCATCATATCTCAGTAGATGCAGTCGAGAGATGAGAAGTTATTTACGGAGCTTTTGAAACAGCACTATCATTACATAGTTTAAACACTGACGAGTTCATTTTTAAAACTGTAAAATGAATCATATAACCTAATTTAATCTTTATCAAAATGTATGTTATCTCTCAATGTTACAAATAATTGTGGGACCATATACTAACATTCGATTTTCTGTATGAATTTGTTGCAGTAAAATAGAAAAAAAAAAATCATAAGAATATGAAAGGAGTTTTAATGTGCAAATTTGATTGAAAACCAAGAGACAAACTGATATCAAGAGAATTTTGTTATAATATTTCCATATGTATAAAAAATAGAAGTATCTGCTTGTTAAAGAAGATATTACATCATGAGAATCTGCAGCGCAACAACATTCATTAGCAGCGCTGTGTGACTCCACAAAGGAGCCAAAGTTGTTTCATAGTCGCCCATTAAAGCAGCACAAAAAATTTCAGCTACGGAATATCCAGAATATTTCCAATACAAGACCGCATGTGTGCATGTGAACATTTCATAATCGTGCATCTCACGTACCACCGGCTCCCAGCCGAGCAGCATCTTGGCTTTTCGGATGTCAGGTCGTCTTCGCTGTGGGTCGTCCTGGGCCTCAGGAAGAAACTGGATCTGGCTTCGGCTTACTGTGTGTGTGTGTGTGTGTGTGTGTGTGTGTGTGTGTGTGTGTGTGTGTGTGTGTGTGTGTGTGTGTGTGTGTGTGTGTGTGTGTGTGTGTGTGTGTGTGTGTGTGTGTGTGTGTGTGTGTGTGTGTGTGTGTGTGTTCAGGGACAGTCACAAGAGAGGGACACGTTGTTATTATTCTTACTCCTACTTTGTGTGTGAGGTCAGCAGCTCGGCCAGATGTTCTGATGGGGCCGACATGCGCCCTCTCAAACATTTCCAAAGACTACAAAGACAGATAACAAATGTGATTGAAGTCTCCTTTGTTTTCTCCTACGCGTGTCTAATGGCCATAGACCCGTCTTTCATAGAGAAAACGGCACAGAGCAGGTTGAACAAAGGCTTTTCCATTTTTTTTGTACAAACATATATTTGTAAATATGATTATTTGTGTACACAGTATAGTGAGTCCAAGATACTGTCTGATAATATAATATGCTGTATCAATAAGGTGGTTAAATACCTCATGAGAAACAGATACATTTCTCTACCAAGGCCACCGCGACACAGAAGAATAGCTCTGCAGCCATGTTTGAAGGAGTATAAAAATAAAAACATAATACTAATTTGTCTGATGTGATTTTGCCATATAAGAGTTCAAATATGTAGTTAGGATTTCTTAAAATAACATGTGCACCTCCTCCTTCTCGGTGTTTGTGCTATCCAGGTTTCAAGTTTCTACATCGTAC
Organism: Brachyistius frenatus; assembly: GCF_029030835.1. Classification (NCBI taxonomy): domain Eukaryota; kingdom Metazoa; phylum Chordata; class Actinopteri; family Embiotocidae; genus Brachyistius; species Brachyistius frenatus. The sequence continues at coordinate 296,670 of NW_027210669.1, read as the reverse complement.
GTTCGTATCTGATTGTCACGAAAGCTGCTCGCAGAAAAACTTTAAACAAGCTCAGAGAAACTTTCAGCAGACACATCCGAAAACAATCTTTGAGTACAAAACTCTGCAAAACACATTTTTGAGGGGCACAAAAAGAAATAAGTCAGAGAAAAAACAGACTGAAAGTCAAATAAAATGAGAGAGGGACATTACTACCGCTCTCAGACGGACACGGGGACAAATATTAGATTACGTCAACGTATAAATGTCAGCAAGCCGAAAAATGAAAGGGAAAGAGAACCAGCCAGCGTGTACATGTATGTAATTCAAATCCAATTTAGTGTAGCTCTCAGGTTTATCAGGTAGTTTTATTGGACTTCACTCACTCCGTTCACAGTGACGACGCTGGGTGACAATCTGTCTCATAACGGGTCCAACACAACTTAAATGCTCAGTGGCAAAGGAGACAAGAAGAGACAGCCGAGCTCAACTAAACAGGGACTGAGATGACCTTACCAACAAGACTTTTGATGAGTTGCGCAAACTCCAATATAGTGTGTTCTTCTGGGTTCCCCTGCAAACAGAATCCGCAAACTTCCATTACATCAGCGCCAACACGAGACGTTCACATAACATGAGCTGCCGGCAAATTGCCCGCCAATGCGGACTTCATTTTCCATTTTGATTTGCGATACGTAGATCGTGAACTCACCAGATTGACCGGGCTGCTGATGTTACTGTTCATCAGCAAGACGAGGCCGTTCACCAGATCACTGCAAAACAAATGGAAAGCACTCTGTGGTTAAACTGTGGATGAAGGAGCTTTTAGGAGCGTGAACTTTCCGTGCAGGTTTGTTCAATCGGAACATTTTCTAACATAGCACATATTTCTCAGCTGACACTGACCTCCAACTGTTTCAGTGTTGCTTTTCCATTTAGCCCAACACCGCCGTGGAGCAAAAGCTTCCACGGCCAGATAAGAATGCCAGTTTCGACGCTTTATTCTCCTCCCGGATATTTTAATTACTAAAGTCTCTTTCCAGTGATGCTAATTAAAAAAACATGAGGTCCAGCCAGACGTTTGAAGGTTGTTGGTTTTTTCTTACTTTTGTGTCATGCAAACAACTATACCTAATCCACCTAGGGCTTACATGGCACCGCAAATCAATAAAAGAACAGAGGCAGCAAGCAGCGAGTATATTTTAAAACAAGACAAATAGTCAATCAAAAGAAGAGCGCGCAGCCGTGCAAGCAGCTTAGTTGGGACTTCACCTACAGCAGACACGGTGGTGCTTTGAGGGTGACGTGCTTCGATTAGCACGTCAACATGCCCACAAAGTCACAGCTCGCGTGCTTATGTTTGCATGAGCAGCTATAATCTTTACCATGTTCTTCATCTTACAGACTAAACATGTGCTAATTAGCACTGAACATGAAAACCTCCTTTGAGCTCCGCACGGCTAAAAAATATAGGAAATTAATTCACCTCATTTCATATCTGTGCTTTTAGACTTTCACGTCTAATGACTTATAAGTCAGGCTACCTCCTAACACAAATCACAAAATAGTTGATGCAATTTTACTATGAATTCTAATCTTCAACACGGCACTGTCCACATCAGTTTTCTCTTCTTTCTCCCAAATGGCAAATTTGCATTCATGCATATATACATGATGCACTCAAAGATGCACTTCAGTCGTACTTTTTAAGTCACATTACGAAGGGAGATCAGCCATAGTAGTACAAACGCCTCTCGGTATAATGCTGTATAATTTAACACCACCACAAATTCCAGCCTTCAAAATAACCATTAAGTTGCTCCCAATCTCGATGTCAGAGTCTGGCTTTCTGCCATGGCATGAAAGGAATTGCGTTGTCACGATATCCATGTATCCATGATCCACAGAACACCACTGACCCACTGAGAATCCCCTGCTGTGGCCACCACTCCACCCTGACCTCAACCCTTTCGAGAAGCTACAAAGCATCCTGAAAAGGAAGATCTGTGACGGTAGATGAAAGCATATCTCAAAACACCAGCTCTGAGAGGCAATACTGGAATCCTCAAATAAACAGAAACTACACATAGACCAACAATGATCGAGAGAGTTGTTACAGAAACTTCAAAGTATCTTAATGGGTACTTAATTTTAAAATGTACAATTCATGCACCAATCAGATTTCTATTTAATATGGGCAGAAATATGTTTTTAAACCGAATTTAAATCATTTATATCTGAATTTGAATCACTCAACCTCAATCTCCGCTTTAAAAAACTGAATTTGAATCAGACAGTTTGTATTTGTTGTATTTAAATTCTACAAACTATTGCGGTTCCCTACTTTCCTCATACTCCATCAGTGTAACTGCACCCACCGGGCGAACAAAGTTTGTTTTAATGTTGGAAATGTTCTCTTTGAATTTTGCTGGTTAATATTGTGATGTCAAAATAAATATAAACACAGTTTCAGTGAACTTAATAATGGTTTTGTTTTTAAATGTTGGATATTTTTTCAATGAATTTAATCAAATAAATCTAATAAAGATTTTGTCCATAATAAATTTGAGAATATCAGCTTGCCAATAAAGCAACATGCACATTTATGTTTGAACCTAACTCTTAAAAACAGTTGGTTCTATATACACTAAGTTTATTAGGTACATCTAACTAAATCTAATGTATGATGCTTCATAACAGTCCCGTGATACTTGACAATGCATGCAGACCTGCCTGCAATTTTCTTCATATTCAATAATCTGCAACTGCTGTTGCCCAAATTTCTACTTTATTCATTACATTATTCAGAACAAATTAATTACTTGACTTAATAACACTATTTATTTATTTTAATTACCTTTTTATTGTTCTTTCCTCATCAGAAGACAAACATCATATTAATTCACTAACTGACCACACACACACACACACACACACACACACACACACACACACACACACACACACACACACACACACACACACACACACACACACACAGTATATTGATATGCTTTTCCGGGACAAAAGAAAACGGTGTTTATTTTTGCATGCTCACCTTACATACTGAAAGGCTCTCGTTTGGGAACCGGTACCATACACCTAGAAAAACAACAGGACACGTATTATCCTTTCTGCGTGATAAACATACTGACATTCTTAAATGCCAGGGCGAATGTGTTACCGTGTGTCAAACAATACATTTCCAGTCAGCATAACCTGATGGCCGGGAGGTTAGGGCACATACTAAAATGGGTAAAAATTACCACAGCAGTTGAGTCCCTGGTTTGACTCACGGCTGGCCAGACCTTTGCTGCATGTCTCTTTCATTTCCTGTCTATCTCTACTGCAACTATCCAATGAAGGCAAAATTCCCAAAAAGTCGAAGCAACAGAACGCAATGGATGCTGAGCAGAGGGAACAGCGGCCTCTGTTGCTAACAAAGGGTAATTATAAGTTTCTGGCACATTAAATTCTGCCTACCGACGGTGCATGGGCGAGAAGATAAACCCAACAGTGACACTTTAGCTACATCTATACTCATAAAATCTGGGATTACAGTCGTAAACAAAGTTCTTATCATGCTAACACTGAAAATGACGGGCCTAAAGCATAGGTGTTTGTCTCAAGCACGTAAAAAAAACAAAAAACAAAAAAAAACACTAAGTGCAAAAATGATTTAAGTAAAAAGCTTGAGATGCATACTGTGAGAGGTTCTCCTTGTAGAGCCTGAAGGATGAAGTTACTGACGACACGTCCATCGTTCATGTGCATTCGGGAGCCAAACGTGTTGAAGATTCTTGCCACTCTCACCTCTACTCCTTCCTGTAAGCAGAGAAGAAACTGGGTCAGACACTGAGAACACAGTAACTCTGGGGTGCCTTGGTTTTAATGTTTTCATTAGTCCTTTCATTATCTTGCATTATACTCTTGTTTTACCGTGACGTGTACTCTACAGCATTTTCTAACGAATGAAATTTTACATACACCGTTTTGATTGATGGAAGGGAAAATATACAGCCGGCCAGGAATTGGTTATTAGTGAAAGTATTCCTGGAAGATCATTTGTAATCAATAGCTTTAATTTAAAATGAACGCACAAATTAATAAATTGCAAGCACAGAAATTGTAGGTAGTGACAGCAATAAAGCTAATCTGGACAACATCAATAAATTTGCAATTGTAAATTGTATAAAATCAGCTGATGCATTTTGTGTCCCAGACAATAAATTTGCTGCTTAAAGCCCCCCGAGCAGTCGTATATTGGCAGCCTATGAATACATTTTGTCAGCAAAATTAGAGCAGCATGACTCAAGGATGTGGACCGGTTTGGAAAAACTTTCTTTTGTCTTTTGGAACTTTATTAAACTTTCCATTTTTTAAGTTTATTTTCAAACAAAAGTCATCCGTGCGCCTCCTCTATCAGACGCGGAATAACATTACATATAATCACATTGGACAGCAAAGCTTCTTCTCATAAAATTGGACAGTTGTTTCCATTATTCAGTACAACAGCTGTACAGGTAAAGTCTGATACCAATACCAATTATTTTTGTTTCTTTTCTTTCCTTTTCTGAGCAAAATCACCGACTACTTTAACTGCATTAAATTCCTCTGTGATCCGTCATGAATAAATTGCAGTGGCTAATTACGTACTCTGAACTGGAAGCTGTCATCTTAGTATACTGTACATTTTTTATCCATTACTTTTCGATTCATGCAGATTACCCCCGTGTAGATCCTCGTAATGCTGATCTTCCAGTAAGCTTTCAGTCATTTTGGTTACATTTTTGTTCCAAGTTTTTAGCAACTAGCCTACTTTGACATCTTTGCTAACTGTGACCTATTTTACAGGATATTTTCCACTTGATTGGTACCTGGTACCTAGACAACTAAAACTTGTCTGTATAGTGTCACAAGTAATTTTGCTTCATAGGCTGGCCTGCTCAGAGACCATTTCCAAGACCGTTAAATGTTGAAGGTATTTCACATTCATGGAAGCAGAATTGGCCGCATTACATGATAGTGTATCAGAGGAATATACAACTGACCTTTATTGCCAAAATATTTTCCAGGAGAATATTTGGACACTAAGACTAAATAAATGGGGCCACTACATGATGGATACTCCCACTGATCGCGGTCCATGGCCTTCTTACGTCAGCCTCACACATCACTACATACTACTTCAGATGCTATCTGCAGCCATTTTTGTTCATATGAAATGAATAAAAACATGAAAATTATGTAGATTGTTCTCTTGAAAATGTGGGACATGAAATTCAATGGACCCAACCAGCAAATGTATTCAGTATGGTGAAGAACAAGGACACAATGAGGACAGCATGATGAAGAGGTCGTGGAAGGAGTGCATTTGTTCACCCCGTGTATGTAAATGATGGTCTGCGCAGGTGTACTTATACACATATTTGGGTGCTTGGCTTTTCTTCAGCCATTTACTACATTCATTACAGTCTAGACACCTTATGTTAAAACAAACACTCTGACAGGAATCAACTACACACATCCATAGAGTATATTGTCCATGATGCACCTCCTGGGGGACAAGCTACCCACAAGCCATGCTCAGAGCTCCAAATTACACACTTAGATTGGTGCGCAAACCTTTTTCATTTAGGAGCACTCGAAACTTTTTCACCGTTTCCTGTAGCAATTATGCATCTTAAACCTGAACCTTTTTTGTCGGTTACCTGATATTGGTAATTTCTCAACTCAATATGTAAATGAATTAAGATTCAATTAGTGTACTGCTTCATGCTTCCCAGCTCTTCAAAAAGCTCAGTGGCGCAGTGATTCACTCCAATCAAAATACGCTGTTTTCAGGGGAGTTCAGAAAATACATTAGAGTTCAAAGGCAAGACAGCAGATACACTGGTGTAACCGATACAAATGTTTAGTCACATGGAAGATTTTTGGTCACAAGTGTCATAAATAGTTGATTCAATATTATTCAAGTACCAACGCAGGAGCCTAAACAGTTCTGACAACATACAGTGAAATAGTCAACTGTGAGTCAATAAAATCTGAACATTAACATTCATTCTATAGGTAACATGACAGAGAGCCAATTTAATACTTTTCCACTGGGTAATGTTGTATCTGGAAATCAATACATGACAACACCGACAGCGGTAAGATTCACTGGTGAATTGGTGTTGCTGATTGCAAGTCCAGTTTGTAAGATATACTTGCTATTTCAATATGGCATGTACATATTTCATCAACATTTCTTATCTTGTGGAGCTTATTATATTTTTAGGTCCTTCAACATGCCTGTCACTCAAAACTGACATGATTCTGCCTTCAACCGATTCCAACCTCTTTTCTATAGATTATTTACAGTTTTCTACAGATTATTTAAAATAAATTTCATGCTTCTATATTTCTGATGACGTGAGTCAGCTGGTCAGACCTCAGATGCACTGAGCCATTGTTTGTGTGTTGGTTGTGTAGAGCAGGATTGACATAGAGATCAACACTAACACACTCTTTTCTAACATCGCTGTAAACTAGAAAAAAGTATTTTTCCAATATTTCTCTGTATTGTTGGATCCCCCCCTTATCGATTTGACAAGATATTTAAACAGACTCAAATAAATTACTTGGATTTGATAATGAATTACAATTGTCAAGTATAGTATTTTAGTCTCATTTGTTTAATTGGGTTCTCTATCTACTTTAAGACTTGTGTAAAAATCTGTTAGGTGATAAGCGATATTTATGCTATCTATTTATGAAGACAACTCTGAAGAGGTCACAAACTTTCAGGCACCACTGTAACTATAGTCAAAAGCAGGTGAGCAGATCTGGGGCTGACCCAAACCTCTGTGAAACTGGTTTACCCACACAGATACACATACACACACACACTGATCATCTAGGGGTTAAATACAAGTCTCAGCCACAGGCTATTCTGTCTGTTATTTTGTTTTTCTCTCTGATCAAACAGTGGGCTCTATTTTCACCTTAACTTGGATGATTTTGGGGAATTATTAAGTAACTGGCACCAAACAAAGGATAGGAATCTGTTTTCAGATGTGGATTTCTGACCACAAATGGCCAAAAGAACCTGCTATTTGGTTTTAGACTTTGAAATTTGGGGTCAGTGTTTGACAGAACAATTTGAAAGCCCCACTGTATGAGGGTCAGGTCAAAATGCTTGGTGTCCTGACAAGTGACTGAAAATGTAAGCTACAGCAGGTGCCTACTGGGTGTTGCGTCCAAGAGGAGTAACACTGCCAAACTTATGACAAAATATAGTGAGCAGCCCTAGTGCATGACAATATTACAAGAAAAAAAAAAATTCCCTAGTACTGCAGAATTTAATCTACAACACTGCCAGTATCAGTTAAAACACACATTAACAATATCTAGCACTATCTAACTGTGTTGGTCTGGTGGTCTTCTCGCCGTCAAATGAACAAAGTCACCTTTCTTTAACTTAAACCATGAAAATGTAAATGCTGAATTAAATCTGATGTTTCAGGTGTCTTTGAAGTATCAACACTACACGTACTGAGTAACTTCTCCTAACAGATAACCTTGATCTGGAAGATGGTTGCACAGCGAGCACGTTTAATCTAGACATCCACCAAACAATATCACAAAAACACATCAAGACACATTCAATTTCCTTGTGGGTGACACGCAAAAACCCCAAAAATATAGAGTAGTAATGAAAAGTGTACCACTATCAACTTGCAGATCCAGTATCAATCTCAGTAAAAATAAAATCTGAATGATCATCATGACGTAGCGCTTTACATATTGTTCTGTGTCCTTGTCTTGCAAATGATTATGATGAACCTTTGTAGGTAAGATTTTGTCTGAATGCTTCTTGTCAATCAGATCAAAATAAATCTAGTTTTTGCCATCATAATGTTTCTTTTCAGCCTGAGAAGCAAGTATGACATGCTTTTTCATCCACTGCTTAGCCCGCACTCGTCACTTTTGAAATGTTAATGAATTTTGATTACATGACTGCGCAATAGATGTAATGTGTGATATTCTTGTCCATCTGCACAAACGACTGACAGTTGGGTTTTGAAAGCCGGCTATTTCCAAGAATTCTCCCAGTAAGTGTGAAAAAAATAATGAGTCACTGAGGAGGAGCAGGAGACGAGGCAGATAAATAAATATCACCTGCCTGAAGGAAAGGCAAGAGAAGTCAATCATATCTGATCATCAAAGGCTGCTGTCAGTCAAATCATTATCAAAAAGTCCTAACATAACTGAAATTGTTGAGAGCTTTACAGAATTTTTTATCATAAAGCTCAGCCCGGCCTAAATACAATATTCATTCACAGCCTTCACTGATTCCAAACTATGCTCTGGAAAAGAGCCACTTGGCAGCGCATGAAAATATTTGTAATACTACTAGAGACCTGGTCAACTAAAGGGAAGTTATATATCTGTTACTACTTTACATACTATAAATATGCAGCTCAAATCATTTCTTTTTCAAATTTTCCTAGATAATATGGATTTTTCTTCGACACATACAGTATCCACTGTTAAAATACAAAGAACATCGTGCATACACCTGGTATAGACACAGGCTGCACACACAGCACCTACACTACATGCAGACTGACAACAAACCAACCAACAAATTGCCCTCTGCCTATTGTACAACATATAATGTTACAATACAGGCCCAGTGTCCAAGTGTTTTACACAGCAATGAGCTGCGTAACGAGCGGAGCATGCGAGAAGAGAGAGAGAGAGAGTGCGAGAGTGTGGAAGGTCGTCGGTGACCCAATTTTATTCGCCATCCATTAGAGAGCGTGCATGTCTGTGAAGGTGAGGATGATGATCGGAGCGGAGTATGAAGCAGTATAGCTGTGGGAGCGTAGCAGTGCAGCGTGTATACAGTTTAAGCTGTTTGTCAGTGAATAAATGCCAAAATTGCTCATGACCCAAGCTAAGTTACCACCTGCTGGCAAAAGTGAAAGGGTAGCACTGATGTTAGCAGACTCGAGAGGCTGTTTCCATTTGGCTATTTCAACCCAGACATCTGGCCTGGCCGTGAGCGGATCAATAGTGGCCAGCTTTAGGCCAAGTGTTTCCACCTTGCATCAACAAGCGTCCTGGGTGACCACCTGAGGTCAGATCTCACCTCCCCCGCTGTTCATGCAAATGAACACGCTCAAGAACAGGAATCTGAACATCACAACTCAATGATTCAGGTCAGATGAATTAACTGTTCCAGCTAGTCTCTGCTGCTGTGGATCAAAGGGGGCGGGGCCTCTCACGGCTGTGGGTCTGATGTGACTTTGTTGCAAACATTACTATTGATGCTGTAGAAACAATATTTTGTCAAATTAAAAAATATTAATCCTGTTCTGAATTTATTCTTCTTTTTTTTTTTTTAAGTAATAATTGAAACAAAATCTTAACCTTACCTGTCCCTGCTGGATAAAGACTGACTGTGACAGGATGAGAACATCACAGTTCAATTCACTTTAAGCTTTTTATTTTATTAGTTTTGTGATTAATATTTTTAGGGAACACCATATCGTTTAAAAAATAATACTGCTATGAAAATTATGTGAAAATACATCGGTTTTATCTAAATAACTTCGTCTCTCCCCGTGTTACAGGGGTTTGCCTCTGGCTAACTTGCCAATTAGGACTTGGACAAAGAAGTTCTTAAAGCGGTTGAGTCTGCAGTGATGGAAGCGTCTGCCTGAGGGAAGAAGATGGCGCTCGGAGTGGAGTACATGGGTGGGGTCTGAAATAATTTTTCTGGCCTGTCTGATGAGCGCTTCATCAAAAACAGCCTGGGGTGTGGAAGGCTGCCTGACCTCTATGATTTTCATGGCTCTCTTGTGTTAGATGACTAATCTGGGTTTCCATCTGTGCACTGATTTAGTAAAACCATGCTGGGATGCCATTCTGAAGGATGCTCTCAACTACTGCATGGTAGAAGAGTGTAGTGATGTGTCAGACAGAACACCATCAGCTGCATCATCAGAAAACTTAAACATGAAAGTGATAGACTGCTATCGTGTGGCTTCTCTGACCCGTAGGGTGAAGTGGACTGGGGAACTGGTGATGGTCGAGGGTTCAGACAAGGTCCTGCTCAACCTGACCGGCTAGGTGCATTGGTTCAGAAAGGAGTGGTCCCATTTAATAATGAGGTGGTTGATATTCATCTGTGGCAGTGTTTTCAGGAAAACGGGCTGAAGGCTGAACTGAAGTCAACAAACAACAGTCTAGCGGAGGTCCAGGGATTATGAGGATGTTTACCCACTAAAAACACTGTACTGTTGGTTGCATCATCAGTGCCTCTGATGTCTGTATGCAAACTGGAAGGATCAAGCTGTCGGCTTACGTCCAGCTATGTTGCTCACCACAATCCTCTATATACCTAATTACAACACAGAGTTGTTACAGAGTTAGAGCAAGGTCTAAAATCAGTATTCGTCTGTAGACAGGATTTATTCAGGGCACGTGTAATGGCTGCCTTTTTCCAGTGTTATTATAGATGAGATTGGAAAGACATCTGGAAAATTTGGCTCCAGGCAGGTGTTAATTAATCTGCATAGGTCTGCACATGTTCTTAGTAGAAAAGCAGAGATCCCATCTGGACCTGTAGCCTTGTTGACATTGATTTGCTGGAGGACCTTGTTGATAGGATTTAGCCTGTCAACATCATCAATAGGATTATCATCAAGCCCCATGTCACATTCAGCAGAGAAATCATAATTGCTTATAAAAATTATATATATATATATATATATTTTTTTTTTATTATTATTTTTTTTTTAATGTGTTCATGGCTTTTTTGCTCTGGTCCCATATTTTTTTTTTTTTTTTTTTTTTTTAGTTAATCTGGAGATTTTCCTCTCTCACCTCTCGTAGGCCGATTCCCTGCTTCTTTGGGCCCCTGGTTCAACTTATTTTACAGTTTTTTAGTTGAAGGTGGTAATCAGTATTAAAGTGTGCTTTTTACTGTTCGTAGTCCTTCTCATCCTTTGTGATGTAAAGTTTATTGCTTGGGGAGACTTTTATTGCCCGTTTTGTGTTCACAGTGTCAAAACAGAATTTGATGTCATCTGTGGTTACTTCTGTGGCCTTCAGGTTCAGCTCTCCAGAGAAGGTATCCCAGTCTGTGCGTAGGAATAAAATTTTCAATGCCGTCATCTGTCCATCCTTTGACAGATATGACCAGCCGTTTACTGCTCTTAAAGGCTGTCTTGTTTGTGGGCATCCGAAACAGTTTGCTCTTGTTCGAGTGATTCCCTTTTATTTCAGTAAGACAGTCAGGATACTCTGGATGTAACCAAGTCTGGGGGGAAAAAAGCATGATACAGGACTCAAAGGTACTCCAAGTATCCCCTTGTTAGAGGTCGGAGTTCCACCATCCTGACTATGCACAAAGGTGCATAGATGGCAAGGGCGGTTGATTGCTATTGTTGTACGCTTGCTCACCAGTCTCTTTCGAGGCTCCCATGTGCACTGGCAAGTTTTTGATAAGCGGCCTGAAAGACTCTGCTGAATTTCATGGTGGCAAAGATAAAGTAGTGCTTCCCTCTATTGCGCTAGCACCTGATTTTGACTCTCCCCAGCTGGTACAGTTTTCCGAGTGGTGAAAAGTCCATACAAGAGCCCTAATAACAAACAAGAAAACGTATGAAACACGCACCATAATTAAGTCCTTTGTCTTGGTCATACGGATTGGACATGGGGCATACCGATCGCAGCAAGGCGTGTGATCGTGTCACCCGCAAAGCAGTGCTGCCAAATGCACTACTGCACTCCAGATACTAGAAGCAATTTCCTTCATTCTCATCCAGAAATTCTCCTTCTTTTTTCTTTTTTTAAACTGTTTGGACATGACTGTCATGCCAGCTGTTACATACTGTGAATATTAATTATAATCAATAAATCCTCAAAATTGACCACATCTCCAGTGACTCCAAAATGTTAGAAAACTTGTTTTTTTGCATTATGAGATACATCATCAATAATATATCAAGAGTGATAGTAACCTTTGGTCCCACTCCAAACTCAAATCAATTTTTAAAATCCTGAATTTTTTTTTATTATTGTGGAATATTTTTTTTTTTAAATTCATTTTAAGCCAATTGTTACATTTGCTGAATTGTGCTGTTGTTTTGTATTATTTGTACTAATTACTAACATAACGTTCAATCAAGAAAAAACAAATAAACATCGTGCCCATTATTTTCTAAAATGTGTACATTAGAGTTACATTGATGATACCTGTTTCATGTAGGCGTAACACATCGTCTCTGCTACACGCTTCCCCTCATCATAGCATGCTCGAGGGCCAATTGGGTTCACATGCCCCCAATACTCCTCATTTTGAGGGTGTACCTCAGGATCTGAAACAAAAATATTTTGGGAAGTATTAGGATCCTTTTAGACAAGTTTTCAACACGGAATTAAACACTTTTTTTTTTTTTTGCTTTCCATCTTGTTAACAGCCTCACAAACAAACACCTTCAGTGCATCTCTATTCAGAAAATACTTCTGAATTTAAGCACTAAACCAATAGGATCAATGACCTGCAACACTTGATTTAATGACATGATTAGTTATCAGGATAAAGTTCTGTTCTGTTACTTCTGAATCTCTCCATGTCTGCGTGGTGCAATATTTTGTTCGCAGAGTAGGCACAAATGTAGTAATTATGAGTTATAAAAATGGTCTCTCCTCGCCATAATTATTGTGTGGCTGAATTACAATCCCTGAACAACTCATTATTTTATCACCAGGCAGCCGTCTTTATGTGACTGACTACAATGACACAAAAAAGAGATCACAGGAGATTGTGGAAAACATGTAGCCTCCAAAAACAGTTTAAAAAGGAAGTGTTAATGCTAATGTTGGCCATGTTTGTGAAAGTTATATCACATGATTAATAAGAATTATAAGATATATATTTGCAATGATCCATCAAATATGGCTATTGTGGTACTTGTAACAAAAATATGTAATGCAGGCAGGATATTTAAAAGTTTATCATACACACTGAAATCAGTGCACTCAAACAGTAATCTTCACTGACAATCTAACTTTTTAAATAATTATCTAAAAAAACAAACAAATAGAACTATTTCTAAATCATCCCAAGCATCTTGTTCTCCCATTATGTTCTATAAAAAAAAATTAAAAAAAGGTTTTATATCGGCACATATGGGCCAACATATACGGTAATACCAACTGATCTGTGATAGGCCAATACTGGACAATAAAACTGGCTGGCTATTATTCGGTCTGGCATTCATAACAATGTTTCAAAAACCCAAAGAAGAACAAGGAGACCTCGGTGTTTTGAACCGAAACATTTTTGGAATACGGTTGCGTCAGCAGTCTAAATTGCATTTTACTGAAAAATGCTGAATAGTTGCTGGAAATATATTTTTGTTCACACACTACGTGGCAACACATTCAGTGAGTGTGCTGTCCTAACAATTCCGCAAAGTTAACAATTTCACTGGAGAGCAGAACCAACAATAATTCAATCCAGTTGTGTAAAGCAAACTTAAAGAGAAGTGGAAGGCATATTTCTTACCTCCATAAACCTCAGAGGTAGAAGCCAGGAGAAGTCTTGCGCCAACACGTTTTGCCAGCCCTAGGAGACAAACAGGACAGTGAAAACAGTCTTCTTTGAAAGAAACTACAAAGATTGACGGCCTCAAACCTAATTAAATACACAGATTAAATAGAGACTTATTATTAATCATTATTATATACAAACTGTACCACTGTCAAGGTTGAGCAATCTATAAAACATGTATTATAATAAATACAAATTGGTCCTTTTTGTTTCTTAACAATGTTTTGAATATACATGTTTATTAAAATATTCAACATTAACAAAGTGGCAATATTTTTTCTGGATTGATAAAGCCAATACATAAAACAGATTAAAGTAAGCCCAGTGAAATCTATCGACATTTATACCTTTAATAGACATCTGTCCAAGTAATGGCTTTTAACATGTCAAACAATGGTATAAATTACAAACATTTTCATATAATAGCTATTGACAGGACCATTATGAATAGAATGGTAATTCTCAGTCAGTGTTTGGCACCTGGTAACAAAGAAGGAGAAGTAGCACGGCCGAAGAACAGCAATTAGCTGAAAAATAGGAGAGACTACTCTAACTTTCCCCTCAGGCTCTATCAATGATGGGTTTTGACAATTATTTTCAGTTGAAATCTTGATGACAATTGTTAGGGTGAGAAAAGCTTGGCTGGCTTTCTCATGAAAAATCCCAGTTTCATTATTTATGAAACATAGGATTCTGCTTCTTAATTTGTTTGTTTTTGTTTTACATCACCCACATAAAATAACAAGACATGACATTTGACTCATTTGAAGAATAAAATGTTTTTACTTGACTTAAACGGTAAGCAGTTAGAAAAAGGTTGGAAATTTAATGGGGGGACTAATGAAGACGTTTTCTTCTTTTGACCCACTCCATAAGGGGAAGAAACTTTTTGCCAAAGACTCGACTAAACATTAGTTTAGTCAAAGTAAACAACAGACTTGTTTTTAAAAACCTTCCCTGTCATCATATAAATGTAAATGGCTTTCTTGCAATTACTCACCAAGCATGTTCAGAGTTCCAATGGTATTGGTCTTTAGCGTTTTGATAGGATTGTACATGTAGTTTGGAGGAGAAGCTGGAGAGGCCAGGTGATAGATCTGGTCCACTGTGAAGACCAGGAAAATCAAGAAATAATTTCACCATGAAATGCAGACCTGTTCAAGCAAAATGCAAATAATAGTGCAACTGAATGATATCGTTTGTTTTAAAGCTTCCACTAATATCCAACTTTGGAGGTGTAAATTGCAGAACAACAGGAGAGAGGATTTAAAATTAGAAGTAAAAAAAACTCTGGAACAATACAGTAGATTCAAGATGAAGGGGATAAGGAATCAGACAACAAGACTGAGACAAAATCGTATGTACGGCTGAACCGTGTATGAAACGCCACATGCCTTTAAATTTCAAAACTAATACAGGACGTCGTGGCATTCAGTCAACTAATAGTGTAACTCTGACTGATAGAGAGACAGACAGATAGTCACAGCTGCATCATTATCATTGACTAACTGACAGACATTCACATTTATAGGCTTGGTTCTGCTGTTGTGATCCAGCCAAAAATGTGTTTGGTATGTTCAATGTCAACGACAGATAAAAGCAGAGCCGAGTCCCAGTCACGTCTCAAGCCTGTATAGAAAAAAAAAATCCCATCACGTCACATCTCATGTCTTTGAGACATTTGAAAGTCATAAAGTATGTTGTTCGCCTGAAAAACTTTGTACGAGAACTACACTTTCAATGGAAACATGCTATTGAATGATCAGTTGTGGATGTGCGGCTCAGTGCGGACCAAAGAGAACACTCAAGGCAAATGTGCAGCTGTGCTCAAAGCTGCATGGTGAGCTGTCAGATGGAAATATTGTGAGCTTAAATAAATCACTTCTCCTAGTAGACACATTTTTGATTGGCCACATTAAAGCTAGGATCACTGCTGACCTTGAATGTGACCAACATCACATCAAAACCTATAATAATAAGGCAGCGTATTGCATGAGGAATCACACTTGAAAGTGCTTCACGACTAAAAATATGAATATGACTGTGTGTCAGACTTATCAACATTTGTTAATTGAACTTAATCTTTTATTTTATTTATGTAGCTCAGCTGACTCTATGTTTAACATTAAAATTAATGAAAAATTTTACAGACTATTTAAAGACTGTATTTAGTACAAATTCAGTAAACTGAAAATGTTATGACATTGGTCGGTCAAACTTTTATGTTGGAACAACTACTTTTTTTTTCTTTCTTTCTTTCTTACAACATCCACAGAGTGCTGTCCGGAGGGATAGTGGTGCTGACACAACTGGGCCAATGCCAGGCTTTCATTTTAAATGCCTGAGGAATAAAACATTTTAAGTATTGAAAGTAACACACAGTAACAGGTTATTTTTGCTTAACTATCTCTGGCCCGTTCTCTTTATCAACGTCCCATTTTCTAAAACACTCAATCTATTTCTTTTGAAGGCAAATACCATCACCCATTGAAGGCTTGACCGGTTGTTCAATCTCCCCTCTCAATAGTTTTCAGTCCATTACCGTTCCAAGGACACCGACATCAGATTTTCAGACTATGGAAGGCAGCGAGAAATCTCTGCATGTCTGGTGTTTGTTAGTTTCGATATATTTCCATTTTCAAGATTCTATAAAACTTAATTTTCTAACAGCAATTTTATTAAATGTAAATCAGACACATCTGGGTGAAATCTACAGTATATAAATCACTGTCCATGCATTATATTATTCTAATGGACAGTCCGAGGTCTTCTTACCATAAACTGAAGTGAAGTTTGTGAGACATTTCAAGGCAGTAGAACCACGTGCTAAATTCACACCAAGAAACCATCTATTTACTGCAGATAATCAAGCACCCTTTACAGTTGGCTGGTGATATACGAGCTGTCAATCCTCGCTGCCATTGCTATTCATTCAGCATTTCATGAAGCCTACTTGCACCCTTACATCAACCTCTAGTATAATAGAGCTCAACAGGGGGCTGTTGACAGATGCTACACCAAAGTAAACAAACAGAAGATCAGAAAATTAATGCTTGCATTGGCTGAGAATGTCGAGGAGCTCGGATGCCCTCGAGCAAGTGCAAGTCAAGCACCTGCAGGGAATTATACTGTGATTTGTCCATATCGGAAGAAAAGGTGATTGTCTAACTTTCTCGGCATCCTGACAGACTTTTATAGATCTTGACAAGTCACTACTTTCAACAATGCTGTACCCACCACAGCAATGTATTCCATTCATCCAACCAAACAGCTGAACTTTTAAAACATAGGTGCTCTTTTAATACAAGTTCGAATTTGCCTAATGCACCAAAATATCCTACACCGGTTCGGGCAGTACCCCCTTTTTAAAACATTTTGCATAGTACATGATAGTTTTTGTGGTGGTCTGTTTTAATATGTAGGTTTGGACAGGATAGAGTCAGACTCTCCAGCAAACATAAAATACTCAAGTTGAATTGTAATGAGAAGCGTTGCACTGTCAGGGAGACAACTCTCTGGAATACAAAGTGTTTATTCTGACGACCACAGTATGTTTCATAACACTGCTCTTTTTCACAGCCTTCTGGGGGTTGAAGTGTTGTGACACTCTCTACTCAGAAGACATTTGTGGCAGACATTAAGTCAGTGCCTAGTACATGCATAGCATTAGCTATGTACTACTCTGCTCAGACACTGCACAATTTATGTTATCTAGTTTTGTTGCTCATTTCAAGTGTGGTAAATTTAATTAGCTGTGTACAGCATACACTTTAAAAAGAATAAAATATTCTTATGTACATTGTGCTCAAAAAAGTCTTCATCGAGAAACGTTAGAGATGAATTAGACGCAAGTGCTTTACACTGAGAAATCTGCCCATCTAAATTACTTTTAATAACTGCTTTGGCGAACACTATTCAGAAGCAGAGGCCTCGTATCAGCTTTTCAAAGGGGTGTCATTTATCACAGCTACGGTAAACGATGGTGATTTTCTGAATTTAAATAGACGAATGAACAAACACTGTGGAGTTAAATAGATAAAGGAATTGTGGACTGCACTTCTGGGTAAACATTTTGGCACATTTATTTTATGGTCATAAATCTAAATAATTATCCGAGTTATAATTTGTTATAATTTTGAGCATCAGCCAGGTTATATGTTTTCTATTGTTACATTGTATTGCGCCTTGTAATGTATGATTAGGAGCTTTTCAGTTTATAGAAAGGCTGAGACATGATACTAGGGCACAGTCCAAGATAAATGGATATGTGCGACAACAATTTGTGGTTAATATTATTTCGACACAGATAAATGTGGTTTATTTTATCATTATAAAGTAAATATTATAACTAAACTATTTTTTGAACCCCTTTCTGGGCTCTCCCACAATTTTAAGCAAGTTTACTTTGCTGTGGCAAAGCAGATTTTGTATCGGTCATCAACACATAATAGTAATAGTAAGTAAAAAGCATCATTAGTTCCCACATGTATTATTTAGCTCACCTTCAATATAGAGGGGCTCCACCACATCATGATTGATTAGTTCAAAGTTTTCATGACCAATCCAGTGCTCCACATTCCTTTTTCTCCCAGTGAAGAAGTTGTCGACCACCGTCAGCTCGTGGCCGTCCATCATCAGTTTATCAGTAAGATGAGAACCCACAAAACCAGCTCCTCCAGTAATCTAGTGGAAGAATACACATGCAAGATAACATCAGTAAAGGATATTTTCAGGGCAATGAACGCCTTTTCAGCCTCTCAAAGAAAATGGGACGAGTGCAACTCTCAATATAAAATGCACACTTCAAAGACGCAGATCGACTAAGAATTTTAGATGTTATATTAAAATTGTACTCTGTGCTATAATAAATCACTCTCAATTATTTCTTATGACAACTTATCCAATGGTAAGGTAAGGAACCTTATATTAGTTTATTCCTCCTTATTATGTATTTTGGATGTGAGTCACCAGCAATATCCTGTCGTACAGTAGATCGAGTCTAATTTGCAAATTAAGTGTTTTCTGTAATTATCGGCTGTGCTCTAAAAAATTGTACTCTATTCTAAAAGCAGGTGGTTTTGGATTTACAGATACAATTTTAATCTGCTCGTGTATAAAACTTTAAAAAAAAAAAAAGAAAAGTGTAAAATGTAAAGTGTACAAGGCCCGTTACAACAAGAATGAATTTAACTATTTGCAGTTAGATGTTTGTCACTTACCAAAATTCTCTTCCGATCTTTTTCTGACAGGAATTTCACCGGTGGATATTTCTGAGAAAAACTGGAAGAGAGAAGACAAACCCCTTAATGATGAACATCTGGAAGAAAAAACAAATAATAACAAAGCGAAATAGAGCAATGTGTGAAAGCTAGGTGCAAATCCAGTTCTTGAATAATACAAGGTCTTTCACTGCAGTTTTCTGAAAGCTCTCATAACATGCATCATAAGACAAGTGATTTGCCAGAGGAAGTATTCATTTCTAGTGAGCAGGCACTGAAGCAATGTTTTTTGTGTTTTTGCTGAGTCAGTAAAGATTTCTGAACTATACTTTAAGATAACATTTGCTTTAAAAACAATCAAAAAATTGGATAACTGATTTTGGCTGATTGTCAATATGGAGATTTTGCCAGTTTCCAAGATGCAATCACTTTAGTGAGTAAAATCAAATGTTGTATTACACGATAGACAGAGTGGTCAAACCTGCTGTCTTATAAATACCCAAAATAATAAACATTCACATAAGTTAGCTTCATCAGTAATCGAGGCATCAAACACCATCTCAAAAAACCTGCACATCAGCAGCAGCTGCAACACAACAGAAAACCAGGAATTTAATTCCCCGTTAAACCTGTGCCTACACAGGAGACTCACATGGATAGAAAGTATGTTCCTTTTTAAAGAGTTTCGTAATCCCGCGACATACAGAAGACTTACAGAGTGGGCACTCACAAAGACAAAAACACCTAAACAAGTGCCTTTATATTTCTGCCTAATTTGCATTCAAGGTATTAAAAGTGAACATGCAGTCAACATCTAGAAATACTACACCAACACAGGCTGCCAAGGAATACCAAATGTTTGTGTAATATATGGATAGCGTGCTATGCAGAAGTCTCATTATCACAACCACCATGCAATTTCACATAACTATTTCAATTCTGTTGCATCACTCATCAAACTTTTGGTAAATGCTAGAAAAACATGCAATTCAGCACAGCTGCCTTGGCTCGTACTGATAGTACAGATCCATATGTAAAGTTTAGTTCAGGTTATTTAGTTGTTTATTTAATGTTCTATCTTATTTATTGAAATAAATAATTAAGTCATACATAACATTGGTCCTTAAATCAAAATATTAGTCCATTAATCTTTCATGTAGCGCTGAGCTGGTATTTTCAATGTACAAAATGTTTATGCTGAGAACGAGAAGAGATACCGCTTTGGGTTTAGTTTGGGTATAAGAAGGATACGCACCTTTGCTCCAGATCACGAATCTTTTCCCGGAGAGGAGCCACAGCCTAAAGTGAGATGAAAGGGGAGAGAAGTGTGAGCTGAGATCACAAGTCAATACTTGGTAAATAGTAAATTGATCCTCCAGCATGTCTGTGTTACAACACCACCATGTTAATGTTGTTTTTATTAAGTTTATTTAATTTACATGCTCATTTATTCACGAATCTATTGGGCTAGGACACCATGAAGACAGCTGTGTGAGTAATAGGCAGCGTTCCCTTTGCTGCTACTGCAGCTACATTTATCACTTATTTACCAGTTAACAGAATATTCCTGTCACTTTCCAGCCCCAATATCTCTTGGGCTATGCGATTGTAGAGTAGCTTTGACACATTCAAATGAAATGGTGGCCTCAATAGAAACCCGTTAAATCTTCCTTATGTTCCTCTGAAATACATCTAATTTAAAAGGCAATTAAAAAAATGTCCTCCCAAAACATCTTAAATTAATTCAAGTGATCTGAACCATGGATAAGCAGCAGGAATGGATGGATATTAGCTCATTAATTGATTTAAATTCATTTTAGGGCTGCAACTAACTACTATTTCTACAATAATTATACCTACTGTTTGTATGAGGACCTAGAAGCTAGAATAAAACTAATTTATTTTGTTGACTAAAACGATTATGTGAGCGCCAAACCATTTAGGTCTTTGCCAAAATCAACACTTCCAGTAGCTTGCAGCAGTGACTGTTTTCTACAGGTCGGGTGGTACTGAGAGTCCAGAAAAAGGGATTAACCAGCTTCCTGCATGCGCAAATTGTCTATCGCAACAATCTCGCTTTTAGTTCCCAAGAGTACCGTTTCACAACAGCCCTTTACTGAATTCTAAAATATTTTATGACTAAGTGTCTCACCTTTGACTACCTTAAGAGGGTTTTTTGAGAAAATGTAATAAAATGTAATAATAAAAACTAACGAATGGATTCTTCATTTTTTTTCTGTTAAAAGAGGAGTTGAAAGAGTTTTTCTTTATCCAGGTGGGAAATCCAAGGATAGAGGTTGTTTTATGATGTACAGTTTTTTGTGATATTGGGTTAAGAAAAAAAAGGACTTGACTTGCCCATGAGAGCCTACATGTTCACCAAAAGCAAAAATAAATAGATGAAAGATGACTTTTTACCAAAGATATTGATCCAAACCTTGGTTATTTGAGAAACCAAGTTATAATATGAATTGTTCTTGTATATCCTCTAAATGTCATCAAAGTTTAAACTGTTTTTTTCCCCCTTTAAATTTGTAAGGAGGAGCCAAGATGTAAAACCAAGAGTTCTCAGTTGATCCTTAATTTCACTGTGTAAATAAATTATTAGGTCCATTTGCAAACAACAGTATATCTCTCATTATAATGATATAGAGTCATCATTATAGCTGGCATTTCAAAAGGATTTCAAAGCAGAACATGACTTGTAATATTGCCAGAAATGTTATGGATTTCAGAGGGTTGTCAACTCTTTAAACTCTAAGGTCAACCTGATAACAAATTGTAATTATGTCAGTGAGCTCCTGCAATCTGTGATAAGCCCACACTTTGATTCAGTATTAGGGGAATTATGATTGAAGTAATGTAGCTGACTTTCCAGTTGTATTGTGTGTGTGTATACATGCTTGGACGTGTTCTCTGCTTCATTAAAAAAAATAAAGTGTGTTCATAAGAAAAAAAAAATGTTCCACCAAACTTAAATTTCAAATATTTATGTGAGACAGATATCAACAAGAAATGTCCATGAATACAAAGCAGATTCTATGCCTCAGTGCTTTAGTTATGGCTGCAGCATTTGTTCACAGATCTAATTTATGTCCAAACTTTCCTGTCTGCTCAAAATCCTATCAAAAAACAATTTTACTTCTGATTGTTAATTTAAGTGTCTACGTCTTGTCCATGTATTAAAAAAATATGTCTTCTCTCATTACGATATCAGTTTTTCAATACGGTTGTTCATAATGTTCCAAACCAAGTAAATCTAGTTTATGGCAAAATTCTGACAACATTATTATTGCCCTGATGGGAGCTTTGCTGAAAGTGTGAAAATCTGTTTTAAATGCATGTGATATTTGAATAACAAGATACATACCGAGGCATACTATTATAAATAATATGTGTTTTACCCATTTATTATATTGTGGAATTGTTTGGTTCACCTTTTTTTTTTAAGCCCAATCACAAAGTAGAGGCTACTAAATCATGTATAGTCATGTCTGTCCAAACATGCATACTTTTACTAGGGTGTAGTCTATTAAAGGTTTAATACCAATGTCAAATATGTCGGTGAGAAAAGGAAATATTAGACAACATACAGCAGAGCTCCTTGGACCTTTAGAAGACAACAATCAATGGTATGAACAAAGCTCTCTGTGTCAAACTCACTTCATCAATTCTCCGCTCAATCTTCATTTCTCCGTGCTCTTGTATTGATCTATGATGAGAGGAACACAGACAAGGAGAGGAGTGTTTAGATGATGTCAGACATAATCACAACATCAGACGAAAGCATGCTGTTACCTATAGGTAGCAACAAATGACCCATCACCATCAATGTGTCATTAACAGTGGGGATATACAAATAAAAACCTCCATATGAAAATTCATTTCACAACATTTATATGCGCGCGCGTGTGTGTGTGTGTTGTGGAGTAAAATTTCGGTTTACTTTGAATGGATAAAATTACATAACAGGAATGTGCATTTGTGGCTAACCTGTTAAATCAAGACAATTTATCTATCTATGATATGAGGGCTTGAATGGTTGACAAATTTATAGTTTGATTTTATACACACCTATAGTTTAATAATATAAAAACTTCAGCTGAATTTATTTATGTCTACTATTTTTGACATGGCATGTTTACCTCTCACATTAGAGACAGAAATGACACTTTTGCCTTGACAATATTTTCAACCCTAAAGTCAGTCAGTGCTGCTGTCCTCTTTGAACAGGACCAACTTCGTTTTCAAATCGCTGCTTTTCTTGCCATCTCAACCACACCGCAGTTCTCTCTCTTGAAAGAGAAACTGTGTTGTGCTGTGTTGTATTTACAGTATAAACTGTGTATAGAAACAGTCTTATTACCAATTCAGTTTGCTGTGGAGAACTTGCTCTTCTCAGAATGGAGTAGTTCACCTTTTGATCTTTTATTTGTATGTAAATTTGTCCGTAAACAGTGAAATCCAGCTGTTGTCCAGAGGTAAGCACTTGCCAGAGACAGAAAACAATAACGTGTTGCAGGCTGAGCTCCGCATGAACTTGTCAGTGAGGGTTAGTTCACCAGATAAACCTACACAACATCAAGGAGCCCAGTGTGCCTTTATAGAGATGAGTAATGTTGGTCCCAGCACTAGGGAGCTATCCTGAATTCTGATTAGATAGTTAAGTGCACTGATGGTGAATCATCAAAGAATTAATAAATATAAACAGATTTTCTTCCCCACCCGTCGTGACTACCCAAGTTTAGCCATGCCTACGGATTTAAGAGTTACTATTTTCTACAGAAAACAACAAACACATGTCAACAAAGTAATACAAGTTTTCAAATGTTTGTCTTGATGAGAGCTTTTTACACGCCAATTGGCAACTAAACCATTTACTAACTTAACCATCTTAACGAGTGAGTCACTTGAAAGAGTTTTCGATTTGTGTTTTACAGTCCACAAAGTGTGCTTTGTCAAAAGTTAACTGGTGGAATTATTCACAAAGATTTGTACTATCCTCTCGGAGAGCTCCTAATTTAGCCCCCAAAAATTAAGATAGTAGTCTTATCTTAGGAGTGATTCAGGAGACTCCTCAGAGCAACTCTGAGCAAGTAAGGACATAAACCCTTATTTTAGTGAGGAGGTGTGGTTAATCCCATTTCCAGGTATGACTATGGTCATAAGGTAAGGTTGATTTAAAAAAAAAAAAAAAAAAAAAAGCACTCTTGCTGAGAAAGGACACAGAATGGACAATGGCATCCAGTGGAAATTAAATTAACTGTTTGTCAATACAAGGCTGTGAAATCGCAGTTTTTTTCTTGTGTGTTCACTGCTGATGAAGGTTGCGACAGACCCGAGTCTTTCTTCCAGTTACCAAATACGTTCACGGAGCGATCGCTGTAATTTTTGCCGTTATTTCATTGAGTGGGAGAAGTGAACTTCACTAATGAGATCGACCACAAACATCATCCCTGCACGATATAATTTGGAGCATTTCAGTAGCGTGCCTTCGTTCAGCATTTGATGAATATTTCTCTTACCTCAGTGTATTTCCGCAATTCTTTCCTCTACTTAAGAAATTCCTAAGGCTCTTAAAAGTCCTCCTCTCTGCTCCTAACAGTTTTTCCCCATGAGGAGCTCTCTGAATGGCCAAGATGCTTTGTGAATATATTTTATCTTCACAAGGATCTACTCCTAACTTAAAAGGGAAATTCTTAGAAAACATCAGAGTTCTAAGAATTTTCTCTGAATTTCGTTATCAAGTATAACTCTTAGTTAGGAGTCTTTGTGAATACAGCCTCTGATGTCTTTGTTCTACACTTCAGAAATAATCAGCCTGGCCATCCCTGACTATATCCAAAAGCATCCATTTTCTTTACTCTGTGGAAATGCTGTTTACATTAACACTCCCTCAGCCACTCTGAAGGGTGGACCAATCCGTAACCAGTGTCTGTGGTTAAGGGCAATGATGTTGAAGTTGAGGGTTTGTTTTTTGTTTAATTTTTTAGCGTTTTGGCCGGTTTTGGCGCATGTAGATTGATTGACGGCTGCTCCAATAATTTCTAAAATAACCAGAGGCCTAGTAGGATGCAACAACTGAAACGATTCCCTATGGAGCGTACCACCAGGCTAAGAAATAACAGGAAAGGTAATGAAAAAACCTCCGATGAGAAGGAGTGTCAAAGCTTGACTGGTACTGTACGCATTTGACTTGATGGACTTCATAGTGGTTAGATTTGTTTGACGCAGGATTCAGATGTAAAACAAATTAAATTACATTGTGATTACAAGATTAAGGATATTATCGCAGTATTTTATAGGCCTGATGTTAATGACTGTCACGTGATTTTATATAGAATGTACTGGTGTACTAGAAAGCCAGACTATGGCAAATATTTCATTTTAAGCAGTTAGGTAAAAGAAAAATGAATTACTGTACCTCATGTTTGTATATGTTCCCCAAACAGCTGAAAGAAACAAAGAGGAAACGCATCATAAAAATGGCATCATGAATACAAAGTAAACATTTGTAGCAGTGTCACATTCAACAAGACCAGTCTGCCCAGACTAAACAGCAAAACTGCTGAAGGGAGCCAAGGAAGGACAAAACCTCCGGCTGTTTTCTCAACTACAACTGTCCCATTTGACAAATGGATTAAAGATCATTAAACCGATATTTATCACTTCTTCAAATTTTCATCCTGTCTTTCAAATACATGTATTTCCTAGTAATTTCCTCTAACCTTCTACGTTTGTTCAATCTAATTTTCACACTATTCATTAGATCAAAAAAATACTTTTTAAATCCCTGAACAAGGCCTGTGGCTCAGGAATTGGTCTCACCTGTTATGGTCTTTCTGCTCATACTGCAAATCATCTCACAATATGTTTTTTTTTTCCAAAGCACTGCACTTTAGGAGTGCTATGCATTACCACTCCAAAGAGAAAGAGGCTTTCTCTATAGAGACCCTGCATGATATTTGACAAGCTGTGTAGTGTAACACTTGACTTATTTCAGAGGAAACCCACAATAATCAATATCCGAGAAACACCATCTGAACAAGGAGAACCACGATGCCAACTGCTACGTTGCAGCGTATACGCGTCTGAGACTGCTGAAACGGGAGAAAGGCCTGTAGATGATGCCTTGACAGACAGACATAATTTCAGACAATTCAGACCTTTAAAAATAAAGACAAGATAGGGAAGAAAGAAAGAAAAGAGAGTAAAAGCGACGCAGACCAAGTTGGCTGAGAGACAGAGACAGTGTAAAGTGTGTGATGTAGTCTGATTCCTAATTAGTTAATACATCTCATGGATTATGATTTTAGATGATGTATTTTCAGATCTGCAGAAGTGGGACATGTTGCTAAAGAAAGCTCTTAAGTGTTTTATTTCAATAAATATACAATGATGACACATTTATCGTCTTTGTCAGTTTTTGACTACATAAATCATAAGGCTAACTTGCTCCAGAGCAGGTTAACTTCAGCGGATCAATACACATCTGAAAATACAGTCCTCATTCTAGGACTGGGCGATATGGCCTGAAGATAATATTGCGATATTTTTAGGCTATATTGCAATACACTATATATCTCAATATTTTGAAATATTCCCTAAAGCACTTCAGAAATGCCTAATTTAAGCCATTGTTGTACTAAAATAACACCAGTATGTAGTAAAAATCAACAAATCCTCACTTTAGAGAGACTGACAGAAGTTACTCTTTAGCATGTTTGCTTGATATGGCTTAAATAAAAAATTATAGTCAAGAAACAATCCTGAAATCCATCATATTTTTTCTGCATGTTGAACCAGTGGCATATCCAGGAGAATGATTTTTGTACAGTCTTGCAGGATACACGGTGGGAGATTGGCCAGCAGCGGTGAAAGAAGCATTCAAGGTCCTTTACTTAAGTAAAAGTACTAAAACCACACTGTGAAAATACTACACAATAAGTAACATTTCTGCATTCAAATTGTTAAGTAAAAGTAAGTCAGCATTATCAGCAAAATGTACATAAAGTATCAAATAAAAATACTCATTCGGCAGAAAATGCTCCTTGGCTTTGTTTTTCTAGTTTAAACATTTTTTTGGATTAATATTACAGCCGCATTCATGTGGATTGTTCTGCTATAAATAAGTTTGACTTACCTCGTAATACAGGTTAGTTTAATCTACAGTAATGAATCATATTCTATAAAAATCATCATATGTCCGTGAGAAGCATGAATCTCTCTAAAAAAAAAAAAAAGTGACTAAACAATCCTGTTTTCAACCTTTTGCTATTTTCCAGGGAATCCAAGAAGGGTTTTTTTTTTTTTTTTTTTTTTTAAAGTAAGACAAGCATTTTCTCAGGAACATATTTAATCCTTCACAAACTCAAGATTTAATATCAACAACTTTGGAGATAAGATGGTTTTCACTTACACACACACACACACAGATGATGACTGTACTTACAGGCGATGTAGGCGATCAAAGCGAGGGCGATGAGTAGTTTCATCATTCTTCTGTTTAAGCCTGATATCAGCCAGACGACCCGCTTCATCATCCGCTCAAGGCAACGAGGAAACCAGGCAACCCCAACGAGCCACACACGTTCCCGTGCAGCTATAGCATTTTTGAGTCAACAATTGCTCACGTCATCGGCAGAGTTTCGGCCTTAAGGACGGTCTTACGTTTATTTATTTATTTATATATTTATTTTTGGGCCACCCTGAATTCACATCAAATGGTTTAAATGATGGCTGGACAAGGAGCAGCTGCTCCTGCAACGTCAACACCAAAAAAAAAAAAAAAAAAAAAAAAAGCAGGAGCGGTTTACGTGGCTAGCAAACCGGATCAAGGTGGCAAGTGTCAACATTCACAACTACACCTTAAACTCATTCGTCAGCGCCGTTTATCCACCTCCACCACCTCCTCCTCACCCAGACTGTAGTTAAATGTGCTCCATCCACATGGCCAGTTCTTCCAACACGCTGGATATATTATAGGGATACTCACTGCGCTAACGAGTTAACACTGCAATCAAATAGGTGAGCCGTTAGCTCCACGTTAGCTCCGTTTAGCCGGCGTGCTACAGCGCGTTATTATCGTTTTTTTTTGTGTGTGTTTACGTTCATGGCTGAAAAACAACAACAACAACAAACAAAACCACACAAAAAAAAAGGAAAAAAAAAAGACGCGAATCCTGCCTCACGTTTAGAACCAGAAAAAAAAAAAATAAACGAAAGAGACACTCAGATTAGCGGCACGCAAACGTACACATGTCGGAGTTTGCTCCTCTCGAGTTGGGCCGAAGGCAGATGAACGATTAGTCGCTGCTCGATTTAGCAGCCTGACTTTCCAGCGGACTCGTGACGTCGGTCTGACTTTATGGACCGCTAATAATAAACGTTTAATTTTAGTATGGCTTCACCATTTAATTTGTTGTGTTGATGGCACGTCTCTATTATTAATTGTTAATGACAGCGTTGTTTGCAAGTTACAAAATATTTTTTAAATGTTTTTTTTTGTTTTTTTTAATATATATATATATATATATATATATATATATATATATATATATATATATAGTATACAAAGGCTCATTCATTCCATTACTTTCCACAGTGATTTGAACCTTCTTGCATAGCTTGTTGATTTTCCCATTACAGCCACTGCGCTGCAAACGAGACCTATAGCCTACTGTTTGGTTTGGCAAATAAAGAGACAAGAGTTAAGGTCTGAAGAAAAAAAAAAAAAACATCTTGAATACATGGATGATTGGAGCCTCATGTCAGTGAGAAATACACCAGTCTTCCAGACTTTAAGTAGAATTACTGAACTCCAAAAAGTAGGTAATTTAACGTTCCCTTTTATCGTGCAGACAGAGGCAAATCTGGCCTGCCATCTGGCATTTCATGTTACATCACAAGTCTTTATTTGCTGGCTATAGTTTTAATCAGATGCCCACGAATAAAAGAAAGGGGGAAAAAAAACCAAATTGAAATTAGAATTACCGTTTAGCGGTTGTGTGCCTCCGCTAACCACTCAAGTTGTTGTTTTCATGCATCTGTCCAAACCCATATAGATATTGAACTCCCCCTTGACCCCCAAAATCTAATCAGTTTATGTTTTTAGTCAATTGTGCCAAAATCAAATAGATCCCCTGAAAGCATTTCTGAGATATTGCGTTCCAACGGGAAATGGATTTGAACTCGGTGACATTTGAAGACTAAAATTTGATCAGTTCATCCTTGAGTGCAAGTGAATGTGCCAAATTTCTACCAAAGCAAAAGTATATATCGAACATTGCAAAAAGAATGAATGTAATAGAAGACTACTGGTTTGGTCCCTCTGACTGATTTATATACTCTGCTCAAAAAAAAATAATGGGAACACTTAAACAACACATCCTAGATCTCAATGAATGAAATATTCCAGTTGAAAATCTTTATTCATTACATAGTGGAATGCGTTGAGAACAAAATAACACAAGAATGATCAATGGAAATCAAAATCATTATCCCATGGAGGTCTGGATTCAGAATCATACTCAAAATAAAAGTGGAAAAATCAGATCACAGGCTGATCCAACTTCTCTGGAAATTCCTCAAGACAAGTCAAAATGAGGCTCGGTAGTGTGTGCGGCCTCCACGTGCCTGTATGCACTTCCCTACAACGCCTGGGCATGCTCCTGATGAGACCACGGATGTTCTCCTGAGGGATCTCCTCCCAGACCTGGATCAAAGCATCAGTCAACTCCTGGACAGTCTGTGGTGCGACGTGGCGTCGGTGGATGGAACGAGACACAATGTCCCAGATGTGCTGGATTGGATTCAGGTCTTGGGAACGGGCGGGCCGGTCCATAGCATCAATGCCTTCATCATGCAGGAACTGCTGACACACTCCAGCCACATGAGACAGAGAAATGGTCTGTGATCACCACCTGCAGAATCGTTCCTTTATAGGGTTGTCTTGCTAATTGCCTCTCATTTCCACCTGTTATCTGTTCCATTTGCACAACAGCAGGTGAAATTGATTCACAATCAGCGTTGCTTCCTAACTGGACAGGTTGATTTCCCAGAAGTGTGATTGACTTGGAGTTACATTGTGTTGTTTAAGTGTTCCCTTTATGTTTTTGAGCAGTGTATGATATACATCATTATTACTGAAGCATCAGTGTGTGAGAAACATGTTACTGTTGTAGCTGCTGCAGGTGGAGCTACTTTAAACTACTTGATATCCAGTTTTATGCAGGGACAGCAGATAAATCTGAGGGGTCGTCAGATGATTATTTGGAGAGCAAAGAAGAAAAAAACATAAGTTCTGATACACAAATCTATTTTAAGTTTGTGCACTTTTTGTCTAATCTTTAATTGTGAAATTTTGGATCAGTGGAAATATTTTTGAAATTAAACCATGTGAGAGGTTTAGAGGGATATTTGGTGGAGCTGTTGACAACTCGCAGAAATGTCAAATATGACCCCAACTACATACTTCTGCTTGTCTGATGTGAGAAGACCAAACAATCACCCCTCAATCAAAAAATTTCCCCTCGGGGATTAATAAAGTATATACCTACCTACCTACCTACCTACAAAGTGGGGAACATTTGTGTTTAAGTGCAGGACTTAAATACATTTACTTTCCACCACTGATGTTTAGTGTGTAACTTTGAGGCTTTCACCACATGTTTGTGTCATGTTGCTATTAAAAGCTCTAGATGAGCTAACTGGGGCAGGTCAATGACAACAGCAAAATACACACAACAATGATTTATTAGTCAGACCGCCCATATACAATGATTTACGTCTGACGTACAACTTTAATTGGATCACAGCATTGCATAAACAACCTCAAAGATTACCACTGGGATCAGAAAATTAAGGACAGCTAGTTGGACAGCAAATATTTTAGTGATGAGAAGGTTTCAACCCATCATAAACAGAGTAAACACTTATTTCATCCGACACTGTTAAGAAAGCAGTGTTGGTTAAAATGTAATAAATGAGATAGCCAGTTGGTATAGCTGTGAAGTATCATCTTGATCTTGTTTTTGCCTTTAGATCTGTAATTGATCTTAAAGGTTATTATATTTTTGCACGTACCCTCTGAACATGCAGTGTATAAACCCAAACAGATCTAATCAGAAAAACTTCTTACACACACACACACATGGGTAAACAAAGATGAGAAGGTTACCAAATTGATTTTGTTCTATTTTTTTCACAACTACTCGTATGTTTGATATTGATATTTGTTTTTTGATATATTACACCCAGCCTCCCAGATGATTACCCTCTCTCTGTTATGGTGATTGACCATATCTTGGCACACTAATCATTTTATTAAACAGTGGTGTCCTTTTTGTCAAGAGTCAATGAAATTTATTTTAATTTAAAGGCAATATTACATGTTAAGAGCCGGCAGCTTCTGAGATTTTGAGATGGCTGCAACAGAGGACTCCATGTAGATAATCAACTCTGACAAAAATTAATTAAAAAAATTTAACCTATTTTGACTTTCTGGCTTCATCATCTGACTTTAGTCTTATATGAAGTTACCAAAAGGGAAATATATTCTTCTTATGAATCAGTTACAACAACTGTGCATTTGTAATATCGGCCGCAGGAGAGCACAACAACAAATAAATGTAAAGACGGACGACATACTGCGTGTAAACATTCTTCCATTTTACTCACAGTTGACTGAGAATGAGTCAAATAGTGACTCGGTCAACACAAACAACGGTACAGCCCTACGATGAACTGCGAAAGGGTCGTGTGATGTTTGAACGTTATACTATAATTTACATCAAACTGGATAATCCCTTTGTTGGAGTCTTGAATGGCACAGCTCATTGATCATTTTTTTTTCTTGCCAGGCGGTCCAGCTTAAGTCACTGAGCAGCCAGAAAGCACAAGTCTCTCAGCATATAACACTGCAATGCTTCACAACTTTCCAGGTAACTGTCCAAGACCATATAATGTGCTCACAAAAAGCAATACACTGTAAAACAAAGGCAGCGTAGCAAAATTAGATCCAAGCATCAGGGGTCAGATAATCAAAGCATAATAATTTGAAAGGATTTTTTAAAATAGAACAGTTACACCATATCTAGAAAGACTATTTCATATTGGAAGACAGTCTGTGGAGCTGACTGAAATATAAAGAAGCGATTTTGTGACACATCTTGTAATTGCAAGTTAAATTTGTCACAAAGAAATTGCTCTTATTGGACATAATTTCTTTATCAGAGGGAGTAAACTGCTAAATGCAAATTAAATGTCAGTGACAAATTTTCATTTTATTATCAAAGACATTTGTGAGGAAGATTTACAGTAAATTACGTTTTCCTCTTGTTTTTGGTTAATGTGGTTCTATGACTGGTTTATAGAACCCCTCTGACATGATTTCCAGAACAACCCATCCGTCACAAAGAAATTGCTCTTATTGGACATAATTTCTTTATCAGAGGGAGTAAACTGCTAAATGCAAATTAAATGTCAGTGACAAATTTTCATTTTATTATCAAAGACATTTGTGAGGAAGATTTACAGTAAATTACGTTTTCCTCTTGTTTTGGTTAATGTGGTTCTATGACTGGTTTATAGAACCCCTCTGACATGATTTCCAGAACAACCCATCCGTCAGGGGAGGTGTGTGGTAACAAGCCATCTGACAGCTGTTAATAATGGGAATTGGTATGAAAACTGCCAGCACAGACCTTATGTCTTGCACAGTAATTTGTGGCCTTGCCACACCATCGAAAGTAAAAAGTTATTATTACAAGAGGGAAAATAAAGAAAGGTCAAAACCACTGTACTAATACCACTCCCTTCTTTTTTCCCCTCCTTTTTCTTCTTTGAATATTCCCTGAGAAGAACTGAAAAACATATGCACCTTACTCCCATGGTGTAACACGCGCGCATGGTCCTTCCCCGTGGCCCCAAACATCCCAGTGCCTTGTGACGTAAGAGTTGCCTTGCCTTTAAAAGACGGTGGAGCAACGCTCAGTGCACTTTACACAATACTCATCATGCTGGAGTGTCCACCGTGAGCGCGGATTACAATGAAGGTAAACGTGGAAACTTGAAGATGACACTTCCCCAAACATAATATAACGGTTAGGAAAAGGGAGAGTCACGTGTAAACTGGGATGACTAGGTTCAGTTTGGTCAAAAATATTAAAGCATCAATAGAAGCTGGTGCGGTATCTGAAATGTGGTGATTAGGGAGGAGGCGATGCGTTAAGGTAACAGGTGGCACTTTCTGGTAACAATGTATTTTTTTAGCCTTTGTATCAGTTTTCCAGGAACGAGTTAGCAGATACGTGCGCTCAACATCAGGGGAGGAATTTGCGTTTTGAACACAACATGACGCGCAGAGGTCCCAAAGAGAAACCAGCATGGAGAGAGACTTAAAAAGGAAGCGGGTAAATTCATAAACTTTCCAGGTGAGCAATGTGAACAGCCCCATCTTGCAAAACGGCTTCCGAGTGAAGATAAACGCAGATGAATGGACTGCAGGATGTTTTCTAGTCAGGATGGTCTAAATTACAGCTTCAACCTGAGCGATGACCGGGAGCTGGTGGACACGCCGGCGGGCATGGGGAAGCTCTCCCCGACGGGCTTTGTCGTGCTGTCCGTGATGCTGGGCTTCATCATGACTTTTGGCTTTCTCAACAACTTCATTGTGTTGCTTCTGTTCTGCAAATTCAAGAAGCTGCGGACACCGGTGAACATGCTGCTGCTGAACATCAGCGTCAGTGACATGCTGGTGTGTTTGTTCGGCACCACTCTCAGTTTTGCTTCTAGTCTACGTGGAAAGTGGCTGCTGGGGCGCAGCGGCTGCAGCTGGTACGGCTTCATCAACTCCTGCTTCGGTAAGTTCCTCGTATGTTCTAACACTTGGCCGATGTCAGGGCAAACATCCATCTTCAGCTGCTGTATGTTTTAGAGAGAGAGAGAAGACTGTCTGATTGAGCAAGATATTATCATCAAAAATCAGTGGTGGAATGTAACTAACTAGCTCCTGCACTGAAGTAGACTTGTGTTCCACTTGAGTGTCTATTTCTGTTTTATGCAACTATAATCACAGCCTCTATATCTTAGAAGCTTGTACATTTCCCTCCACTTGCCTGCATTTGTCTGGCAGCATTAGTTACTTTTAAGATTACAATTTTCCATACTCTTTATGTTCAGTGAAAACCATGCAGCATACCTGCATCGCTGGTGATTATGAATTTGAATTTTTCAGATAAGCCAAAGGATGGGTTGAGATTTGCTGGAGAATGCATTGCCACAAGGCTGAAAACGGGGCTGTTTTTCTGATCTTGGGGTTCCCACTAAACCACCAACATGATGGTCATAGCCTATATGATGCATAACTATTGATTACCATCAGCATAAAGTCTTTAACGCAACCTTAAATAACTACAGCAGTAATCATGTTACTGCACAGTGCTGTTGATACTTTAGGTACAATTTGCTGATAATAATAACATATACATGCTTTGACTTAAATAAGGTTTTGAATGCAGAACTTTTACATGTAAGGGAGTATTTTTACAGTCTGGTATTAGTACTTGTACCAAGTAAAGTAACTGAATGCTTCTTCCACCACTGCTGAAAATCCTAAACAAAATAAGTTATAAATGAATAAAAGGACCTACATCTATAAGCACTACTTTTAAAGTTTATTGTATGCCTAAGTTTAGTCCTTTTTTTTTTCCAATCAGTTTAATGACCAGATAATGCTTATGACAAAAAAACATGAGGTATTGAGGGAGAGCGATAAATTAAATGGCAAATGTCCACTATTTTATTTGGCTAAATTGCTTTATAATCGGTTGTTGACTGTGGGGAATGATGGGGATTGAATGCATTATTTTCATTTTCAGTCAAACATCAGAGTCCCTCATCCTTTTAACGGCATTAATGAGGCCATTCACAATTATTCAAGCTTGAAATGCCTATTTCTGCAACAAATGGTTTGTGACAGTGATTATAGCAGGATGACAGGGTATCATAGTGAGAGTGGTTGCGCCAATACATTCATAATATTAATCCATACGTGTGAAGTGACAGCCGAGCTGTCATACAACATATCAAACACTCCCAATATGGATCCCTCAGAGTTTCTTTTAAAGAATTGTAATCAAGATACGCAGAGCAGGACATTTCTCAGAAGAAAAATGTATTTCTCAGTGCCCTGTGGTGGACAAACTGTGTAATGGCGACACTTGTAGATGATCTTAAATCTTAAATGTACCCTAGAAACAGAGTAACATCAGCCAATGTATACTCTGCGCTCCATCCCTCTCGCTATCTACAGAGCAGGGATTGCTGTCAGACTTGTATATTACTGTATCACAGTGTTTATGACATCTTCCAGGCATGAGATTTTTCAATCTATTAAATGTAGATCCACTATACCATATATTGCTTAACCCCTTTTT
The DNA here is from genome assembly GCF_029030835.1 of Brachyistius frenatus. NCBI lineage: Eukaryota > Metazoa > Chordata > Actinopteri > Embiotocidae > Brachyistius > Brachyistius frenatus. Next base: position 261,424 of record NW_027210669.1, on the reverse strand, counting down.
GCAAGGAAGTGTTAAACGTTGATGGAGGATGCCAGTTTTTATATTTTTTCTGATGCACTCGACTGAGTTTTAATGTTTAGCACACACCCAAAAAATATTTTTTATGAAGTCAAGACAGTGATTTTCAGTGGTTTTATTGTGTAATTCTTCCACGAGGAGGCAGTGTAACAAATTGAATGCACTGCTTACAATTACAATATAACTCTTGACCTCCGGAAGTGGAGGAGAAAAATAAATTACTCATTGATCGTTGCAGTTGTGTTTACTTGTTTTCTGTGTATGCTAGTCTAATCCTTAGACAAATAGCCAATGAGTGTTTAAATCCGATATAGATTTTGCAGAGCTGCTTGGTAGTTGGTGCATGTCTTATCGAACCGATAAAACATGTACAGTGATGTCATGTCTTCATGTTTAGGAGGTGAAATTTTTTATTTTTTTGCAGCGATTTAGGAGGCTGATGTGTGGATTGAATTTCTAATTCAAATAACAATTTTCTTAATGTAGGAGCTTTGTTTGGTTAGTATGGGCCAAGCTTTGCCCCAATCCTATTGTCGGGAAAGTTTACCGTCAGTACATTTGATAGACACTGGGGCGGGGGGGATTTTCTCAACATATCAACAAATCCCACTAAAAGACTAAAACTAACATTGAATTTATTGTAATACAGAGTATTATTTTTTTTTTTTTCAAAGCCTGATAGCCCAATGTCTGACTTTGGATAAGGCAACCTACTGATTGTAACTACAGTCACTCCAGTCTTCCATTACATAAGAGCCTTGCACAGAACCCACAACCCTAACTTGTTTTTACACAGTCACTTCACATTGTTTTAAAAATTAATATCAATTCTAGCCATCTGGGGCTTCTGATTCAGGGCTTCCGGTAGAAATACAAACACTGTACACTGGAAACACATTTGCTGGACACGTCACTTAAATCACATGTTGTGCTCTCTGCTCTGAGAATGAGTCATTTCTGGGCATGGAAACAGAAACAGGTACATGTTCAATCACTGCTACTAAGCCTATACACCACAGTGCTGGTCTCATTTTCATTCTTGTAAAAACAATTTTAATGGTTCAACGGTTTAATGGTTCATACTCGATGGTTTTGAAAGACAGTCTTTATTCATTACACATTCAGTATTTGAAGCAGTGTGAACAGATAAGTTTGACTATTCCTTCAATAGTTGAATTGTTTTTCTTTTTTACATTATATCTACTCTTTTTGTCCTCATAAACAATGTATAGGCACTCGCTATCAACACAGAGACCTACAGGTATTTGTTCCCTTGTATTATTTGAACTCCTTGCTATTGTCTTTCCACACAATGATATCTTCCTTATATATGTTTCCTTTTGTTTATTCACCTTCTTTCTTTTGTAACACCGCACTGAAAAAAGGGGAATTTTGATGCAGCGGAATTTCCATTTGATTGAAAAAAGGGCAGGTATATTAAACAGTGTTTTGAGCTCAGCAGGTGACTTTTTTCTACCCGGGGCCTCTGGCACTTTGGGTTTTTTTAATATACAGAACTTGACTCCGTACTGGATGCTGGAGCTCATTGCTTGTATGATACTGGTGTTACGACTCCGGCCAAATTGGCAGAAAGCTGAATTCAGGAGATAGAAAAGTTTTGGGCAGTGAAACCTGCCAATACGAGTACAAAAAAGCAACTTGGGGCAGATACCCCTGATATCATCTTATTGATATTCTAAGAAATACATTACTTTGTACATCTGAATGTAAGCAACAGTGATTTGCATCATGTGCAAATGTGTGCAAACATGGAAGCGTTTTTTTTCCCAACAAGCTGCTGGGAGAAACATGTTTATAACGGGAATTAGCCATTGTGGCCCATCAGACAGATTAACCCATGTAATGTTACTACAGTGTAAAATTGAACCCTCCCGCTATTCTCGGGTCACATTGACCCCAGCTGTGAGGTTAAAGAAACCCTCACGGCCCCCTTGTCACCAATGATCCCAAAAAATATAAACATAAAATAGAACTTGGTTGAACACAGCTGCGGCTCAATTTGACTTGTTCACGGGTTAATGAATGGATCCATAATATTCAGATGAAATCCTGATCAATGTCTTATTACAGTCAGACAATCAAATTTCATGATTAGTGGAGCCTGTCAGGTGTGTCATGTGTCTCACACACACATGCATACAGAAACCCAATCAACGCATAATAATTGTGCACGTGGAGGAAAAGAAAACGATCTCAAATTGGAAGTTTTGCCCTTCACATAAGTACAGTACATTGGTACTTCAAATCAGTCCTAATGGTTGACATATTGTTAAGCCATTTTGCAGAATTTCACATCAATTTGTGTTGACCCATTGATTTATGTTTGGTGCATCTTTCTTTAGCTGTTTTCTCGTTGAAGATTTTGTGCATGCCACTAATAACATGTTGCTTTCCCTCCTGGAGAGAATTCAGATGCATGAATGTGACTCGATTCTTCGGCTCTCAAGTACAAAATACCAACAACTCCAATCAGACTGCCTGCTGGAGATCCTGTAAAAGCACAGTGGGAAATCACTATCATTATTTTTAATGACACTATAGCCGTTCACATCTTCAGTCTGGTAATCATAGTCCTCAGATAGAGTGGAAGACGTTTTTTGTATGTTCATGTTTAGATATTTTTTTTTCCACAGTGGTTTGTATGATCTTTCCCTTCATGTGTTTTCAAGACAACAGTGGTATTTTTTGGGGTTTATTGAAAATACTGTGTATCTAAACCATTATATCAACCCGGAACATCCAAGATCCTTTCTACAAATCATTGACTAGAGAGGACCCTTGGCTGCATTATGTTCTACAAGTACGCAAAAAGAGCAAATTGCAATGCGTCCTTAACTCCAACTCAAAACAACAATGCAGTCAGGTGGTCTATTTTTTATTTTTTTTTTTTTTCCCAGATCTGTCCCTACCTTCAGAAGATATGGTTGCCATTGTGATATATATATATATATTTTTAATTGTAAACAAATCTCATGAAAAGACGAATCGTGTCTCAGTACGTCGTTTTTAGCAAACGTTACTCAAACTGGAGTAAATAATGACATTGTTGAGGACTGACTATAGACTGTATATAAAAGTGGACTTAGCTTCGGAGTCTGAAAAATGAAGTCAATGAAGAAGCGCCATAAATCTTTTCTCATGAAACACCAAGTCAATAATTTTTCTTTCACAAGCTCTTATGTTGTTGCTAGCTAAAGTCATTCTTTCTTATACATTTTCTGGTTGTCCATCTGAAAATAATCCCTTCATTAATTATAAAATAGGTCTCAAAAAGCCATATTTTTCGAGGCCTGTCAATTTGATTGCCAAGCCTGTGGTGCAGTCAGGTTTCCGCTATCGGTGGGTGGGATGTAGTTTGGCCGGGATTCCGATCCACTGCTGGCTCCCTTCCCACTCATCCAAATATGGTCACTTCTTGCCCCAAACTGCTCCGAACTAGCAAGATGGCGACAGCCAAAATCTTAACTCGAGGCTTCATAACAGCAGTGTACAAACCAATGGGTCACTGTTGGTTGCCGTTTGGGAATGACAAATATAAGACTATTCTACAGAATGCACAACAGCTTCTTATTTGCTTTATGGTGCCACAATGGTGACCTGTCAGTATGTTGGTCAGGTCCAACGAGACTGTTTTACTTACAGGTTTAGACTGAATAACCAAAACAATTTATCAAACTTCAAATGAAATATGTTTCTCACTTTACCATCCACAGAAATGCCTGTGTAAGTAACAATGTTTAAACAAAGGGCCGCCCTGTTCCTCATTCAGGGTTTGTAATTAATGGTAGAGATGGAAACATTTCCAATGTTGACATCATCATGGCAGTTGTATGGTATTGTTTTGTGAGGATCAAAAATGAACAATATATCCTATCCATTAAATAGGTTTAATTATAGAGAACTTTCTGATCAGTTTGCAGTTGATATGACATCTCCAATTTTGTGTGATTTCCTTGCGCTTCTGTATCAATACAGTAGGTGCCATGTTGTATACATCAGAGCATAATTATAACTTGGAGGTTGAAATGAATGCTAATTACGAGTCAGATATGTATAATTTCAATATTCAACATGGACACACCATCAGGATGGGTGCTGAAACTGGTTGTAGAGACTCACTATAGCAGCTTTGCAACTATATTAAACACCTGCATCATGGTGTGAGAATTGAAAGGGCAGAGAATGAGATTATAAGACACTGCAAACTTTACAAGTCATTTTAGCTTCTGGGCACAATAAATATCAGAAACAAATCCAAGGATAAACCATCCAATAGTTTCATTTAGACATTTTAAGTGGCAGTAAAAAGTTTTAAAATATTTTGTTATGCTTCAAGTGGTCTGTGGGCCTCGTTTCTGTGGCATGTTTTTCTTCCCAAGAGATCCAAGATTATATGCACTCCAACTCTCCGTTCCATGAATGCCAGATAGTAATTTTTATTACCAGTATTTTAAAGTCATTACTACTGTACTTTCGATTCCCAGTACAAAGGAGAGTTTTCCCTTGCCCTTTTTTGTTTTTGCTCGGTTTTAAGAGAACATGCTGGTGACATAACAATGTAACGACGGTAAATCCTGTAAAAGATCAGTTTGGTCTATTTCAATTTCATAATGCATGCGCACAATGTAGACCCCATGATCAAAAACTAGCTGGTGCTAGGACCTTGTGATGGCTACTGCTGCGTGTGTGCACTGTGTGACATGCTGCAAGGGGTGGGGGGTGGGGTAACCACAGATAAAGAAGGTAAAGGAATATGTTTCAAAGACAAATACCATCCCACTGAAGCAAAACAGACTGAACATGGCATAAGACTAACACTGGTGCTTCTGGCAAATTGAACTGAAATTGATATTTGAAGATCAATCATTGTTACAAAGAAAATAAAAGATTTTGGTGCTAAAAAAAAAGCATATATTTATATATATATTAATATATTATTATTGATATTATTATATATATATTGGTGCATATATTTGTTTCCACAGAGGAAATTGATATATAATGATGTAAATAACAGAAATAAGTGACAACTGAATTCTACTCAGTTGCATCAGTTTAAGGGTCATGGTATTGTGTATGCGAACTCACTGTAACACGTTCATTATGGCCATCCTGAATGCGAAAATCAATTGTTTTTCTACAAAGAAACAGTCAAACTGTATCCCATGAAAAAAGGCCTTCAATAGTTCACACAACATAATGGTCCTCAAGACATGTGAGCACACAATCAACCTTGTTGTCGTCAATGACAACAACAACAATGGTAACCATATGGAGAAAATGACTTGCTTAAATTAATTGACCAGTAACAACATCATCCCCTGAGTGAAACTTGTTTAAAAAAAAAAGGTCACTGTAGACCATCCATTGTCACATAACAAGGGAGACGACTTATGCGTATAGTGAAGCAAGCAGTGAGCGGTAATGAGCACATTATGGAGGGAAAACCAGAGGCACCGTCCAAAGTCCATGCAGGGTCCAAAGTTGACTCGAAGCTAAGAAACAGAACAATAGAAAAACTGAGGCTCAAACCCCGTGAGACAAAGACTTAAATTTGACCTAGCAGTGGCACACAGGGCGTAGGTATACCAAATGAGCTGATTGACAGGCTGGCTGCAGGTGGTCACACAGGAAATAGGTGAGGTGGGGGTGGAAGGCAGGACATTGGGCATAGAAAGAGACCGAGAGTGGGGACTTCTGGTGGGTGGAGGGAGAGATACATGGAGCAAGAAAGGGGACCAGAAAGACAAAAGACCAAAACTGTGACATCCATGAACACTGTCGAAAGGGTTTTAAGATTAAACAACCACACTGTTTCAGCAGATTCTTGATGATGCCTCCTTTCGTTGGACTTCTTCACGGCAACAAAAAGAAGATGCTTTTGTAAAAAATATCAAGTTTAGAGTCATTGAAGTGAGGAGAACCACCTCAGGCAAAATGTCAGCAGGAAACCCTACATCAAGGGAGCTCTGATATCAGTAAACACGGGGGCAGCATTATGAGCATGTTATTGCATTTTGTGCTTCAGATTTCTAGAATAAGCATCAAGTTCACCACCAACATCTGCATATTTGTTGTCTGTAACAGGAAAACTTCTTCAGACTGTTCAATGGTTTTTGTAAGTATTACATAAACAGACATTCAGGTCAATTGACGCACATGAGTTACTGCCCTCTGATGTGATCAGCCTGTGTTGCATGAATGTTAATGGTTTTCATACATACGCTCTTTTGAATCAAGCCTAGAAGAAATGTTGACATTAACCTTTAAACAAACCTCTGTGCTACTAATGGATTTGTGAGAATTTATCTCGAGTCACTGAGAACTGTAAATGTGAGTTGGACAAAGGCAGGACTTGTATATTGTATCAGTATACAGCCTTACCCCAGGCTGCTTTTCTCTTCTTGTCCTCTCCTGTTTCTCATTGCAACTTTCTGAGAATAATAATTGATACCGCAAGTCAGAAAGAATCAAGTGGAATCAAAGCCTAGAAGGAACTTTTTTCCTCATTTCGACTTGGTACAAGTTCATTTGCATGCACTCAGACTTTTTTGTTATTTTTATCGTTAAGTGTAAAGGACAATATGTGGTTACATTTCTAATTTCATCGTGTTGTTATCTTTTGATTGATGATTTATGACAGGGCCGGATGACAGCATCACAGACAAATGTTCCCTGCTTGCTTTTCTTTCCACTCCTGTCAGGGGTTCAAAGCAATTTCCAGCATATTGGAAGTGCAAGATGACATTTATTTTTAATATATGGAGACTGAATGTCTATGAAAAAATAGGTTTGTCATCAAAAACAGAAGTCCTGCTGTTTCTCTGAATTTACATAAAAAAAGCCGCATTGCTTACAGAATAGAGAGTTTGAGATGAATGTTGCCGCACACAAGTCATTATACATGGCAATGATGAACCTACTGCACTTGCTCAGTGAACCATTATCAAGTGAAGCAGCAGTAAAGGTTTAAATATGCCTCACTAAATGTTTTAAATGAAGGTAATCAGCTGAGGGTTGAGTTGGGCTTGATGATCATTCAACGTACAAATCCTGACCGACTGCAGTTTTTACATACTTACACACTAAGACTCTTTTATTGAGATTTCAGTCTGTTCCAGGGCGTCAAATACTGCTGTTCTGTTCATAGCCCACTGGCATCTCAGAGATACACAGAAGGTACCTGATATTTTTAAAGTAATATCATGTAAGTGACGTAGAATATTTGACCTGAGTTACTTTACATATGAAGGCAATATGTTAAGTTCACTAAGAAGAAATCAACATTAACTTTTGCTTTCTCATGGACTTCAACAGTGGTCTCCAGGGCACTTTGTTTCTCTCTCTCCTCTGTCACATGACCTCCTTCTCTGACCACGGTGGTCCCAGTGTTGACCCCAAAAGGCACCTCGTGTTTATCTTGCTGATGCCAACGACTTTGATAAAAGGCCGTATTTGAGCCTGTTTTCATTCCCAGCTGTCACAGATCACCAACTGCAACCAGAGTTTGCTTTTGGAAAACAGAAGAGAAACCTCATTGACTTCAAGTTTCAATAACTATTGGATACACCAGCACAGAATTTTGTGCAGTCATGGTTCCCACACAATAAATGCTATTGATCTTTGTGAAACCTGGACTTTCCTTCCAGTGCCTTGAGGTTGCCACTGCTTTAGTTTAAAGTTCAAAATATATTGATAAAAAAATTCATGTCCCATAGGAAATGAATTGTAATTGTTTTTAAGATCCCCATAATTTTCTGTATGGTCCGAAATTGTATAACCCTACCTGCAGAACTGATGGCATACAAAGTGCAGCCTCAGTGAGCAGCTAATGCGACTGTAGAGGTATCTTATTCTAAAAATAACCAGCATTTTAAACTTTAAAAATGGATCCACGATATTTTAAACATTGTATTTTTTTTTCCATCCACTGAGTCATATCAGTTTCAGTGTGCCCTATTTTAGTTTGCTGAACGATTGCAGTTTATTCTGTTACATGTTCGGTGTCACGGCGAGCTTCCATTACTTCCTGCTGCCTACCGACGCTGCATCACACCTCCACCTCTCTGTCTTTCTCAGGTATTGTGTCGCTGATCTCTCTGGTGATCCTCTCCTATGACCGCTACAGCACTCTGACGGTATACAACAAGCGGGGGCCAGACTACCGTAAACCCCTTCTAGCTGTCGGGGGCTCCTGGCTGTACTCCTTGTTCTGGACAGTGCCCCCCCTACTGGGCTGGAGCAGCTATGGCATAGAGGGGGCAGGAACAAGCTGCTCTGTCTCCTGGACGATTAGGACTGCCCAGTCACACGCCTACGTCATCTGCCTCTTCACTTTCTGCCTGGGTCTACCTGTCCTGCTGATGATCTACTGCTACGGCAGGTTGCTTTGGGCAGTCAAACAGGTAGAGTCACACCAAGTGCATGTGTGGGTGTAAATGTTTTGTGCTATTTGTTCCTGTCAAATGTTAAAGGCAAAACCACAAATTGCTTAAACTGGTCCTCAACCTCCAGTCGACCATACCAGACACCGTGGGCTTGAAAAGAGCTTATGCTTTGTTTTCCATATGGAAATGCAGCCGATTGGCTTGAATTCAGTTACATTTCAATAGTGTCAACTTTATGAGTTTCAAAACGGCCATGAAAAATTTCAAGACATAAATATAATGTATTCTTAGATGGCAACCCCATAAAAAGGGTCATGCACTAATCATGAATATCCCTGAATGGGCAGCCTCATGGAGTTAGAAGACCCTTCAGCAAAGCTTTGTGGATGCAGAAAAGGAAGCCTGAAGCCTGCATCCCTATTTTCTGGGGGTTTCTTGCATTGTGAAATAAGGTGATAGACTTTAAAATTGAACAAAACTAACCCAAATATAGAGTACTTTTTCCATCCATTTTGGTTTGACTGCACATCAGATTCTGTCATCTTGCACATAGCTACACAATTAAAAAGCTAAAATACACCTGGAAACTATCCACCATTGTAATGTCCCATTTGGACAAGTTCTAACACTCGGGAATAGCTTCCTGTCAGTCATACTTAAAATCCCGAGAAACTACACATCCATCTCGCATCTAATAGGCAGAAGTGAGAGAAGCTGACAGATGACACGATGTGATGATGTGACATTAAAGAAATTTTCAGCCCAGAAGTTTGACTGAAGAATTTTGTTGGCTAAATACATCAACATGTCAAATTTGGTGGACAGTTTATAAATCAAGACAATATCCATCACAGAAAAGTTAAAGCGACACTTTCTCCACTCAGCTAATAGACCCCAACACAGTCCTGCTTAAAGATGATATATGTTTCTACCAAAGTAATGTTCACAGACAAACATAAGCGTTTATGAAGTTGCTGTTGAGGTACAGTGTATTTCTCTGTAGATTTATCTTTTAAAGTTAAAAGCAAATAAACTAAACCAACTCTTTCACTTTGGATTTTGAAAAATTAGTCAGCAAAATAATATTTCTTTGGTAGGGCAGAATACGTTTTTTTTTTTTACTGCTCTAAATAATCAGGTTTTTTTTGTTTTTGTTTTTTTTAACTGATTTGTAATGCAGAAGATCGGGACACATGAAAAGAGAAGTGCTGGGATCCTGCTGAGACTGCTGCTCCAGTGTGGAAACACTTCAGAGGGTGTCATTTCTGTTGTCAGCCACAGATAAAAGAGGCAGTGAAACCATATGATGGAAAACTGATGTATTAAATATCTGATGAGTATCTGATTAAAATATCTGAAGTAGCATGTATGTGTTACCTTGAAAAAGACTGAGAGAAGGTGCCAAACATGACCTACTAGCTGTATCATAACAGTCTAAGTGGATTGAGCTTCAGTAAGTAATTGCAATTTTTTTTCACCAGCTATTGTCATGCACATTTAAAGTATCCATGGCAGTGACTAGTGGTTGGGATTTTGTTGGGTTTTAAGGCGTGACTTTATTTGTCTTAAGACAGTGAAAAGCCGTTGCACTCCCATTGATTGTTTGTTCCTGAGAACAGAGGAGTGTAGCAGGACAGGAGATTATCACAGCATTATGCCTCGCACAAAGCCCATAAACCACTCAGCCAACTTCTTGTTTTTCTTAGTTGTTTTAATCCAGTGGTTTTAGAGCACTTTTGGATCTTGAACCCTGGTATCAATAAACAACTTTAGCAAAATGCTCTCCAATCGTAATTAGGTATGTGTGGGTCACATTAAATGAACTGGTTTCATTTCAGTTTACATGAAGATTGTTCGGTGTCTCTGAACCATCTGCTTCCTGCCATTTAAAACAATAAAATAGCTAGAAGTTCTCGTCACATTGTATCGTACGGTGACCGTAATGAGACACAACCATATGAATAGGATAGCCTTGTGAAGATAGCTAGAAATCCAGACGTGGAAATTAGAGTAAGGCCCGGTGTGATTGCTATTGAGAAAAGGTCTGCTCTTTTTTTATGCATTTGCATTTGTATACGAGCATAGTAACTCAGACCTTTCTCCAGCATGCCATTCCCACTCATTTAAAAAAAGATGAGATTCATCAGTATGTATTGAGCTCTTTTAAAACCCTCTGGTAGCATATTTAAGGTTTCCCAAGGAAGCAAATTTTTTTTTTTGCACAATTATTCTCATTAGGTGGCAGATCAGTAAAACACTAGAAGGTGCTGAGAAGAAAATGGATGTGCATTATATGTGGACACAAGGCAGCCACACACTGCGTGCATTTTTTATGGAAACATCCGCAGATTTAGAAAATAATTTAATTTGCTATTGTAATGAGATTGAGCCAGATTTAATTAGCTGTCCTTTGAAATTAAACAGACCACAAGAGCAGTTTCCTTATGTTAGATAAAGAATATCACGAACATGTGAAAGTCCCTGTAATCTAACCAGGCTAAAGTCATTTTGTACATATTTCACATTCCCCATATAGCACCACATATTGTACATTCCTCTAGACATACCTTACAAGTATTATGAGGGTTTATGTCCACCAGTCTGGCTTTATTTGCTAAAGCTGACAGCCAGCTATACTGTTTCTATACTGTTTCCAATGTTGCCATGTTTTCAGTAACGGTAACGGTTGGTGCTTCAACTTTCCTGTTTGTTGCAAGCAGTATACTTGTCTGGCATCATGTAGCAGTTATGCAGCAGCAAACATTACTGGCTAAATTAGATATAACAATCATTAAGATAATATAAAAAAGGACTTGAGAAATGGACTAAAATCGCATGAACAATAGTGTAGCTGTGTTTTTAGTTAGCGTTTAAAAAGGGTTTTGTCACACATCAGCCTATAGATTATCATTCTGCATTTGCTTTGGCTTGTTCAGTCAGAAACACAGAGGAATTAACTAGATGTCCGTCATGCAGTCTGAATTAGTCGAAAAGGCTCTGCAAGACAGCTGCGATGATACTGCTGGCAAAACAAATCCCCTCTCAGCAAACAAGCAGCAGAGCTTAGTGAAGTCAACAATACTGAAATCTCACCACACGCAGAGTGGGATGGTGAGGAGGGGAGAGCTGCAGCAGACAGGAATGGATCAGCCATGCTCTCAATCTAAACCACTGGCCTGTCATAGTATTGCAATGAAATAATCCGCTGTCATCCAAAAAGCATTTTAGCCACAAGTGAAACTGTTGTCAAAGCACTTCCAAAACTGCTCAATTATTACTCTTGATATTATGAAACTTTAATCCACAAAGGTTTTATTGTTTTTTTTTTTTTTTATAAGCTTTCCCTGACTACGTGAACTGGAGCCATTTTGGAGCCCAGTGTCCAGCATGTAGCAACAGGCTCCCTCACCTATCGGACTCAAAATTAATTAAAGCCATCCATCAGAAAAATGCAAACATTTCTAATGAGTATTGCTGTTAAAAGTGTAAGGGGCCACCTTTTATTTTCCACTCGCTTCTTGAGTTCATCAGAAAACTTCTGCATAAGTGGCTTTCATTCTATTTAAGTTATCTCAGAACTGAGCTCCTGCTGGCTCGACCCCAGTAAAGAAAAAAACAAGAAAAAAACCTGGAGGTTTTATAATTTGGGATTATTCACAATCAGTGTTCGTTAATCTCAAATACATTTGTGAGAAAGCACCCAGTGGGCTATGTGGACTATCGGAGGATCTAAACTGGGAAATTTTCCCCTCTTCACATCATCTGATCTTAATTTATTCACATAACAGATGAGTGAAACACGGGCTAAGATTAAATCAGAGCCATCTGTGTGTGAAGCCATCCAAAGGGTGTCGTTAGGGGGATTTAAATTGGATTAGGATGAATTTACAGCCAGATGAATCCAGATAAAATTGTGTATACATCATAGTGAATCAGCAGGTGTACAGGGCAGTTCACTGCACAGTAATTGGCTTTGATAAATTATTTATTGGGTAATTTGCTATGGAATTTGCATCACTAAAGTACAATATCACTTTAGGTGGTAAATGCCTGACTGCTTTCATTCCCAGGGCGTCAACTACTGACATTTTGTCACAGCCCCTGGCGTCACAGAGATAGACACAAGGTGCCATTTGGCATCTAAAACATACACATAAGGGACAATATCTCTTATGCACTCTGCTGAGACAGTTCTAAAAAGGTTCTCGTGACAAAGTAAAAAATAAGGGTGGAAAGTCCACGTGGGGAGAAGGTTTTTCGGTGGTTGGATGGAATAACCCCTGGGACTTTCACCTGCAAGATCAGTTTTTGAGTCCATGACAAATTAAAAGTCAAAGTGGATTTCTTTCCAGCAACCCAAACCATGTTCGTCCCCCTAGCCATGTAGTTTTTGTGCCTAATCATGTCCATATGGCAACCGCGTCATATTACACCAAAGCATGATCTTTTCCTAACCACAACCATGTTGTTGTTGGTAGATATGAGACGCAGGTTGATTCAGCCCTGTTCATAGAGAAGAGTTTAATCAATAGCTGTCTTTTTTACTATGTGTGGTAAAAGGGACCATAAATATATCAGTGACATCTTTAATGTATTGGACATTGTATATTTTATTGTATTTAATCCATATTTATATTTTCTATGCTACATATATAAATTATTAATTATTAAAATAACCTTGACACAACCATACATTTGACTTATTATTCAACGTGAGGAAGTAAAAAATGAGAAGAAAGAATCGGAGCGAGATAGTAAAAAAATACACGTTTTTGTTAGATTTTCTACAGTCTGAAGAGGAAGTGCTTTCTAATGTTAAAAATATAAATTGTTAACCTCAGTTTGGATTAGTTTTAGATTTTTAAGTAATTTCTCATCACTTTTGATATTACTGTAAATAACAGCCAAGCAGTGAAAAACATGAATTGCATACTCTTGAATTCTTGGAAAGCTTACAGTGAAGTATTTGCAATTTTTGTTATTCTTAAGACTCTGTCAGAAACCACCAGTGGCCTAAAAAGTTTGAGATAAATCAAAGCTGTCGTGCTTTAAAAAAAAAAAAAAATAAAAAAAAAAAATTTTAAATGAAGAAAGCTCTTCAAGAAAACAGGATCTAAACTTTTTTTTTAAATCCATTTTTAAACAACCCTCTCATCTCCCTTCATCCACAGGTGGGTAAGATTCGAAAGACTTCTGCCCGGAGGAGAGAGTACCACATTCTCTTTATGGTTCTGACTACAGCAGCCTGTTACTTGTTGTGCTGGATGCCTTACGGTGTTGTGGCCATGATGGCAACATTCGGACCGCCAAACATCATTAGTCCTGTGGCTAGCGTGGTTCCCTCACTATTGGCCAAGAGCAGCACTGTCATCAATCCTCTCATCTATATACTCATGAATAAACAGGTGAGTCAGTATTGTGTGTGTGTGTGTGTTGCCTAAACTCAAAGTCATCATTTTGACATGTACAACGGCTTTATTTACACAGTAAAAAAAGACAAATTACAACAGCTGAAATTATACAAATGATCTATTCAATTCAAGTGTAATAAGAAGAGAATTCACTGACAAAAATCAAGAAGGACCCCCAAGGCTGCTGGGAGTGAAACAGGACATTCACTCTTATTATGTTCAGTCATGGATGCTTCTTATTCTCTTCCCCTTTTTTGGAATACAGCAGAAAGCTGCAGAAGAGAAATATATAAAAGAAAATACATGTTTAACAATCCTTCAGAGGCAGAGTGGTGAAGAAATGACCACATTACTGAATAAAAACAAGACATGAAAAATAGGCTTTAGGATTAAAGAGCCGAAAGAAAGGATGAGATGGGGGAAATGTAATAAAGAATGTCTACAAACGGGTTTTCTCATCTCACAACTTCACCGCCATCAAACATGAAAGTTAATGCAAAGTTTCCGCACAATGTCCAGTATGTGATACTAGCAATAAAATTGCTGTCTTAAAGAGGATAGAAAATACAATTAAATTTGACCTTAAGCATCCCAGAGAAAAGCAATAGCACCTTAGAAGTCCTGCTATTACTCGGAGTCCTCATACTGTGTTCAACCTGCCCAGATGAGACATAATTAAAAGTGGAATTTGGCACAATATTAGGATGCAAAAATTAATTTGCCAGAAGGCAATGCACTTCATTAAATGCTTCCAGGGAACTGCTGATAGCTGCACCGCAGCTGGATGTAATCCACAAGCATGCATTAAAATCTGCAAAACATCACTTATGAAAAAAACAAAAAAGAAATAATCTTATAGCACAAACGCCTCTCATAACATTAATGACAATGGTGTCTACTTGCAGCACAGTACAGCACAGACAGTTTAAGACTCAGCCCTGATCCTGGTTTGCATGCACTGTGCATTGGAAAGTAATTAGTTATTAGAAATTCACATGTACAATATTCTTAGGGCCTTTATACCTTCAGTGTGCTACAATCACAAGCACTAAAACATTTGTTGTCATTTATCTCGACAGAGAAACATAAAGCCTACCACAGAGCGGAAACCTGGCGTGGTTTCAGATGAACGCTGAAATCTCCTTAAGTATCAAAAGCAGTTTCTTCCATCTATTTTTAAAACCTCTTCCAGTCCTCTTAACAGTCGCTGACTCCACTGGCATCATTGCTCGAAGATTCTTAAAATAACTGGGGCTGGGTATCAAACCTCAGTATGTTTTGTGTTCTGAACAAAATGCATCCAAAAGCCTCGGCTAACACAAACTGTCATGTAGGGCTGGGCAATATAAGCCATACGAGACCATTCACTGACCATATTGCAGTATTTCTGTAATATTTCTACTGAAGCAGCTATAATAGTGTTTATTATTGTTTCATCAATATCTAATTGTGGATAGAAATGCCTACATGGCAATACTTGATTCACAGAATTTTGCATCAATGTGATGCATCCATCACATCTTCGTCATCCATGTAATTCATTGTTTAATCGAGTATACATGCACACATAGTGTTCAATTTTACAGTTTGTCAATACTGCAATATAAAACGTGAGTACTGAAAACATGGACAGATGCTTATTTCTTTCCTTTGATCAGATATAGACCGAGTTACAAAAAGGGATTTTGGAGGCAAAAAAATAATACTTTTTTCACAGTGTCTGTGTTTGAGCTAGTACGGACAAATTTCAGCTGATACCCAGTCCTAGTCAAGCCCTAGAATCATTTACTACTACTACTACTACTACAGAGCCATCTTCTTACATCAAACTATTCAAAGCAACATTTCTGTTACATTTTCACATCTTTTACCAAACCACAACCAATGGCACAAGCACATTTTGTAGAATAGCACACTTAGTAATAAAAATCTCTGTCATAGGCAAAAAAAAAATTCTGACTGCATGTCTGCAGCAAAAAAAACAAAACAAAAATAGACAACCCACCCTCTTTTCCACACAAACCTAACACCCCTAGAATTAGCTGCAGATGTGGCACTGGCTCAATGTAAACATAAAAATCATCCTACCTGGAGACAAAACAAGTCTGAAGATATAACAGGTCCGAATTACTCTTTTGTAATTGTCTCCCCTCTGGACTGCGGATGGGTACAGACTAATATTAGAGGATTTAGGAAATATGAGACATTTATAGTTGTAGGTAATGCGCTTCATGCTGTTACATAACAAAGAAATAACCCTGCAGCACCGTAAGCAGACCGTATTGCAGAGGTGAGCTCCAGTGAGGGTTTGGCCACAACACACAGTGGTGAAATTACATTCAATAAGGAGTGAACTGACCATCAAAAACACGGGGGCTGGTGACTGCTGAGGCAGAGCTGAGAATCCCCTGATACACATTGCCTCAGAAATATCCACTGCTCTGCACCGTCTCATGGCTATCAAAACTGAATGGTGCTGCAGTCCTGCCACATGATGTACTGCATGTATCTGAACAGTCACAAGGCAACCCGAGGAAAGTGTTCGGTCGACCACTAGGCACAGGGTTACGGCTGTTCTGAGCACCTGTTGGTTCTGAAGATCCGTTTTGGCCCCATTTGACTTTGATTGAATTACACAATTACACCCAAAAAAAAAATTAAAAAAAATAAAGTGATCAACTGGTGGTTTCCAGTTAGCGTGCACAGGACAGTAATTCAGTATTAGGCTGAACAGCATCAGTAGTGTGAAATGAATCCCCCACCCCACCCCACCCCACCTCACCCCATGACAACATGAAAAACATCTGATTTCGCAGGAATATATGTACAAGTAGTGTGACTGCTGTGAAGAGTTCAGTGTTGTCTCTGGGGAAATATTAAATCCGCCTTTTTCACTTCTGCATGTGTTGCTGCTTCATGTGTGTAACATTGAGCGTGATTGTGTAGATGTTGGTTGTATTTGCGACATTCAGCATGGATTCCTTCTTGGTTATTTCACAACCCTTTTGGACTGGTAAAAAACAAAACAAAAGAAACACCTGCCATTATAAACAGTGGCATTTCCTTTAAGTACCACCCATACTACTAAAAAACACAGAATTTACATTGTTTAAACAGTTATTGAAAATTCACTTGTCTATCTAAAACATTGATCTGTTGCTACCCTAGTCAGCTCCACAGCTAACGTGGCTCAGCTAAAGCAGAGAAAAAAGTTTTTTCGGCTCCACCTCGGACACTCTTCCTCCCTGTCTCCGGTAAAGTAAGCCATCTTAATGAAGACAAGGTCTTTCAGAAACCTTCAGGTTGATCCCTCCTTGGAGGGCTATGGCTTATGCTTTTCGTGGGTCTAATTTGAAGCTTCAGCCTCCTTGTCTGCACTGGCATTATTGCACCTCTCCCATGGTCCACCAGAAAAGGCCAGAGTGTGGGTGTGTATATTTTGGGCTCAGAGGATCAGCTTTCATATATCAGATGTCACAGTTGATGGTGCTGAAGCCCGGAAGGGTGACGCGGCCCTTCCTCCTGAGGTCACTCTCGGGGCCCGTGTTGATCCGCTGGATCAGGCTCTTCTCATAGAGGAGGGGATGGTAGGCACCCAGTGTACAGGCAGCATCATAATAACGCTCATGGTAGTGGCACAGGTCCGTCTGCCTCATGGAGGGAATGTACTCGTACACGTGCACCTGCTCACACAGCGCCATCATCAGGAGGATACCTGTTGGTGAACATAAAGACAAGCACTTGTATGTTAAATATTAGCTCACTTAACTTTAAAACGTGTGGTTACCCTCAACTGCTAACCAGTCTCGGGTGCACCTTGTCATCCACCTCTCTGGCAGTGAAAAATGGGGACATCATCTCCCACATAGTGACAAGAATGGATGACGTTCACACAGCTGTACAAAAATAACAACTCTTAAGTCAACTATTTACTCTTAATACTTTGATCAGTGTAAAAAAAATATGAAGTTAAACAGATGAACTTGGGGGAAATATTTGGCTCTTTAGCTGCTAAACAAAGGTAATCTAAAGTATCCATCCTCATATAGGCCAATATCAATGTGCACTGACACTAAATTAATGTTATGGGGAGGCATTTCTGATTAGAAAAGGTGAATTATTCTTCCTCCCATCTGATAAGCATCAAACAGAGAAATCTACACTCGATAGATCAATACGGAGAACTGTAGTTACACTGGGCACTTCTCAGGTGGAAATGTGATGCTGAAAAAGAGCCTGTGTGCTCAGCAAAAGCCTTCGTTACACAGAGGGGGAAAAAATAGAAGTGAATTCATAATATATGAAGACTGTAAGTTTGCCTGCCTCAGCCTGCGCAGCATGGTGTCTTTCATACACTGTGATATATTGCCAACATGGAGAGCAGTAAGCTCACGCATATATTTAGTTACCTTTTGTTGTTGTTTTCCATTTAGCTTAATGCATTTCCAGCTGATTTCTGTTCATCATTTTCTCTCTGATGATTATTATTCAGCTTGTGGCCCTCCCTCCTCCACCAGTGCTGTTCTCCAGCATGAACATCATAACAAATAACCAAACAAAATCCCTCTTCCCGAACATGTTAAGAGTTTATGTTAACGTGCAGGGAGAGCCAGGTGATCATGTACGTTTTCTTAATAAGATGCACATTTTTCCTCATGATGTAACGATTATTATCTACTGTTTATTTGCAAATTAAATCTCATCTGTCACAATGTGCATTATAAACCAGTTGGCAGAATACTTGATTAGTCTTCTCTACACACTCCTAGAACAACAGTGGAAATGAACGTGTTTTCTTTTTCCAGTAAGATGTGATTCTAATTATGCATATTTTTGGTCAATTGAATTTTTGCAAAAGTCAACCGTTTTTATTTCTGATTTTTGTCCACAACTGCACATCTATAATTTATCATAATAACATACTGTACTTCACTACTGTGACACATTATTGTGCAGTCATTTCTGAAAAAAAACCCACTGAGTTGTATGTTTGACGCGAATGAATGACGTTAGAGAAACAAAAATAGATGACATCTTGACTCATTTCCTAACAATAAACAGAAAACAGAAGCAACACCAGCGAGAAATTCAATTGCAAAGCTCTGACTTTTCCAACTAGTGTAGAAAATAACCTCCAAGGTCAATTAACCCATAAGTGGTAGAGGAAACCTAATCTGCCAGAACAACAGGCCATCAATGGACTATTTTCTCTCCTCAAGCATCACTACATGTTGAATGGGAGGACATGAAAGTGCACGAAGGCATGATTTCTGCCTATCAAACTGTGCAGACCAAGATTCACTCCAAGGATGTCGAGAACTCTCAGTTTGGTCTGGCCATATGTTCACACCGTCTTTCTTTCCATCTCCCTCTCAGTTCTACAGGTGTTTCCTGATTTTGTTTCACTGCAAACGCTGGTCATCAGAGAGCACCTCGATGCCCTCCAAGACTACGGTGATCCATCTTAACCGCAGAGTCTACAGCAACACGGTGGTCTGCACCGCCCAGATCTCCACTGACACTCCCCACCAGTGTCACAGCACCCCGGCCACCAAGCACACAAGCCCCCCCGAGGTGATCACCTAAGGCGGGAACATCCTCAACGAGACCAGACAGGAAACACGGTCATGACATGAAGTATGAACAAATTAGCTTGGTAGCTACACTCACAAGGTGAACATCAGTGGAATGTGGACTAAAGCATTTAGAAAGTAAATGTCCTTTATGTGTACGTTTGTGTTTGTACAGAATGAAATCTTCTTGTGTCCATTCAGTTTGATCTCTATATTTGTTATGACTGCACAAGACACAAAAGTATTAAATGTCTACAGAAATACACGTATGTGAACACCCGATCATTACACCTATGTGATTGTTTAACATTTCATTTTTAAACCACACTGTTAGATGATGGCGTTTGAGGATTTTTGACGGAACACTTTTTCTGGTAAACACATGATGGCATGAAACTGTTGGGAAAAAAATTCTTTACAAATAGATGGTTAGAGAATTTCCAAACCAAGGAGCAGTGAGTCCAATTAGTTTCAGAATTATTAAACAGATGGGTTTTCATTCCTTCACAAAGCAATTACAAAAAAACATTTACATTTTAAAATGTGTATTACATGTTGGTTGATTTTCTTTTTGAAATGCAGGATCCATTATGTTTTTTTTTCATCCCTCTTTTTTACAAAACAAAAACCTCGTGCCTATTCTCGTTTGCTTTTCTGTCAGTTTGTCGTTGTGCCACTGTAAATGGCAACGCTAGTGAATCATAGATTTGTCCTTTGATCAGTGGTTAAGTGGATTGATGTGTTTTCCTCCTTTCACTCCAGCCTTTGTAGTGCTTTGATTGTAAATATTACAGAACAGTAAAAATCCTTCATTTCACTTTGAACTTGTATATACTTGAAACTATATCATTTTTGACTGCATCTAGGCATTTATATGACTTTCATCTGATTGTGTTTGTGTTGTTCCCTCTGTTGATATGCTTTACTTTGTGTTATCGCGTTATTTATTTGCATGTATTTTTGTCAATTCAATTTTGAATTAATCTTGAAATAATGACGAGAGAGAGACAATTACTGAGAGCTGTATTTAATTAAAAAGCCAGAATGAGATGGGAGAGAAGCTGCAAATTTTCATAATGAAACATACAGTATGACCAGCCAGAGACTACAATGGCGTCCTAAAACAACGTCTGAGCGAAACTGCAATACATCTGAGGCGACAGCTGTGACGGAACACACTCGAGGAGCTTGAGTTAAAAACGTTGTCAAAGCTTCCTCAACGTGTGTGTTTTCAACAAATGTGTGTGTGGATTAAAGGGTCGTTCGACTTTGTCCACACATTTTTGGACAAGAAAAACCAGGATGCAGCATGGAGGGAACAGAATACAAAACCTCCGTGGTGACAAACTGCTGAAATTAAATGGCCCAGAGCAAAATGTTCACAAGGCATCGTGGAGATATTAAGTACTTTTGAATAAGGACTTGCTCAAGATTAGTATAGCAAGAGGGTTGCTTCCCTCAGACTCAGTCATGGCAGACCTTGTTTCTTCAGAGTGGGGATGATGGCCAGCCAAATGGGTTTCATGACAATCTGACTGGAGCCCATCTGGGAGCTGATTTGAGTCAGTTAAAGCCGTGAATGGATATCTAAGGGGCATTCGTTTTATCATCACCATTTGTTTCATTGTATTTTATTGTTGGAATGAATTGTTTTAATAAATATCATTGCTGTGCTGCACTGCATTGCTGTATTTCAAAATAATGTGAAGGTTTGTGCAAATATGGTATTAAAGCCAAATTAACTATATGACCGAGAGACAGTAAAAAAAAGAGACACATACAGCATTTTATTTTTGGAATAACTGGTAGCATGCAGTGTATTGTAGCATTTGCAACAACAAATAAAAGGTCACAGTGCCTCCCCTCCCTTTTTTAGCCTTTTGTTTTCGAACAAGAGAAAATAATATTTTACTGCCACATATATTTAACAGCTAGGCACTGTGAGCAATCTTTAATTTCCTGTGGAAAAATATGTCTTGCTCTTGGGAGGATAAAGGCACTAAGTCGCTGTGTACCGATGTGTTTGCCAAATAGACGTAGTGTAAATAATCACATTCCATAGAAAGCTGATAAAAAGCATCTGATAAAATGTCCATTTCTAAAAACAGAAGGTCTCAAATGGTCACACTTTGAATAACAGCAAGGTGGATGTTGTTTAAATAAAGTCTTGCAGATAAACAGTTTTTTAATTTTTTTTATTTGAACCCCTTTGGCCTTTCATTTAGGCCAACAAATCAGTGATGGATTTTTGCCAGTGTACCAGAATATAGTGCAGTCACTTACTGCAATCAAGGTGAAGAACAGTCCTACTGTGGGTGAGAACCAGTGCGGGGGAAACAAAAAGCTCTCCCACCTGCGTTGTAAAGCAGCAGGGCTGCTCAGCTGTGTTCGACAGGAAAGGCTGATGCTTCAAACAGTGAATATCGTTTATTCTGCTTTGTTTAAAACACGAATGAGCTGCAGCTTCTGATAGCTACCAATAACTACCAACAATGCCAAAGCATGAAATATATATAACATTTTATATGAGGATAAATCACACTGATATTAGAAGAAGTTCATTGTGACCTGTTATACCGTAACGTAGCTTAATATATCTTATAAAAAAAAGTCAATTCGAAAAAAAAGCAACCGTAAACGTTAAATGTAAAGTTATAACCATCTCTTTCAGCCATAGTATTTGGCTTGTTCTGCACATTATTCAGCAATAATTGTACTCAGTAAAAAAAAAAAAAAAAGAAGCATTCTCTTTAATCTCTTTATTCAAATGACAAGAGGGATATAGAACACAAGGATTACTTCACTGTTGAGAAAGTACAGAGTCTGTATTATGTTGTTGAGTCTACATCATCCAATATCTGTCATGAAGAGATATTTCTGACAGATACATTCAGCGTCAGCAGTAGATACTGACGTCTCTCGGAGGCAAGACTTCTGCGTGATTGGATTTTTTGTTTTGTGTATACGGCTGTGTCACGGCAAACGCATATCGAAAGGTCTAAAAAAAATTATTTTTTTTTAAAACGGAGTGGAAGAGAGCCAGCATGAAGACATGCAGAGTTTCAAACGAGCGTTTCTAAGATGGGCTTACAGGTCACGTTTCCATCACCCCCTGCATGGCTGTGCTGCATTAAAGTGCATTGCATAGCCACGCCGCATGCTGATAATGTCATTGTGCATTCTGAAGATAAGAAATTCATCATGTCTTAGCTTCTGTGTGTGTGTGTGTGTGTGTGTGTGTGTGTGTGTGTGTGTGTGTGTGTGTGTGTGTGTGTGTGTGTGTGTGTGTGTGTGTGTGTGTGTGTGTGTGTGTGTGTGTGTGTGTACACCTATATCTACTCCAGGGACAGGCAAGGAAATGGGTAGATAAGAGTACAGAGGGAACTGCAGAAGAACAGTGCGCATGTGTACTCGCTTGAATACATTATATGTGTGAACGCATGTACGTGATTGTATACTCACCTATGAAGCCAGATGAGGGGGGGTTGGGCTGGATGTTCTCCTGAGTGTTGCCCTGAATCACATCCCAGAGTCGCCACACGTAGCTGGGGTGAAGGATGTAGAAGGGCTGGTCAGGATGGCGCTTGCGTTGCTCGACATACGGACCAAAGAGGTTGTAGTCCGGACTGGCATACCACTAACAAGACAGGAGGGGAGAAAAAAAAAAACACCTCTGGTAAGACAGCTGGGAGGCTGAATCTTTCCATTTTTCTGACTATCAATTGATTCTCAGTTTTTCAATCTTCACTCATTTCACTTTCTTAAAGTAAAAATTCACCACTTTTTATCCGGCTGTCCACTCAGTGTTGATATTAAATGTTGTCAATTAAAAGTAATGTAATCCTCTGTATCAAGTTATTTTGAGTCTTCCTGATCGGGGGCCCCGATGGCAGGATGCACTACGTGGAAGCTTCAAATGCCCAAATCCATTGGTTCCCTCAAACTACTTGTACCGATAAAACACTGTAATTGCAGATATTGTAAACACAAACAACGCAATGTGTTCGGAGCGTTGCCTGTCCACTGTTACGGCGTATCACCACCTTCACCAGTGTGTTAGCCAAAACACAGTATTAGGTGACAAAAATACTCAATAGTCTACTGCAATTCTCTGGACTGCTGGTTTTGGTCATCTTTAACAATTTATCCTGAAGAAAGCTTCCAGCACACCTCTTTCCAGGTTGAGAAGTGAACTTTATTAAATAGTAACACACACAAACATCTCTTTTGGACCATATTCAACAAAGACTGGCCACACTGATTTTCATTACAGAAGAATGATTTTGTTTCTGTTGGCATCAGAGGGAAATGTGAGCTACCAGCTGCTGTTTGCTCTGGGCAGCTGGATGATCACCTTCGGCCAAATTCTCTTGCACAGGTAATACAGCTGCAGTGGGGGCCTCTCTCGGCTGCATGTCTTTATTCATGTCTGGCTCAAATAAACAGGTCTGAATATCAGAGTAAGCCAAAATACAAAGAATAGTATCTTCGTCTGCAACATCCTCTGCACTCATATTTTTGGATGGCATTTTCACTTTGGGAAACGTAGCTTGTTGCAGTACAAGTAAGGAGAAGCAGGTTTTGTTTTGGTGCGGCATCCAGAGCGCCCCCTGGCGACCAAGACAGCTCAATTAGCTCGCAATTCTTCTGGCCACCAACTAACTTCACTGGTGGCTGGAAGAGCAACAGATTTTTCAGCTGCTTCCCAGGGACACAGAATATATTAAGGAATTTATTGATTATATTCATTACATATACAATCAACAGTGGATTGGATATCCACATAAAAAAGTGGCAAAATTTTTGCAGTATATTGCCTTTTATTTGATAGGTACAAAGCCCCAAAAAGATCCCAGCGATATATGTTTTGAGGATTACTTTTGCGTTTCCTTGCAATAACTTCTGTATGTCCTGCTGTTACTATACACTACACTGCAGGAGATAAAGGATTACAGCAGCTTCAAGCCATCACTGGGCAAACACAATCAATGTGTTCTCAGCGTTATAACCTTTAAAAGCCAATATGTGAAAGCCACAATCACAACAACCAAAGCACAGCCATGACTACAGTCAGAGTTGTCTTTCATTGTGCCTGAGCAGCCGCAGCCGGGGTTGCACTGACTCTCGCTGTAGTCACAACCTGTGTCAGTGTACTATGATAATGTGCCATAATACAGCTCAGCCTTTCTCCACAGGTCAGAGGAAGTGCAAATGTTAGTGCGAGATGACACTAAACTTATTGCAGAAGAGGAAACACAAAAGTAGACCTCAGCAAGAATCCTGCCCTGACCTTTTGGGAGCTCTCTCTCTCTCTCTCTCACACTCACACTCTCTCACACTCTCACACTCACACACACACACACACACACACACACACACACACACACACACACACACACACACACACACACACACACACACACTTCTCTAGTTTAAAATTAAACCGATAAGGCGGCTTTGAAGTGCCAGGTTTTCAGTCTTGCTCCATTATCACCACCACACAGTGTAATGACACACACCCCAAGAGTGGGCGGGAACGGGTCAAACATTTAAAGGATTGGAAATTCACTGTACAGAAAGATGTATGTGCAGAGGTTGCCGCCAGAAGGCTGTTTGCACGTCCATCTGCTGAGAGGGGATTTTCTGTACTTACCTTAAATCTGAGATTAAGGTCCATAGCATGCATACGGTACAAACATGACTGTGTAACATCATGACTGGTTTGGAAGTCAGAGTACAATATGCAGCTTACACAAGCGTGATGTGGAAACTTGAAATATTTTGTTGAAGCAATTAACTTTAGAAAAAAACATTTTCCAAAAATGTGATTTTAAAAAAATGTCTGGAGGGGATCTTTACATACTGCAGTTGCACTGTATGTGTAAAATAACTCGTTATATGCCAGCAGTAGATAAATTGTGGTATAAGCTTTGCTATTATGGGTGATTTGTAAACCAGCCAATGAAATCGCTCGCCGAGCTCATCATAAAAAAGTGTAAACATAAAAACAAGAGAAAAAGCTTGAGATGTTTAAATGGATAAAGAGAAAATGACTTCATTTAGCGTCAGTCTGATTTGAACAAACGTCTTTCTTTCATCTTTCTGATGGACTCAGATTTATGCTAACGTAAAGTATTACATGCAAGTGACAGAGAAACACACTAGTGGGCACTAAGTGTGGACACGTCTGGAAGTTGTGATTTTATGACTTGGCTTCAAAGGAGGCCATAAAAAGCCTAACACAGGTAACACTTTCCTAAATGCTGTTTTGTGCCATGTAAAGTGACTGTGGATCTGCACTACATTTGATTCTTATTGATGTATTCTTTTACAGGCTAATGTTTTATTCATGTGAGGTTTTTGTGTTTACCCTTAGAGATAAATAATGCATGACTTCCATCGTATATTCTTCAACAAAATAGAACTCAATTGTAGTTAATGTAATACATAAAAATAACTTAACATTACAGCAACAGAGCATTGTTCGTCTCGGTAGGAGAGGGTTTGCGTGGTACATGCTTTATGTACCTTTGCTGAAGTGCTCCAATGAATTTGAGCCCGGAACCTGCGTATAATCTTCACCTGCCACCATGTTATCCTTTCAACATAAAATAATTGAGCACCTACTTTGTGACTCCTTGACAACTTTGCCGTACACTTACAATCATTTAAAACACTCTCTGTGATTGAAGACAGTACATGTGCATACAGTTACATCACAGTACGTCGGTTCAAACCCTAAGCACCGAGAGATGTAATCATTGTGCCAAGTCACTTATAGTAGATTCGAGAAAAAAATATCTAAAAGAAAATAAGCCTATAATTTACACGACTTATTGAAATGAGCATTTTCGCAAAATTGGACCATCTTACAATGGAAATAAAGGAGAACCTGAAACCACAATTCGCTGCTTTTCATAGAGGTTCACAGGAATTAAAGTTTTTTTAATGGACCCATAATAACCGACTTGAATGACTCTGATTGCTTTTAGTTGAACCACTAATTGATTGGCATATATAATATATTTATGATGTTAAATACACGTACGGTTCACCTTCCAGCCCAACATTACATGCATCGCACTTGTACGGTAGATAAAACCCAATAACTACTGCGACTATCATTTACCTTTTTTAATTATTCTGCTGATACTTCTCAGTATGAATGCTAAATGCATACTTGAAGTATTTTTGTAGGAATAGTAACAAACGTATCAACCCTTTTTTGTCTGTTTAAATTAGCTTTTTCCACTAATATAATATAAGGGTTAATCTCTCTGTATTGTGTGATACTGTATTGTTGAAGGACTAAAGGTTGAAGCCTGATAAGTAGCCATGCTGTTCATTTGGAGGCACGTGTATTTCTTACAACCTCGTACAAAGGAAGCAGTGAGGGACATTTAAGGACATTTAAAAATGTTCAATAATTGGCCAAATTATTTAAATCACTACGAGAGCAGGCCTTCTGCAGCATGAAAATCAATTTTAATTGCAAACCTGTCGGCAGAAGTCGGGGATCTTATCGATTGTGGTAACAGACTGCTTCCTGAATGAAAATGATTAGGAAGCGTGGTACAGAAGAGAAGAGGAGGGTGGGAAAAGGATGGGAAAGGGAGTCACAATACGAAGAGGCTTTGGAAACATGTGCAAACATGAATCTCATCCTTTTTCAAGGGCAGACGTAAGTCAGATGAAGGGGGCAGGGATAGATAAGAGCATGCAGTAGATGTGAAAGAGAAAGAAATGAAGAGGGGAGGAGATTCAGCTACAGATGTGCTGTTTTGCTTGCGTGGCCACTACATTCGCATGTGCTGCTTTAGCTGTATACACGTTTTGCAAGGATTTTCTGTCCATGCGTCATCACCTTGGAGAGAAAATAAACACATCTTTCTGTTGAAGCTGCTGAAGCGAAAGCAGCTCCTCCCAG
This sequence comes from Brachyistius frenatus, assembly GCF_029030835.1. Taxonomy (NCBI): domain Eukaryota; kingdom Metazoa; phylum Chordata; class Actinopteri; family Embiotocidae; genus Brachyistius; species Brachyistius frenatus. The sequence continues at coordinate 234,087 of NW_027210669.1, read as the reverse complement.
CCCCCTGCAGGCGTACCTTTTGTAAGTTGACAGTGTAAGGTGCAGGGTCCCAGGCCACCAGAGTCACATTCTTGTAGATAGAGCTCGTGTTAAATCGATGCCTGGGATTCGCCAAAATCTGTGGAGGGAAATGAGAGGCATCGATCTATATTTGAAATTTTAATATCAAGCAAAAGGGAGTGCTGCAGTTATTTTTGACAGACTGAAAAAACAAAATTGGGATCTGCTGAGAGCAAATAGTTCAATATGTTGAAAAGTTCTTATTTGTGAGTTAAACTTGTGGATCCCCTGCAACGCCTGTCCGGTAAACAAGGTTACAGCCAACAAATAAGTTTACAGCTCAGTTCGGAGCAAAGCTGAGAGACATTACCGGTCCAGCACAGTGACTGCAGTCGAGTCATCACCGTGATGTTACCAAGCAACCAGCTGAAACTTGTGAAACTTACTACTTTTGGCAAAGAAATAGCCCATAACCACCAATTACTCTAAAGCTTAAACAAGCGAGATACAAAACATAGAGCTGCTGTTGTGCCTTAAAAGTCCCTTATTGTGAAAATTAAGATTTCCATTGCTTTTTTGGATAATAAAGGATGCTCTATAAAATATATAAATACTGTAAAAGTGTTAAAATGCTGAGTCCACAGAGCAAAACACAAAGCCGGTATTGATCAATCTGAACGAGCCATTTGGACTTCTCAGTTTGTGAAGTCACAAACTAATGCTCATGTCAATGTCAGCCTTCAGCACAACCCACTGTCCAACCTTTATATGTGGAAGAACACCAAGAGGTCATCCCGCTGCGGTAGACTTATTGTGCATCACTCAGAAAGGAGAGGGTGGTGATATCAATGCTTCTTAAAGACACAGACGCAAAACAGCCCGGTCTTGGAGGAGAGCGAGCTCCAGAGAGAAGCTTTAGAGAGGAGATGTAAAACTATATTGAAAACATTTCTGATACTTAAAACTACAAAAATATATTCTAATAGATATCAAGGTTGGAAAAAAAAAATGCCATAAAAGTGTAAAAGTCCTGTCAACAAGAAAGAGACAAAGTATATTTCTAGGCATGTCAAACTATTTCTACATCAAAGCTTTAAACAAAATCTAAACAAAATCTGCACAAACATGAAGTGAAATCTCTTACAACTGGAAGTGCGTATAAAACTAATTTAACAAGTACTAAATTCCCAGGATAAGACCACATTTCCCACAAATCCCTTTTATAGGAAATGTGGTTTTGAGGTTTTTGTGAGTTTTCAGTTTTTCCAGTCAACCAGCATGTAGTTGATTTTGGGGATGAGAGTAGAGATTGAAGAGCTTTCCTGATTGGAAATGACAGCTTATTTTTGGTAAGCCATTTTGTTCATAAATCGATACCCGCTGTGCACAGTGACTAGTTTTAAACTCTGTGTGCAGTTTGATGCTGGAAAATTAGTGTGAACCAAAACTGTAAAGCTGCGGACCAGAAAAATCAAAGACGCTAAAATGCTGCGTACGGCAAATGCAGAGCCGAATTGATTTATCACTACAAGCTACATTTCACATTACAAATATATACTTCATCCGTTAATAATATGAAAGAATTGATTATTAATTAACAGGGGGATTGTTCAGTTTGGAGGCTCTTTTGTGGTTTCATTGTTGGTACAACAGGACAGTTTTTACTGTCTTGGACTTTAAATGCAACCAGACACTTTCAGTATTGATTGATAATGAAGTATTGATTTTAGTTATTGAACTATAAGGTTAGAAAATGCATCATAACAATCATGAACTATACTCAGGCACAAGCATAAATATATTATAATACATATGTATACAGTAATCAAATATGAGTTAAATTATAGAATCACTGATGGCTGAATATTTCTATTGATAATTTGTGGTTGAGCTGAAAGCTCTAAAAATAACTGAATCACAAAATGCAGTAATTTATATTTTCATCATGTACATGTGTTTCAGTGAGTGATGGAAAAAAAGATTAGTCTCTTCCTCTCGTTTGCATTGTGGCTCCGGAAAGTCTCTTTGTCAAGCAGGCTCAGAAAAGTTTCTTCTGTTTTCTCTCTTATTTGCAAGTGATTCCTTTTTATTTTACTTTCCGCATCTAATTGACGACTCCCTTATCTTGTGACCTTCAACCAACTCAGTGTTACCATACGAAAGCAGATACAAAGGGAATGGGGGTGACTGTCAACTGTTTGTCACACTGTATAAAAGCTGCCCTACGGAGGAGTGATGTAGAGCACTGCTGGGGGAGCACTGCTCGACAGCTCTCTTTGAGGGTGGCATGTATTTGCTCCTTCTTGCAAGAATAAATGTCCAATATGTTTGATTTTGAACCAAGCCTCTGAGTAATTTTTCCAACAGTGAGTCTGCGATATATTCTACCAATCATTTCATTATTATGCAAGGCCAGACTCTCACTCACCTGTGAGTTGATGATGCGGATAGTAGTATGGTTCCCCACGTCTCTCTCGTATCCCTCCGTAGGTGCAGCATTGAACCGTAAAACTGCATCATGAGTGTCTGAAAGGCAAACCGGGAACCAATCACGTCTTGAAGCAGGCAATGAATTGACCTTGAGTTGCACATGTTGGAAAATATGCCAGAAAATAGGAAGAGTAAGAACGGATGAGTTTTTTTTTTTTTTTTTATATATATATATATATTACCCTGTAAGATAGAGGAGCTTTGGTATAATAAAAAAAATAAGAAATTGTTTCTGTCATAATTCACTTTACTGGAACAAAAATATACATTTAACAGAACATGAATCAGGCAAAATACTGTATGTTTGGTATTTGAAATGTTTTCAGACAAACTTCAGAATCCAAAATAACTCAACATCTATTCTGAATATTTGCAGATCATGTTTCAAAGTAGTCGGAGCGTGTAAAGGTGTTGATGTCGTCGCCACTGTTGTTTAGATGCAACTTCAAACACACAACCACACAAAATGTTATAAATAGTCAGATCGATGGCCGAGCGAGGTCAAAATGACAACGCGTAGACTGCAAGGATGCAAATTACATTGATTGTTACTGATGATGTCTGCCAGGCTCACATGCTTAACCAAGTGCTCTGCAGTGGTTGGCTCAGGGAACTGATGACCCACCACTAACATAAAGTGCTTTATTTGGAAAATATTACTGGACTATTCATTCAGAAAATCTGTATTTAAAGTCCACTTTTATTTTTTATTTTTTTTGGGGGGGGGTGTTCATGTGTCCTTCACAGTCCACGCCAGCATAAAATTCTCAGCTTGATGGATGGTTGTAGTAATAATTACAAATTAACTTCTTCACGTCAGCTTATCGATCCATCAGTTCCAGTCATCCTCCTCCTGCACCGAACTAACACCAGAATGGATGATCCTTCAGCTGTTGATCTGATACTCCTTCATCACTGCCACGAGTCGCACTCACAACATCCGACATTCACGACAGACCTACCTACTGCAAACACCTGAGCTCAGCCATCTGTCCTCCTGCTTCAATATAATATTGTAAAAATGTATTTTTCCCTACAGAGATCAAGCAGAACAATGGATTGTCAAGAAGGGATCTTAAAACAGAGAACATTCTTTGTCTACATTCAGAGACAATGCCAAACAATTGGAGTTTTACACGATCTTCAGAAGAAAGAATACTTTCTGAAAAATAAAATAAAATGTGTACATGTTACGTTTTTTGGGTCTATATTTATATATGGCTTCCTTTTAATTTGTTTAATGTATTTTTCTTTGTTGACATTTGTTCTGATTACTATTGATTGTCTGGTTTTAAAGTATATTTGTTAGTGCTAATTAACAGCCTACCATTGTTTTCATTTAAACCTTTAGCTAACGTATGTATTGTCTACTCATTCCTGCTAGTGTAAATGCTGGTATAATAATCTTCATGTGGGGAAGCCCACTCAGTCTTTGCTCGACTAACATCAGGGTGTCAGTTTCAGTCAGTGAAATTTCTGTGAATACTTTTTTTCCTGCAGCCAGTGATTTTCAATCTACTCTGACTGTGACCCCTTAAAATGAAGTAGTGCCTCTCATGTCGCCAACGTTACAGGCTGCAGAGCAGTTTCATCAAAAATGTACTTTTTTTCTTCTTCCTGCTGACAGGAAGAGGACGGGTTTAAAACGGTAAAATACTTCATGTAAAGAAATTCCTAAAAATGTTCTCTGATACGAGAAGTGAAAAGTAAAACTCTTTGATAATGTCACATGTGACTGGGAAGAACCTGGTGACCTGTACAGGTGTGTGCATCTAAAGGATAAGCGGGTATTGCCAACGCTAACGGTACGAACAATTATTGTGCAGCTCCCGGTTTGATAACTGATCCAAATTTATTTCATTTCAATGTCTTACAGTGCAGGAAGTTCAAACATCTAACATGTAATATAATAAAGACTTCTACTTTTAAAGAACAAAACTATTCTAGTTAAGGACAGATTGAAAAACTGATTCTTACAGAAAAGGTGAATGGGAGGAATTTAACTTTGCCAAAGTGTTAAAGAAAACCTGGATGACTTTTGGTAAGCAGCATTAAGTGGCAAAATCATCTTCCAATATACTAAATGACCATCAAGCATATCATATTAATTAGGCTGTTTGATCAAAAGTTCAGCTGATCTCAAGCGAAGCATCCATAACATTTTTCAGGTCACTTTTTATATATTGCATTACAGCATATTCTGATTTTTAAAAGCTCAAAGCTGGTAATCATAATAGCTGCAAGAAAACTTTTTTTTAAAGTTCAGGCTTACAGGAAGTTTTATGCCATCAGCAGCATTTTCTCAATGACAGAAGTGCCATAAAGTATGTGAAGCTTATGACATATATGGTGATTAACCTTCAGTATTAGAGCAGTTATTCATTCTGTCAGAGAGCGTCTTCACTTTATCAAAATTAATGCAGACGTGTCCATTTATCATTGTCTAGTAGATTAAACATGAGCCCACTGCTGCTCGGTTGATGGAGTTTGTTTGACATACAGTATGTTCCCCTGTCACATTATATAAAAACATGATGTCGATGTGTGTTGATTGTTACACCTCATGTACAGCTGACATAAATGATAACAGACTTTCAAATTAAAATGACCGACCTATCTCTGCTTCTGCATTTCAGATTATTTCCTTTGAGGTTTGGTGTCTTTTTACATTAGTTGTTTTTAAATTGTGAATGTCAGCTTCAATGTCTGGCAAATAAACCCCACAGACAAAAGTTATTTTGTTAGGCGCCAAAGCGGTGTGTACCTTTACAACCCTATTCTGATGCACTATCCTGGTATCAAAAATGAATGCATTAATGTAACAAACAGTTTTTCTTCTTTGCTTACCATCTCCCTTTGACTGACTTTGTGTTAGGTTATACATTTTAAATGGTTTCCAATTTTTCAAAGATGTACCAAATGGCTTTGTTCCAGTTACATCAGCAACCTGCAGCGCCCGAGTTTTTGATTTGATTTGATTTTATACACTTTATTAATCCCCGAGGGGAAATTTCTTCACTACAGCAGGGGGACTCTCAGGGGGGAGATGCTGCAGCAGGCTGCCACGACCGCGGCGCCAGGTAACCTGACCTATCTGCAGACACCATTTTCACTGTTATTAAATATTGGACAGATGGCTATCATCACAAATCTGTTCCAAATATATGGGCTAGGTGCTACTAAGTCAGCCATTATCTAAAACATATATGACCGTTGGAAAGTATCAGCGACAGGCGTACTGGACCTTTGTTGTCATGGTAACAACAATAAACACGTGGTTAACGTTGTGACGGTCGCAGATTGATTAGGTTTAGGAAAAGAAGTTACATACATTATATAACTTAACTTGCGTGCTGAACGTGACTTAAAATAAGTCAGCATTAACTTTTGTTCTCAGGACTTTCACCCGGGTTATTGCTGTTGGTGTCACTTCTGACTTTAATCCATCCAAATACCCATCGACCTCTGCACCATGTAGACTTTCTCACTCTACAATACATATCCTGACTTCCTCCTTTTGCAGATATTATAACTACTATGGCCACTAGAGGTCGCAATAAACGTAAACTTCTGGCCAAGTGTGTGCTGTTCGCCCAGTCTGAACATAATGACATAAATGGGTGATAATAGACTCCTGAACCTACTGGTAGGTTTATTAGGGCCAGGCAGCCAATACATTTGGGACAGATAAGATCCCTGCTGGGGATCATTTCAAGGTGCTTATTGGACTCAGACCTGTCTTTGTATTTCACATTTACTTTATAAAATGTTGTTACTTTACCTGAAAGCACGTTATTGTTTTATATTTATTGGTTTTACAGTTCTCTTTGCCATTTTATCTTTTCTGTTTGAGTTATTCAGTTTTCTCAATAGTGACTATTGATTGTGTGTATTCCCTGTCGGGCACTTTGTGAAGAAAAGTTCTTTGGAAACAGAAGTTCTTGTTACAACTAAAAAGATAAGAGCCAAAAAGCTTAGCTGTCTAATTATTAGACAGTTAACAGAAAATGTAAACAATTATTATTGTTAATTATTCAAATAATGTATCGCATGAACATGCCAAATATTTGCTTGTTTTCTGGTTTACATTCAATTAAATAACTTTCAAAACTATGTATTGGACAAAAACAATCAATTTGGAAGTTTTTTTCAGTTTGTTTTTGATGGTATATTTACTGTACCTGGTAATCAATCAGTAAAAATAAATCAGACTCACACTGTATACATTATACTTTTTATTTCAGCATTTATTTTCTAATTTAACATAAAATTAGGCCGTTTGATTCGTGTTTGATTCTCATGTGTTTATTGTAAAAATACTAAAAGCAGCTAGGGAAACAGAAAGCCACAAAATAAGGAAAAAAACAAAAAAGCATTTAAGTTTGGCACAGTGAGCCCAGTGAAACTTGCTGCAGTCGTTGTCATTTTCTGATTTTGCATTTTAGTGTTGTGTTTAATACTACTACCAGAGGGCACTAAGGGCACTAATTCAGAGTAAGTCCAAGTTGCAAACGTCTTATTTTCTTTGTAGAAAATATAAAATCATGAGCCAAAATCAATAATAAAAAGGAACAAAAGTCAGAGGCTTCACCAACACAGATGGAGGGATCCTACTTAATGCCTTCCAGACAGTAAAATCTAAACCAGGTCTAGAGTTAAATCTCAGCTCTACCTTCAACTATGATTTCAAATGATTACGGAGTTACAAAACCTCTCACACAGTCCCAGAAATAATAAATATTACAAGCTTTTCGAGAGAATATTTGCTGCAGGGTTTTTTATCCCACTGAATTTAATGAAAAATGCAATAACTCCATGTGTTCACGTTTGGCATTTTCATCCCTCGCTGTACTGCTGTTCCCTATGTTCTCCACATGATGGCAGCCACACATCACCACACTTCAACACACTATAAACTGAACCCAGTCCTGAATTACAAAGCTCTCAGAAACACAACAATCTAAATGTCAGCCAACCTGCAAGTGACAGAGAAAAAGGGGGTGTGATTCTCACATTCATTTTCAGGCATAATGAATATCAGTCACCATTCACAGCTGCATAATGCAGGTTTTGATACAGCGCAGCCCTTTGGGAAGGACAGCAGGGTGAGAACAAGTGGACAGAGAGAGATCAATGTCCTTTGATTTCCTGTTGAAGTTAAGCCCATGAATTAATGGAACAAAATCGAGCCTTTCCAACACTGCGAGGCTGTTCAATAATTAATCGGCTTCATAGCATTTGTCTCATTCATCAAGTCCCATCAAGAAAAATATTTTTTGAAGAACTGAGGGAACTGGGATGATGACACACTGAACCAATACCCTGCTGCTGCCTGATATTACAGACCTCAGAGAAGAGACACGAATAACATCACCTTTTTACCTCAAGACTCTTACGCTCTCACATTAAATTCATATCCTGCTTAGAAGAGCTTCGAACAAGGTGTGTGTGTTTCTAACTGGAAAACGTATAACCAAAGCATAACACTGCAAAGGGATTCACTCCTTTGTTTATGAGCACATTATTGGCCAGAAACCAAGACCAAACATGGGGGATGATGATACATCAACAAAGATTTAGAAACACCTGCTGAGTTGAAATCTGAGATCTGGTGCCTGATACTGAAGACTGCCTGTTTTTTCTTTGCTACTCAGTCAAATGTTCTTTGTTATCCGGCACTAAAAATACCCCAAACATCCTAATATTATTCATTAAGCCAAAGAAAACATGCACACACACACACACACACACACTTAAATATATATTTCGTCTGTGTTTCTCTACATTCGCAGCAAACCTGTTAGCACCTCCAGCTAATTTCACAACAAAGGGCCTTTCTTGTAGCCGTGAGTGGAGGCATCAGTGCTGAAAGACTGCAGCACTGACGTTTCACTGATACAGCAGCACAAGTTAATTCCACCGGGACCACAGGGTCAAGCGCAGATGTAGGTTCGCATTACCTGTCTGCATCTGTTTTTCTCAGAGTTGTTAAGCCTGCTTCTCTTTCTGGGACAATGTAACCCAGGGTAGCCAGAGTCTCTATAACCCTGTCAGTATACAGTGGAGATATGTTGAGGAAATGTAGGAAAACAGTGCTTCAAAGATAGAGACCTCTTTATTAATTCTCGTGCTTGCTTTGAGAAACTGAGAAATGCAACGAAGCTGTACATGATGTGAAGACGCCTGATTGGTTACCAGAGGGTGTTCTGTTTTTTTCTAGTGAGCCATCTGTCACTGAGTTCACACTCTCCCCACTTATCAAAGAGCTGCCAAAAGTCTCTAAACCATGAGAACACACACTTAAATGCAAAAACATATAGCCTAGCAGGCCCACAATCAACTATGCGCACAATCTGCTTGACAAGTTAATCTGCAAGAGCCACACAAAACCTGAGCAAATGCCAGTCAGGGCAGGTGCAAATGGAGATTTGTTGACCTTCAAAATTTAACATCTGAATAAGCTACTGTGCTTAAAGCATAAAAGGTGATTTTTTTTTTTTTTTTTTATTTATTCAAGGATGTACGAAAATATCAGCAAACGATAAAGGAATTTAAAATAAAATATTGGCATTGACCCAAAATGAACATTTCTGCTGATATTTAATCACAGTAAAATATGTGTTTCAGCCATTAAGGCCTTCATCAGGGCAGATGCAATATAGCTGCCTTTGTTTCTTATATCTGTTGGTCAGTAGTCTCATGATCAGTATGGATCAACTATTGGTTGCCTGATTCCTGGGAGCAGGTAAAATCACATGATGGGAAAACAGTTTCATAATACATACAGATACACAATATCAGGACATCAAGTCTTATCGTCTCTTAATAATAAAAATGTTGCTTTAATTATCCCCGGGTGCTTCACAAAACGCTCAACACCGTCTCTAGCGCGAGGGGGCCAGCGTAGCCCGTCGTCAACCTGTCTCATAACTCAAGTGTTAAAGACAGTGAAATAATATGTCTGCTGTGTGCGAGTGTGCAAACAGTAAAGTTGCTCTTTGTAATAACCGTGTCAGAGAGATCATCCGAGCATGTTTAAGAAGAATGATTCTTACAGTTTTGATCCATAAAAATAATTATGACATGCTCTGCAAAACTAGCTTCTCTCATTTTGTACAGTGAATATGTTACAAGTTGATAAGTATTGTATGTTATGTCTACATCTGCTAGTGGGACATCACCACGACAGGAGAGACTTGCTGTTATCAAACAAAGGCTTTGGCAACTATTTGTTAATTTATGGTAGTCCAACTTGTTCTCTGTTAGCAGCGCTTTGAAACGTAATAAGATTTAGTGAAGAAGACATGAGTAGGGTTTGGCCCATAACAAAGGAGCTCGGAGACTAATGCTCAGACTTGCATGAAATTTAGTGTAAATTTTTTTCATCTCCAGAGCTTATCTCCACTTGAGCTGTCCGTTAAGTGTCAGCGATAAGCCAATGGTCAATTATACATGAGAAAAATCTATCTGTTAGACTGCCATAAAAAACTAGTCAGAAAAAATAGAATCTACGGAAACTTTTTCACTTGTTTTGGACACCCTAAGCTTTTCACTCACACCACCCAGAGATCTGTGTTCACATCTCATCTATACCTCATAATTTAACAGAAAGATTGTCATAAAATGTGATAAAACATTCATACATCCAGGACATTCAGAAAAATGGTGTTTGAAGCTCTATGGCTGGTTTATTATGGTCGAACGTTGCAAATGCTATCAAGGTTTTGCACCCTTTCAATTACTGTCTAGTGTTATTCTTTGTTTTCACTACTCACCGATCTCTTTGCCCAGTCCTGAGCGCAGGATGGCGCCGGCGGAGGTGACCACTGCACAGGTCTTGAAGCTGCTCTGGTCCTGCTTTCGGTACAGCTGCTCCAGAGGGAGGGACGGCACAAGACGTGCCCAGCCGAGAGAGGAGAAGGGCTGCTCTGACCCGTCCACTGTCCTTAGCTGGGCGTGTGCTTTCATTTGACACAGCAGCTCCTTGGCACTCTGGGTGGCCCTGCGGTGCCCCTTGTAGGAAACATGGTGTTTGTTGGCACTCACGTAGTCCTTCATGGCGCGCTGCAGCCGCGGACTCAGCATGCCGGCGGACACTCGTCCCCTCCACAGCCGCTGCACCACGGAGGCAGACTTGGAGAAATAGTATTCCTCCAGATCAGAGGAGTCACCGTCGACCCTCCTCTCTGCAGTAGTCCTCATTCTGTTTCCTAGTTCATCATCTTCATTTTCCCTCTCATCATCCTCTTCTTCCCCACCACCGTGGTAACGAGTGGTGCTGACCCGGTTCTGAGATGCTCTCTCACGACTCAGGACTGCAGGGTCTGAGTGAGAACCCACATTCTCTGTTCCAAAGGAGGACCAGGAAGCCAGGCTCTGTGGGTCCAGGTAGTCCTGGCGGCTTGCTTCCTGGCTACCATAGATAGCGTAGGGAGCACTGTTTGGGCTGTGACTCACCTCCAGGCTGGTCTCAGGGTTGGTAGAGCTGGCGGAAGGCTCCGGCTTGTCTCTGGGATACGTTGTAGTTAAAGGCAAAGGCAGTTCAGGTCGGGAGCCCAGGATGGCGTGCTGTTGATGGTAGGCCTGTATGGAGGCCAGGCGACGAGTGTCAGGGTGCTGGGAGAGTAAAGAGCCAGCAGAGGTCAGGGGCTCATCCACACGAGCGTCCAAGAAGTAAGAGAGGAGGGCAAGAAAGAGGAGAACCCAGGCTAGCATTCCCACCAGCACCAGCCTCCGCCACTGCCTCATACTGGACTTCATTACCTCTCACTCACATACACGCCTGTTCAGCCGGCCCACCAACAACAAAGCCCCACAGCCAGGACTTAACCTGGAGGTCAGTTGGAGGGCCTGTAAAAAGAAAGCTCAGAGTTAAAGTGCTGGGGGGATGGATACAAAATATGTATTATTGCATCTGAGGTTTGAAACACTCACCTGAACAGATGGTTCTATTTCTTCCTGCCCATGTGTCCGCCAGGATATAACAGGAACCTGAGAAAAGCAGTGGTACTAATTAGAGGAGTCAACACGAAAACACCTTCTGCAAGGGAGCGCTTAGCTGCTTTCCACACGAGAAACATAAGATGTTCAAGGCCAGAACCTTTTTTTGTTTTTAAATGGTAAATGGTCTGCAAACAAATTCACAGCTTCCACCATGTGTCATTCAGGCACAACTGCAGAACTAAAGACTGACGCACATCAGCTGTGTTTAAATGTTGCATTGGACAAGGAAGATCAGATACACTTTGAGTCATCAAATACCTAAACAAAAACCTTCCAGAGTCTCATCTGGAAATTGGTTATGGTTCATCCTAAAGCTTAATTGAACTTCAGCTTGATGCAGACTGTGTTGGGTGAAAGGCGTGTTTGACTAACTTCAGTCCAGCCTCAGGGAGATTATTTTCCGTACACATCAGAGCTTGATGGTGACTGATAAGGTGGTTTGTTTCCACTTTTCCCAACATGTTCACAACTTTGGATAACAGCTGAAAAGAAATTGCTGATTAATTAGTATTACTTTCCTTAACCACTCCTCCTTAACAGTTTTGCATAAAGTCTTGATCTACAAGACATTATAATGCATTTCTTGGCAGCTACAAAGGACATTTTAAATATCTATAACTTTAATTAAAACTTCCCCTTTGAAGACATAGAGATATATTTTATATTTTTACCAATTTGATTCCTTATTTTCGGTGAAAAATGTCCATTATTATTATCATCATTATTGTTTAACACGATTAGTCCAAAGAACAGTCAGGAACCAGAAAACTGAAAAAAGCAGCAAATTGTTGCATTTTTAAAACTATGACTTTTTCCCCAAAAAACATAATCAAATGATTGTTTACATATTATATTATTATACCATACTATTATTCTATAAGGGAGACTCTTTATTTTTATGTGCTTTCTCCAGTAAAAATGCTGCAGGAAACTAAATTACTTTTGTGATAATCAAACCAAAATTGGTCTTGGATTTGCTCACTGGTCTTTTTTTTTTTTCTGTTTTTATAGTTGGATATTACGACTGGAACCGCCACTGTTCCTGCACCTCACTGAAATGCACCCCGCTTGCTACATTGCATCAAAAACCTGGACTCATCCCTGCATGCGCTTCAACATGACACTTTTGTTTATTTCATTGCTGAGCTAAAAAAAAAAACAATAATTACAAGATAGCAGTCTCATTATCAGCCTGGCTTATTTTTGTGGCAGCTTTGATAATACTCTGGTGTACAAAACCTTCGGCTCACTGATGGATTACAGAGTGAAATACACTGCAATGAAGGTGAATAAATGAGGCATTAAATTGCCTCACATCAGAGGAATACAATCCTCTCAGCCACACATAATTATGAGTTTTGGTCTCTTAATGTGGGAGCATTTCTCTTGAGCGAGACGGAGAGTGGCAGAATGAAGCAGGAAAAAAAAGTTCCTGAGTTTTAAGCCTCTTCTAGTCCTAATTACAGCTTCCCGTCTCTAGCCTCCGAGTCCTGCAGAGTGCAGCAGAAGTGATCTCAGGTGCCCCTGCGCTCCCCCTCTCTTGACAACCAGACTTCCAGGCCTCCCGTCCAGGGGCCACACAGGAGGCCAAAGCTCATCCACTGACCCTGGTCAAGCAGGAGGAAAACAGCAGGGGGCAACTGGGCCAGAGGGAGAAGAGACGGTATGGGAGAAAAAAAATACTGGATGGAAACTGATACAGACAGTCACACACATCTGCACAAACACAATCTGACCACTGAGTGAAAAGTTGGAGCGTGTTCTGTCTTGCGCCTTAAGGCTGGGATAGGTGTCAGGCAGTAATCTGCTGTGTAGCAGTCCCGCCTTGTCTCCCAACTCTGAGGTCAAACGTTACTCAGTGGAAAATGTGCCATTTAACACCTGGAAATAACAACAGCCGGCCTGACGCACACAATAACAAAGACAACAACCAGGAGAGAACACACAGCTGCCCAGTGGCAATGGCATGTTATCAACAAGCAAATGTCATCTATATGAGCCGCTGGTCCACAGAACTCCACCGCGGATCGCGTGCGTTTCCCGAGGCATGTCGTGCAAGCGTACGTGTGCGTTTTTGGCCGTTTGCATCACCTGGTAGCAATCAGGATGTGCGCTTCAGTAACTGCGGTGAAACAACACAAGTGCATGGCACAGATGGAAAGGCGGGGGTGGAGGACAGAACTAGTCTTTTGAGGGATACTCAAATAAAACAACAAAACGGGAAACATGGAAAAGAGACGTTGCCAGACAGCAAAGGGTGACTAAATGACTTGGCACGAGCCTGCCATCAACAAAAGGAGCATAATGGAATATAAAACATGGCTCCCATGAAGAATAAAACCGAAATTCAATGTGAAGAAATGATGTAGGAAGAGCAGCAGGTTTTGTAATGAGGAAGGGGAGAATAGTTCAATGTTTGTAACTAAAGAACACATGCAAATAACTGAAAATGTCTTCACTGATTTGACTGCACTTGTGCTGCACATAATTAAGGAACACCACCAAATGCAGAAATGCTGCAGGTAGCAAAGACTAAAGCGGAAATGAGTCTTTTAAGCAACTGTTCCCAGTTGACAGTGAAAAGTGAAAATCAACGGTCCAAAATCCATCGAGATAATCAGTTTACTGACAAAGAAAAGACACAAATTCTCACATTAGAGAGGCTGAAATTGACCTATGCTCAGCATTTTTTCAATGTCAGTGCTGGAAAATTGATCAGTTATCAAAGAGTAGACAATTGGCTCTGGGCTGAGAAATACTTCATCATACAACCCTCCCCACAAAAACCAGTGATTTTACTTTTTGTTTTTTGTACGGAATAAACAAATTACGAATACTGTAAATAGTTATTGGTAGTCAGATTTTATTACTTTTGCATGCTAGTTGTTTCCCCCCTTTTTAGTCTTTACGCTAAGCTAACAGCTGTAGCTTCTTATTTTTACCATGCAGCTGTCTTAGTACTATCGATCTTCTTTTCAAACTCTAAATAAGGAAGCTAATAATAATGCTGAACGAGCATGATGTATTTTTGAGTACATTTATAAAAATACTTTAAAAAAAAAAATGATTTAATGATTCTGAAGTCAAATTTAGAAGGTTGTTTTTATCCACCTATAATGTAACAGCCTTCAGTTTAATGTGAATGTAATATCAGCAGTGTACAGAATATCAAAATGAAATGTTTCCGAGATTGAAAACAGTATTTTCGAACAGTGAAAATCAGAAGCACCTGCACATATTTTGCATGAATAAACCGTGACAGTATTGCACTCTTAAGCACCTTTCAGGAAATGACAGAAAGGTCAGGGAGTTCAATTAATCTTTGTGGAAACTATTGCGGTCTGAGGTCCTGTCTTGGGGCATTTTCTCCTCAACAAAAGCCACTGAATCATTTAAGTATTACAATAAATAATTTCATGGCTGTGTAATCATCAGATGAAAGTTACACTCGTTAGGGCTGCTGTTGGCCATTACAGTTTATTGGCCTTGTTTTCTTTTTAAAGGGGATGCAGTTGGATTTTATGCAGGTTTTGGCAAATCAGAAAGCGAGTACAAACACTGGATGGATGGATGGATGGATGGATGGATGGATGTTTCTGCTTCTGCCGAATGTGTGTTGTAATTTGGCTGCGATGCCAGAGCAGCTATGCCAGGGCCGTTATGCAGGTGCCTCCAGTAGGCGTGCTGGTTTTTGTGTTGCTTTCCTTTTGTTGCCTGTGTATCTTTCGGAGTGATTTAATGCTTCTGCTGTTGTGTGTGCCAGGCTATATGTTGCCATGTCAGCTGCAAGGTGTGATGTGTGTTGATGGTGCCTGTACTTTCAATTGTATTATTTACAGCGGCTATTTGGCAAGTATAGTAATAGTTGCCTAGTTTGGGCAAAATTAGCATTTCAAGGGCTGCTTGTCTTGGAACGAGGTTTTCACACCAGGGGATTAATGACTAAAACTGTCTGAAAGCACAAAGACAGACATTTGCATATGCATTCCTTTGGAGAGATTTATAAAGCTTCACACACGCATGGTTCTGTTTTATAAATCCCAACTATGGAGGAACTGGGCTCACATGTACAGGCCTCATTTCCATTTCTACTGTTGGCCTCCAATGGACATAGATACACTATGAATCACTTGTTGACAGACTGATACTTGTGCCTGCTCAACCATTCATTGGATGTGGAAGTGAAAAGAACGGGGGCGCAGTTTCACCAACACCATCAGAACAGCATCAATATGCACGACCATTGGCCCGCGGCAGTTTACAGTAGTTATACTACTAATTCATCACACAACTTTAAATATGAGCAAAATTATCTCCGTTTTCAGCATTTAACATGAGCAACATGGTCAATGATTCTATAGTGCTTATACTGAAACAGAAAGAATGTTGTAAAGCCTGCAAAAATAAAAACACAACTCGTGGTTGAACAAGTGAATAAATACCTGTTTATCCAGATTATTTTTTGTTTTATAGCTTACATAGTGGTTAAAATTAGGAGCCTAAATCATTCTTTGGTGGAGGATATTGATTTGATAATAACACAAGAAAAAGACAAAGAATGCAAATGCAGGCTAATTTGGAGCAGGACAGAGAAGAAACCACAATGAGTCAATAAGGTAAAAATACGCCATCTGTGAGCATGAGGCCATAAATGTAAAGCATGTATTTGCATGCTATTTGTCTTGTGCATTATCATTTCATTCAGCAACATAAAATAAGTAGCGTACAGGAAATAACAGTGGCACCAAACCACCTTCACGTCAGTAAGTGTAGGTGGAAATGTTGTGTTTATTTTCAATTTAATGTTTTTCTGATCTAAATGTTTATCCTTTAAGACACTCAATTAGCAAGTAATTAAATAATCTTACATACCCCTGTCAATTTCTCTGTCAGCATACATAACAACTACAGACAAAGGTAAATTTATTTCAACATTTATTACTTGAAACAAAATTACTTTGCTACCTTATGAACATGCGATTAAAGTGAATATGTTATCTTTGAATACTGACATCTGGACTGATGTTCTTTCATTGAGAATGTGGTGACGTTTTACAGACTGTGTTCATACCTAAACCACCTCTAAACGTGATGGCTGATACAATCCCACTCTGATCGCAATGTGTTCTGTGTGTATTTACACCTTGGATTAACAATCTTTTTCCCCTTATCGCTTAAATGGGTATACTGTGCCATGTAAAGCTAGCGTGTTATAAGTCCACCACAACTACGCACTGCAGTTTCAGAGTGAAGCAATCAACAATCAGTGATCTTAAAGATAATAGCTAAATACGCGTGTCCCATCAGTTCGGTCAAAGACGAAGGTTTTCATAGTTTGATATTTGGTTCACCCAATTTTACAGCATAAATTAGTCTCTCTCTTAGTGTGTGGTGTTTGTTGGTGGTGGTGGTGTTGAATGGACAAATACTTCCCTGAGAATACAAAAATGCCGAACGTAAACATACATATATACATACAATTCTTGCTCAAAATGCCTATTTCTACATCATACCGACACTGAATCTCTATAGGGAAGCCAAACACTGCAAAACTTCTCCACAACAGAAATGAAAAAACTGTAAAATATAGACAGTACATATATCTAAAGTTTTCTTCTTTTTTTTCCCAATACAACCATGTTCCTTAAGACCCAGCAGACCCCGCTGCAGCCCACTGTAATATTATCAGTGTACTGAACTCAAGCCACTATTTGACTGCCAGGTAAGTACAGGCCTTGAGGGAATACAGCCACACACCATCTCACAGAAAATCCACTTTACTACACCCTGCTGAGGAACCGATGTGGAGGGGCCATGTTATGAATACTTTAATCACAGCCACCTTGAAAAATGTCTTATATAAAAGGTAATGGAGGTCTGTGTAAAGGCTGAGGCTTTGGCATGGGAAAGTAATGCCTATGTAAAATTCACAGAAAAATACAAAGTAAATGCTGAGGATGGCTCACAGGAACATATTCCTCATTCTTGCTTGTATTTAAGCAGGAGATAGATATGAATTCATGATGAGTGGGTAGAGTCTGAGTCTAATATAGATTAATCTGTGGTGTTTAATACAGCCATCGCAAGACAAAGAGGAAGCAATGAAAACAGTGTTGTAAAGAGACGAGTGAATGCCTGTGGAATTTACAACAACAGAAAAAGACATCACACGCTGGTTCTGCAACAGAACTCGATGTCCCTCTATTCTGCACACTGCATTGCAATAGAAGTGTGCACATTTTCTCAACTAAAACACAGACCAAAGGGCTTGTTCCTCATGAAATATTGAGCCCTCAGGAGTGGAGTTGTAAAAATAAATAAATTTAAAAAATTTAAAAAAGCTGTATTCCTTTAATATTCACCTAGCAGCAAGTCAAACAGCACATATAAACTAATACACCAGGTTAAAAGAGGCAACACGACATAGTTTGCTTAGCATTCGTGGGACTAACGGATCCAAGAGTGTGGTCAGCAGAGACATTTTAGACTTCGGGATTCATTTGTGAACGTGTCTGAAATTCCAGTCCAAGTCTCTCAGGATTATGTGAACAGAACATGATATAAATGCAAATCCAGTGTGTGCTCCATATAGGGAAGGAAATAGATTTTCCAGGAAGGTATTACGTGAAGGAGGCTGCTAGAAAGAGGATGTAGTCTGAAACAGAAGTGGGTGCCGGGTGGGTGTATGGACCTTCACAACTGGGACCTGCAGTTATTTATGCACTTGAGCTTGAGTAGAGTTTTTTGGGGGGTTAACACAAGTATGCTTTAAGGTGGATTTTTGCTCTGTCAGATGGTCCTTCCCCTACACTTTTCTAACAGCAGGTCGGTGGTGTCTGTCGGTCATCATCTCTGACTTTACGACATTCACGCCCACTCGATGTTGTGATTGGCCAGCTCTAGGTGAGGCGAGAGCGGGCGAGCCATTGTACTCCTCTGTTGTGGCACTTTTGGTGTGTACCACCCAGTGCAACACTATCAACCCTCTATAACAGCTGGATTTCACTCCACCTAACAGTGTGCCTAGTGGGAACGACTTTAAAAACATTTGACTTCTAACATGGTCGGACAGCGAGTCTTAAGAGCCGGTTCTGAGAAACCAGAAACCGGCTCTTAAACTGAAGTGCTTGTTGGAGCATCTGACAGCGTCTAAACAGTGGCTCCCCAACAATCTTCCAGAGCTTGGATCGGGACAGGGAGCGGCCACCGTTCACAAACTGCTGGAACGACCAGGCCGACTATCAAACTATTATCACGCTGTTTGGACGATCCATTAAAAATAAATGGCAGCCAGTCATAGCCATAGAGTTGCAGTTTGAATGCCTTGTTGAAGGGAAATCACAGAGGAACCAAGAAACTATGACGGAAGGCTTTTCATTCTGCCTTTGACTGTTCTAACAGGTATAAACACTTCAATCTTTACACTTAGTTAATTTCAGGCATACTAAACCCAAAGCTCCCTTTGCCATAGAGTACATTATGTTTAAGTAGCCTGAACTCAAATGTAAAGAAGTTGAGACACTGACAGCAAACCAATTCATTGTTTATTCACATAATTTAGCACAACGTTGAGGATCATATTGTTTTTGTGCAATTCCTAACAAGCTAATCTGCATTTCAGAGCTCCCACTTCAATACCCTTCAGATTAGCAAAATCCAACTTTAACTTTTTCAGGATGGGGATTGAATAAATTATTATTCTAGTGGGAGGATGTATACCTGTTGTATGCACTGAAGAGATCGTAAATTAATCCCAAAGTGAGAAGAGAAGGTGCAAAGTTGTGAAGAAGCTCCCCGGTGTTAAATCACACCATGTGAACTGCTATGAGCCGGAGATCACACAGATGGAAATTAGCCATCTTCTAAACATCCTTCTAAAACAAGAAATAGTCACGTCATAAAACCAAATTTGATATATCCCCTGCACTTTTGGAGTTACATCTGAAAGGGGCAGTCAGATGCAGACATTAATTAATGTAATTTGATCCTATTAATCATTTTTCACAAGTAGTATTCCAGTTGCAATTGTCATTGAGCCAAATGTAGTTCACAGCTATTAATCTTGGAACCATTTCTGGAACCGCTGTTGTATGAACTGTTCCAACTTGGCCAGTACAATGCATAATATGAATTTACCGAACAAAATATTCGTTATCTTCTCATCCAATCCAGAGATGGAAACGTGTGGTTGCAGATCAAACAAAACAAAAAAACCACGAGTCACTGCAAACGAGAACAAAGACGTCAGAAGTCACTTGAATTTGTGAACTCAAAGGAGAAAATTGAGCTCAAAGAAAGAGCATATGCACCGACTAAATGAATTCTCTTTCTACACTTTATGAACCCACTGCTACACGTCCACCCTGCTTTAGCCTCAGGAAGCAACGAGGTTATTACCATGTGGTACAGCGGACTTCACCCTGTGTAATTATATCTGAGCTCTCCAAAGGGTCCACTGCACTTCATCACATCTGCAAACCTCAAAGGGCAGCTGTTAGGAGCAGCCAACAGACTAAAAGCTATATATACCCATATACATGAGCAAGTGAAAACTGGACACTTAAAAGCTAAAAAATTTTTTAAAAAAAAAAAAAAAAACTATTTTTGTGCTGAATAAATAGATCAGGAAGGAGGATCAAGATGATACGAGCATCTTTGTCTCCATACAGTATCTTCTCTAATGGATGGAAGAAATATGACTCTTTACTTAAGGGCAAAAGCTTAAATTTGCGGGGTTAAAACCTCCATCTATATCCTTCCCTAATCCTGCCGCTGCCCCAACATGACATAATGAAAGGCATCCTCCTCCCTTCACTTCCACTTCCCCTGCTCACCTTCTCTCCTTCCCCCACATCTGCCTTCCTCTGTGACCTACATTCAGCCGTGATGCTGTGCATGCAGACATCGCCTCGCTAACGATGTCTATGTGTGTTTGCTCTAAAGTCATTCATTTTAACGTTATACTGTACCCACGCACAGAATAGGATTAATATTGCATCCACTGTTGCATCTCTGTGTGAGCAAAAATGCGTGGTTACTTTACTATCGCTATGCCTGCCAGTCTTTGTTTGGAAATGTGACTTAGTACCAGCAGCAGATCAACCAGCTCCTCACCACTGGCACCTGGCATGTGGAGCTGAGAATACACTGCAGGCAATACAGCTCATTCCTGCCATCCAACTGCCTGCCAATCACATCATACTGGAGCATGCAATCGCATGACTGCACGCATACAAATGCACAGCCGAGCCCAGATCAGCTTTGAAAACTCAAGTATAGCACACATGGCTACAAATACAATGAAACAGGGGTTTAAATTTCAGCCTCTTCTGGAGGCTAAAAGGAGACACCGCAGACCACTTAAAAAAGTAACGCATGCCTGGTGTGGCCTGCCTACAACTTGCAGGGACTTGCATGTAATGCATGTCAGCACAAGTGTTACGCTCCACTAGTGGGATGGGATGGCTTTCAACAGTGGAACTATAGAGACCTTATTCATCATAGAAGGTAAACTTAAGCAGTTTCCTCATATGACACAGATAAGACTGTAGTCATCATATTAATAGATGACAAGTCACAAAGCAGCACCACCTGCAGCACATCTGTCCGTGTGAGCTAATGTCCCACGAAAAAAGTCTAAACTAGATCACAGCTGACAGAAAAAATAATACCTAGCAACAATTTTGATCATGGAGTTATCATTTGGGTCACTTTTGTATCAAATATACTTAAGACTGACTGGTTCTGCACTCTGAAATGTACATATTTGCTGGTTTTCTTTGTCCTCTACGGCAGTGAACTGAAAGGTTTTGGGTTGTGAACCATATTTCAGACAAAGTGAGCAATCCAAATATGCCAACGGTGTTTGTGATTCACTGTGATTCAGTTTTGGCACAGTTTATAGACTGATTACCTCAGTCATTAAAAAAAAAAAAAAAAAGATCAAGAGTAATCAACACTGAATGACAGATTACAGCGCACAAGTTCATTTGTTGTCCATTAACGGATCACTATGTCCATAATTCGCCTAGTGAACTCTGAGTGCTCAGAGGGACTTTTTACAGTTAAAAATGAACTAAAACTACAATATGCGCAATGGGGACACACTTTAAATGCTGCAAATATCTTGGCATTTCTTGTAACTTTGGCTGATATAAAGTTTATATACACAAGCACATACAACGTACATATCTCCAGTGAGTTTATACATTTGCTTGGTTGGTTTCTTGGTCAAGCTCTTTTCTAAAAAAAAAAAAAATCACAATGTTGACATATCCGAGTTCATTTGTTGAATTCCAACTGGTAGAACGGGCATCATCAAAACATCTGATTTTGTTTGGCAGCACAACAAACTTTAACACACTGACATACTAACCCCTTAAAAGTTGTCAGGATGAACTTCTTGGCAAACAGTTGCGTTATTACACATCCAGGAGACAAAGACCTTTTTCACATTTTAACTTGTCGTTGTAGAAAAAGCACAGGCGTATTAATGACAGCTGCATTCTACTTAGAGGAGGTGCTGCTTTTGTGCTGATTGGTTCACTATCATGGCTTATTGGGACACTTAATGGAGTTACCATTAATACCCCCGTGCTTTACCTACAGTGATTATGGTGAAAGCAAGTATAATAATCACTTCCCTCTTAGCTTTGTTTTCATGACCACCAACTGAAGGAAATGTCTGGCGCTTTAGCTGCAAGGCAAAAAAAACAGCTCAGGTCATGTCTGAAAATGTGATTAATTAGGGTCATCAGAATAAACACATACAGCACTGTTGAGGGCCATAAAACTGACAAAAGTGAGGGGAAAGATGCTAGAAGGCTACATAGAGCCAAGGAGATCAACACTACGAGAGATCTCTTTCATATTACACGGAGTAATTTCACTTATTAGCAACATATGACTGTTGGTTAGGGCAACTTTAAGTTTGTTTTGAGGAAACCTTTTGATTGAAGCAAGAATTTTCACAGTTAGCTTTATCTTATCTGATGTTTGACAGCAGTGCAGCTTCAAAAGTAACTCAGTGGTTTAACTTTAAAAAAAAGAAAATCTGATTTTCAACAAAGAGCATCACTCAATTTTCCATGCCTTTAGGCTACACTGCCTCCATGGAAAATGAGGAAATATGTATATTTATATGTAAAAACTAAGATGTCTGTCTCCCTTTATGGATACATACAGAGACTCATGAAACCAAAAGAAAGATCAAACCATGTCCATCATCCTGTGAAATTATCAAAGAAAAACAAGCAAGACTTCTTTCATCCCGATTCTCTCTTGGTGGTAACAGCATTGGACTCTTGAGGGATGGCTTCATGCTGCTGTAATATCAGGTCCTGCAAGGTCAAACCAGAACGCACTAACTCCATTAAAGACAGATCCCGCTGAGGCAGATTAGGCCTGTCCTTCCCCTTCTATCCCCCTTCAGCTACAGCACTGATTATATCGGCAGAGAAAAAAATGTCTATTTTTGCAAAGGCGTGCTTAGAAACTCATTAATCTTGCTCTGAAGAAGCAGCTACACTCAGTAATGGCCAAGTGGTGCAGGGAGGCGGAAGTCTCTCACACACACCTGTCACTGTCCATCTGTTGTAGAAAACTCACACCGGATTCCTAAACCATAGAGGGAACAAGAGGGTCTGCATGCTGCACCTATGTTCACATGATGAGACTTCATTCTGCAGAGAGGACCGAAGAAACCATAATAACAAACAAAGTCACTGCACTGTCAATTAGCCCCTTTCTATCAGAGCACCATGAGGTGCTCATGCACCTTGTAATCACCAGAGCAGAGGATGTGTTTCATTTGGAAGCAACCCCACTGACACAGAGTAGAGCGAACAAGCCTCTGACTCATTCAAAGTGAATAACGGTCAAGGGAAAGTCATCATCCAGCAGACATTCGCTGGCTGTTCGACGTCCAAACAGACGGCACACGTACAAGTTTACAACTAACCGCACTATGCTTAATGCACTTGCCAAGTCAATGTCACAAAAAAGGAAATTACACTAATGTTTAGTTTAAAAAGTGGCCTCCACTTGAAGTAGAAAGGACATCTGATGAAAACACGGGCCCGGGAAGAGTTGAGTCATTGTGACCTTCTAAGCACATCCTCTTCTGATAAATCACACCGGGCAGCGGTTCTTGATGACAGGCTTTCACGGTGCACAGAGCACTCTTCAATACAGGCTGCCAACGGCAAGGTCCTATGAAGGAAATGCAGCTTCACATTATGGCCCATAAATACAGCTGGGAGCGCCGACACCCACAGCGGGCGGCTGTTTGATGGGAAAAAGTAGAGAAAGTCCATTTAAAGCTCATCTCACTCTCCGTTCCCCTTCCTTGTGATGGCTGAAAGGACGTCAACGACACTTGTACTTCCGGACTGTAAGACTTGTTTCCCTCAAACTCGGTTCGTCTCTGAACTGAGACTCGACTCACCCAAGTTGGCATGGCCTTCTCATTTTTGATGAGGAAACGAGAAACAAAGACAGAAATGACATTTTGGGAACGGCTCCTACTCCAAGAGTAAAAACAACAACAACATTTATCAGTGTAGTCCAGACACAAAGAGAGCAGATTTTACAGCCTTACAGGTTACTACATATGCTCATGCTTCAAAATGATGCCGAGAGGGTTCAATCATATCAGTTCTTTGCACCCAGTCTGTTGCATTTGTGGCAAAAAATGGTGTTTAACTGCCTGGAGAACAAACCCACTAATCTACAACTCAACAGCCATTTTCAGACAGCTTAACCTCACTATAATCTGTCTGAACTCTGGACACTTGCTTCTAAACACAGACTGAGATTAGAAGCCTCTGAGGGATTTATAGCACAACTATGAAAGCTATGCCACAATAAGCTGCTCACACATCCCATGTCCCTTTTTAAGAAGACACAACATCAGGAACCCGAGCGGCATATGACAACTCGCACAAAAACTGTGCCCCAAACAACGTTTCCTCTCAGGAAGTTTACAGTGTTGTGAAGACGGCTAATTATAATGGACGTCCATGTGTTTCTCATGGAGAGCCCTGTCCCGAGTGCTCGCACACCCGGGCAGGAGTGAGGGGCACAGCTGGTCTTGATGAATCCAGCGCTCCTGCTTTTGAAGGCTGAGCTCAGATAACTGCTGTTCTGGTCGGTTAGAACGCATCTGAAATTACACCTCCACCTTCCCGGAGCACCCTGCCCATACAGTCCCTCCACTCCTCTGTGCTGGATCTCAACATGTACAGTCAGGAACAGATAAAAAGGAAACTCTACCTGAGGCTGTGGCCAACGCTGAAATTATGGGAGCATTTTTAGGATTAACTAATGAAAAGAAGCCGACAGATCGACTCAAAAGTTTAGCCTTTGTTATTTTATAAGTCATAGGATACTCAGCACTAAATTCAGATTCACAGAAAATCCAAATTTTTATGTTTGAAGTGTCTGAAATTGTTATTTATACAATAACTGGATCAAACAACGACGTGAAAGTGATTGCTCACAGTGATCTGCAACGTTCAGTTTTACAGGGCTTTAGAGTGAGTTTTATTCATTCAAACTTTATTGATACTCGAGAAATCATTTATCCTGCAACTTTACCGTTTTGGTTCACTTACCGCTTTCATTCAGCTGATTTTGACCACAGGCGGTAAAAAGAAGCCCAAACAACCCACCGTACTCTACAAGATCAGCACAGTAAGAGACTAAAGGCGCCTCTACACTGATTGATTTCGGGCTGTCTGAGATGGAAGTTTACAATCATGAAAGAAAGGTGCTAAAAATCTGTGGTTGTAACTCAAAAACAGTGAAACATGCGTAACTGTGATACTCCACCGATGGCCGACTTGGTGCTTTGATGATCAAAGAAATTTAAGAACAAGTTCTGGCAGTGGGACTGAAGCTACAACCCACATGTACGAACCAGATCAAACATAAAGTGACATAAGAAAACAGTCAGAATGATGTATAAGTGCAAGGTGATGAGGTCCCTCAGCTCATATTCTTTTTTTATATTTACGTCATAGCGATACGATTCACCATGTCTTTATCGCACAATCTTACGCAGGTGCGTCACAGAAATATGTTTTGTGAAACTGTCTTGGTTCTCAAAAACACTGTGGATTTTTAATTGTTTACATGCAAAGATTTGCGACAGACAGAGGTTAATTTTGTGTTGCTTTTAAACTCCCAACCACTAGTTGGCAGTGTTGTCATCCATCTTCAGTCATTTGACTTGTCCATTCCAACAGAACAACATAAACTGAGACAGGAAGTAGCTGTACCACGACACTTCCTAAAAAAAAATATATATATGTTTGTTTGTTTTTTTTTGCAATTTATCACAATATAGTCTAACTGCTGTATAGACAGATTCTTGCCAACACAGTCCTACAGTCTGCCGTGCCTATGGCTTTGTTCAGACTGAAGGAAAATCAGATTTGTTTAAGAAAGGACAGACTGTTCGCACTATTATTTGCAAGTGAGTCCATCAGATTTACCTCGTCATACATCATCAACCTATCTGCTTGGGTTGCCGTAGTAACGACGTACACATCACTGTTGTCTGGGCTTTCCAACACAGAAATAAAGCCAGCAGATCATTTATTTGGGCGTCTGTCAACATACCGTTGTTCTTCTCCTCCATAGCAACAAAATCTACACCCTCTAATCCACTCTGTTAGTGGTAGCATGAACTCTGCTCACTCCGTCACATTGTGAACGACTTGAGAAATCGGATCAGAGCAACCGGACCAAGACGTGTGTGTAGAAATCTGTTTGGAATCCTATTTCAAAAATCTGGTTTGCAAACATTTTTATTTTTCGTGTATTTTTACTGTCCAGACTTTCAAAAATTCATCCGAACACAATCTGGATATGACAAAAAACAGATTTGGACTGACAGTCTGACATAGTTGACACCAAGATTTCAATCAGACCTATCTCACACAATGTGACACACAATAAACCTGCAGGATTGCTTTTGTTGTCACACAGTGTAAAGACACCGTAACTTGTAAACACAGTGGATCATTTAGGAGCTAAACAGGCAGATATTTCCAGAAGTTGGTAGAGACCAAAAACTGAGATAAATTCTCACCAAGTGACGATAAAAATGTCTCCAAATGAATTGCTCCAAAACGTCCGGATGGGTAAATAGGCAACTGTTTGCTAACAAGGACTCCAAATCAACTTTAAAGGAGAGGAACACAAACTGCTGATGTAATACAAACTCTTTTAAACCAATAATAACGGACTGAAAAAAAAAAAATCATTCAATTCAAAAAACTAATTTTAAGGTGGCCATTTTTCACCTCACTGTGACAATCTGCGGTATCATTTTATACTTAAATCAATGTGACTTTGTTCTGAGCGGCTTCAAGGCCGCAGTGGTGCAATATTAAAAAGGTGCTTCACTGCACTGCTGGTGAACAGATCGACTGCTGCACATCTGTCTCTCAGAGACAACAAGCCTGTATCTCTTTACAGTGTGATGCAGACACAAGAAATACATCCCTGAAGCTTAACCACTACTTTTTCTGACCATTTTCTATTTTCCCTCCAAATGCTGTGATGTCAATCGGTCACTCGCACACAGACACCCTGAACACTAACATGGCACCACTAAAATATTGACCCTGTTTAACATTAGTTTAATGATGTGTTGAGTATAACTTACTGAGGTTGATGTTAAACACTATCTGATCAAGAATGTCTCTTCACCACACTCTTCCACATGAATCACTTCCCCTCTCAGCCTTCCTCTCATCTGATGCTAATGAGAGTAGTCAATCTTTGAGTTTAACTCTGTTATTGGGTCATCACTGACTGCAATTATGCATTTTATTAACTAGTATTTTTAGAGCAGCATTTTCTCACTGCTGTTCTGTGACTTAAAAAAAAACAAAAAACAACACAAATCAACCTCAAAATATCCCTTTCTAAAACTGAGGTGTTTGTTTGCAGTGTGAATGACAATTCTCACACTGTTTTCCCACAACTGTTACACCCTGATCGTTGCTTTAATTTATCCTTGTTTACCCCTTCTCAGCCGGCTGCAGCCGCGTGTCCACATGCGCCGCTGTGTGTGTCAATTCCACAATAATCAGAGGTTAGAAGGGAGAAGAACAACTGAAGAAGAGTTATCTTATCAAGCGCAATGCTCACTA
This sequence comes from Brachyistius frenatus, assembly GCF_029030835.1. NCBI lineage: Eukaryota > Metazoa > Chordata > Actinopteri > Embiotocidae > Brachyistius > Brachyistius frenatus. The sequence goes on along the minus strand of NW_027210669.1, from coordinate 206,431 downwards.
TGCTGAAAAGCAATATGAATTACTTGCTGATTTCTGGACAACGTTTGGATCCTGAATGGGCTGCAGTCCTTTCTTTCATTGTGCATTTCTTCTGTTCATATAACTTTAGGGAATAATGGGTTTTGTCTGCTATATCGTGTTATTTTCTAATATATAAAGATGTTTTGTGTTCCAAAAAAAATGTCAGTGGGCAGACAATCTCTCTTCCTCTTTTATTCCTGTATCCTTGTGTCACAATGCTGCAAACTACCAACCTGCCAGGCAGAAATGTGGCTGGTGAAGAACTACAAAAAAAAAAAAAAAACAGCACACATCTGTGTGGAAAATGGCTTCAGGTCTGCAACACTGTGGTCTGCCATGGTAGAATAATCGAGGAACGTTGTTAGCGTGTTCCAATAAAAGCAGTTTTCCTGCACACCTGTACTCGGTCTGTAGACGCAGAGGGAGGGCGGCCCATTTCACACAATAAATATCCAGCTGCAGAGACAAAGAGGTGCTAGCCAGTGCGAAACAGTAATCAGACAGTTGCGTGTGAGAGCATTCAAGCAGACATCACAATCTTTTCAGTGGTGAATATATGATTTTATCAGGTGCCCAATAGCACATTCATAATGCGTAGCCTGAGGGGGGTAGCAACATTTTTAGTTCACGTATAAAAAACACTGTCCACTCAATTCAACTTTTGTCCTTGTCATAACCTCCCGAAAATTTTGAAAACCGAAGTGCATATAATTATTCAGGAGCCGCACACAAACACAAACAAAATAAAACTTTTCTGACGCAATGTCACTACAACCTGGAGAGAAGCTTTGAATTTTCTCCCCCGTGTTGTTTATGCTGCACAGAGAGGGAAACACAAAGAACAGACTGGTGCCTTTGATTCCAGTGGACTACAGTGAAGTGTGTGTGTGTGTGTGTGTGTGTGTGTGTGTGTGTGTGTGTGTGTGTGTGTGTGTGTGTGTGTGTGTGTGTGTATTCTTTTTGCAATGACTTTCAGACTAATCCTTAGGTCTGCTGCTGATCTTGAAGGTAATGGTGTGTTTCAGTGCCATTCAGAGAAGCCCTGGCAGCAAAGACTGATAAACTTTCCACTTCCTGATATCAGACAAGTCAAAGCACTTGAAAGAAGAACCCACCCTACACATAAAAACAAAAAGCTCAATTGCTGTTGACACTTGGGTGATTTCTTCTGCTTTCAAATGCATTTGCTGCTCTCAATCATGTGAAGGCGATTAGGAACACAGCATGTGTTTGTTTCATTTAAAGTACTTGGGGCCTGAAAACAGAGATGTTATCTGCTTGTTGCTAATTAAATTGTGGCAAACAAACGCCTGCCACAGTTGTGAGTCTGGACGGCCTGTGAAAGTGTATTGATGGCGGAAGAAGCACATTTGAAAAAGAAGCTTGTCAAGCACTACAACACTACTGCTGCTTAAATTAACTTCTTCAGAGGAACAGGAGCAGGTAGTTTCAAGCATAAGTGAAACTGCAATTTCCCTTATATGTACAATATAACATTATGGAAATACACATGGTGTCTCTAATAATCAGTCGGTTAAAAAGGACACGTTACAATGTCATAGTATGATTTCGTCTTCCACGGGGTGTCCTGTTGTGCGTGGAGCTCCACACCATGTGCATCAAGAGGTTTCATTATAACGGAGTGCCAGGGGAACAATAAACCTCTGCAGCTTCTCAAGTTGTGGAGCAATGTGCAGGCCTGGCTTCACACCGAGCTGTGAATGAACTCAGTATCTTTATTGTGCAGAAAAAACATAATCAATGAGGAGCGTCACTGATTGATTAACCGTGAACTCCGCTGCGTCTGTCAACGGTCCTGATAATTAAACCCGTTTTTTTTTTTTTTTTTTTAAAGAGCCGCGTGGTGACTGAATGAGCTGCAGTTTAAATAAGCGTCCTCCGGTGATTACCCGGTGAAGTAGCGGATGCAAAGCGGTTCATGCTACATGTTCATGTTTGATCTAGTCTAATCCTGAATATTGAATCGTTTGAAACCAAACATCGTGCCTGCACATCCTCCCCTAGTGCTGCTCCACGTCCTGCACAAAGCGCTCTGAATTTGCAAATGCAGATCTGAATGGAAAGCGAACAAAGCCTTACCTAAATAATGTGTCGGTCCTCTCTGGATGATGATGATGATGATGATGATACTGCTGCTGCTGCTGTCCGGCGGTTCATTTTCCTCCCGTCCGCCTTGTTGCACAGCGAGCATGCGGCTCGCTTTGGCTCGCTTCTGTTCCCTGTGAAGATATCCACTACTACGCTGAGCGGAGCGGAGCGAAGCGGAGGGGCTGTGTTGTCTGTCACATTGTTGCTGGCCTTTTTTTTTTCTTCTTTTTCTCGCAACCACATCCGACGTTTGAAGGGCGGAGTCAGTGAAGGTTGATTTTTTTTTGTTTTTTTTTCCTGTGAGGCACCGAGGAGGCATGTTGGCCAGGAGAGAAGGGTGGAGGAAAGGAGGGAAGGAAGAAAGGGAAGGAGGAGGGAAAACCATCTTGACCATGAATTTGAGAGATTCAAGAAACTGAACTGTATTCAGTGGAAAGTAACTAAGTAGCGACATTTACTGAAGTGCTAAGTTCAATTTAGATGTGCTTTACTTGACTACTTCCATCTGATCATACTTTATACTTCAGCTCCACAACATTTAGGAGGGAAATGTTGTACTTTCTTCTCCACTAGTTATTTTTCAGATCAGTATTTTATATCCTACCTGAATTATGTGATCAGTTTCTATATATTCAATGAGGAACATAAACTAGAGGCTTCGTGTTGAAATGTCAATGATGTAGGCTAATATTCCAGTACTTTACATGAGACACCTATTTCCTAACAAAATGGGCCATCTGGCATAATAAGTCATTTTAATTTTGATACTTTAAGTAAATTTTGCAAACACTAACTTAAATAAGATTTTGAATGCATGACTTTTACTTGTAATTCAGTATTTATTTTTTTATCGTGGTATTTCTACTTTTCCTTAAATAAAAGATCTCACCCTCCACTAGTACCTGTATCTCATGCAGCAAGAAAATGTATATTTATATATTATATATATTCATGTATATATTATATTTATTTATTTATAAATCCTAAACTGACGAGTTAAAGGACATTTGGGCAAATTTGCTATCTTAGAAGTCACGTGGCAGGATGATACCACTCTCATCAGTTCAGTAAATATAAAGTCACAGCCAGTAAATTTAGAAAAGTCATTGCCTTCCTGAGTTTACTGCCTGCTTGTGAATGAACCCAGACAGGATGTGGTCTGACTCAGGACCTCCCATAAAACCCTTTTTAAACTTCCACCTTAAAAAAATTTTGTCAACAGCTGCAAAACTGAAAGACCAAACTGAATCATCTCGGGCTCTATGATTAAGAGACACTTTAGAGAATTAAGAAATAAGTCTCCTTATTGTTGGCCTCTCTCTCGCTCTCTCTGCATCCACCTTAACTGCTATATTAGGGACTAAACAAACCCTTTCAGCGACGGTAAACACTGATGGTATTCAACCTATTCCAAATCTTTACTGCAACTCCACCAAATTTGTTGCAGCAGAAATAAAGAACAACAGAATTGATGTCCATTTTAGTCATAGTGGCACTACGCAGCCTCTTCAGTGAATTTTCCATGTCCATAAACCTTTGAAAAATGATGCCAGTTTGGTTTTTATAACACTGTCTAAGGACACGGACCTTCAGTTAAGGAAAGAAAGAAGTGAACCTGCTTTATTTATCCAGTGCCTTAAACCAGTTATTCAGTCTTTTTGGCTCCTTTCCATTTCCATTTTCCATTTCCATTTCATTTAGCTGACGCTTTTATCCAAAGCGACTTACAACACACCAATGGTACACCATCGGGAGCAATTTTTTTAGGGTTCAGTGTCTTGCTCAAGGACACTTAGGCATGTGGACAGGAGGAGCTGGGATCGAACCCCCAACATCGTTGGTTTTACCTCCCAGTAAAGCATCATTCTGTGATCCCACATCTCAGGTTACATATTGTTGCCTTTGTCTTTATAAGCAGTGCAGTTCTCAGTCTGTTTCTTTTAAGTGATTGAAGGAGCGTTCAACAAAAAGACACATTCTGCTATTAATGAGTTACAACTATTTGCGTGTTGTTGTTTTTTCATATTGCATCAGTCGTGCTGCAACCTCTCTGATTCATCTTGTGACCTCTTGGAGTTGACCTTTGACCCCCAGCTGGTGAAGAAGCACCGCTTTAAACAATTGATCCGGAGTGCTTTGTTGGATGGTGATGGACAAAAATAGAAATAGTGAATCTGAACATTACTCACAGCACACCCACTGTCACACTCCCAACATGCAGGGAAATCAAATTAAAACAAATCTGGTGCTGGATGTTTGTTTCATGTTGTTTCTTAAGTCATGAGCGAGATAATTATCAAACATCAGGAGGGAGTTACATAACAGTTGCAGCGCAGCTACTGTAAAACTGAAACCGAGACTGAGTCTCTGAGGACCTCAGGTGTCTTTACAGGATGATGTGGGTACATAAAAACTTTACAGCTTTTAGACTGTGGTGTCTCTGACAAGAAGAACAGGGTGGTTAGTACAGTCACTGTGGTCTTGTTAAATACTCCAGTATTTTGAGCCAAGTAACCAGAGTATTTTTATAGTAATATATAAGAGGACGTAAATGGCTTTCACCACACCAGAAACTGAAAGGAGATATGGTTGTTTTGAATGAAATAGGGAAGGATTTGTGTATATATGTCGATTTCATATTTCATGTTTTAAATTTCTGGTCGGTCTTCTGTTTATAAGATTTCCAGTAGGGTCAGACAGAGTTTATTAGATGTAGATATACTTCAGTTTTGTTATTTTCTTTTCCAACAAATCACTCAATTATGTGCTTTTGCACTAACTCCTCTCACTATTGGGTCCAGAAGCTTTAAGTATACACTTAAAGACTAATATTTGAATCCCAAGTTTAAAAAAATTCTTAACCTAAATTTTTTTATTGAATCACCACAACTAAACAAACATATGACAATATGATATGATCAATTCTGTATCTTTGAAACAGATTTTTGATTCAATACTGAGCTGCACGTGTCTTATCAGCTGCTTTGTCTAAAGTCACGGATGTACTTAAGAGTCAACATTTGGTTGTTATAAGCAGTCAGGCCTCGTATGAATGTACACAACACTGGGATGATTTCTGATCTCAGAATTTTGCTGTGCAGTGTTGGAAGGAAGATTATTTTCTTGTGCCTTCCAAAACAAACAAAAAAAATCACTGTTGAAAAATAAATATGTTTTAGGATCTGACAATGATTTGGTTCATATGTAATTACAAAAATGACTGAATAAAGTTTAGAGAAAGGGTTAAAATGACGATTGCGGGACCGCCATTGTCGTTGAGTTTAGCGAACATTCATGTTCCCACTTAAAAAGAAAATATGCGACTCGAGCCGAGACCCATTGTGGCTTTGTGTGACTCTGAGCAGCGCAAAACATAGAAAACAGTGCAAAATATGCCAAAAAAAAAACCCAAAACAACAGTGTTATGTTGAGTATACTTTTGTCGCACAGCAGCTACACTCAGATATGGAGCGATAGTTTGTATTTTGCATCATTATGCAATGCCGAGATGAGCCAGTGTGATGCAGGTTGTACATTTGTGTGCGGCTCTCTTAAGTGCCTCATCAGTAAATGTCAAATGTTCAAATAGATCCGCCATCTAGATTTATTTATTCATTTGTGCTCCATCAGATGCAGGCGCTACGGCTGCATGCTGCAATTACTGCTGCACGGCCGAATGTGCCAATGAATAATAAATCACAGCACAAAGAGATCTAACTAGCTGTCGCTGAACCATAACACCAACTGGAAAGTAACCCCATGTTTACTGAAGGAACATCCTCTTTACCCACTGAAATTATGTTCGGATGGACTCTCAGAATACAAAGGGGCATTTATACTGGTGGAAAAGCTGCTAACTTTTCCCCTCAAATAACAGCATGCACACAAGGATCCAGATACACATATGGATCAGGGAGTTGGCACAGATCACCGAAATGTTGCCTCAAAATAAAGCAACCAGAGGCATTGGCTCCATTGCACACACTGTTCTCTTTAAAGTGAAGCTCAATAGCGGGGCGTTTGGAAGCAGATGACTCACATGAACTCTGGTGTACTCAAAGACTGTGACTGAAAAATGGAGAGTGTGAGGGGGCTGGGGAAGTGTGTTCCTGGCCCAGAGCAGTGTGTTAAGACCCCTGTACTGAAATGTCTCCTACAGTCATCCCAGCAGCCACACAGCAGGTCAGCAGCTCTTTGTTGCACACCTGACTCAGGTGCTTATCATCCTCCTCCAGGTGCGTGTCAATCAGCAACACTTTATTATTCTGCAGCCTTTGTGGAGGACAACCAAAAAGGAATGAGGGAGGGAGGTGTGTAACCAGGTGGGCACATGTGCATCATGACTGAAAAAGCAAACAGGTGTGTCTATGAAAGTGTATCTTGCACCTTTATTTTTTATTTTTAGCACAGCACAATCCTCCAAGTTCATGATTCGTGTATAAAACATGGAAGTAAAGGAACAGAGCTGTGAGCCACTTGCCAAGTTCAGTCGTAGATAGAGTGTAAGAAAAAATGTAAGACCAGACGGATCATTTAGTTTTGACGTTAACCCTGATTGAATGCTTAAAAAACTATTTTAACAAGAAGGTTAAGGTTATGCCTGTTAGTTTCATTTTAGTCTCAACTTTTTACCACAGAAAGTTGTTGAGTATAAGATTGAGGTGGTGGAGTTTGCCAAACGTAATCATCCCTCATTTGGACGATTGAAACTGCCAAAATCAAATATTATATAAAGAAACGAATAAATGACTAAATAAATTCATTCATAGGCAATTAAATGCACCAAAAAAATGTTTTCAAAGAAATGTAGGTAATATTCAAATGATCAAATGTGACAAAATTTTGTATTTCTGTTTTAATCTCTTGTATTTATTCCCCTATGGGTAAGTTAATACCATGTATGTATGCACAATATCTACATATTTATATATTCCTTATCCTCCACATTTGATTGGAGCAGTTTTGGTTTTCTTTAGGGTTGGTGTATAAACCTCCGCTGGACCAGGACACCAACTCATTCTCACTCCCACAACATAAAATACGTCTGTTTTATCAAAGCCGTTCCTGTCTAATATACTGTATGCACAAGGTCTCTTACATTTAGGAACCAAAAACCATGTAGGATTAGGAAAAGATCATGGTTTGGGTTAAAAAAGTACTTTTACAGGACAAACAGTGCGTACGTCTTGAAGTTACTTAATGTATGTTACGCAAGTTGAATATGTAATGTTACTTAAAAGAAATCCATGTTGACTTTTCCTTTGTCATGGACTCCAACACCTGTCTCTCAATGGAAAGTCTTGGAATCGTTCCATCCAATCAGGCATGACTTCCTTATAACATGGACTTTACAGCTCTTTGTCACGTGACCGTCCTCAACAAGGTTAATAATGGTGATCAGATAGAAGGTACCTTGTGCGTATGATTCAGACAACAAAGGGCACTGTGTGTACATCTCTCTGACATCAACAGCTTCCACAAAACAAAAGTATTTGAGGCTCTGGAAATGAAAACGGGCTTCCCACACAGTGGAGGTGTTGCACCCGAACAAAACCATTTTCCCCACAAAATAATTCAGAAAGCTCGTAAGATTTTTATAGGTTTCCGTAGCTGGGCATGCTAACATGTAGATCTTACATGAGAGTAGACAAACACACTATTTCTTGTTCCTTACACCTTTGATGATGTTTTAAAAGGATACAAAAAAAAAGAGACAAAAATCTCCAAACTGAATGTAGAAAGCAGCCTTCTTAGTGCTATTATTGTGCACAGATCCCTAAAGTCTCCCGTTTATGTAAAAAAACAACAACAAAAAAACTCTTTTTGCAGGCTATGATGCTAAAAAAGGTTTGATAAAGTGAGCACTGACATCCCTCCTGCTGTTTCCTATGCACATGTACTGTGGGCTTTTTGTATGCGCCAGCAGCCTTGCTCTTATCATTTCTACCTGTATAATCATCACTGAGACTCATAGCTCTGATTGAGATGAATCACAGTGCAGTCAAAGCTTTCAGCCACCGCTAAATTCATATCTGAACATCTGGCCGTCTCTCTAATCTACGCCACTTTGTTGTTCTTTTCAACTAATTGTGGGCATTAGAAACCTGCAAGAGCGTGACGGTTTCCATGGTGACACACTGATGTGCTCGGGTGTTGTAAGGATTCAATATCCCGGTCATTTCGTGCCATCTGTTTCCCCTGAACGCAATATCGCAACCAATTTGGAAATTCTGTGCGTCGACGTATAACGAAAGCAGAGTTAATGGTCTCGTTCACGTTAACAAAACGCTGGAGGAGAAGCTTGACGAGGGGTTGACAGATTGAGGGATGACACCATTTTATTTAGGTCCATAGTCAGTCCTTATATAGTGTGTTCAGTAAACAGAAAACGATGTCGTGAAAAAACAACAAGAGGGCAACTTGGCCCTGAACACGCTGTGAACAAAGACAATTATATCTGGTGGCTACAGGCCATTTGATGGGTCTGATGAGCTCTTCTCTGCAGAGTGCAAACATAGGAAAGAAAAGCTCTGCTGGTAATGCATGTGAATGTGAGTCTGGAAATATGATTACAACACTCTGAATTTTATGTATTTTAAGACCTTGTTGTAAAAGTTATTTCTAGAAATTTACATTGAACAGAAAATGTGTGTATAAGTAGATGTCGAGTTTTTGTGTTTGGAGTCGCTAGCATTCAGACTCTCTAACATGTTGGAGCTGTGAGAGTTACTTTGAGAGTGGGGGAGTTATGAATGATACATAAGTCAAGTATGGAATTATTTATCGAGCAAAGGGCTTCTTCTAAGAACTTGTAAAATAATAAAGTGTTAGTGAGATGGTAGAAACAAAAAATAATGTGATGTTTTTTTTAAATTATTAATTGTCCTATCAACATCAATATTATACCTGGGACACTTGGTGTGCTTATTTAATATTTTACCCGCTTCATAATGCTGCTGTAACCGGAGCGAGTTTCACTGCAGATCTTTCCAGAATTCCTCAATCTTTTTAGAACATCACTGTAAATGAGAGCAGATTTTTTTGGGGGGATCATTATAAGAAAACCCAAAATATTATTTGAGCTGCAGAAACCTTCATTTCTAGATCTTCTTCCCAAAACTACCACACCAAACTAGCAGACACAAAGGCACACGAGGGAAAGCTGAACTAGAGAAGCTCTGTAGATGATGAATCCAAAAACAGATTTAAGAGAGGGAGACAACAGCCCACAGGAACCACTTAAACCTCCACGAGCCCAACAAAGACATTCAAGTGATACGGAAATGTTGAAAGAGAAGTCTTGGGCAGACGACTCCAAGAGGAGCCCAAGGAAGACGGACACCACACTGAATTAATCCAAACAAAGAGCAAACAAAGTAATAATGAATTACTATGGCCACATCGAGAAACCTGAAAACACACGGTGACTTCATTTCTGCGCAAAACAAATCAATCTGCAGTCTTAATATATTTGTTGACCCTGCTCCTCTTATGCCTTATATTCAGAAGAGTTCACAACCACAGAGCTATAAAAGAAGGCAAGGCTGAAATACCGCCACAGAAACACATCAGCGAGATAATGCCCTCGCCACTTATCAAAAAAGATGAAGAGGAAAAGCTGTTGTGGATTAATTTGGTTGAAAGGTAAGGTGGGCGAGTGCTTTTCTGCTTTCCTTTGACTTGCTTCACTCCCACATCTACTATGTTCCACCTAAATATTATATGTGCATTAGGACGACTGGTGGATGATGGATGTGTTCATATAACAGCTATTCCTGAATTTCAATATTTTTTCCAGTGCTCAACATTGGATGAACTCAACAACCCAAGAATGGCACAGACACTTTAACAGACAGTCTTTCTATAGGCACTGTTATTCCACATTCATACCTTCTGCTTCATTGACAGGGGACACGAGCAGCCACCTAAAACTAAAAGTGGGTAACATTTAGGACGTCTGATCAAATCACTAAAGATTGTTAGAGGTGTAAACGTTTTCAGGTAATGTTCAGATGTTTCTGTAGGGGTGTAAAGCCTCATAATTTCTCTCATTTTGGCTTATTTTTTTTTAAACAGCTCAACTATGAAAAGGATTCCTGTATCCTGGTGTGAATATGGAACATTTGTGTGTGTAAATGCAGTTTAAGGTTTGGACCATTATTCCTATCACTTGCAGCTATATTCATTTGTGCTGCTGTTTTCGCCGCAGTGTTGGACCCCATGAGGATTCCCTGAGATTTATTTACACTGTACATGTCACTTCCTGGGAGATGACAGTCCCACTCCCACAGCCTCACCATACGGCAATTGCACAGTGCGTCTGCTCACCTTTTGTCACTTTGAGTAGTCTTCCTGTCTCCCGGGCTTCAGCACTGTGTTGAATTTTTATTTTCTCCTCACTGTATTTGCTGCAAGGGCTTCACACTTTTGGAAACTACAATTAGTCTTTTTTTTTTTTCTTTTTTTTTTACATGTTTTGCAGTGCGAGGTCACACTCGTCTCCATGCTGATGAGATTTTAGTTTGACGGCACACTCCTGCCATTCCTTAGAAACTGTACTGTCATCCCATGACAGTCTCACCCAGCCTGTCGGTTTCTTTTTTAGTGTTCCATTTTTAACAGCGGCTCAGTAAGATGGCTCCATCTGTCTCCTTCTTTTTCTCCTGTTCTCCACCTCTCTCTTTTATATTCTGTCTCTGCTTGTAATCTGCCTGCGATCTGACTGATGTAAGCTGGATGTAATGCCTTTACTGATTACATGTTGTTGATAAGATAAGTCTTCTTGAGCTCTTTGAAACTCTTGTGTGAACCTCTCTAAACCTCCATTATCATTTCCAGAGAAACGTTAGAAGAGGTGCCGTGCGGCCTAAGCCTGAGCATTCATTTAATTTATAAAACAACAACACCCTCTCACAGAGCAACAGTGTGAAATTTCGCACACATCAGCTGGTTTTCTAGCTGTGTATATTTTGGGTATCGGAGGCAGCTTCATTCTGTCTAACTGGAAAAGACAAGGATGAGGGTGGTCGCCTTTAAAGCGACACATCCCCAGGCAGCCACGGCTCTGTCTGGTCCTCCATTATATTGCTGCACCCGCCTTGCGCTAGTTTGGAACTAGGTTGTTTCCATGGCGACCAAGTATTTGATGGACAGGTCTGTGTGTGATGGCCGGTCTGCTTTGCGAGAGTCCACCCTCTGCTGTCTTCCAAACAGGATGTTGTGGATTTAACATGTCTGCATTTGTATTCATTAATATATTCAGTGCATACACAAAAGCCCACGTACATGTATAGATACATACACACACACTGTGATACTTTCACTGTCAGCCAACTGTAGGAATTGAACAGTTGCCTTCACACCAGGCCCAGAGCAAATCTACTTTTAGATGCAAACGCCTACATCGTATTGTTTTCAGCTAATCTCGCACGCCCACAGTACAGTACATACAGACACCAAAGACTTTAGGTGTCTGACGTGGGAAATTTGGCTTGCGTACTAAATTTTGCTTCATCATAAAAGACAGAAAATAAACAAAACAAAGCTTTCGGATTCAAACATGGCGACCTGTTCTGTCTCCTCTTGCAGTATACTTTTGCATACCTTATAGTTCATGCACCATGTGGTGCTCTCACCGAGTGCCTCTCAAATTAGAGTCACCCCATGCTGTGCTCACTGATGCATAGCTATAAGTACATCTACTCAGCTACATCACTGTAATTCAGATTGGTGGTTCTTTTCATGCTACTTTACAGCTGCACCAAGTTTTAGAAAATATTTACGACATTTGATGAGCTTATAAAATATTTACTTTTACAGATTAAGCTATACAACAGTCTGAATAGTTACAATTAGCTTCACTTTTAACAACTGCAGCAGTAAAATGGTACTTGCACAATAATAATCCAATAATTTATCACAGGCTATAATAGTGTAACATGGGCAATATTGTGAGTAATCTTTTAATACTTAAAGTATTAAAAGATTACTAGGCATTTCTAATGATACTCTTGCGTACATACTTGCGTATCTGAATAGAGCACTTCCTGCATTGCACAAATAGTTACTGCTTAATCATGCTTTCAGATTATGAGTGGTACTGACTGTTGCAGCACAGTTTCTTTTTCTTTTTTTTTACATATCTTAAAGAACAACACGGAAAAACTTAAAACATTTGAAAGACTGATTTCAGATTTTGCTCTGAGCTATTTCATTTTTCCTGACAAGTTTCATTACCTCCAAAATATTTTATTTTTTATTTTTTCATGCTGAAAAGGAGATGTGAAATAACCACAAATCTCTCCTTTAGAATCCCCTTAAAATCACTCTGTTCCAGCTTTTTTTTTTTCCCAGTTATTTTCAAAGAGGATGTATCAAAGTGTTTGGCAGTGAGACGAAGCAAAGCCCTCTTTAAAGGCTTACTGGATGAGTAGGATGAGATTTTTCACTTCTTTTCCGTATATCCTCCCTCTCTAGCTGCACAGCGCATGAAACCCATACTGGAATTATCACTGGATTTCCACTCAGGTTGTTAAGAAATACCTAATAACCATTCAGTTTTTTTATGCAGCAACAACAACAACATCATCAAAAGAGACGACAGCTGAACCAACGGTAATTATCCAGATTGAATGTGTGTTTGACAGTGTGATTCCTCCTCTGTGAAACTCCCACTTTGCCTGCAACTCCACACAGATACGATATGCCCGGGTTAGCAGTTCCTCTTCACCCATACACAAGACAAACTTATAGATTCAATGCAATGTGATCAGACTCAGATGGTACTACAGCACATACCGATCAAAATTCAGCAATAAATATCCAATCAATGGATTGGTAGGCAGAAGACAATATTTATTTTTTTACCCATAATTCCCACCCTCTCTGTAGTCGCTGTATTATGATACAGGAAGCCTAAACACACTAACATGCCGTAAGCCTCAGTGACAAAGAACCTGTCTAATCCATTGAGAGGCTTCAGGCAATGAGGATTTGCATGACAAAAAGATATCGTGAAATGCTATTAACATGATGTGCAGGACTGAATGAAAATTGCCTTGGCCTCCTGGATAATTTCACAGCACGAGCTCTTCTCGTTATACTGAAGTATGAGAAGCACAACAGGTAGGCAACGGACATGTGCGGTGTGATTGGTAGTCAGTAGTCAGTGTTTGTGATACATAATTCATCCTCGGTATGGTTTGGTAGAGAGCATGGATGTATTCATTATGCAGTGAGACAACTTGTTTTGCATCTCCAACATATATGGGACACCTCAAACCAGAGGATATACAGAACAAGATTGTGTTTGTGTTTGTGTTTGTGTGTGTGACCACTCTGACCACTAAAGCCACTGTTGTTGCTTTGTGATTGTGTCGTTTCGAGCAGCACCGTGTAATTTCACTCGAGCTCTGCATCTGCTTTGAACGCTCATTCCCTTCTTCCCAAAGTGGCCAGACTCCCCATCAGATATAATGAGGGAACATGGAAGCCAAACTAGAGGTTTGAAATGGTAATTAGTAAGACTCCCTGCTACTAAAAGAGACAGAGGGACTTATTTAGCCCAGCAGAGTTAGAGATTGGAAGACAGTAATGGGACACATTTAGATGGCAGTTGTATATTTAGCTGTGGTGCCCAGGAGCAGGAACACAGTAAACTCGTGATTTTAGCTCAACATTCGTAGTGTCTATTTATACCACAGGGCAATACTAGCACAGCTTAAACTATATTCATCACTGCAGAAAATTACAACTTTGCAAGATTACTCTACAGGGCAATAGTACGTCTTATCGAGTTCAGACTGGTTCCACCACACGCGGTGTCTATACTAAACAATGAAGAGCAAACAAGACGGAACAGAAACACTGAAGTTATTAAAATATCACGATTACATTAGTACAACAAACGGTCTTATCAACTGTTTGTGATCACGAGATGACTTGAAGCTCATCTAAAGGTGCAATTTTCAGCAGCTAATTGTCTCTGAGTTGGTCTGCTTGCCTCCGGCACATTGATTATATACTGTATGCGTGAAAAGAGCATGATTCTCATGTGACTGCACTCTGACCTCGCATGCCAATTGTGGTTTGAGTTGTGTCAAGTGATACTGTAACAGCATGCCTTTAATTGTTTACTCTAAATATGTATTCTTATGTGCAAACAAGTCTGCAGCCCTGCCAGGCGTTTTTTAGGCAGCGATGCTTTGAGCTACATGCAAAGCTCAGCATGCTAACATGCTCCTATGACTAATTCAAAACACCGTTGGGTGGGGTTTGGGGTAACAAATGCTAATCAGCTCAAAAGAAAAAAAAAAAAAAAAAAAGTACAGTGGAGCCTGAGAGGATGTTTCTATGCTTTTGCTAGTACTTGCCAGTAAACAAAAGCATTGGACATGTTGTACCAAACATTGGCACCGGCAGGAATACATTTCAATGTTCGTACACGATTTGCCTGCAGGCTAGAACTACTCTATGCCGTTGAAACATCACTCATACTCATATCTCCTCCCAAGTATAATAGCATCTTGGATATGTACAGGTTAAGTCCGTTCACATCATACATATTTTATATATATATTTCGCCTTCCCACTTTTAATCCTACGGTTTTGATTCCCAGCTTATTTTATGTAATCCATATGAAATTGTCTCTGTTGAAAGTTCCAAAACTTCATGTTATATCTGAATATATCTGAATAGGGCAATCGCCACCATCTATTTAACTTGGTTACTTAATTTGTTTTTAATTACAAAGGAAGAGGGAATCCTGGGAAATAGGAAGAGAGGAGTCCAAGAAAAATATATGCACAATGACTAATCAGTTATTTTACTCTGCAGGAAGGGAGAGATTAAAAGAGACAGACTCCTGTTGTTTTTAAAAAGGTTATCAATGCAACACCCTCATAAAACTTTATTTAGTCTATATGCCTCAATGTTAGTGAGAGGATCTGCTGTCTGAACAATTTGCTTTTCAAGAATGGATATTTTTTTGAAATCCTTAAAAACAAGTTACATCCACTACATACAGGATTGCAGCTGCCAACACCAGTGGTGCCAGACAAAAAGTGAAATAATCACCCAAGTTAAAAGACTTAACACTAATGCAACTCTGAATGTTATACAAAATAACAATTATAAAGACATTCAACCTTGGTATACATCATCTGGGAGATATGGGTCTGTATCAAATTAGTGCCAATCCGTCCAGTAGATTTCAAGATTTTTCACAAGATAATTGACCTGCTAGTGGCATGTCACAAGAAATCAGAAGATCAATACATTCAATAGGATTCCTTCCAATTTTGACCTTGAATTACTGAGGAAATGGAAATTTGTTCAATAGCTGCTGAGATACTTCCTTGTGGATAATAAAAGTGCAGGAGTTGAAATATCACTGTGAAAAGAAACTTGAAATTCACAGACACCTCAAAGTTCTAAGAAACCTGCAGTGTTGCCTTCAGGGTTAAAATTTGATGTCTGTCAAAATGTCACCCAATGTCTCCTTCCAATTACTAACACACAACTACATATCTGGAGAAGGAAAAGTGTCAAGTTAAATGTTATTATAAAAATTTTTTTTAAAAGCACACGCAATCTTGCGTAACACTTTCTATTGATCTCAAGTCAAGTGCAAACACACCAGACACCTTCATCATCTATTGAAAAACGTGTATAAGACAGGTACAGCTTTATAATAAAGTGCAGCAGCAGCAGAAGATTCAGCTGGGAGCACAATGAGTCTCCCACAACCAGACCGAACAACACCCAACAGATTCCAGACATTTAAGTGGGATCCATGAAATGTATAACAGAAGACAAACCAGAAAAAACATAGAAAGGTGTTGTAACAAGACACCACAACAGACGAAGGCATGCAAAGCAGTCAGAGCAGCAATATGAAGGGAGGCAGGATAACCAGCGGGAGAACTATGAAGGAAATAATGAAAAAAATACATTATTGTCCCCATTCTCATGTCTGTGTGAACATGGTTGCTGTATTATTTGAATGTGAAGGATCACTGTTGGTTGCCACTTCATAGTAACAGTAAATAGTAATGAACATAGGTTCATGCTGTTCATTTCAACCCTGAGGTCAAATATTTATTTCCTAGTATTTCGATTTTTGTTTCAACTCAGGTTGTGTTGAGCATTGTGGCTTTTTCACAACAAAAGGCCTTCGAGTTTTAGACCTGGCATTATTTGGTCATTTTTGGTCAAATTTAAACTGACATTAATTCAAATATTTACAACGTAGGTTACGAAATATACTTTAAAAGAACAATGTTTACACTTTTCCCAGAGTCCTTTCTCCTGATTGGTTAGTGGTCAACAAATCTCATAACAAGACCAAAGCCTGTCTCAGTATTATCCAACTTCTGTGTTTCCATTGTGACCCTGAGCACCAAACTTATTCATTGCTCACAGCTTCAGTCATCACTGTGTTTATAGTTGGGACACTATTCATGTTTGTACAGCAACTCTGAAGCACAGCAACCAGTAGGATACTAGATTTTAGCAAACATTACTCAAGTAAAAGTCAGTGTATTTATTGGGGAATACTTTTCAGCGTTCAAATTATTTGGTACACTAATGAGTTTTTATGTCACCGGAAAATTGTATGTTGGATTTATTTCAAATAGATTACAATGTCCATGCTCATGGCAATAAAGGGATAAGTTAGTCAGCGCAGTAGCATGATTTATTCATGTGTTTTTGTTCGTTTTTGGACAATAACGGAGATTTATGTCACAGAGGAATAAACGAGGCGTACTTTACAGTTGGACCAGTGTGATGGCCTGCCTGTTTTTGATCTATACGCTCTAGCTCTGTTGTAGGACGCTGCCGCTGGCCATCGGACAGATTGGGGACACCTGGTGACCCGGTGTCTCCACATCATAAAGCCTTTGCCCTTCTTCACTTCAGAGAAACTTGCACTCATGTTTTTGCTCATGCCACCCCAGTTTGTTCTGCTCTTTTTTGTAGGATTTGTTGACATAAAAAAAGCATTAAAAATTCATTTTTAAAATGCATTTATACAGCACCAGATAATAATATAGGTAATTATGGCAGTGAAGATTGTAAGGTCCTTACAACACATTACAACAGCAATATCTTCAGTGTTCTTTTAAAATATTTTATTTTTTTACTTAACAAATAATATCTCCTCTTAATAGAGTTGTTTTTTAATCCAATAAAAATGAATTATCCCCATTCCTTTTTAGCTGTGACAGCAAGCTATGTAATAAGATAAAAATGGCATTCTTCTAAAACTGTAAACGCTCTGGTAATTCATCTCACTATTTGCCGTCTTGTATTAAGGCTCGACAGCTCAGTAACATTACTACCCAGAATAGTGTCCGCTACAGTAGTGTTTTTTAACAATGTCCTGCATTTCCCATTTCTTTTTCATAGTTAATTTCAGACTTTGCAGTGACAGGAAATATATGCCCAGAAGTATGGCTACAGTGAAGCAGCAGGTCGTTTTTTTTTTTTTTTATATATATATATATATATATATAATTTCCCCCCAGAATCTATGTAACTTCCTGCCTCGGGCTGCCCAGCGGCGGCCATTAGAAGCCTGAAATGAGAAGGTCTTTCTACGCACTCAACCAAGTGTGACAACGAGTTGGAGGAGGAGGGGGGGGGGATACATGGGTCACCACTGATCTATTCAGGACTTTCAGCTGGAGTGTTTGCCTGGCATGGTGCCCCTAAAAGGTCACCAGTATGTGAGATAACATTTTCACAACCATCTCATGCTTGGCTGGACTGCTTTGGATGCAGGAGGAAGGCAGCGACAAAGCCGTGGTGTGTTAAGAGAATTCTCCAGGGTAAAAGGAGAATTACGGAAAAGACGAGTGTGACCGCAAACAGAGACATTGTCACTGTTTACATCGGGTGTTGTGACATTTTTACTGGGGGGGAGGTTTATCTCTGCTGCATTAATAGGTTATTGGAGAGGTTTTGTATTCTGGAGATGAATGAGGTGTTTGGCTAAGAATCAGCCTAAATAAAGATTTACTTATTATCATTTTCATCTCATTAGTAAACATGGGACCACTGTGAACACAAAAATGTGGTCAAGGATATTTTTTTGTTTACGCTAATGAAGCTGATCATTATTCCCCTTAATGTCATTCAGAGTTTTCAACAAGTAACAAGATAAACAGGACAATAACCGACACCATCAGTTGTAAATCTCAGATCAAAGATTATTTTCCTGTGGGTTGTCTGCCTCAGTGCCTGACTGGAACCGCTCCAGATTATTGTTGGGATTTAACATGCTGTTACTTTGATTAAACATTTGTGGATTGTTTAGAGAAAAAATATTTGCCTTCAGTTACTCAGGACTTCAGTGTCAAGGTGAGGTGTCTGTGCCAGAAGACCGCCACAGCTGAGTCTCCACAATGTCTACAGCACTTTGACAGAGAAAGTGTGACATGAACAGCACACTTCATATTGATGTCGGCAGTCAGCAGACCAACTGTCGGTCAGCCATTACGAATTCATGCTGTGCTGCCAAACATTTTTCTGAGGCACCAAACTCAATTTTAAATTCTAATGGAAATCTTCTATCATATATAGATACCACCATTTGGAAAATGTGCAGAAGGTTTTGCACATTACATCTAGAATACTAAAATAATATATATATATATATATATACTATCAGTCACGGAATCTTGGATTTGACTATTTCATTTAGTGTACAAATGGTTAATATAGTTTCATCCAAATACTGATTAATTGATGTTCTTATAAGAACCTTAAATCTTCTTAAGGGGAATCAAAAGAGGTAACTGAATGCCATGTGGTTACAGAAAATTAAAAATAAAAACTTGAAGATATTAAGGGAACTATAAACATATTCATGCCTTTATTTAGACATGTAGAAAAAAAGGAGGATTCAAATGATCAGCAGACTGGTTAGTGCTGGTTTTACTCTCTGTGTATCACAATGGCAGTGGAAAGCTACTTAAATATACAGTCATTTAAAGTGAACACAAACAAGAAGACTGAACAGAAGTACACTCAAGTGGCTTCATGAGGGTAACCACGAAGAGTTGGTGAGCATTACATGTAAGCAAAAAGCAAAACTGTGTAAGAATCATCTGTGGCTCGTCGGAGAGATAATTCAGATGGGTCCTTGCTTAAACCTGCAGTGTTACTTAAATTTAAATCTCCTGAGGAGCAAAAAGTTATCAATAGAACTGAAGCAAATGGAAATGTTTTTACAGCACACAAACCTCTAAGCATCTTTGTGACATACTCTCACTTCACTTTTTTTTTCCTCAGCAAGAGTATCCCAGAGGCGTGCGGTTTGGGCCACATGCTTCTGGGATATTTTTGACAAAAAAAAAAAAAAAAAAAGAAGTGAGACTGCACATGTCATTTAATTTCACATCGTTAAATGAGGTTATATACTGGCAAACCACAGCACGACTTCAGACAACTTTAGCTCACATTTGTCCTCCAAATACAGACCACACGCATTTTATAAAACAAAGTTTGATATGTAACCCACACAGGGTTAACAGAAGACTCAATATGCTGTGGACCAGTGTCTATATTCGTAAGGGAGAGGTTGTAAGGAGTTAACAGACACAATAATCAACTGGAGCCGTATGGTTACGTTCAACTGAAATGTGTAATAAACTTTAACAAACAATAAAACATTCAACTATTTACACTCACATTTTAGGTTCAACATATGCAATACTTAGCGCATTCAAAGTAACAATAACTGCTTAGCAGGTCGAAAACATAACACTCATGAACTTGTTATCAATATCACAGGTGATGAAAGAAAATTGTCTCTTTAGTGCAAACAGTTTCGAGTTCTTTGGATCCAAACGTTTAAGATGATGCCGTCTTGAGGTCGTAACAGTTTTTTAGTCAAGTCAGTTTAGTTCAAAACAGAGCTCTCTGATTCAACAAAAAAATAGTCAGCGATGTAGAGCTTAGACTGTCCTACCACACTGGTGCACTCGGATGAAGGGATGAAGGAACGGAGGACCGGACGGTCTCCTCCGTGGAACAACAGGTGATCGTGGTCCAACTCCTCAGGGTTAAAGGTGGCTCGTCGTCTCCTTCGTCAAGGAGAATCCAAATCCAAAATCTACAGGGTTTTCCAGGTAACTCTAAAACCTAGCCTGTATAAAAACAAGGCTGTTACTCTATGGCATCACAAAATTCAGTTCTCTAAGGCCTTACTCAAAATCATATCCAAATTTTCATTGTACTACTGTGACGCAACAGCAATTAAAAGAATGAGTTGGCTTTACTGGACAGTATTTCTTATGTAATAACATTTCTCTTTTCATCATGAATTATGATTTTCTTTATAACCATTTACTATGAAATGAATGTGTTTACTTTTTAAAACCATCTGCTGAACATGAATAAGCATATTATATGCTCCCATTCTTTCATTTAAGGTCATAGTTTAAATGCACACGAGTAGTTTTAAACAGACATGACATTTTATCATTCACACGAGGAGTTCATAACAGGACAGAATGGCTGCAATATTGCCCTACAACATTTTTTTTAGGGCTTTTCTATCAGTCATGATTTTTGATCGATAGAGAATGCATTAATACAATTCACAGATATAGCTGTTGTAACACTCTGTACAAACTTACTTCCGTGTGATTTTTCAACCTGAATTTGGCCTCAGGAACATCCCTCGCTGTCTAGCAACAATCTCCCTGCACAAAAAGGCTCCACTCTCCTTGCTTTCTTTTGACTGAAACAAAAAAGCTATGGGTGATGAGGGGATTCTGAAAACATACTGGATTCATTCATTGAGCAAAAATTTAAAAAAAAAATAGAAAACAATCGGGACAGAAATCTTGACATTTGATGTTGTCTGGTTGTGATTCAGTAAACTTCGGCTCTTTCACACTGGCCTTGATCAGAAGACACTGTCCCACGGCTTGGACTGTATAAGTGCGCCCCAGGGTTTCCCTGGGTTGATACAAGCAGCAACTCAAACACTCAAGACCTAGATACTCAGCTGCGTTTTATGTCTGTGTTCTTTAACCTTGATAAAAACTTCTTTTTTTTTTTTAAGTACAACTCTGTGGGGATTCAGAGACTGTAGCTGCTGAGAGGAGTTCAGTCACATGAAAGAGCAGCTGGATGAAGTGAACATTCCCTCGAGGCCTGGCTGCTTCCTCTGATACGCTTACAGACACACCGCAGGGAGAAAGCTGAATAAGCATTATTGCACAGTGAAAAACATGACCTTAAGGTCCAGCTCATCTGCAGCGGTGACCCTACCCAACCACAAGTCCGTAAACTTGTGCCTGCATAAGTTTTAACTCGAAAGCATTTCCTTTCGGTCACCCCCCCACTCCACCCACACACGAGGGTTTCTCCCTTTGAATGCACACATCAATTTACAAGGTAATCCACTTTCAGTATTTTTTTTTAAACATTTTCCTCAAGATCATGTTTTCAATCTGAACGTGAAAGAATGTTTTTCAAAACAAAAGATATGAATTTCCTTTTCAAACAGGACACTGATCAGCAGAAAGTGTGCATAGCTCACCAAAATCTGCAAAAGTGCATGTGTGTGTATGGGGTTGTGTGTCTGGCTGTGTTCGCACACAGATGTGTGTGTGTGTGTGTGTGTGTGTGTGTGTGTGTGTGTGTGTGTGTGTGTGTGTGTGTGTGTGTGTGTGTGTGTGTGTGTGTGTGTGTGTGTGTGTGTGTGTGTGTGTGTGTGTGTGTGTGTGTGTTTGTATAACAGTCCAACCTCAAATTTAAAGACATATGTCTTCTATATAACAAAATCTCTTGCTATAACAAGAGAAGTTGGGCTTTTATCAAAAGAAACTTTAATACGCTGCAAACATAAGATAAATATCCAGCCAACATCTAAATAGACGCAGTAACCTAAACCACTTATATAACTTAATTCATGAAAACATGCAGCAGTTTGTATTTATCTGTTATGTCGTTGGACTGTTTCTGTATTGCTTTGTACAGCTGTGTTATTGTTATTGTGTGTGTTTTTGGTACCAGATTAGATCAGTGATATGTTGTTATGACAACTTTTTTCTTTTTCTTTTTTTTAAACAGAATACTTTAGTATGAACTAATTGGCAAAATATGTCATTATAATGCAAAACTGTGTTTACTTATTTTCTTACTAAAGCAACAAATTAGAACATTTGTTATATTTCAATCTTTTCTCTATTCAGGTATTTTTTTGTTGTTGTGGTGGCAGCAATGAAACTACTGAGAGATAAAACTAAGTAAACCATTGAAATGAAACTTCAGGCGGCCGTTTAGCAGTAATCTGCAATCTCTACCAGTCATGTTATTTTTGTGTATATACAGTTTACTGTTTGAAACATCTGTATATCTACTTCCTGTGTGACTTCCTGACTTTTTTTTTTTTTTTTTCACTTTATTAATCCCCGGGGGGAAATTTCTTTGCTACAGCAGGGGGGCTCTCAGAAGGGGAGCTGCTGCAACAGGCTGCCACTAGTGCGGCGCCAGGTAACCTGACCTGAGGTGCATGTTTTTGGATGATGGGAGGAAGCCGGAGAACCCGGAGAGAACCCACGCAAGCACAGGGAGAACATGCAAACTCTGCACAGAAAGGCCCAGTACCGGATTCGAAGCCGGAACTTTTTTGCTGTGAGGCGACAATGCTAACCACTGCACCACCGTGCTGCCCTTACTGGGAAACCAATGGCAAGGGATAGAAAACGGCAATTTCAACCCCTGGGGGAGGATTGCGGGGAGGGGGGGGGGGGGTGCTGAGCAGATGGGGGATCGGAAAGTGGTAAACAGCCAGGGGTGGCTGAGTTGTGATGTATGGGCGAATAAAACAACCGAGAGCCAGAGGTCGTCGATAAGTGTGAGGAGAGGGGGTGGAGCTAAGGAGCCCTAAAATGAGCACACAACAAAGGAGTAGGTGTTGGGTGGAGAAAGGAGATGTTGTCTGTGTATGTGTGAAGTGGAAGGTTTCCTGTTGGCATTGTAGGTGAAAACACAACCAATAGGTTTGTTTGAAAATGTATAGTGCTGAAAAAAATGTCCAACAATCAACAAACAGGAATTATTTTATAGATATTTATCGATCGAAAATGACGTTATCGCGTTGCAAGTGACGCAAGAAATCACAGCGTGGGGGCTGACGAGCATCTGTAGAAATCTGACTGGAATCTCATTTTAAACCACCTCCAAATGTGGTTTGGGTCTAATTTACAACAGTCGCATGTAACGTGTTTGGTTTTTTTTGCTGTCCAAACATACAAAATCATACATCCAGATACAATCTGGATATGACAAATACAAACAATTTGAGCTGGCAGTCTTAACAAGGCTTTAGGATTGAAGTAAATGCGAGCACAGAACCGTGAACACGGTAATTATTATAGGTGCTAAACACCAGCATGTCAACACTTTTGATGTTAGCATGGAACTCAAATCACAGTTGTGCCCATGTAAAGCCTTCCAGAGCTCCTAATATAGCGAGAAACTTTAAAGCATCTTCAATATTTTCTGGATTCTTTTATAGACTAAATGATTGCTCAGTTCATTAAGTAACTAATGAGCAAACAAGCAATTTATTCATTAATATAGATGACTACAGTAGAGACATGTTTACCCATTAATATTCCATCCATAATGAGTATTTCTAATGGAAACGCAGCAGTGCTACTACGAGTGCTACGAGTGCTACTACTAACAATACAGAAACACAGAGCTCACATTAGAGTGGGAAGGAAAAGTGGCAGGGCAGATACATGTGGAGTCAAAAGCAGGCAGCGACAGCAGATGATGAATGCAGCGAGACGGATATGACAGATGGAGAGAGAAGAAAAAGAAGAAAGTTTGATAACTTATAGCCATCTGCAGCGAAAGAATGATAAATGACTTCCATTTGCAGTGGGAGCAAGACTTCCTTTTGCAAGGCTTCCCTGTGGGCCTGAATGTCTGTGGCCATCTCTTCTGTCCTCTATGAGCGCCGCCCGTGTCTCTATCAGTCCTTTTCATTCTGTCTGTTCATACTTTTTCTGTTAATTTGTTAAAGGATCATAACGCTGGTTATAAATTTTGAATAATCAGAGCGCAAAAGTTGCTGCACATGATCTGCATTATTAACCAGTTATTTTTTAAAGAAGATTATAAATGAATAATTCACTATATTTATGGTTGCTTGTGATGAAAGTGTGATACAAGACTGTTGGACAGTAAAGCCACAATTTTGATTGATATAACAGGTTCATTAGTGAGCCTTACAGGTGTTACATTACATTACATTCAGCTGATGCTTTTATCCAAAGCGTCTTACAATAAGTGCATTTCAACCATGAGGGTACAAAACCCAGAACAACAAGAATCAAGAAAATACAATTTCTTCAAGAAAGCCAAACTACAAAGTTCTACCAGTAAGTGTAATTTTAAGTGCTACTAAAGTTTTACTGTTCAAGGTAAAGTCGGAAGAGGTGTGTTTTCAGTTTGCGGCGGAAGATGTACACAGTTTCTGCTGTCCTGATGTCGGTGGGGAACTCATTCCACCATTTAGGAGCCAGGACAGCAAATAGTCTTCATTTTGTAGAGTGTTTAGCTCACAGCGAGGGAGCAACAAGCCGATTGGTAGAAGCAGAGCGGAGGGAGCAGGCTGGGATGTAAGGTTGGACCATGTCC
This sequence comes from Brachyistius frenatus, assembly GCF_029030835.1. Classification (NCBI taxonomy): domain Eukaryota; kingdom Metazoa; phylum Chordata; class Actinopteri; family Embiotocidae; genus Brachyistius; species Brachyistius frenatus. Next base: position 181,629 of record NW_027210669.1, on the reverse strand, counting down.
TGGATGTAGACTGGACCCAATCTGTTCACAGCATGGTACGCAAGTACCAATGTTTTGAAACGGATGCGGGCGGCTACTGGTAACCAGTGAAGGGAGGAGGATGAGGAGGAAGAGGAGGAGGAAGAGGAGGAGCAGAGTAGTGTGAGTGTATTTCGGGAGGTTAAAGACCAGTCGAGCTGCTGCATTCTGGATAACCTGCAGAGGTCGGATGGCACTAACAGGTAGACCTGCCAGGAGGGAGTTACAGTAGTCCAGACGTGAGATGACCAGAGCCTGGACCAGAACCTGGACCAGAACCTGGACCAGAACCTGCGCCGACTTCTGAGTGAGAAGAGGACGTATTCTCCTGATGTTGTGCAGCATGTATCTACAGGAACGTGTTGTTGCAGCGATGTTGGCAGAAAGAGAGAGTTGACTGTCGAGTGTCACCGAGGTTCCTAGCAGTCAGGGTCGGGGATAAAACAGAGTTGTTGAAGGTAGTAGTCAGGTCGAGGGTGGGAGAGTCTTTCCCCGGAAGGTGTTGGTAGGTATTAGACTCCTTTCAGTCATTGTGGTCATTCTCAAACAGAGCATCCTGTCATAATCCAAACAGATAAAATGCAGAGGAAAACTATATATAATCAAAAATACAGTCTCTCAACCTTCATTTTCCTGTGGCACTTCAAAAATAATGAAACCTTGAAAGGTTTGTTCTAATAGAGTCCTTTACAGATGTTGTAGGCACAAAAACTAAAGCGAGAATACAAAAAAAAAAATGGCATTATTAGTTTTTCTTCATCATAAAGTAAAATAAACACACAAAACTTAAATCAAATCAACTTTTGGTGTGACCAAACGTTTTGCAATTTTTGACATACTTACTGGGTAGGTTGGATCTTCTGTGGATTTATTCTGCGTTAGTGTCTTCTGTCTCTTCATGCAATCCCAGAACAATCTCCACAATGTTGAGGTCACGGCTCTGAGGAGGGGAACGCCATCTGATGCAAGACTCCTTGTTCTTCTTGTCACTCCTTGTTCTTCATGACTTTGGCTGTGTGGGGTCGTTTTCATGCTGCAGAATGAATATGAGACAGATCAGACACCTAACGTGATGGTATTGTGTGATGAATAAAAATTGTCTTTTGCACAAATGTTGCAAAGATTAATTGATGAAAAATAATCAATTGTCTGCATTGCAGGCAGTCATTAAAAGGTTCATCAGAAAACGAACCAAATCTTTTTTGTTATTTTCACTCACGTTCTTTTATTTTTAGCCGTGTTGGCGGTGTTGCTGATGTACTGGAGTAAAGGCACTGTTGACCACTGGATTAATAAGTTTGGGGCAGACTGAATAACTGAATCCACTGTGATGATGCCCTGATTTGAATGTTGAGCAAGATTACATGCTGATCAAGGACAGTGACCGTGGCAAACATTCGACCTGCTAAACATCAGCATGTTCTCGCTGTCATTTTGACCACGTTAACTTGCTGAAGTTAGCGTTTTGCTCAAAGCACCTCGGTGCCTTCAAGGTCACTAGAGGGTCTGGTGACCATTAGCCTAGATGATTTGTCAACAAGCAGCCCTGAACTCTATCATCTCTTTGGACCTGCTTTGCTCTGACCTCAGAGTGCACCTGCTCACTGAAAAACAAAGAGAAGCTTTATTACTCGGAAAGAAACTGCACAGCTTACCTTACCAGCACTGCTGCTATTTCTCAGTATCCCTCTATATTTCCCTAATGTACTAATTCACACATTACCATCCCTGCAGTACATTTTTCTGAAATAACATGAGCAGTCAGTCACAGTTAATCAGCAGATGGCAGATGCAGTTACTGATAACATCATACTTGCCGTGATTCAGAACCATATTCATTATTTTTGTTTTTCTCCCGTGGATGAAAAGCAGGTAAAGTAAGAGAGGAGAATATAATTCCTCTGGGCAAACATTCATTCTCTCTCTCTCTCTCTTTCCCTCCATCTCCTTCTCCCTCTCCCTCCAACTTGTAACAGGGCTTGTAGACACAACACACACAGTTCTGATATTGTCCTTGGTTCAATGGGTTTCTGCCTGCGCTGCAGAAGAATCATAAGTCTGGAAGTGCAATCAGCAGGAGAGGCAGGAGAGACAGCCGAAGAGAAGCACCAAATCTCACTGATACTCTACGAGACAGTGACAAATCCTGTGCGGAAGAGCCACATATCAATTCTCTACACGTATATTCATATATGATGAGGGAGGTTCAGGTGTGTAGGGTGAAAACAATATTTAGTAAACAACTGAGGAGGCACAAACCACTTTAACAAAACCAATGTTGTCTGAACATTGAAATTCTAGGTCTTCTAGTTAATGTTTGGACACAATGTTCAGACATGCGACACGAGAAATGTTTTTAAAAACCTGTAACAGTTAATCCCATACAAAATGCATGCTTACTGTCAGTAATGCATCAGTCTTCATAATCTGACAAATGAATTCACGGTGGATGTATCACACATTAGTTTGCCCTATTTAGAAAGGATCAACCTAGTTTTTGTGATTGGTTAAAGCTTAATGGGTTATTAATTAATCAATGTTCTTCACTTACTTCATTCATTAATTTTGATGAATGGAAGCTGCTTTTTTTTTTTTTTTTTTCCCCCCATTAGAACGGGTATTTCACTCACTCACTCACGCAGGACTTGAAATCCTGTGGTGTGAAAGGAGCAGCGAGGGAATATTGAGCAGAAACCCACAATAGCGAATGAGAACGAGCGGACCGGGAAGCATCACCTTAGTAAAACCCCAGAGCACAGTGCTATTAATATGGAACGGCCTCTCTGTGGTAGTGGAAGGTCAGAGAATAAATAAAAATGATTGAATTGTAATTTCACATGCCTGTCAACCTGTGTACAAATAAAAGTACCGTTAGCTTGTAGCAGTAGCTTGCACTATCCCTGTTTAACTAACAACTATTTCACCCACACGTACGGGTCTTTTGGGGGCAGTGTGCTACACTGTTGAAAAAAAACAACAACCAAAAAACAGCTATCAGATGCTTATCACTGTGAAATAATGCTTTTTTTTTTCTTCCAGTGCATAGCTTGGGTGAAATGATGTAGCGCAGAAGCCTGCAAGAATCATAATCTCATGAAAAATTAAGACGGGAGCTTTTTGAGTTCCCTCGCTGTTAAAAGGGTCCTGAGAGAGGAGCACTATGAGCAAAAGATGCAGTCACGCAGAAGCTGTGGGCACCAAAACATCAAGCCTAATCTGTCTACATGTGTTCTGCTAATGGGATATATGATTTAATGAGAACTCCTCACAGCGATACATGCCATTATCTCATGTAATTGTGACTCTGTGGCATGTTTAAATCTAGCTAATCTCGTGGAAACAGCATGGTTAAACAAATAACCCTTCATAATATCTAAATATTTGTAAAGTCACATTTGTCCTAAAGCCTACTAGTTTTTGAATATTTCTACAGGAATTATTTATGACGTTTAGCTCGTCATTAATTTCTTTTGCAGTGATAGTATTAGCTGCTTTGCTCTAAGGTAGGATTTTTTTTTCCCACACTAGTCCCATTTACATGAACTTTATTTTTCAACTGTGCTGTCATGTATTTCTCTTTTAACCAATTTAATGACAAATTTAATATGAAAACAGAAGTCACATTTGATGGTGAGAACTGTGTCAAAGATGGAGCTCAAATGTCAATTCTGGGATAAATACATGTAATACTTAAAAATAAAAACAGGGACTAGTATTTAAAGCTAAAGACGAGTATTTAAAGCTCTAACAATGCATTTAATGACATATCCAATGTTATTTTAGGCATGTAGACAATCTATGACAGGTCTGAGGAGCTTTTCTATTGTTTCTGCTGTTTTTGTTCATGAAAACACAACGAAAAAGCGCAAGGTCATTTACCAGCAGCACTTCACAAAGCTTTAACCTTTTTTGGTAACACTTAGTTTAAGTTGTTTTGCCCGTAAGTCACATTTGGTCACGCGAGATTCTGTGAGATCTCAAGTTCCTGGAATCACCGCTGGTTTAAACTCCTTCGTGTGAGAAATAATCAGGAAATTAATCCAGCATGAAAATAATTATTAGTTTCGATGTAGAAATTTACTCCACCTTAAACAACTACAACAGTAAAAAGCAGTTTACATGTTTATCTACTATATTAGTCTAATAATCTGAAATATAATAGTTCTTATAATATAATAACATATAATAGGCACTTTTATGCATTTGTGTGGTCATGCATGCATATTCTTATTTACGTAACACTTTAAATGCAGTACAGTGAACCCTCGCTATAACGCGGTTCACCTTTCACGGTCTCGCTGCTTCACGGATTTGCATCGTGCATTGAAATCACATTACGACTATATGTAACGTAGATATATTTAATGTCCAGTTCTATCTATTTCAATTGTAAAATAAAGGTTACTACTTCACGGATTTCGCCTATCACGGTTTCTATTTGGAAAGTAACCCCCGCGAAAAACGAGGGTTCACTGTATTATTTATCGTAATGGAGTAATTTTACCACGTGTATTCTAACATAACAAAAGGACTTAATTAGCAGCTGTCTGGTGGACATGTTAATGAACTGTAATGTTGCCCTGAAACTCCTGAATGTGTAATTAAGCAGCTGCACACAAACAAGCTCACCATATTAACTTCAAAGGTAATGATATGTTACTGGTGTGTTCACAAGTTGTTGTTTTTTACTGCTGACCCCAGTGGCCAGAAGCATCTGCTATTGTATGTTTCATGTTTGTGTGAGTTAACATTTACTGAGTATTCACTCCGTGGTATCAAATCCCCTGCTCTACAAGTTTTGTGTATTAATATAAAGTCTTACCAAAAATCTTAATAAAACACATTGTTATTCTCAATATTTAAATTTTAATTGCTTCTTGTTTTTTCAGCCAGATAAGACCTTTCACTGTCTCTGGCTCTGTTATGCTACCAAGGTCACGAGCTGATGTGGAGAGAGAGTGCCAGGAAGACAACACCACTCACCGAGACAAGAGGGCGTAATCAGAGAGCGAAGCTGTAATCAAACATAGACCTCGGGCAGAAAACAGACAAAGCGTGACAAAAGAAGAGGAAACAACAAGGAAGGGAGGAATTTGATAAAAATACATCAGAAGTGAAACCTTTAATTATGCAAGGAGAAAGGGACAAAAGGAAACTACTTGGATGAGAAATTAAATTTAAAAAACCAGACAGAGCGGGAGAGGTGGAAGGAAAGAGTAGACAGAGGGCAGGATTGAGTCGATGGAAGGGTGCAGGGAGGAGGTATTTTTAACATGTTCTAATCAGAGCCAGCATATCAAATGTGGCCTGTTGCAAAAACGCCTTCTCGGTTAATCAGAGCGAGAAGAAAAATTGGTTACTGATGCCAGAACAATACTGCGGAAAGCCAGAGTCAAATACGTTGCATAAAGAGGAGGATTTGGTGTGAACAGCATACGGAAATGAGGACAGAATTGAGTAGATTCTCCTCCTTACGTAAATCTTTAACGGATGAAAGGTTTTTCCTGTGAACTGGGGTGGTTTTTAATAAGCTGGGAGGAGGGGTGTTTTTATGCATCCTGTCTTCAGCCAGCTCAGTGGGCTAAGGGAAGTCTGAGCACGAAAATGAGGAAGGAGATGAATTCTGTGTGAAGGCAGGGTTGAGGATGGACTCAGAGGGGACACAATCAGAAAGTCTCCCATGTGTTTGTGTGGATTTCGGGAACATCATGCTGGGCTGCAGCTCGCTCTGCTCTCACTCATCACTTTATAATCCTGGTGGCTGGGACCGTCCGACCATTTTAATGAATCCCAGCAGATTAGCAGAGACAATTATCCTAATCCATAGAATACTCAATAAACCTTGCCCCTCCTTTCATTCACCAATCAGCTGAAACATATGCTAAAAGTGTGTCCTACCAGGGAGCGTACAAACTCCCCGGCAAGCTGTGGGTTTGAATTATAGCATTGTTGTGAAAATGCAGTCTGAAGAGGTTTGGCCTCTGCATCTTTTCTGTGACGAATAAATAGTTTCCTGCGCCTTTTTATGGCTTTGATAAATATTCATCTTGCTGATGCCTGCGTCCTGTTGCAGTGCAATGTGTTACAGAGCTTAGCTGTGAGGGATATTGATGAGCTGTGGGTCTGAGGATGCTCAAATCGCACAGCAATCAGGCCTCATCATGGCTCCTTCGAAGATCAGTGCAGACTTAACTCTCAGGTGCAGCTTCCTTTCTTTCTTAACAGGGTATGACTTTCCCTAGCCATAACTATGAAGGCCTTGTGCAAAATAATCATTGTTTGTTACTTCCCATACTGATGGGATGTATTGTGATGTTTTCTAAACTCTGCTCAAGGGACGGAAAGTCTAATCCAATAAAGAGGCGTTCAGTGGCATCCAGCAAGTGGTGGGACAGGGCACGGGTTTGTATGCAGTAGCACACTTGCAGCCAGTCAGATGGGAGTGGGGTTGTGCAGGCTTGTAAATGCATCTTGGGGGCTGGATACTGGAAGTTATTATCCAAAGAATCATGACAGGAATTCAATAATGGGCTTTTTGTCCTGTGAAATTTCACTCTTCCCATAAGGATCCTTCTGTTTCTACCTCTCCTTCCTCTCCTTCCTCCCTTCCTCTCCTTCCTCTCCTTCCTCTCTCTCTCGATCCCTCTGCTCCTCTGGGGGGAATGAGTTAAAAGCATAATACTGGGAGTACTTGAGTGCTGAGGATTCTTCTTGAATGCTAAACAGCCTTATCAAACAGCACAGTGCAGCACAGGGTACTGATGGGCAGTGAGAAGCTGAACAGTCATCTGACAACTCTCCATACCTGGTATAAATGATCAATTTAAACACGACCTCTGAGGCTTGGTTCAGATTTCGGTGCTGGAATATTGAAAATAAAATGTGTTCATGCGTGAATTAAGTCTCCTGTCTGTGTTCAAAACAACACTGCTATTTGAAGGTGAATTACTTCTACATAAATGGGAAAATATATCAAGAAAACATTTCATATCAACAGGAATCCAACTGTGACAAAAGTCAAACCAGTCGAAACCTGCAGCTGCACACTGCTTACAGCGGACAACAGATGACTTTTTGGGTTCTGTTGCTGCACATAAACTGCATGATTGAGTGTGAAGGCTGTCTCAACCCGCAATATAAAAACTGTAAACAAAGTTAACAAATAGAGTGGAGCCTACCTGCAAATGGCAAAAGGTAAACAAGTGTGTGCGGTGAGAAGAACATGAAAATATATGTTTTCTTAAAATTTGGTGATGACAAAAAATTAGAGCAGAAAAAAACTAATTTCTCTGCCTCACAATATTATAAAGGTCACATTGGATGTTGTAAATCATGTGCAACAGTTGCCTGATAATGTGACTAAGTTGCTATTTAATTAGTCTTCATTCATTCATTATATTTGAATGACTGAAGTTTTACTGAGAGCAACAGATCTGAGTGCAGCAATAAATTTGTATTTTTTTTTTTTACAAAGAACATGGAAATATATGAATAAATCTATACATTTTTGTCAACGCCCAAAAAAAGTAAATCAGTGTTTTCTGAAGTATTTGCTGCTCTAGATTTGCGAGCTGGACTTCTCTCTGGTGAATTATCCTGTGGAGCCACACTTAGCTTCAATACCACGTCCGGGACTTCAATATTTATGATATATCTGGTTTCTGCATTCTGTCCTCCTCGTAAAAGATTTAGTCCCGCTGGTGTGTTAACGGGATATATATTTTGGTTATTGTGCGTTGAAATGCTTGATAAAACGATCAGTGTGATGGATGACAAAACAGATAAGATGGAAACACAGATAAGCAAACAAAACAACATGCTAATGCACATGTCAAGTGAGCTACCTGAATATTATGAAATGGCAAAAGGTGAACAAAGACCTAGACATTTTTCTTACAAACAGAAATTTCAGAAATGACCACGAGAACCTGTACAATAAGTAAATGCTCTCATTCTCTGAACCTCTCCCTGTGTGCCATCAGCAGTAAAGCTAAAACAATGTTTGATTGTTTCATTAGACATAAATTATAATAAACTTAATTTATTTGGGAACATTTAAATATGTCAGTTTGGGTTTTGGGAGAGTACAATGTTTTTTTTTGTTGTTTTTTTAATTAAGTTTATAAACAAACTACCAGTACATTAATTTTTTTTAAAAAAGAAAAAAAAAAGCACTCACATCAGTGAAGAAAATGATAATGATCACTTGTCTGTGGTGTTCTTGACTTTTCTTGGCGACACTGAGAACTGAAGTTTAAGCAGATTATTTTTTTTAATCTCTGATAAAAACCAGAACTGCCAATTGAATTTATGAACCAGTTTGTTAAATAATAAGATGATTAGATTAAATAAATCTACTGATGACAAGCCTGACTAACGTTCGGGGCACACATAGTGTGTGATACTCTCAAATTCAGCCTCACACTGATGACACACAGACACGCAGACAAAACATTTCATCTGTATAACACTGCCTACACAGCTCCTATTTGAGCTCAAATAAGAAGCACAGTGTTGATGTGGGAGGTAAAGTCTTGACTGATTGCTTGTGTTAGAGGACATCATACATACTGTGTGTGTGCGTGTGTGTGCGTGTGTGTGTAGTGGCAAAAACATTTCCTTCCTCCATTTCTGCTGTATAACACATAACGGTCAGGACAGGGAACGATTCTAAACAGCTACACAATTCAGACTGAAGACTGAGCCGAGAGTACAAACAGCAAACTTTCTCTCTGCTCCCTGTCTGGGCTTCACACACAAACACACAGCAGGACTCCTGGCATTGTAAGAGAACCACAGTATAAAGATTTAATGAAACTGTAGGGGACGTCGTCTGGTGGGGTTTAAATGTTTTAATGTTGCTATTTCTCCCAGCTACAGCGGGAAGAGAGAGTTTCCTGTGGTAATCCCTGTGTCAGTGGTCTTCTTCCTGCTCCCTTTGCCACAACAATTTCCCTGAGGCATAAATACATTGATGTCGGTATGATGTAAGCTTTGCCTAACCCGAGAGCTGCTAATGTGGATGGATAAGGGAGCTTTAAATGTGCAGCAGGGAAATGTTAGAACCCCATTAGAAAAAAAGATCCACAACCATAAATATGAAACAGCAGAAACAGATCGATTTTCCAGAAATTGTTAAAAATGACCAAAAAAAGTAGATGAATCCCTGAGGGTGGTGTGCCATGTGTTGTGAGCATCGTGCCATAGATTAGTGTTGCTCCTGGAGATTTTTGAGGGAGCTTAATTTACAGAAAGCATTGTGGATACAACACCTGGTCGGTAATTTTGATATAGAACCAAACATCAATGGGATGTCTCAGAGAAAACCTGGCATCTGACAAACATCTAAGAAAACTGTGGACCTGACACAGAATATATTTGACAGGCACCGCCCACTCACACTCAACTGCACATCTCTCACTTATTTCCACACTCTCTCTCCAGTGCCGCTCTCCAACAGACACACACATTTACAAATGTGATGCCCCAGCCCCCTTGAGCTGTAATCCAGGGTCAGCATCCATAAATAAGGCCTGTGGGGATGTTCAAAGGAAACCACAAAAAGGAGTGCAGCGGGCAGTCGAGTAGTGCCATTAACAATGTGTGTGTGTGTGTGTGTGTGTGTGTGTGCGTGCGTGCGTGCGTGCGTGCGTGCGTGCGCGCGTGTGCGTGTGTGTGTGTATGGTTTGGTTATTTCCATTTACTAATATCATCAGGCCAGCGATAGCAATAAAACCTGTTAACTGCAGTACTTCTCTGTTTGCTCATATAACAGGAAGTCAGATCTGGGTTGTGTGCATGTGTGACATCTCATTTTTAGCAATGTGTTCACGCAGTTTGAGGGAAATGCTACACACTTTGTTTGACATTGCGCTCTATTTCTAGAACTGTCACTGTAGTCCTGAATATGTTCCTGGGACAATCCACAGGTAACAAGACACGGAGACAGCAGCAGGAGGAAGCCAGTTTAAACAGGTGCTGCTTTCAAGTGCAATGTTATGGTAGTTTTAGTTTAGTTCCAATTTATGCTACTTTATATAATCACATATGGGTGGTAAATATTGTACTGTGACTCCAATAGTTATCCGACAGCTCAAGTTACTTTGATTTTATGTCGAATAAGTCTGATCAACTAATAATTATGCTGCATTATTATAGATTAAAGGCCCTTCATATCCACGCAGGTGTTTGCATTTATTGTAGCTGACTGCTAAAGTTGAAGTTGTGCAAAGTCATGCAGGAAAATACCAAACTCCACATACTGATAGAAATGATAAAGTTGCCCTCAAACAGACTAGGGGATTGAAAAAAGAGAGTGCACCTGCACAGTCCTGTGAATCCGTCCAATTAAGCAGAAATAACATGAGTGGGGTTGGAGGGTTGTGTGTGCAGGGTCTTTGAACTACACAGCAGCTTAAAAAATAGTCTAAATGAGCTCCTTCTCAACAAGCTCCATTAAAATACAGTGTTTCAACAAATTCATATTAATAATAATTCACTAATAGATTTGAGACTTTCATTCTGCAAATTGAGTCATTTTACTTTTGATGGTTAAAATACATTTTGCGAAATTAAAAAAAGACACGTACTTAACCAGATTTGTAAATGTACTTCACTATTTCCCATTGTGATATTAAATGAGAATATTGTCAACTACCGCAACACAATTAAAACAAACAATACTGTATTTTTAGTTTTTACAGCAGGTTCACACAGGACTGTTGAGCATGGAGATAATTATCGGCCAACAAAATGCAAACCAGATATGATGAGTTTGTCATAAATGTAAACAAATCAAGGCAAATCAATCAGAAAATAAATTTAATTCACATATTTATTAACCTATACTGAAATGGAAAAAGAGCAGTGTTTTTACAGTGATTCTGTGGAGGATGCAGAACCAGCTGAAGGGGTCTGACCCTCTTGTGACCCCTCAGCACCAACACCAATGCGTTTGCCATTTTTAAGTGCTGTTTAAATGTCTAGTGATAATTATTAATCTCCACTTTACATTCAGAAACCCTCTAATGCATCATAAAGAGTGGTTTTAAATGAATGCCCACTAAGTGAGAGCTATTACGCACTACCCAGTAGACAGGAAGAAATGTGTCTGTACATTTCATACAGCAGTCAATTCAGTTTTATTCATTAGGCGGCAAATTACAACGTGAGTCATCTGAGAGCCCTTTACATATAGGCAGGTCCTGACCTTACAATATTATAAAGAGAAACCCAGCAATTCCCCCATGAGCGAGCATGTCAGCTATTTTTTTTGTCTGTTTATCCATCAAATGGTGTCTGAAAGTGAGGGTTTTTTCCATCCTAAAAGAACTTTCTGTATTGTGAGTCATAATTCACTGAATAAAACATTTCACAGATTCAAAATGTGTTGTCTTTATGCTAAAACCAAAATCAGTTCCCACTGAGGACACAGCTTTCCCACACATGACAGACTGTGACTGCATTTCAGTGTTCGGCTGATGTCCTTTCCAGCTGATCAGTTTGAGCTACCATACAGGCATATTAGCAGATCAATAGGCTCCACTTACTGTGATCATCATAGAAGGTTATTACCAGAATAGATCCCTCTTATTGGCTCCTGACACGGTCTGTATTGGAGCAAGCTATAGATCATTCAGAAACCTATTTCAAATATATACCCAAAATATTTAGAATTAACATGAGTCAAATGTTCAAAATACAAATGTATGCACAGACAATGCACGTGGAAGTGAAGCTGCAGGAAAGAAGTGCATTTCAGGATTTTTAATTTATGGGTACCACAATAAGGAGAACAACAAGTACAAAAGAAGGAGAACAATAGTGCCACTGTTCATGGACAAATAATGGATAATGGCTGGCATCTAGCAAGCCTATAGTCTCTGCTAGTATACGGATATAGATACAGTCAGTGTTGTGCTGCCCTCTAGTGGCAAAAAGAAAAATGGGAATTGTAATCTGTTCCAAGGAAAGGAGACAGCACAACACAAGCTGTTTGATAGAGAAATAATCAAAGAATTACAAAATGTTTAAAGAGTGGGATTCAACGTTTCTTTTTAATTGACCTTATCGGCAGAAAAAAAGAGATCACTAAAGTTGATCAGTCATCATCATGTCAGCTACCAGTAACCACAACAGTCCTCTGTCAATAGAAAATCCCTTTGAATAGAAGTAAAGCAGATAAAAGCAGACTGATGCTGCTCCTGTACTACAGTGTGCTGTGATTAGGCACCAACTTATTTCTTTCTTTCTACAGTACACACCAACAAGTATCAAACAATCTGTCTACATTCACGTGTTAAACCAACAACTCAAAATGAATGAGTAGCAAAACAAACATATGTTATCTGCTCTGTGAGGCTGTGCTTAGGCACAGCGGCTTGAAGCTGAATGCATTTGACCTGATGACGGCACCAGATGGGGACCATGCTGCTAGCATGCCTAAAAATATTAAATTTTATAGTATCAAAGAGGCTACGACATCCGAACAATGTTACTCTCACCTTGGAGATGGCTGATTATAAATGCTGTTAGATACATTTAACACACTTTGATGTTAATGTAACCGATCAAATCGCAACTTTACCCCCTATCCTCTGACTGTGTGCCAATTAAGCCAATTAAATGTGGAAAGCTTAAATTCCAAAGAGTTGTGGTTTTTTTCCGTGTTGATTATGCAATAAACTTGTCAAAATATTCCAGTATAAAAGATTTAAAAAGTTTACAAAGCACCATTCAGTGTGTGCAGACACCTGTTCATTTGTCTCAATTGACATGATCTAAATTACAACAAAATACATACAGAGATAAGAGAGGAAAATAACATGTGATCAACATAATAATATAAAAAATATGCAAAAATGACAATGACAAGAAACAAATAGCCTTATTTAAAAAAAAGAAAACATCTCTACATGTAAATATGAACTTTAGCCAAAAAGGAGGATCCAGAGATCTGTGACACTATCTATATACAGTATTTGCCATAATTAGAGTGTATGGTTTGATTGACCTATAGGTGGCAATAAAGAGCCAAAACCTAAGCTGCGGTGTTAAACCTGACACCTGAAGTCTGAGAAGAGTTGACAAATCCGTATTTTAAAAGTATCTTGACACTCTGAAGACAAAGAGGGTAATAAAAAAGTACTATAAAGTTCATATAAAAGAGGTAAGGTTATAAATCTGGACGTGAACATGAATCTCCTCCAAAATGTCAGTGCATTAATGTGTTCAGAAAGCGACAAGGTTTTAGACAAATCTGTGCTTAACTCGTTGGTTTTCTTTGGCATTTGAAGATCTTTCTACCTCTGTGTCTACCCACAAAGCAGTGATCAGCCGCCTGAAAGAAAACACTCCATCGACAGTGTTTCACCCTCAGATCATGAAAGACTGAGTCTGCTTGTAGTGCTTGAGCTGTGGAGAGCAGAGAGACACACAATGAATCATTTCCTTTAATTAGCTATAGGGGCAAGTCTTATCTGCAACTTATCAACTGCGTTTAATAGCAACCCAAATTAATGCAAGCAAAACAAGCCCTGACACAATAAGAGTCCGTTTGATCACTCACGTTGCGGCTGGGGGGAGGAGGAGGAGGAGGAGGGTTGTAGGACTTGTTGCTGAAAGACAAAGGGTGACGGTTCAGTCGGAGCTCACTACCTGATAATAACAAAGTTACAGGCAACACGAAGTTAGAGCGCAAAGTGAAACACTCACCTTTTTGTTTTCTTGCCCTCTGTACAGAGAAACAACAAAGAAGAAATGGTCAGAAAGTGTATGATCATTTGGAAACTATTATCACGTTAAGATGGACATTTACCTCATTATTTGTTGGCAGCAGTGAACAGGAACTTATGCATTTACTCACGTGGACAAGTTCTGCCATGTTTTCCTACAAAACTTTTCCGATGTTTTCATTTACATAACAATTAAATGACTAAATTATTAATTTCACTTACAAAGAGATAAAAGTATCTATTATATCAGAAAACACAGATTTGACAAAAGTAAACAAAAATCAGATTACAGATTAACGAATAAAAACTTGAATTTCTCCTAACCCATTAATCATCTCGGCTCCTCCCATTTATTCTATGACCTTTAAGAGAAGTCCCCTAATTTTGGAGCCACTGGACTAAACTAATTTATGAGAATTTTTATTTTTTATAAAACTACAATGAGTCAAATCATGAATTATCCACTATTTGGATAATGAAATAATCAATTTTAGTAATTTTCGAGCAAAAGTACCACATATGGTTCAACATCCTAAAGTGTGATTTTTTTTTTCTTCTTCTTCTTCTTTTTTTTTACAGCAAATAATAATAAACTGAGTCTCTTTGGGTTTGGGGTTTTTGTTTAGACAAATTTAAGACATCTGAAGACATCACCTTTGGCAGTGAGAACTCATACAGAGCAGTTTCCCTGAAAACAACATCCTGCTGTTAACTACGATAAAAAGAGAAGTAAGACAGAAAAGCTGAGGGCCATAAAACCCAAACAACAAGCTGAAGGTAAAACGGTTCTAAGAACTAAGGAAACTGATAATTATCTGTGTGGTATGTTAATGACACTGTTATTTGGATTTTACGTGAGATTTTGAATGCAGGCGTATTTGGAAAGTTGCTATAATAATTCCAAGTTTGTAATTGTCTTCAGCAATCCTGTCCTGCAGGTTTAGAAAAAGAAAACCTATCTGACATGAATTTGAATTTGAACTTGTTGGATGCATCTTCATTCATTGACCCAAACATCCACATATAATTATCATGTGGTTGCTTTATGTGTGTAGGTCAATGAACAGACACACGCATCAAGAAACAAGTCCACACTCATGTTCATTGCACACCAATAATAACTGATATATTGGCCGGATGGAAGAATGGTTGATATTTATGATTCTACGTCTCAAACGTATGTTGTAGAAGCAATGATCACACGACAGGCACACACCGGCGCCTCTCCATCACACACATAAACATCTGCAGCATCATCACACTACTCACTCTTGCAGCAGCCTCGGCGATGACAGACACACACACAGATGCAGCAGAAGAGGACGAGCGTCACAAAACCTGCAGCAGCTGCTATTAAAATGGTCATATTCAAAGGATCTGGAAGGAAGGAGAGGAGATAACCTTCTCAGTCTTTGGACAGTGGAACAGGAAACATAAGCACTAATGAGTGGTTTATACTTACAATCATTAACTTTCAGCTCTTGGGCCACACAGCTCTTGGGTGCCCCCACACTGTTGGAGGACTCGCAGCGGTACTTCCCTGCATCTCCCTTGGACACACTTTTAAACTTCTGCTCCAAACAAACAGACAAGGAAGGGGGGGGGGGGTTAAGACAGCAACAACTGTGTGTATGCAGATTTGTGTTTTAGTGTGTCTGTGTGTGCATAACTGCTGTGCTTTCATATTCACGTTATAGTGTGTACTCACCAGTGTGCCTTTGTTTGCGTCGATGCTGAAGGGAGTGTCTCCGGTGGCCGTCAGGGCCCGGTTGTCTTTGTACCAGTGGTAGGTGGCAGGAGGCACGCTGAGCTTATCCTTACAGAGCAGCTCCACACCTGAGCCAACGAGCACGGAGCTGGGCACCTCGCAGGAGGGCACGTGAGGGGGGACTGCAGGTGGAAGAGAGGAAAGACAGGACATCAAGAGTTTACGGCAATATACAATTTGAAATTCTTGGGAGGACAAGTCTAACATGAAACACTTTAACACTTCAAATTTCTCAATATTGATGCACTTAGTTTTTTGCTTAATGTAAAGAGGTCTGGTGATTCCTTTATTACACATTATAAATGATGGTTAAATGCATGTGATTGCTTTGACTCTGGTTTCAGTAGTGCCTAATGTGCCATCTTCTTATCCAGCTTCTGCAAAGACTGAGACTGATACTGTCCCCACAATTTCACTGTTTTATGGAAACTCTCTGAATTCTTCAAGGTTTTGTCACAATGTGAGGTAGAGTGACGACTGAATTTAACTTTAAACTTTAGGTAATTATTTTCTGTATGTAGGCTATGTCATTTTATTTACAATGTCTTATGATATTATGACTGTTTTCTGTAAAATAAACTACATTTAAATTACATCAGGATGAACCAATGCAGATACCTGTTTGTAACTAATAAAGCAAATGACATTTTACAGATTAAAAGAACCTAAATAGATGAATACAAAAATCTTTACAAGAAATATAATCTTGACATAAATCAGTAATGCTGGTTGATTTGTAACATGGCCTAATACAACTCGAGATTTTAAAGTGAACACATGGTATGTCAGGGTCTCTGATGGTCGATAAATGGACCTTACAGTGTATACTGTCATTATCACACAATCTGCTGGGTGAAAGTGTGTTGCGATAGATTTCCTACATGAGTGAAGAAAAAAAAAACGGATTCTTCAGAAATGTAAAATGAGCTAGAATAATTAAAATGTCATTTACCATCCATTCATTCCCACCTGCCCTTTGCAGAGTGACTGGGGGATGAAGTTTATCCCAGCATACACTGGGTGAGAGGTCGCCTGTCTCTTACCAGGATGTTACATATTGATCATTAAGCTATAAACTGGGAGCCTGTGGATGTAGCAGCCAGGATCTTTTTCCTCTGTGACTGCATGAGCCACTGTGCCAAAGTCAAATACCATTCATACCATTCATATCTCTCCTCACACTCCTCAGCATGAAGTGCAGAAAATGCCAAACCGTTGACCGTTTTTGAAAGCCCAACATGGGGTCATGCTTTTTTGTCGTCAGTTGCCGAGCAACTGTGATCTCATGCGTTAAACCACTTAAACACAGAACATAAGTACATACAGTAGTGCATAAACAATGTCAAGAACACACTATAAGTTCCCTTTTAAAGCAGCATAATGTGCCCATATGTGCCAGGACACAATGCTTATCATTTAAAACCAAACTTGACGGTTTGCTAACAGGGAGATTTCAGAGTCATGTTACTTGTAGGAGGTGTGTGATTGGGGTTCAGCTACAAACACTTTGTTTACATGTCCAAAGATTGTTTTTGAGGTCTAAATTATCCCTTTTACCCCTTTAATCCTCCTGATCAATGGTGTGTGTGGAGCCTTCAAATATGTATATCAAGTTATAATCACTGCTATTTTTGCACTTCAATCCCATTTTACAGTTTTGATATAAATCCCTCCGACATGTATTGTTTCATTCAGAAATAGATCACATCACGTTAGAGAACCTGAGGTGCCCAAACTGCCATTTTACAGCTCCTTTTCAAGGCACAATTCACTGAGAAACATGCTTTACAGAAGAAGAAAAAAACAGCATGTTGCAGATGTTTAATGTTCATTTATCTCACACTAACACACGTGCACTTTACACGTGTAGGTTCCCAGTCATACCGAGCACATTGAGGGTCACGGTAGCCTCTCCCAGATTGACATGGTCCTCGCTGGCCGTCACCTCGCAGCGGTACTCCCCCGAGTCCTTCTGAGTAACAGAGTGTATTGTCAGCATTGCTCCCTCTATCTTTGCCCGTCCTGCATAAGACCCTACAGTGGAAGAAAACAAAAGATGTCAGAGGATGGGGAAAAAAATAATAATTAAAGATAAGAAGTCTGAAAGAACAACAGCAAGAAAGGCAGCAAAATATATGCCTTATCCAATCAGGGTGGTTTAAGGAATGCATTCAGGAAAAGTCACTCACCAGTAAATTTGTGATTAAAGTAGACAAAAGTCACCGCCTTTCCTTTCTTCTTCCACTCGATTCGAGGGTTCTGATCTTTCTCTGTCCTGAAATCACAGGCCAGCACAGCGTCTGAGAGGGCAAAGGACAAATATTACAGTTTTAAAGTTTTTCTTATTTATTTATAGATGAATTTGATGTTTTTGTCACCAACTGTGTATTCACAACAATCAGCATAAAGTCAGCTGGACTGGCAGTTTAAAGGACAGATCTTTCTGTGATGGCTGTTTTTGCTCATTTTTGGATATTCATTTCCATGTGTTTAGCTTAAAGTGAGATATCCACTGTTAACTTTCCACAAAATATTCTGAAATATATGTTGGTATTTGTGATTCTCATTAAAGAAGACTTGGGGTATATTAAGGTGTAATTATGTAAAGTTGTGTAAACCTGTTTTGCAGAGGTTTGTCTGTCGATTTGATTGATTTGTTTAGAGGAGAAAAGAGAAAGACAGAAAATTGGTGAGTGGAAATGAGTTGTAGCATAAGATTCAACTTCCAAGAGATTTTTTTTTCACAAGTGTTTCTGTATGTGCATTTTAGTATTTTTTTACTTGAATACTTATCAGCAGGTCCAAGGCCATCTGATAATCATGTTAAGATGCACTTATGAATAAACTTTACATAGTCATATTTTACCCAAGTGTACTTTAATTAGAAGTTGTTGTTTTTGTTCCTATTTGGAATCAGGTTGCAAATTTCATGGGAAAAATATATTTATTCATAATAATCAACAAAACAACAACGATACGACAAATGTTCAAGAAAGACCATGCGACATTGGACAATTCTGGTTGTTAAAAGAAAGCTAAATGATGTAGAGTAGGGTAGATAACTATTAAAAGGGTCACGTGATGCACAGACTCACCTGTGTGCTCGTGGACCTGCACATTGGGTTTACTGGTGCTTACTGTCACCGACAGACTGACGGGACCTGCAGGAGGACAAAGACCCATCTGCTGATTGACTCTCACTCCACCAAATACAACAATCCTAAAACGTTTTTCTCCTCACATTCTTGATGAAGAGAATAATAACATCTTTCAATATTTAACATGCTACAGATATGGTTTCAGACTGAGGGACTGTCAGAGCTTTTTAGACATCAGTCCAAACAGAAACCAGAGGCATAGTTGCACATGTAAACAGGATAAAGAAGCACATGAGAATAACTACCAGCACACGTGTAGCAGCCATGAATTCACAAAAAATGTACGCTTTCCATATTAGTGTTAATTCACCAAACAGAGTGCAACAGCTTTTTTTGTGTGTGGAAGCAAACACGTACACATTTGTAGCAGTCACTCTCGATCCCCAAATCTCTAACCTGACCTACATTGAACTCTAACGAGAACCTTAAAATCAATTAAAGTAGTCTTATAAATACTGGGGGCTAACAAAAATGTCCTCAGCATGCAGAAATGTCCTCACTGCGAGGGTTAAAAACTGAAATTGGTGCTCACAAACATGGCAATACAACCCTGGACACACACAGAGAGACATATAGTGTGATAGTGTGACTGCATCCTGGTGGTACCAGGAGCGGTGGTGTGCAGGAATGCAGGTGATGGATGACCCTCTGACAAGCTGCTTTATCCCAACCTGATAACCTCCTTCAGTGATCTGTGATCTGTCCCTCAAGCCAGCAAACACACACACTCACAAACACACACACAAATACGCAAACATACAGACCACAAACAAAACAAAAAACATTTCTATAGTGATACTCCACTTCAAAATGAGTATTATAAACTTGAAAGATACTTGAAAAAGTTTCCCTTCTTCTCTAAGAACAGAAGCTTTACTGAACTTGACTTTGTGTCAAGTAGATTTCACTTGAAGACATTTTTTACTGCAGAAAAGCTGAAATAAAATATGACCTAATAGGCAACCGAGCTTGGAAGTTTCACAAAAGGTACAACACACTGATTTCCTATAGATAGATATCAACAAATCCTCTGATTAAGATCATGCTGCGGATTTGGGACGTTTCTATTGATGTTATACTGCTTAGTCAAACCTGCTATGAATTCATAACTGACTTTCATGCAAACTGTTCTCAGCTGTTTTTTTCCTGTGAAATACAAAAGTACAAAGTGCCATTGAAGACTCAAGTATGACTGGTAGTAAATAAAATAAATTATAGGTGAACAATTGTCAAACAAACTTCTATTTGAGGGCTATGAATGCAAATTTCTTATATGGCAGTATGAAGAGGGAGGGGAAAAAATCCCAAGCCTGTCACTGTGGTGTGTGGCGCACACATGCTTCACTTATGCACACAAAGCCACTCTTCACGACAGTAACCTTACTCTTCTCAGCTGGCACAACACATACGCACACAGACATCTGTATTACACACTTGTGAGGCTCTCTGATGATTGAACCCGAACCCTCTGCACTGGATGCTTTACTTTGACCCAATAACCTGATTCTAACTTTAAGATGTCATCTGAATCATTGTAACCCATGTACATAGTAAATGTGTTTGATTAGACATATGACAATATTTTGTAAAGAATATTGCAAGCAAAAGCATCTCACATACGATATCATTACTGTTTTAAATGCAGTTAATTTAAAACACAATTCCAGTGTTGTTGTTGTTTTTTTATTCCACATTGAATTTAAATGCACAATTTTAGTTGACAAAAAATGCTTGAAAATGTTTTTGAAACTATTTTCCAAACATCAAAATTATGATTTCAGATTTAATCCTATTAAAGATGATTGGAATGCATTTTAGAGGTAGTATGTTGCAGTTGAATCGACCTCTGATGCACTGCATTGTATTAAAAATATATATATATATAAATTCTCATAAAATACTCAAAGCATATTTTTTTTAGCTTTGTCCAAACAGAAGATTTGAATCTTTTCATCTCTGCGATTTGGCCCTCATGGGTAAATACAAGAAAGATCAAAACAAACACACAAGTCAAAGCTGCAATTACCGATATAAAGCATGTTGTTTGGAAAGCAGCCTCTGCCCTTTAAAATTCCCCACAGCAACATCAAATGCATTTTTTCCAGATAGCAAGTGGACATTTTCATCTCAGTCCAATTAAGAACAGGGTCGGTCGGGGGCTATCTTCAAACTGAAACGGTGGGATCTCAAACTCCTCCACGGGGCCCATGTGATGTGTTTCATCAGCCTGTGGATCTCGGGTTAAACGACATTAGAGCGGGTTCAGTGTAAACATGAAGCCCAGCCACTCCCTGCACAGTCTCTGTCCTGCTGTAGTCCCTGAACACATCACACCTCCTCCAACTATGTGTGGGGTTATGCACAAGCTCAGTCACACAGACTGACAATCAATAAAGTAATAAACCAAAACCAGTCAGTTGTATTGAAAACAAAAGGACTTATAACAGAACAAAATTTAATCAATGCATTAAATTTCTCTTAGAAAACATTAAATTAACTCCACATTTTTTCACAAATCATTCATTTCTAAGGGACTGTAAAAAAATATTTTGAATTTTCTCTCAGCCATGACTTGCATTTAGTTTGAATATTCTCTTGCAATTAACATAAAAACAGAAACTTTTAATACATTAAAAAATTCATACACAATAGGATGTTTTTACAGCATCTTTTAATTTTTGCCTGTTTTTGTAAGTAACAATTAATCTTTACTGTTATGTTAAGTCGGAAATACTAGGGGAAAGGGTATTGCAGCTGTTTTCTGAGACATGAAAAAGCTCCAAATAGAATATTAACACCACTTTGAAGGGTCTTAAAACATAAGGTTCATTTAAACACAATAAAATTTGTTTTAAGTTCAATTAAACATAACAAAAATACACTAAAAACATACAACAAACCATGAAACTAAAACAGAAGGTAAAAAAAAAAACCTCCGTTTAAAGTAAGCCTGTACGCTAACTTGCTGGACAGCCTACGACCACTTTTTCCACCTGACACCTCGCTGAGATGTGTGTGCTTATTACGCCCTCTTTGTCGATGTTATAAAACTGTTTTGAAAGATGTGAAAACTTTAAAAACTCACAGTGCAGAAAGGTGATGAGAAGAGGCAGCGCCAGCATCCTCAGGGAGCTCATGTTCTGTCACGGTTTCGAGCTTCAGATCCGTCCTGAGGTGTGTGTGGCTGTCTGCTGCGTTTGGATGAGATAACTCCAAACTCTCTCTGCAGCTTCAACTTTCATCTGCAGCAGGCACGTGCGCGTTCACGTATCCCGAGCAACCGACGGGAGCGCGCATCAATTCAGGGAGACCACCGTGCTCTGGGAAGACAAAGCGCACAGATGAAACGTGAGCCTGTTTTATTTTGACAGGGGTGACGTGTGGTTTAACCTGCCTAGCTCCACTGGTTAGTCTCACACAACATCAACAAGACACTTCAGTGCATTCTTACAATTCATAATTTTTGTGTATTGACATAATGAGAAAGACGACACAAAGTCTGAGGTGACGAAATAAAGTCTTAGTGGCACAGTAAAGCATAGTAGAGGCTAACGTGAGTTAGAGAGAGACCAAAAACAGCTAAAACTGAGTGAATACTGGGCTTGCATTTGGGGGCAGAAAAATGACTGCAAATGATTAATGTAGCTTGTGAATAGTGTTTGCAACAACTTCGCCATGTAAAAATGATGATACAGTCAGCTCTATCAGCGTTGTGTTTGCAACTTGTTTCAGACACTGGATTCTTCTAGATGCTTGGCAGGAGAGCCTGAAGCAAGAGGTGTTCAGCTGGGTGTCATTTACAACATTAATACCAGATGTCATTAAATCCTACACTGCTGTTTTAAGTACATTTGAAGTATTTTATTTTGCACCATATTTCAGAGGCATGTGTTGTACTGCATACATCAATGCATTTATAAAGCTTGACAGCTGTCGCAACTTAACAGATTTACAGATTTACAGATTTTACTGTAATGGCCACATCTACACCGGCACGATGAGCCATCATGCATTTACACGCCTTAGTTTTCTTGACATTTTACACTAAATAGTTTGAGTTGCACTGTAAAGGCCACCTCCCTGTTGACACACATGTGGAAGAGGTCACCTTTTCAGGAACAAATAAAAGAAGCTTATGCCTTTCATGTTCCCTCTTTCTTTTTAAGAATATGCAATCCTCTATCTGAATGTAAAGGATGAAAATGTACAGAGGTTAGAGTTTTACTTGTGTCAACAGCTATGAGTGTAACAGGAGGTGCAGCGATGGGACAGCTGCTGCTGAGCTACTGTGTCCTTGGCTATTAGGTTTCTCACCACACAACAGCACATTGTCACCCATTCTGGTTAATGTGCACACATGCTTACATTTGTGGCCACATGCACACACAAAGACACACGCGGGCCATACATACAGACACGTGTGTGAAGGCACACGCTGCGAGAAACAGTGAAATACTAACTCAGAAAGTCTCAGCTGCGGCACCTGTTCACAATCAGCAATCCCAGCTGCTCTGCTGTGAGCAGGACACACTGATGTCATGTAACACACAGTGACATATTAACACACACACACACACACACACACACACACACACACACACACACACACACACACACACACACACACACACACAACCATAACAACACGGCTCGGCCCGCTGCTCACTTTACACAAACATGTTTTACAGCAGCGAACTCTCCCAGATTGCGAATCTTGTATGACTCCCCTTTAGAAGAAGAGGTGACTTTAAACGCTGTAACCTTTGAATGGTCGTCATGTGACTTCAAGCATCCTTTAAACGGAACCTTTCACATTTTACTGCAACAATGTCGCGTGAATGAAGAAGGCAGACAGGTGGGCCACAAGTTAGCAAATCAAACACAGATTCTCAGATATAAACTTGTTACCTAAAGGTGTCACAGTATCAGGCGGTCAGGATTTGACCACGAACCACTGAAAGTGGACACCTGAATTGATTTCATATTCATCTGGATATGGTGAACCCCAGTGTTCGTTTAAAGATGTTAAAATTGATGGTCATGGTTTTAATAATAGCATATTGGGGCATCCCAGAAAGACAGAAAATATAAAATTATTTCAAGAGTTCAACAGTCTTGCCTTGAGACTGTATTACAAGTATGAGTTCGATGCAAGGTGTTTGGTTAGTCCTTTAAAAAGGCCCAGACAACATGGACTTCGTACCATCATTATCATGACAGAAAAAAATGCAACGAGGAAGTAGACGGTGAAAGTGTCGGTTTTTGACAAGATAAAGTCTGGGGCCGGCCTTGTTTTATGACTTAGAGTAGATATCAAAGAGGCAGGACTAATGTTGTTTATAAGGATGAGTAGAACATAACCAAACACAGGTAAAAACAGAGAACATAACCAAACACAGGTCAAAACAGAGAGAAAAAGGCATGAACAGGTGTTAATAACTCATAGTTCAAAACTTGTTTCACAGTAAACTACGGTCTATAATCTTAAATACAGTCACACAGATTTTGTCATACAGACTGAGATGAAGACGTTGGTGCTGCTCTCACTGAGCCTTTCAGGTAAGAGACTTCACTCCCATTTTTCAGGAATGTGACTGATCTCTTTTGCATCGTTTTAAAAAATGTGCTTTGTTGAAATCGCCTGTCCTTTCCCAAACACTTTTACACTGAGTTGATATTTGAGTGTTAAAACATATCTGTATCTCTTAAAAACTCGTATTAACTAGAAATGTCACGTTTATCCTATTTTCTCTCATAATTTGTTAGTCTGTTGTTTTTAATGGTCCACGAGTTACAATTTACATTAATTAATTTGAATTTGAACTGTTTTGCAAAAATAAAACTAAGATTGAATTTTTGTTTTTTAAAGTGAATGTAGTACTGAACACAATGCAGCCACTTATAAAAATGAATGCACAATAAAATATAGTTTATGATTGAAAAGACCTTGAGCTTTACACAGGTGCAGTCAGATCTTATCTCATGTTATTACTACTTCATGTCAAATAAATAGCAGCATGTTGTTGTACTTATAATGAAGTGCTGAGTGAATGTTGAGATGGATTACTGAACAGAGCTATTAAACACTAGAGGCTCCCGGGGTCAGGGTCTCTGATCGTGATGGTGACCGTTCACATTTCTTGTTGTACGGACAATCAAACAACAGCAAAGTGATGTAAACCCACCACAAGATGACAGATCGCTTAAGACTTTTAAGAATGTGTCATGTGTGTCGGCTTATGACTGGCCCCTAGATCAGTAAATAATCTAAACTCTCTTTCTTTCTTCTTTGCAGTGGCTCTGGGAATACCAGTGTTGCCTCCTGGTGTGGCACAAAGTCCTGTTTTGACGGAAGAAAAGCAGAGCCCTCTGCTGGGAGACTGGGTTCCTGTGCAGGGTCATGTGGAGGTGGAGGATCCTGCACCACAGCCCAGACTGGACTCTAAAGAGCAGCAGGAAAAAGTGGCTCCAATGGACATGAAACAGAGTCATAGTCAGAGTACAGAGGGACTAGGGGTTAAAGCAGAACAGAAGCTAAAAGAAGAGTCAGAAGTTAAGCCAGAGCCGGAGGTGAAGGTGGACCCGGAGGTTGAGATGGAGTCAGAGCTCGAAGCTGAACCAGACTTAAAGGTTGAATCGGAGGTGAAGGTGGACCCGGAGGTTGAGATGGAGTCAGAACTCGAAGCTGAACCAGACTTTAAGGTTGAATCGGAGGTGAAGGTGGACCCGGATGTTCAAATGGAGCCAGAACCTGCAGAGGTTCAGGTGCAAAAGAACCCCGAGAAAGAAACTGATCTGGCAATAGAAGAAATGCACAATGACATGGAGAGAGAATTCAAAATGGTGGAGGAGCCTGTCAAGGATTATGAGCCACTCGATGATGACTACATGTTTGGGGAGGAAGCGAACAACACTGAGCTGTCAGAAGTAGAAACATATTTGGTGGCAACATTTCAGAGTCAAGATGATGATGATGATGTTCAACTTCTGCCAGAGGAGGAGACGTCTGGAAATCAAGATGCTCTCTTCAAAGAGGGGCCAATGTTGGACATTATGGGGCAGCAGATGTCGCTTACAGAAAACTACCTCCCACTTGAAGATGCTAGGATGAGGCCTGAAGAACCGGAAAACTCTCTCACAATGGATCTGTCAAACTATCCATACTATGTGAAGGAAGAAGGAAGTGAGGAAGACCCACCAGTGGAGTACTCTGAGGTGTCAGCAGTGGAAGGCGATCCTGAGCTTGATGGAGTTGCACAGATTGGAGTGGTGTCTGAAACAGGAAAGCAGGCTGTGATGGACGAGGGAGCTGAAAACCCTCGGGAGAGAAGAGACGCCAAGCAGGGTAAAGTACAAATAAAGCATTAACGCACACACATGTATTTTTTTACAAGTCTGTCTTGAAACAACATGCTGTCATGTAAATGACAACTGCAGTTACTCCTCCTCTCCAATGCTGGTTGTGAAGAAACCCCTTCCTGATGCAATAGGACATGGGATTCTGTGTCAAATTTAGTTTTTGGGACCACTGAAAGGTCCATTTTAAATGATGTACAGACACACACAAAAAGGCCATAAAAACAATTATCTCAATCTTGAGGAATATAATACCTTAAAGGAAACAAATGTAAGACCTAAAACAAAATGTAAAAATGAGGGGGGGGAATAACAAAAGACATCAAAGCTTTAAGTAAAACAAACATTAAAAGGGTTATTTCGATCATGAGGCAATATCTTCCGACGTTATAGTGCTCAGCTGAACTTCAGAAGTGAGTATTAGAAGTGATTTTACATGATGGAGGACTGTGGATTTACCCCCTGAATCACTTGCATTGGAATCAGAGATCTCTTCACGCCCAGTATGGATACAGGGACCTGAAAGTGTTTACATGTGCACGTGAGCTTTGTTTTTTTGCAAACATACAAATGCAACTCTGTCCTTTAAAGAACAGACAGTTATAATGTCACTCTTTCACCACAGGGTGGCAATATTGTCCTGGTGTGGTACTTCAGGAGAAGTGTTACCAGTTCTTCAAAGAACCAAAGAGGGCTGAAGAAGCTGAGGTATTTATGTATCCTCCATTAATCCAAGGATGCACTATCAAGTCTTTATAGAGTTACTGTCACTATTTTCTTTGTTTCCTCGTAGTTCTTTTGCCAGGAACATTTCATCGGTGGCCACCTGGCCTCCATCACAAACATCCACATCCACAGAGAAGTGATGGACTTGATTCTGAGGAGCAATGGGGCATATACACGCACCTGGGTTGGAGGACTTCGATATTTGAAGGTGTGTGTTTTCAGTCAGGGAGTTGGGGACATAAATCTGTTGAAAACACAAACTAACACGTTATTACCAGTCACACGATGACACAGTTTAATTTTCATTGGTGTTTTACCTGATCAGAATTATTAAAATAAATGACTTCTCCATCATACTGTCTATTAATCTCTTGTTACCTGTCAGACGGATCGCTTTATCTGGTTGGATGGATCCCGCTGGGGCTATGATGATTGGCTGAACGGGGAGCCCAATAACACATCAGATTTGGAGGAGTGTCTGGAGGTGCTGCCTGCTGGTATGAGTCAATTTGATTTGATGTGATGATGAAAACAATAACTTTGATTCCCCCCCAGTGTACATCTAATTTAACAAAGTCAGTGGGAGCAGCCTCACATGTTGTTTTTGGACTTTCTGCTGGGTTCAGACTTCTTAATATTTGTGTTTCATAAGATATGATCAACTGTCCCGACACCCCACATCTTTTGGGTCGGCCAGCATTAATCACACATTAAAAGCAGCTCATAAACACAATTTCATGTAAATAAAACATGTTTAAGTGTAGTCACTGATAGATTTAAGCTGCTTCTGTGTTGTTGTTTTGATCATTTTTGATGACTGAACTGCGCTACATCTGACCTGCTGTTTGTCTGTCTTTCAGGAAATGGAAAGTTTAATGACTTCACATGCTGGGAGCCTCAGGCTTTCATCTGCTCTTATCAGTGAATGAACAGGGAGCTCTTTTCTAATCTGCCTCCTTGTCTGGTTTGACATGTTGGTTGAAGAAATACTAGTTTGTGGAATAATATGTATATGGTTGTCTTTGTTTTTGATAATCAGCATATATCATGTCAAAAAAGACAATATTGTGTTTTATTCTTTAGCTTGTTTTGATTGTTGCTAAACTTTAAGTGCAATCAATATACTTACATGTGCATTAATGAAATGCTTGAAAATGGTCTTTTTGACATACTTACAACCTATTAATGACATGATTTATAAAATTTTTGAAATACTTGACTGCACTATTTTTAAAATGTGTGTATATTTGTACTTGTTATTAAATGATCACTTTAGGACAGACGCATACACATATTTTACATTAAAGAAGTACAAATGGAAAATGTAATATCTCTGGTGTTCCAGAAAGAGTTCAGAC
This sequence comes from Brachyistius frenatus, assembly GCF_029030835.1. NCBI lineage: Eukaryota > Metazoa > Chordata > Actinopteri > Embiotocidae > Brachyistius > Brachyistius frenatus. The sequence continues at coordinate 153,512 of NW_027210669.1, read as the reverse complement.
ATTAAAGAGCACTTAAATATCAATCAAACAATATTAAACTCATCATAGACTATGAAAGTGGATGTAGCTTCCGGATCTGAACAGTGAGGCCAATGTGAAATTGAATTGAAATGCAATACCACCAAGGGCCGCTAGGTGCTAGCTCCAAAAAGGCTCTCTCCACAGACTCCTTGTCAACTGAAATACATAAAAGTGTAATCCGCAATATAAAATACAATACAGTTCAACAGCACCACAACTTACATCCTTCAAAAAGTTCAACCAACCCTTTTTCTAAAACAGACTGCTGCATTAGGTTTAACAAGGTGTATGTATATAAAAAAATATAAAAAAACGCCCACTGAGCATATCATCATCATCATCCCTTTCTGTTAAACCTACATTGCAGCATGGGTCCTTGTTGAGGTTTAGTTGAAGTGTTTACCAGGAAACAGAGATACAACATTCACTCTGTGGGGAGTCGGTAAACCACCAGCCCATCCAGGACCCATGTACGGCATCCTCATCCTCACATAACCCATGCAGTCTGGCTCATTTTGCAGGATCAGGGAAGAGTTGCTCCACCCAAGAGAGACATCTGTTCTGGTGCCCAAAAGCTTTCATGGCGACAAAAGCTGTTCACACTTAGATTCCAGATTTCGTGTTCACTGTCTGCAACACCGCCAGCTGGGTACCCATTTGATTTCGTTCCTCTGTCATCGAAGCAACTAGGCCCATTGAATACCAATCCTCACCTACCCTTTAAAATTACGGGAGCTTAGCACCCATTAAGTGATGCATTCACACACTCAGGCTGCACATGGGGCTACCTTAAGCCCGCTGCCACTCACATGTTGCTGTGTGTGACTGTGACTCATTTTCCACTGGCCTGCACAACCTTTTCTTGACCTGTGGACACAGAGGTGAGGATTACTAACCCTAAGGGGATGATTGGCAGGCAGCTCTTTATCCGTTTGTTTAATTTGCTGACCGTTACACCTATACATACATCCCCACCACCGTGCACAAACTCATTCACCCTTATCAATATTCAAATGAGACTGTCTTACATAAGCTATTGTTTCAGAAATACAATCGTGAGCTTTGCAGACTCTCCATTGTTCCCCCACCAGGAAAAGTGACTTTTGCTGGAATTAAAAGATCACCATTGAATGTGCATCTCCAATCTATTACTGGAGAAATATCTCCTAAAGCTTTGTTGTACATTGTGTGGCTACATAGCAAAATCATATTTTTAGACTCAGTCCATTATCAATTCTGGTTTGTCCACATCACGAGGCGGGTACATAAAGGGAATTTCAACAGAAGTGATGAATAAATGAAATAGAGTGCGGTGGATTCCTGGTGTCGAGCTCAGGCTGCTCTGTTGTGATGGAAATCCTCTAATACCTTGACTGATTACTAGTGTTGCTGTTTAGATGAGTGACTCAGAGTTGCTGCTCACCATGTGTCAGTTCAGGTCATTTTCTAACTTCATGCAGCACAACCAGTTGTTTGCTGGCTCCCGTGTGTGTGTGTGTGTGTGTGTGTGTGTGTGTGTGTGTGTGTGTGTGTGTGTGTGTGTGTGTGTGTGTGTGTGTGTGTGTGTGTGTGTGTGTGTGTGTGTGTGTGTGTGTGTGTGTGTGTGTGTGTGTGTGTGTGTGTGTGTGTGTGTGTGTGTGTGTGTGTGTGTGTGTGTGTGTGTGTGTGTGCGTGTGCGTGTGTGTGCGCGTGAGGCTGTGAATCCTCCCACCTAAAACAGCGTGGATTACAGACACTTATACCGGTGTTTATCCTGTCAGTTGTAAACATTGCAGTATAGGCTGGACTTTGCTGGTGATACGTAAATAGACTCTATGAAATGGAGCTTTTTATAGTGCAGTTACACAGCAACACTTAACTTGATATTTTATTCAACTCAGTCCTTCACGACAGCGCTGTGTGAGCAAATGACAAATGACAGTTCAGTTGGTTGCAATTTGCAACAGTACAGCGAGATGCAACTAAATCCTACACACTGGTCCTTTAATTAAGCTTTTTTACCGTTTGTATTTTATCTGTTTCATTCAGATTCTGAGATTTTTAGTCATAGACTACGTAACTTACGTGTGTGCATCGCAAAAATTAACATTTTAGGGAACAGTCTTACTTGTTTTCTTGCCATTCATTATATATGATAAGATTGATACTACTCACACCTGCTATTTGTTTCTGTGATTCAGTTACTTACAAACTAAAGGTGTCTCCTCTTTCCAAAAGATTTTACTTTCAGTCTTGTGTGTTTTTGTGCAAAACAGGATGTAAGAGTTAAAGGCGAGGAGAGGAAAAAGGCACGCAAGATAAGACTTGGCACAAGTCAAAGGGATAAAGAGCGGAGGAATAAATGGTTAGTGAGGGTATTGAAGGAGGACGTGTCATTTCCAGGTCAGAACCAGCGAAGCAGTTTGCTTAATGTCGTGTTGCTACACATCCATTTCACATATCTGTAAAACTTCATACACAGCTGCTCAGAAATCTCTGAAGATACACATAAACATGCACAGGCACAGTGTAAATGTATGTGGTTTTCAAATGTTTGCATGTCGACGTGACTCAACTTGAAACCCTGCTTGAAGCCAGATATCTAGTTCATTAAGAATTACAGGAGGGAATGATAGGATGCTTAACAAAAGAAACAATATGAGGAAACAAAATGTAAGATTGAATTTTATAGCCACAACAGTGTATTTAACACACAGAGTATACAACAAGAGGAGATTTTTAAAGTACTGGGACGGGTCAGGATCATGCGTCTTTTTCCCTGTCAGACATTATAAATCTCTCAACTCCGGCTGCCCTGTTTGGGTCAGGGGTGTGTCATAGACGATGCTGCTTCTATAAACACAAGAACACTGCAGAGAGAAGTGCACACGCAACAAGGGGAAAAAAAGGAGGAGGATCCCACTTCATACAGGTACGAGTCACACTTTCTGACATAAGGTATTTAAATATTGTATTTACAGTTGTATCTTAGTAAGAAGAAGAAAATCAGTATATTGCTTCCACATTTTAAAGTTCTTATAATTATTTAAAAAGTATACCAAACTGTATTCTTCATATTTACATTGAAATCTACCTGAATGTCCTTTTCATCTGAGCTGAAGAGCAGCCCGGTGTGTCCCCTGTATCCCTGCATTGTTGACCTCGGGGTTTAGCCAGCTGAGTTTCTGGGCTCCACACTGGAGTGCAGTGACGGCCAGAGAGACTAGTGGACTAAATCTAGTCTATACTGTATCCACTCCAACTCTGACTGAGCTTAAAATAAGCCACAATAACATAAATCACTTAACAAGCACACTAAAAATAAAACCCCCAATTCTTGGAAAGAGAAATTGAAAAAATTCAAAGGTTTGCATTAATACAGTAGTCGAAAAAGACTCGACTGATACAACAAAGAGGACACTAAGCAGGGACTGAATTTTATTATGAGACTGATTATTTGAGCAAATATTATTCATAGTAAGTTCTAATAAGTAAAGCTTTTTCTTATATTTACATTTTGCAGCTTGATGTATAATAGTATTATTTTTTTAAAGTAAACATTTTAAAATGTAATAATGTTAGATTGTAAAGCACACTGTACATCACGGCTGAACAAGCCTGATGTGTTTAAATAGAAAAAACACCTAAATGTTGAACTGTTATTTTATTTTTATTTTTTTTATATATATAAAGGTTTAATAGGGACTGAAACACATGGGTTTAGTGTGAGTTTTAGTATGTTGAGTTTTTTTTTTAAATTGACCTATGATGGGATTTAAAGCAATTCCTGCTGCAACAGTTTTGACCACTCACACTGATCCATGCCTTGGGAGTCTCCCAGAGTTTGGACTCTGCAACATTAGATTGCTGCTGCTAAGTTATTTGTTACACTGTAATGGTTGTCATGTCACAACAATATGTAGAGCTCATGGAGAGATCAGCCCCCGTCATGCCTGTCCTACAGAAGCACCCTGGACAGAGATGGGAGGACGATGAGAAGCAGGATGGGAAACTACATGTGGAGCAGGGGACCACAGATGAGGGTAACTTTGGATTCAACCCCTAAGATTATACTCAATGTCTGCTCAAACTGTATCTCTCATAGTCTGCTCTGCCTTTACAAGTCTAGTATTTATATCTCAGAGGAGCGTGAGCATCATTCAGTTTCATTTCTTAGAGATTTGTTACTCTGATCAATACTACTACATTGTTATAACCCGACTGTTCATGGCACTCGCTCCTCTACAACATCAACAGACCAAAACGTGATGGCAGCAGAGGCTCAGGGCAGAAGGAACATCTGGGAGCCGAGTGTTTACTACGCGCTGGGAAAGGAGTCCTTTTATTTTGCTGGACACGACATCAGCATCCGCGAGTCCATGGACACACACGGAGCTCTGATCTGGCCTGGGGTATGCACTGCCATGAACACAGCATCTCCACATTTCACTGGTCTGGTTCTTGTAAATGTGACGGTGACAATGATATTTTGTAGGCGATAGCTTTGTGCCGGCTCTTGGAGAATAACCAGCAACAAATGAACCTGATGGACAAAGCAGTGCTTGAGATTGGAGCTGGGACTGGTTTACTCTCCGTAGTGGCCAGTCTGCTTGGTAAGTGTCTTTTCATGATGAAGTTCACATGGTTTTATACAACATGTAATGTATGTATGAAGCTTTGTCCACAAAAATGCCAATATTAACCGTTAGTTTTAAGTCATATTAATGACATGGTTAATCAATTTTGCAGGAAACTTTTTTGTAGTTTTTAGTTTTTGTACTTTTGCTTGTGAAAAAAGCAAGTCATAAAGGGTCTATTCTTTTGGATGCATAAATGTGCATACACTAAACTTTACAAAACAATTGACAATTGGTGATGGAACTCAAGTAAAAGTGCCGGTGTAACTAAAAACACTGGGGTTAATTGTTAGGGGACCATAACTATCCACCCACGCAAGATTTTACACATTGCAAACAGGCCAGTATAGTTGTAAAGATAGTTTGACACACAAAGTGATCATTGGATTGACGTTGTCATCCTTTCGCTCCTCCGTTCATCACACAGTGAAGACAAAAGAGTGTATTTATTCCCAAATTACTTGTTTTCAGTGAAAGGAAAATGAATGTAAGCCGCAGTAACTTACCCTTCTTTTTCTTCATCTTTCTCTACTAATGGACACCTAAAACGAAATCCATGAAGTTAGAGCCATTCATTCTTAAGCACTTCCATATTCACAAGAATAACTCATTTAAACACGGATCTGAATGTCTCCTTTGTTTCTAAATATGCTGCCGGTCCTGCTGAAATATTCATTTGAGATATTACTCTTTGAGGGGATCAACGTCCAAATGAAGTCGTACATTGTTGGTGAAATATTCAAAGCAGTCTGTAAGATTCAAAACTTCTGAAAAGACACACAGTTTCATAAATATCACAGGAAGCGAGCCCACTGATACGGATATGAGAAAATGACTTAAAATTGAGCTTGTTTTTTTGTTTTTTTTTAATGTAGCTCTATGTGTACCATGTGCAAATTAAATAAAAAAGGGGCTTGGTATATTTCGTCTTATTGTCAACAAATCCCATGAAAAGACCAAAAGTCAACAAACTTTTAGTCCATCCCTCCATAAACTCTGGAGGTCTTTGAGTTTTAGGAATAAAACATGTTTTGTGCAGTTTTGGAACTCATTGATCCACCTTCATACAGAAACATGGTACCAGGTTTACTGAGTTAAAACAGTTGCTATAAACAGTCGGTGGGAAACTACTTTACACACCATGAATTCTAGTGTTAGCATGCGCATCAGTCAAAGCTTTCTTGGCCCTGCAAGAATGACTAGCTATAGTGCCTCATCATAAAACCCACAGCACCAGGTAGGACGAAACACTATGTCGTCGTCTTTTCATGCATATGTCTTTGGGGTTTTCCATCCACTTTTTTTACCAGGTGCTTGGGTGATGGCCACTGACCTGCCGGACATCTTGTCTAATCTGACCTTCAACCTTCTGCGGAACACAAAGGGCCGCGCCCGCTACACCCCTCAGGTGGCTGCTCTATCCTGGGGTCAGGACCTGGAGCGAGACTTCCCCGACCCATCCTACCGCTACGACTACGTGCTCGCAGCTGATGTGGTCTATCACCATAACTGCCTCGAGGAACTGCTGAAAACTATGCAACACTTTTGCCGACCAGGAAGTCGAACGACACTGCTGTGGGCCAACAAGGTCCGGTTCCAGTCAGACCTGAGGTTCACGGAGTGCTTTAAGAGCAGTTTCAACGCCACGCTGCTCACCGAGCTGCCACAGCAGGAGGTGAGGATATACAAGGCCACAGCCAAGGAGCTATAAGAGTGGCAGTCACCTGAGATATGAAAGGTTTTGTGTTTCATTTTTGAGGAAAACTGGAAACTCCATTTTCATTTCGCTGATTTACATCAATGTAAAGAAAAGTCTGGTTTTGATCTGTACTAACATGACATTCTTGGACAGTGCTGTAACCATTACTAAGCAGAAATGAAGTTCCTGACGCGAGTTTCCATTTGAATAAGCTATTTTATTTGCTAGTGCTTTTTCAAACATTTTATATTCCTGAATTTATTCAACTTTTGTTTAACAATTTGTTTTTGGAAATAAATCGATTTGTTGTAAACATTTCTCCTATATTCATATTCTTCTTATAACTTCTAGACTACATTTACATTTATCAAAGGTGCTCTGCTCCTGGCTATTCATATAAAGAGCTGATTGTTAACCATGAATTAAACCTTTAGGAAAATACTTTCAAAAAGCATGAAACATTGCATTTCTGCTGTCTTAGTTTTTGGTAATCCAACAGTTTTATATATATTCAAAACTATGAAGAAAAAAAAAAAAAAAAAGCACTTTCCATTAAATGGCATACACTCTATAGGAGCATATATAAAGTAGAGGAATCTTACATGTTGAACATGTGACTGTCACTGGATACCACAGCACTAAACTCCTGCTCAATAATGTCTAAAATACATTTTAAACTGAAAGCTGTACAATAAGTCAGCACACAAAGAGAAGGAGAGAGTGAGCAGATTAATGCTGAAAGAAAAGTAGAAGGAGTGAGAGGAAGAGACTGAAGTAACCGAAGAGGAAGAATTTACAACTAAATTTAAGCTCGAGTCCATTCCAGATTAAAAATCCACCTCATTTCTGTTCTTGTTGTTTCCCGTGTACACAAATAAAAGTCTGGCGAGACTCTGCGATCAGAAAGTTCAGAAGAGACTTGTGTCTGTTTTGAGAGCTCGAGTCTTCATCCCGCATGTTCTAAATGAAATGAAAGTCGGTACATCGTATGGTTAACGTGTTTTCAGTGTGTTTCAGGGACTCTACGACACGCTGCATGTCGATGACTTTGGCTGCTCCAGTATGGACTCCCTGCGGAGATCGTTAGGGAGGGAGCCTTCAGGGCCCCAAATATTGAGCTCTCCATAAATGCCCATGTCGATCATTTCCTCTTGCCAAGGAATTGGGATGTTGCCTGAGGAAAACTCGTCAAAAAAGGTCTTATCGGGATCCTCCAAGTTCACCCCCTTCACCGAGGAGAAAGCCCCGACGTCGTCCAGACTTTTCGCATACACCACTTTAGGGTCAGGGACGAAAGGAGGAGGTACAATACCTGAAGAAGTGAGAAAGGTAAATCAAAGAGTTGGTAGATTAAAACTATTTCTAGATTCAGAATCATCTTAAAGAAAAGCATAGAAAGTAGATTCATACCTGCATTTAGTTTCCTCCAATTAATGTCTTTGAAAAATGTGTGTGCTCTGATTTCATCACAGCACTCATTCTTAAAGCCCATCCTCTTATCAACCTCTCTGGCGAGCAACCCCTCACACAAGGCCTTTGCATGCTCACTGAAATTGTCGGGATAGTTCACCTCACGATTCAACATACGTTCTTTCATCTCCTCACGCTCCACCTGAGCAGAAGACAAACAAGGTCTCGTGATATGATTCATTTCACAAAGGCTGATTTTTGTGGATTAAACAACGCGTGTAGTGCAAAAACCAACCTTCTCCCCCCTGTTCCTGAATGGATTCTTTGCAGCCATGAACTCATACAAAGTCACCCCCAAAGTGAAGTAGTCGACGGAGGTGTCATACTTTTCTCCTTTCAGCATCTCTGGTGCCATGTACCCTGCAGCAAACAGGGATCAAACAAAAAAAGAGCTCCAATAAACTGTGAAGATACAGTGTCCACGTAGATATGAAACTGTTCACTGATTTTCAGTTGAGACCCACCTGGTGTCCCAGCGTAGCCTTTGGTCAAAGTTTTGCCTTCCTTCAGCTCCACAGCCAGACCCAAGTCAGATATACGCACATGCCCTGTTTTGATAAATTAAAGTATCTTAATCAGCTGCTAATTTAACATGGAGAAAGGAAAATGCACGTGTTGGATTAGAAATAATTACCGTCATTGTCAAGCAGCACGTTTTCTGGTTTGAGATCTCGGTAGATGATTCTTTTCTGGTGCAGATGCTCCATGCCCTGGATGATCTGAGCGATGTAGAAACAGGCTCTTGGCTCGTCAAAGCCTGGGTTGCTCTCATTCACCAGGTAGACATGGTACCTTCAGGGAACAGTGAACAGATGAGCTTTGGCTTCATAATATATTAATTGTTGGCTATCAGTGTGCTCTCAATTTTGCAAACAGTCTGGGAATATTCAAATTTGATTTGCAAGAAATAACGATTTCTTGCAAATCAAGACATCTCACTTCAGTTATTTTTTTTTTTTTTTTTTACAAATAATCAAACCTAAAGTTGCCAATACTTTTTAAGGAACCCCACAGGGCTATGCTTGTGCATAAAATTAATTCTAGTCTTGTGTCTATTGAGAATAAAGGCTAAAATATTTGCAAAAACGAAGTTTGACGTCTCTTTTTCCATAAATTTGACTGATAAAGATTTTTTCTATCTCACACATGCAACTACACCTATGAGTACAGTTTTAGCTGTTAATAGCAAACTTATGTACAAATTATAACAAAAAACCCATCCTTCTCTCATCGAGGATGAATTGTGACACATGGACAATCATTAAGCTTTTGAATGAACTCCTCATGTTGGCAATGGAGATATTGAAAAGTTATTGCAGAAAAACAGGTTTTTATCAAATTAAAGTCTTGAGGCATGAGACACGTGCTACAGCTGTTGTTCATGTTGGTGTTTGGACACGAGTGTAAAGTTACTTTAGGTCTCCTCCATTCATGATGGTCATGACCAGACAAAGCTCGTCTTTTGTCTGGAAGGCGTACGCCAGTGACACAATGAAGCGACTGTGAACCTTCTCAAGGATGCGCTTCTCCACCATCGCCCCCTACAGGAGAAAATTAGGAAAGCCCGTTTGGAAAAATAATGCAGTGACATTTTTAAAAGAGAGAAAGAAAAAAAAGTGAAACTACAAGGAAGTTTGTTCCATCAGATTGAAGTAAAGCGTGCAGGATGTTTTCAACTCTGCGCCATTTGCAAAAGAGGTTCTATTGCATTTCAAAGAATGACCTCAGACAAGTCAAGGGCAAGACATAACTGTGCCAAGGAGTTCCCTTCAGAAGAGCTTTTCAATAAAGCTCCCAGTAATCACTCTATCCCCGTCTCAGTGTTTAATACTGCAGGCTAAAGCCAAACGAGACAGAGGCAGGGACAAAGATGATTAGCACCGCTGGAGCCGGCTCAGTGCAAGGAACTTTCTCTGAAACATTAAGCCTGCAAAAGTCCTTTAATATTCAAATCCCTCTGCACTAAAAAAAAAAAAAACTTTCAAAAAGAGCCCAGTGATTGCCTGAAATCAGACACCTTCATGTTGTGGTACATAACATTTAAACTGAACTCTTTTAATTAGCGCAGTCTGCTTTACTCCAAAATCCTTTTTCATTGAGATATCAACTTTTTTTGTTAATTTATTATGACCAAGCCCAAACTGAGATAACACATGTAAGCACAACATTGTAATTTGCTACACTAAAAACATTTTATTCGAAGCCATGTGGCTCAGCATGTTATCTCACTGATAACTTTTGTTTCTAGTTGCTTTGCAGATTAATATAAAAGACAGAAAATACAATCAACAAGAGTTATAATACATTATTATGGATTAAGCTACCCAAAGATAAGGTAGCTAAATTAGCCCATACGTTCCTGCATCATTAAAGGGATTTAATGCAAATACCTTCACTTGACTATGATTTTGAAAGCATTTCTAAATTGTTATATTTTTACTTGAGTAAAGGAGTACTTCTTCCAGCACTGAGACTGAAGCTAAAGACCAATGACATGGGTAAAGGAGCATCTTATTAAGAGTGGCATTCATCCTCTCACCTCATAGCCTTTCCTTTTCTTCAGCCTCTTCTTGTTGAGTTTCTTACAGGCATAGAGTTTTCCAGTGGCTTTCGTCTGACAGGCCGACACCTCCCCAAACCCACCTTTCCCCAGCACACGGAAGTCCAGGAACCAATCTGCATCCATCGGCTGCATCTCCAGCCACTTCCACTGCAGGAACCTCTTCAGGTACATGCTCTCCAGGAAGAAAGTGTAGGGGGCTTCTCGCAGGTAGTTCAATGTCGTGGTCAGTGCCACGGCAAACAACTCATCTCCGACAGCCTCCAGGCCTTCCTTCACCTTCGCTATGACGTCCTCGGGCAGGAACGGGCAGTAGTGTTTGGCAGAGGCTTCCATGTACCGCTGGACAATCTTTGAGGCTTTCTTTGCCCTTTCGGAGTCCTCTGCCATGTCATAGTTCTCAATGTCTTTCCACAAACGACAGGACCCATGATACTCCTGGTTTGCATCCAAGAACTCCCTAAAGAGGCGCTTGCCGATGGGCTGGTTCACGCAGACTACGTCAAAGGCCAAATCTAGGGTGTCCGCCAGGCCCTCGCACACGGTGATGTGGGGCAGTTTGAGGCGAGAATGGTACTTCTTATCCCGAGCTGAAGCTGGATTGGCGCCATCGATGCTTCCACGAGCATTGATGTAAGCAGAATTTGCCACCACAGTGGTCAGGCCTCCGATATCCATGTCGCGGGTAGTTGACTGTTAGGCAATGCAAAGGGAAGACATTGAAAAAACAGAGGCTAAACGCTGCTAAGTGATGTGCGGGGATGAGGACGAGAAAATGACAAAGCAAGAGTGAGAAAACAGGAGACAGATCACAGAGGAGGAACCGAGGGAGCATGAGCGAGAGATGGGAACTCGAGACTGGTGTCTGAATTAGATCCCAGCACACTTTGAGCACTGTCCCACCCCCATTCACGCACACACACACACACACACACACACACACACACACACACACACACACACACACACACACCTGAGTCAACACCTTTTGGTAATCCATTAACACCCCAATGCCCCAGACAAAGTGTGCGAGCACATGCTGGAACAGAACAACACAAGCAGCATATGCAGGAGTGTCACCACTCAGTCAACTGGAAAAATACCATTATTGTTCATACAGACTGTAATCAATCTGTTGCTCGGAAATAAAAGCTAAGATTCAGTTCAAATAAGCAGTAACGTCTGTGGTTGACTGGGAGGCCTGCCGATAGCCGCATTATAGCAGAATTTCTTTTCACACAATAAATGTACTTACAATATAAAATGTACGTCGGAAATATTACTTGGTAGTTTCAACAAATTAACTTCAATTCAAACTTTAAGCTGCATTCTTACACAGTCGCCCATCATTTACATCCCTTTGTGACTATTATGGATATGAAGGATTATTATAGCAACCAATTTCAGTGTACATTAAAGCATGTCAGCGCTGTCTTATCGCTCGGCTGATTTTATCTGCCGATATTGGCCGTCTCAGATACATCAGTGTTGCCATATATGTAGGGCAATATGCGGCAATATAAAACTCCCCCCCCCCCCCCCCCCCCCCCCCCCCCCCCCCCCCCCCCCCCCCCCCCCCCCCCCCCCCCCCCCCCCCCCCCCCCCCCCCCCCCCCCCCCCCCCCCCCCCCCCCCCCCCCCCCCCCCCCCCCCCCCCCCCCCCCCCCCCCCCCCCCCCCCCCCCCCCCCCCCCCCCCCCCCCCCCCCCCCCCCCCCCCCCCTTTTTTCAGAACATAATGTCAATCTTATGTTTTTTATTTTTGTGTTATTCTTAATTATCAACAGAACAAACAGCCCTGTCATCACTTGATGCTACTATTATAAACACTCCACCTCTTGGGGCCCGAAAAGGATTTACACCTCTCCCTACCGTATACAGTAGCACTCCCAAACACCTGCTGAAAGTCTCTGATGTGAAAAATGTGTCAAAACTCCCTTTAAAAGAAACTTGAAAAAAATATGAATCCACGCTTTAGCAACCAAGTGGAAATACACCTTAAATGACATTCAACATGGTGTGCCCTCGTAGGATCCGATTTAATAACCAACAAGGCCAGACACACAACAAAAATACGACATCTTATCCAGCGCCTGCAGCATGTGCTTCATTTGGGCTCTTATCGGTTCTCCATGTCAAAAACATTTGGCCAAACCTCACAAAAAAGAAAAAGGGTCCAGTCTTCTTGTTAAAACCTCCCCTTGTAAAGCCATGTCTCTATTAAGATCCACTGCTGACAAATATAAAACAATGGTAGCAAAATAAAAGAATCAATGGTTAAAGGAGCGCACAATCAACTGTTCTCACCTCAGACATCCTCTTCTTTGTTTCTACCATCTACAGCAGCTGTCGACTGGCTTTCCTCTGAAAAGAAGAGACCTCCCCAAACCCACCGTTCTCTAACTAGTGGATGTCTAAGAGCCACTTTGCGCCCAAGTGCCGAGCCATTCATTCACCAGTTCCTCGAAACGGATAGATTGACAACAGGAAGCCTGCATGTTTAACTTGTTTGGGATATGATGTGTGCCGTCAGCCAATTCCTCTAACTTTAAATAAGTAAATGTTCTTCTAGACAAGACTCTCATGAATTGTAGATAGAAACTTATTAAAACAATCTATATTTAATTTGCAAACTTATATTAGATTACAGAAAAGGTATTTGGAAGAGTCAGTACATGTGTTGCTCAGTTTTAAAAGGGAGATCTTTGAAGGGAGTACATCAAGACTTATACAACCACACATTTTGTTACATCAATAATTTTTCAAGGTCTATCTTTACCACTGGCCTCTAAAGGATACTAATAAGCTACAATCGTCGTAGGATTCATATACGTAATTAACAAACAAAGCTTATTTACCTATCAGGAGCCTGGGTTATGAAAGTCTTTACCTTGCTGCTGCCATTATTGTAAACACTACCAAGGCGTTAACAGGGCGGTGATGGAGGATTCTTGAACTCCAGAATACAAAAAAAGAAAAACAAAAAAAACAAAAAACCTAGCAAACAAGATCAAGAAAGCAGCTGCCTACAGAACAGAAGGAAGCCAGCCCAACACAATGGGGGATAAGAAACTATTTCAAATAATTGCCCAGAACACAAAACAAAAGAACGTAACAACACATCTGATGGAGCCCCATCCTGGGATGCAATGGCAACTGTATTAGGCCATTCAGAATCCATGTTGTTGCACTAACACAGCATGTTAAAGCAGACATTTTGGCCATCTTGGAACATTTTGATCATCCTCATGTCTGCTATATGTAATTGCAAAATAATAAGAATAACTATTCAAACAGGTACATTATACATTCTCCAACAGCAGTAAGTTTTACAGAGATTTTTTTTTTTAGTGGGATGGCTTATTGAGAAGTGGATTAGACATACAAAGACTTCAGGCGGCAGGTCCACACACTACAGTTCCCTTGGACGACACCTCCCCCAGAGCTGTGGTGCAGGTGCACGTGATTCGGGAGCAGAAAAAAGGTGGGTGCAAGAAACACCTCGGTTCTTTCAAAATTCATCTACACCCCTGAGAAAGCCAGACAGAAATACAGGAACACGAGAAACACGCAAGTGGACAAAATTCCCACGGTGAAGGTGGTTTGAAGGACTGTGCTTGTTGGAGTGGCGAGGCTTAGGTAGGTTAGTCTTCGTCATCATTCTCGTCATACTCTTCCTCGTCATCGTCATCCCCCATGTAAGACACTGGAGTCTCCACACGAGACCCACTGTAGTGAGAGTCATTTGAGCTGGAGGCCATTGTGCCATCAGTGCAACCATCACTGAAGAAGTGGAAAAGTGAAACGTGGTTAGGAAATGAGTGAAAGGTGGATTAAAAACGTGCAGAGTGCCCATCCGCTGTCTGTCTCACTCATAAGTTATTTTATATTTAAGACCTCTTACCTGCTTGCAGGGTAACGGGTTCCATTAGCAGAGGATCCTCCAGTGATGTAGACGTTACTGATGGGGCCTTTTGCCATCTCTGGATAAAAATAAATATTCAAGATGAATCCTGAACTCATCTCTCTCTTCAGCAGTCCTACCACTGTTTGAATGTTGCCCTCGGCAGGTAGCAAACACTGTAAATAGGCATGCTACGGCATTATCCAACGACTTAAACAACATTGGGTGGAGGCCCGGGACACAAGGTCCCGAAGAGGGACCCCCGGAGACTGAGATAACAATCTTCTCGACTTCAACTGCAGGTAAAGACTAAAATCTCGGACCCGTAAACAACAGCATCACTTGTTCTTTTACTCATCTCCTAACCAAAACAAGCTTTAATAAAAAATGTCTTAATGCCAAGCAGAAAGCAGTGTTTGCTTTGCTTTAACAGATCACTTCATGGAGAGGACGTGTGCAGCACTTACCTATAACGTAAGGCTCCAGAGCTTTAGGCACCAGGCTGCGTGCAACCTTCAGGTTCTCTGGAGAACATTTTCCCACCTCCAAACCACAGGCCATGCCCATACGTTTCAGCACCTCGATGTCATCGTGGATCTCAAACATGCTGTCGAAATTGAACAAATACTCGAACCTGCAGATGAAGGAAGACATAGGAAATGAGGAGTTAATCAGGAACACGTTTTTCTAAACCACCTTTAAAAGTAGTCCAAGGAGTACTGACTGAAACAGAAGACGAGAGAGCATACTGAACAGAAATACTAGAAATGTAAAGTACGAGATGTTGTGCAATGTTCAGTTGACTCCACCAGTGTACTGGTGGTTTGGCCAGTTAGAAATTTGAAGTTATACATCTAATTTGGAAACATATCCATTATGTTATGAAGAGAATGAAAGAACACTTTTGAATCCAAGAGATTTTAAAGAATGCGACCAACATATATTTATTGACAATCAATAAATATTGACAACTTTGGATACAGAAACTACAAAAGGAACTTTTTTTTTTTTTGCTTTATTTCATAGCTACAAAGAATTTACCTAAATGGTCTAACCAGGCTCGCCTTTTTCCTCACTTATCTACTCCTGCAGATCATCTAAATATAAATGTGTGAAAAAGTTACGTGAAAAAACAGCACATTTATCAGTGCCATGTTAAAATAGGACTTCTTGCAGATTGTTACAGTACATTTGAGCCTCAGTGTCTACGCGAGCGTATCAAAGCTTCTTTACATTTCCCTTCAAACCAATGCTCCCCCACTAGGAGGACAAGTGTTTGCTGCAGATTATAGGACTATTTAGATGTACTCTCACTCATACTAATGGAACTCTAGTGTCAATTCATTGTGTATGAAGAGTTTTTACAAACCTTAGGTTTTGTCTCTCATTTTATGTCAGCCTTAATTATTATGTTGTGTTAGACTTCAGTCCCAGTAAGCTAGTCAGCTGCTGAATATCACATTTTGAAATGTTGAGTCATCTCCACAAGAAATTGCATCATTATTGTCATCACACGCCTCCTGACATCAAACATTAATAGCTTGGCACTGACACATGACATCCAAATCACCATTGGCCTAGTTGCCAAGGACTGGAAAACTATAAACCTGCCATTAATAAACTTGACTGCAGTGATAAGATATACATTACCGACAACCAGGTTTCTTTCCTTGAATAATAAATGTGATTGGACAGCTGTGTGGAGAGGAATCTCTTCTATTTGTTATTCGACTGCTTGTGGAAAACTTTTGAGTACAACCCAATGCAACACCATTAATGCCGACTGGCCTGAAAATGTGTGCTCTTTTTTTAACTTCATGCGCTGCTCTATTAACATAAAAGTAAGGTCAACTTGACAAAACACAGCTGACGATCACATACTTGTCATTGGAGATGCTGCAGTCGATGACAGTTTTCTTGCTGGTGTTGACGATAATAAAAGGAAGGTGGATGATGGAGTTGGGAGGCGGCGGTCTGTTTGCCTGCTGCTCTGTCTGTCTGTTCCGCTGAACCAGGTTCTTAAAAGCTATTTGCTGGAAGAAAAGATCAAAGAAAGATGAAAACTCGGGAGGCAGCGACACAGAGAACTCCGTTTAGATTGAGGTCACACTTGAAATTTAAAAATTAAAACATTTCTGCCACGTTCTTCAGCAACGCAACTTCCACAGCTGGCATCACCATAATGGAGAATGTTATGT
This sequence comes from Brachyistius frenatus, assembly GCF_029030835.1. NCBI lineage: Eukaryota > Metazoa > Chordata > Actinopteri > Embiotocidae > Brachyistius > Brachyistius frenatus. The sequence continues at coordinate 137,047 of NW_027210669.1, read as the reverse complement.
GCATTACTGAAAAGCATGAAATTAAACAGCTTTTATTAATCCTGCCTCACGCAGAGATAACATCCGATATAAAGGCTACATTTATAGACTGCCCTGAAAACACAAGCAGAAGCAATCGTTTCATTCCCACCTGCAGTATGAGCTCCTGAAGCTGTGATTGTTTCTGCTTAATTCTCTCCAGCCGCCTTTGTCTCTCCACCTACAGACGATACAAAGAAACAATGGTTAAGAGATAAAAGAGGTAAAAGGCAGCGTGAGAATGGTCTTTTTTAGTGTGTTTCTACCTCGAGGTTTTGGCACTCCTGCGCCGAGTTGGTGGGCAGACCAATCCATTTGATTTCTTTTTTCTCTTTAGAAATAATGTTCATGGCCATGAGCACATTAAGTGCATCGTAAACACGCCGCCGAATGTTCTTCTGGTCATACACGTGCTAAAATGGAGAATAAGGATTCAAAATATCCACAAAATATTTGAATTGTACAAAGGTGTGTTCAAATATAGCAGAACATATGCACTAATTTAAAACGTTTCTGTTAGGTCTACGTCGTTTTGAGATCATGTCGTGCCGCTGGAGCCCTCACCGAGTCGTTCGGTGACATGTGGTTGTCTGCAGAGCTGAATTCTGCGACCAGTTCATCTGCCACTTCGTTGTAGGTGGTTACTCCTTTCTTCTGCACCTTCTCGCACACCTTCATGGAGAAATGCCTCAAGCCTTTCCCATTCTTTTCCCCTTTCTTGCCACGCTTTCTGTGGACAGAACATATCCCCATATCACACTGTTTTCTTTACAGGAAATAAGCCTCGACACACAATACAAATTTTCATTTTTATCTCCATGGAGCTCCACAATAATGTTCCAAGCTTTTGAACTTCAGGCCCTTTTGAGGACTTACCCCGATGACCAAGGAGAGGCGTCGGCTGGTTGACTCTGAGTGAGGAACTGGGAACTGGGTGTGTGTGGACTGTTTACCAAAATGGTATTTGATACTGTAGGCCTCTGCGGTGTTCCAATCACCTACAAAAGGAGAGGACAGCAGAAGGGCAAGATAATATGAATACTCCACATGGTGATAATCTTGTGAGGCTGGCAACATAAAGCAAGTTCTTTACTAATATTCAATGTTGATACATGATGAGATTAATACATTTCTACAGCTGCATACTAAAAAATGAGTTATGTTTAACTGCAGGGATTAGATAACATTACATAGAAACTCAATGAGTCACTTCAGTCTCCTCAGGAAGAGCATCCCCCACTGAAAGCTGCACGTTGTCACCCTCAACACAAGCTGGAATTATTTAGTGCTTTTAATTAGTGAACACTGACAAATGGATCCAAAGCAGCAAAGATAAATTACAATAATTTCATTTCATCTGTAACATTTTCTTTTTTAATCAAATTATTTAAGATATAAATAAATATATATATATTGTGCTGAAAGAATTGCCACTGACAATTGTTTTCAATACCATTTTAACACAGGAAGAATACATTTAGTATTTTAGACTTTTTTATTGACAAATAAATGAATGACAGGAATGTGGCCGGTGAAAGAAATTGCTTAAAATTGGCATCCCTATAAGTAATAAGAGGCTTCTAGGAGCTAGGTGATCTAAGGGAATATCTAAGCTGATTCCCGTTATGTATACATTCTTTGAATATAATGGGATGATGGGTGTAATCCTGCTGACTGTGAAGTTGATAAGCTTAGGATCAACTGCCTCCACCTACCCACTGCCCGGTCACCTCACAATGATAATGGAGGGGCTTACACAACAGTAAGACAGATCAGAAAAAAAAAAAACTAACCAGGAAGCCAAACTGTACACAAATTAATCTGCAGGTCACGGATACAATTTCATCCCAACCCAAACCTATTTCATGTATTGACGGGCTGTGAACTCTCATACAAAAGTGGCTGCGAAGGCATATAAGCCTGACATTAAAGGACCTCACTCACCATGTGTGGCAAATGTTGCATGTGTGCAGCAATATTGACATTGGAAGGCCCAAGGGTTTTGGGTAGTAGCTGTTTGGCCACTGGGACAGCTGTAGGCTGGACAGTAACCAAGGAAAGGACACCTTAACAGAAGACACAAGAAGAACAGTAAGATGGAGAGCTGTTGATTGATACTGCATTGCCCCCTATCGTCCGCCTAGCAGCACATAGGCCTACTCCTGAAGAGAAATCTCCTTTGTGGGATTGGCAGTCAATCAAACGTGACTGTATGTGATGTCCCCAAAAAAAAAAACACTGCACGCTACATGTACAATTTCTACAGAGAAACAACTATTGGTAAGTTATACCTTTGCTAGGGCTCAGATTCTGATCGATGAAAACCTTCAGCTCTCCATTTGTTTCAATCAGACCAGCCTGTGAAGGACAAACATTTAACGCACTGCAAAAATCATAGAAATAAAGACGCATTTAAACAAACACAGCAGAAAGACCGCCATACAACTGATGCCTAAAGTGGGTTTTACTAACAGATATGGCTACATCACTTGTAAATAATGCCAAGTAATAAATATTATTACTTACATCTTTAGCCATGATCCCAAAGGACCGAAAGGAGTTGAGCTTCAGGCTAAAAAAAGATTTTCCTGTCAGTCCCCCTCTTCAGACTCCTGCAGAAAGAAAAGAGGACAAACCATTAAATAATGAGCAACACATTTCCCAACAGTATTTTCTTCCAGTTCAAAAGATATCTCCGCTGTAAATTTGGGAGTCCAATTTGAACTTTTTTTTTTATTTTTTTTAAAAGCCAAGGCCCATTTGAACAGCTTGGTACGAGCACACTGTTGAAAGCTAACCACATCACTTGCGTTAGCTTTAGGAAGTCTCTCTCTGCAATTCACAACTGATGGGGGGGGGGGGAGAAAAAAAACCGCACAGATTTCACACCAAACTCAAAACACCACGCTGCTTTAGGAGAAGCTGCTTCTCAATGCACCGTCGTATGCAGAAAATAATAAAAAAAAAAAAATTTAAAAACCCGCATTAAATTAAACCATCCCACACTCACAACTTTTTACCACGCGAGGTGTGCACAAGGCACAAGGCCTACTTCAAGGTACCGAGCACCGTCCGGAGGAGAAGCAGCCAACTTCTGCTGCAGGTCACACACACACAAAATTAAAATAATAAAAAAAAATTTAAAAAAAAAAAAACACATGCTCAACTTTTTTTTTCTTTTTTACCACAACAGCGCAAAAAATTAAAAAAAAATTTTTTTTAAAAAAAAAAATGCTCGCGTAACCGCACCGGCGGTGCCGCACGGTTACGGACAAACAAAACGCACACAGTCCGCGCGCGGGCGGTAAACAACAAAAACAAAACAAACAACAAAAAAGAAACCCCCAGCAACACACGTCGAAAACAAAAACGGAACAAGCTCCTCGTCGGACCGCAGCTAGCTCGCAACTGTGTGCTTGCTAACGAGCTCGCTTTTGCGTTAGCTCGCTAAGTTAGCTCGGGCACGTTGTTTTTTTTTGTTGATTTTTTTTTGTTGTTTTTTTTTTTGGAGACGATTCGCATAAAATGAGAAATCGTCGCTTTGCGTGCTGCATATTGCGGCCGCGATTTTTTTTTTTTTTTAATTTAATTATTTTTTATTTTTTTTAACGTCACCGGTTGAACGAAGTTAAATATTTTTTTTTATATTTATTTTTTTTTGGGGGGGGGGGGTTGACTCTTGTGCACTTACAACGAGCGCACTTCTCTCTCCTCTCGTCCCCCTCCGGACCGGCTGTTGTTGTTGTTGTTGTGTTTGGGACATTTGAGAATGGAGGAAGAGGAGGTCTGAATCCTCCTCCGGCACGACAGGAAACTAAACTCAAAGCAACGTCGAGCTACTTTTCATCCATTATTATTATTATTATTATTATTATATGCTGTCTAAAATAAAATAATAATAAAAAAACAACACATCGTTTTGTAGTGCTTAAGTCTTCCTTCGCGTCTCGTGTTTCTTGCTCGAGTCTGAGCAGCTGTCGTTTTCACACTTCAAAAATAAATAATAATAATAATAAAAAGTAAATACATGTTTCACAATCAAAGTTAAATACTTTTTAAATACTTATTACTAGTAATTACATTTAGTTATTTATGTTTTATTGCCCAACTGAGGACTTCTTATCGTCAAGCCAACAACAAACACAATTCCCCAAGTTATTATTATTTAAAATAATAATAATAATAATAATAATAATAAAAACGAGCTCGACGTCCCGACGTTACGTTTAAAAAAGCTTAAATACTATTTTATCATCGCGTATTCAGCTGGTTATAGTTGTTTTTAATTTTTGCACTACACGTTTTTTTATCGACTTTACGATGACTAACTTAACGGCTCCGCCAGATACGTGTTTGTTCGACATTTAAACGTTGTTGTTGTTGTTTGTTTGTCTGTTTGTGTGTGTGTGACGGCCGTTAGAAGAAGCCTCCAGGAGGGATGTCGGTTAAATCTGACCGGAGGCTCGTTTCAAATCCCCGTAAAAAAAAAAATTAAAAAAAAAACCAACAACAACATAGATAACAAAACGACTTGTACTTTGTTGTTGTTGTTGTTGTTGTTTTTGCTGGACTAAGCGATGCAAACTTTGTTGTTTTTTTTTGTTGTTGTTGTTTCTTTTTAGCGACGCGCTGCAGAAACTCGGGACCTTTTCCGGGCCGCTTTTGTTAGCCCGCAATGCTAACGGACGAGCTAACGGACGAGCTAACACCACCACCACCACCACCTCCACCACCTCCACCACCACCTCCACCTGTCATCCGACAACACAAGCCAGAATTTTGCGTTCGAGTTTAACGTGTATATATATACATATCTAACGTCAGGAGCGCTTTCATCGGCTAAATCGGTGTCCACACGGGGTCAGTGAACGCATCTTACCCGGTGCGCTTCTCAAGTTAGCAAGTCCGTTAGCTTAGCCTTCTCTGTCTTTTCTTTTTTCTTTTTTTTTTATCCACTCACTGCCAACAAGCAGCGGACTCTCTCTCTCTCACACAATCCGATCTTGGCGGTGTCTCGCTGCAGCGGCGTCTGATTGGACAGCGCGGAGCAGGACGACAGCAAAGCAGTCAAGAGTAGTTCATGCCCACAAACTGCCTTCTTTCCCGGGGACCGGCGGATGCCGACCGGCTTTCCGGGAGGCGCGGATGCCGCCCCCTGCCGGGCGGGAGTGTGAAGTGTGAGCGCACCGTTTTATCTTTTTTTTTGTTTTTATTTCACTTTTTACTTCGCTGAATTTCCTTAGTTGGATATATATATATTTTTTTTTTACTTCAATACATTTTCCCTCAGAATCTAAGTTACTTTATGTGATCGAATTAGAATAATTGAAAGAAAAGCAGGTCTGGTGAATCAGATGGATTTCGGTTAGGTTAGGTAGTTACTTTATTAATCCCCCGAGGGGACATTTTTTTTCGCTACAGCAGCATACAGAAAGCAATAAGATAATAATAGAATAATAGAAAAGCAATAAAATAGCAGTAAAAAATATAAAATGCACAGTATATACAGTACAGTGTATATCTATATATATTATATACAAACAACCAAGAAACACAGACAACAGTGTTATTGTTGTGTGATGGATTTTGCCAGAGGTGAGTTATTGTTCAGTCTAATTGCGGTCGGCAGGAATGATCTCCTGTATCTGTCCTTGTGACAGCGGAGCTGGAGGAGTCTTTTGGAGCAAGTGCTCCTCTGTCCCTGCAGCAGGTGGTGGAGAGGGTGGTCAGGATTATCCAATATGGATAATAGTTTGTTTAGCTTTTAAGATAAACTATTAGTAAATCTCCTAAATGTGCAAGAGCAATCATGTTGTTCTCAAAGCACTGGTTTAGTTTATATTTCCACTCAAACACTTTGCAACCAATTTGCAATAGCATCATGATAACTAAACAAGATTCATCCTAATTTTTACTTTTAGCCGCAGTGGTTCCCGTTCAGCAGGTCTTACAGTGTTTCTGTCATAGAATAAACATTATAATTGCTGCTTGCTTTTTTTAATGACAGCATTTACTTTTACTTTTAATAGCCTACGTAAGTATTGATATCAAACAGTTACTTTTGATACTCAAATTCAGTAAATATTAGATACTTACTTTAAATTTTCCGGTAAGATATCTGTACTTTAAGTGTGGTTTTCATGTACTTCATACACCACTGGTTTTAATTGCACCCAAAGTCCTATATTTGCACCCTGTAGTTTTGCATCAAGGACATTCAAAGTCATATGAATTAAACGCAAATAATAAACTGAAGGGCCACCTCGCCAATTTTGGTAGTGTGTGTAAATAACATGAAAAAAAAACCTCACACACACAGCCACATATGCAGTCAGGATGAAGGTGTAAGTGTATAACGGCAGCAGGGTGCCAAAAAACTTCTTCTTTTGTCTTCTTAAGCCATGAAGGCACCAGGGCTTTAATCACCTCAGGAGGAGTTTACCTTCTACAATTACATGGAAATTATACACTTTGCAACCTGACACTGGCAGGATAAAAAAAAAAAAAACATTTATTCATTGAATTAAACCAGATGTATTTTTACACTGTTGCCAGTGTGGTGAAGGCTTTGAAATAGCAAGAAATTATTATAGTGGAAAACTTTGCAGAAGTGACTTATCATGTGAATAAATGGGCCTTGATAAACATGGATTATTAATTTATTTTTATTTTTTTATATCAAAAGGGATGGAAATTGACTCATCAAAGCAGGACAATGCTGAAGAAGTATATAATAAATACCAAATACAAGTTAAAGTCCTGCATGAAAAATCCTACTGAAGGTTTTGAAGACAAATTGTGGTTTAAAGTACTGCTTTGGTCCCTCTGACTGATATAATATTATATATGACATTAAAACTGTAATTTACCTTTGGGGTTAATAAAGTAGTTTATTCATAAACTAACATTCGCCTCCACTTGGGTTTAAAAGTCACACTGTCAAACTCTCAGGTTGTTTAGCAGCTCCTTATTAAATGCAGGTCCACTTCAATGGTTAAGTCTGTAGATATATGTCGTCTGCTACATGTATTTAACTAAACTGATTTGATTTAGTCAATTTTCAATTAGAGTTGCACATTTCTGCACTGAAATAAAACATCAGATATCAATACCCTTTGTTTTATTTTATTTTCTAACATTAGAATATTTAAAAATGAACCTGCTCAGTTTCCCATGAAACTAACTCAGTGTAAACTAATACGATGGCCAAGCAATAAGTTTCTCTTTAAGCCTGTATTGTGGCGTTCTTCAGTAAAGCCTATATTTTGTTACGCTGGGAGATCATTCATTAATCGGTTTAAACACGGTAAGTATAACCCAATGCATTTCACAGCATACAGACTTGTCAATTAACAAGAGTGTGTTAACGTTGTTTCATAGCTGGTATGAGTGATGGCAGCTCCCTCTACAGCACTGTAACAATCACTCACATGCATCCTGTGAGCTTGTGTCAGCTGAGGCCGACATTCAGGCCATTTTCACTTCAAAACAACCAAAAAAAGAAGAGAGCTGAAGTTCACAGATACTCTATCAGTGACAGTGTCGTGTGTGTGCGTTAGTCACACTTGTTGAAGGGTGGATTCATTTTCACAAGAGATAAAGCTGAGCTGAGCCTCCTGCCTGCTCAGCTTTCAGAGATATGTTATGTTTCTTGGAAGATGAGCCCTTGTATGGTTGTCACTATATATGGGGTCTGACATTTTGACCAAACCATAGTTACGTGACGAAAGACAAAATCTTAAGCTTTAATTATTTTTAGAGTTAGAAAACCCGCCTGCAATGACTGGCTGCAGCTATATAACATATCTCTACGTTTGTAAGTATAAGTATAAACAATTTTATTCACAGTATTCATTCGTACACTGTGTTTACTCCTGAAGTTAGAACATTAATTCATCTGATTTTTCTTTGGCATTTAGTTGTATTTAGTAATCTAGCTCTTCCTATTTAATTTGAACGAAACTGTTTGACAAAATAAACGTTGGCCTGCTGCACGTCACCCAACCACATGTCTCATTAGGTCATTACAGGTGTGACGTGCAGTGAAGGAGGATTACAGATGTTGTGCTTTATAGTGTTGTCGGCAGTAAAGAGAGTGTGTGTGTGGGGATGGAGGGGGGTGAAAGGTGGGGTTCAGTTATATTTTTTAACACTGCTGCATGTACTTTTGAGAGTTGTTTTTTTTTGGGGGGGGGTTATATTTTGTTCAGGAAAACAAGTTTAAAAAAAAAAAAAAATCTCTTTTTTTTTTCTTTTTTTTTCCCCCTCTCTCTCTCTTTCACAAATACGTGCACGGGGGTACATTTGAGCAAACAATCGTAAATAATGCAAATATCAACAGAGCAGTTGCTGCCAACCCCATCTTTTCCTCTGAAAGCCAATAATAGCTTGTTGGGCTACTTCCGCGCAGGCGCACAATGAGCGACAGTCGGGCTACCAAACTGGTCAAACAGCGGGTGTAAAAATGGTAGGTAACCAAAATAAACACAAACCCAGGCATTGGCTTTAGTGCCAGTGGCGCTTTCCTTCCAGGCTATTGTCGTATTATTAAAGTACACGCTGTGTCGCGGTTTGGTGCGCGTACAGTGCTCAGTTGTGGTGTTACAAGGGGAAGGTCAGTTGATATTTTGAGAGCAGCTAGCATTAGCTACACGTCCCTTCTTCTTCTTCTTCTTCTTCTTCTTCTTCTTCTTCTTCTTCTTCTTCTTCTTCTTCTTCTTCTTCTTCTTCTTCTTCTTCTTCTTTCTTTTTTTTTTGGGGCAGTCTTGGTTAACTTCGTTCCGGGAGCAGGTTCAGCCGCTGAACCTCGGAGACGAACACACACAGGAAGAGAGAGAGAGAGAGAGAGCCTCGGGGTCGTTTGAAGGGGGGGGGGGGGGGGACGTGGGGAGGACAGGGGGGACATCCCGATTTATCCATAAGGACACTTGACAGTCCACTCCCGTGTTATTGTCCCCCCCCCCGTCGGCAATACCAGTGATTCTGGCTAACTCGAGCTAACGGTAGCTGCTGGTGTGTGTGTGTGGGGGGGGGGGGGGGGGGGCAATGCTAACCTAACGTGTGTGTGTGTGTGTGTCTGCCCCCCCCCCTCCCTCCCTCCTCCTCTTCCCCCCCCCCCCCCCCCCACAAACAATAATAATCAGACGTCTTCGTTGTGATCAGAAATCATGTGAACTCCCCCCAAACAGTTTTAGGTCTCCGGTTTCAGGAAATGCTGCTGCTGCTCTTCAAGTGAAGTGATCAGGTGCTGCAGCTGGAGGGAGGAGGACATGCAGGATGTCTCTGTACTAGACCAGATCATCTGCTCTTTGTAAATGCTGGGGGGGTGGGGGGGGGTTAATAGTTTGCTTTGTAATCATGTCGGATCAAATTTCACAAGAGTCCCAGGTTCATTTCATTTCACGGAGGAATGAGAAAATAAACAAATCCACACTTTGGAGCTGTTAAATCAACTTTCTGCATGTTTTCTTTCTAAAAAAAAACCCAAACTATTTTCTTTGATTAATTGATCATCAACATTTGTAACTGATGATAACATCAGTGGAGTGTGTGGAAAGCCAGATATCATCTCTTGATCAATTTGGCTTGAAGCTTCTCTGCTGCCTGTTACTGCTTTTTAACGGACCGCGTTACAATTTAATGAGACGATATTCTGGACTTACTTGAGCGGAACAAATACTGAGCGACTCTTTCTTCGTGCTTGCGTTCATAACCGGTGTGTTCAAAACATCTTATGTGCACAAGTAATGAAGGTAAACAACGCATTTACAGAAGAACTGTTTATTCTGACCGCATTGTGTCGTTTGATATTTCTTTACCCCCACACACACTTCTTCTTTTTTTTTTTTTTATATTCCCAAGTATTTCTGGCAGGGTGCTTGTGTTACACTCCAGACTTGTTGCACCTCCAGGTCCCTTGCGATGGCATCCCATTTCCCTGCTCATGTTACATCTATGACTGTAGTTATCTGAGGGGCCCTCAGAGGTACAGCATGTGCTTTGAGAAGCCACAACATCCCCCCCCCCCTCCCCCCTTTCAGAAAAGACCATGTTGCTCTCGGGCAGGACATAATTGCCACCACCGGCTACTCGGCTCACCTTTTACAATGCGTGTTTGTCCGTGTGACTGACTAACCTCCAGAGATATGCGTCCACGTGTCCGAGAGTGTCTCCGAGTCGTCGTCCGAGTCGTCGCTCCTCACCGTTGGCCTGAATGCCTTTAGATGTTTTTTGTTTCGCTGTGTGTTTTCGTCTGCGTCTCGCTCTGTGTTTGCGCGTTGTTGTCTGCGCTCCCCGGTCTGATCGCGCCGGTGTCTGACAGCCCCTGTCCTGTACTCACACAGCATAAGCTGAAGTCTTCGCAGAGGGACAAGGTACGGCAGTTCATGTCCTTCACACAGGCTGGCGAGAAGACAGCCGTGTACTGCCTCACGCAGAATGACTGGAAACTAGAAGTCGCAACGGACAACTACTTTCAGAATCCAGAGCTTTACTGCAAGGAATCCATGAAAACCTCAGTAGACCGGAAAAAGCTGGAGCAGCTCTACAACCGTTACAAAGGCAAGTACAACAACTTGCAAATCTGTGTTTCGCGCTGGAACTTGAAATATTTTCAAGGACAGTTTTTTTTTTTCCAAAAAAGACCTGTATTCTGTAAAAGTTACCGACGCCACTTGTATGCAGAACATGTGATTGGAGGTCGTTTTTGTTTTGGTTTTTTTTTTCTTTCTTCTTTTTCTTACTAGATCCCCAGGATGAGAATAAAATTGGTATTGATGGGATTCAGCAGTTTTGTGATGACCTCACTCTGGATCCGGCCAGCATCACCGTGCTGGTCGTCGCGTGGAAGTTTCGCGCCGCCACTCAGTGCGAGTTCACGAAGAAGGAGTTTCTGGATGGAATGACAGAGTTGGGGTGAGTGTCGACGTCAACGGCGTGTGAAACGCTCCGAAGTGGGACGTAAAAGCTGCTCCTGAACTCTATACACTTAGCGGTTTTCTTAGTGCAGCTGCAGGCAGGGAAAGCTGTCTATATATAGATGCACCCACAGCCGGAGTATTCTGTGTCTTCGTGGAACGACTCAATGAAAGAGTTGCAGTGTTTTGACTGTTGAGGTTCATGTGTCAGAGGCAACTGCAGCCTGTTTGTCATCAGCTTCAAGACCGTCATGTTACAACAGGCCGGGGGTCCATGTGTGATTATACGTCTCGTCTCTTCTTCAGGTGTGACAGCCCTGAAAAACTGAAGGCCCTTTTGCCAAGATTAGAGCAGGAGCTAAAAGACAGCGGGAAGTTTAAGGACTTCTACCAGTTCACCTTTAACTTTGCCAAAAATCCCGGACAGAAGGGTCTGGGTGAGTAGAGTGACATTCATAACAACAATCTGCCAAGTGATATTTCTGCCTCACGAACAGTTGAACATGAGCGTCTTCTTGGTGTCTGTGTGCAGATTTGGAAATGGCCGTAGCCTACTGGAACCTGGTTCTGTCAGGACGATTTAAGTTCCTCGATCTCTGGAACAGATTCCTTTTGGTGAGTCAAAGTAGGGCTGCATCCTCGGAGATGGGACAAAAGGTGCATGACTCATATTTGAATAAGCCCAGGCAGACACACCCAACTCTCATGTTCTAGTGCCATTATAATAATATTGCCTATTTGTTTTTTTTAACGACCAAAGTAAATATTTCTCACGTACACACTTTTCCTACCTCCTGGAACAAATTGTAACATATCCCTAAAGCTGAGACGAAGCATGAAAAGGCTTTGAGCATCATTACATTGTGAACTATGAGGTAAATGCTAATGAAAACACAACCACGTTGAAACTAAAATGAACAGTGGATTTGCTACAACGAAGTGCTCACGAACAAGTTTTCCATTCTTAACTATTGGGGGAAAAAAAAAAAAAACTTTAAAGAGAAATGTGTTTAAAGTCACTTTCTGTAGAGATTTTTTACAGGACACACAGTTGGTAGTGAAAAAAGTAGTTCTGTGTGACTAGTTACAGATTCCCAAATAAATGAATTGAAACTAAAAAAGTAAAATTGCAGAGTATTTATTTAACATTTAAAAGCTCATTTAACATTAAATATTATAAAACACAGACCAAACTACGCCATACGCAGCGGCCGGCCCGCTGAGGATTGGAGGAACGTGGAGTGAAGGACACGCAAACACTAAAATGTCTGTCTAACTATAAGAACGAGGATAAAACAAATTGTGTATGAACCAATTTCTGTACCTGTATGTTCACCAGTAGTTTTTCATTACAGGAACACCATAAACGATCTATCCCAAAGGACACATGGAACTTATTGTTGGACTTTGGGAACATGATCGCAGACGACATGGCAAACTACGATGAGGAAGGTGAGTCTGGAATAAATTAAAAAATAAATCGATTAAACTCCCTTCACATCTCTGCCGGTGCATCACTGGGACACTAATGATTTCTTGGTGTTTCTTTCTCTCTCAGGTGCATGGCCGGTCCTTATAGATGATTTTGTGGAATTCGCTCGACCGATTGTAACGGGATCAAAACGTAAAACTCTCTAAATCCAAACCCCAACTCTGGAAAACCAGAACATTGTTTCTTTTACAGTGACTTCATAGTTTTTTTTTAAGACTTGTACAAAAAAAAAAAAAAAAAAAAAATATTGTAGACTTCAGAGAGAAAACAGAAGCACTTGAAACTGTCAGGAAACCACCTTTCAGGGAGCTGAGTAGAAAAAACTATGAGAACTACTGGCCACATTTTCTGTCCTCTCGAGACTGAGGCGTCATATGGACACGGCCAGATTCTCAGTATCCTGGACGCCCCTCTGCTCTGCTCCAGGAGGAGCACTACGGCCCCGTCCGCGGGCATCACGGACAAAGCTCTGAGAGGAGGCTCACTGGCTGCGTGTACTCTAAATGGACTCTGGAGGAGAAAGCTGCGTGTTTTAAGATTCTTCCTTGTCAGCTTTGTTTTGTTATATGAAGCTCTGCGTGACTGCAAAGTTCCCATGTCTTACTCTAACGTTGGGACAGAGTGCTCACGACACCAGCACAAACAGAACTGTTGCAGTTTTTACTGTACATACTGTATCTATTGGGACAGTTTACAAAGAGAGCTATATGAAGAATAATATAAATATGTTCAATTTATAAATGCAAAAGATGATTGTTTTATGTACAGTAAATGCTAAGATCTCTAACGGGATGCCTCAATATTGTGGATGATATGCTGTTGGTTTAATTGTTAGGTGGATCTGTCAAGTCATGGAATTGTGAGCTTCTCATTGAAAGCATGTTAAACACATTTTACATCACCTCGGGCTGGTTTCACAAATAAATTTTCACTAAAGTAAAGGCAGTGCTTTAATTTAGATAATTGATATTGGTTCGTGGCATTCATCTGTCTGAATACTCTCAGTTGGAAGTGGGTTCTTGAATCCTAAATGTCACATAGTCAGTTCTTTCTTCAAGAATCCACAAGATCATTTCTTGTTTTCGTTTCATTTTATCCCTCTGAGACACTTTGAGGCTAAAATTCAGCAGCATTTCAGTGAAATTTAAAGTTAAGAGATGACCGAACCTTACAATTGCATGGCACATATCTGTATGTTACGGCAGCGCGGAGCCCTTACTTCAGAAGTCAGGACACTAGAGACGGCATGGACAGGACGACAAAGTAAGCCTTAAGAATAAATACCTGTCTGTTCAGTATTTATGTTCCTGTTCAACCCCATCTGTTCAGTGTTACTGAAGGTAGTGAAAATTAGAATATATTGTTGATACATCATGTAAGTAGCCTAAGTATATTGTTCATTTGAGAAAGATGAATAAAGCATGAGTTTTTCCATAATCATATGCGTATTTAGCTCTTTTGTTTTGTTGTAGCCACAGTACAGGTGCTGAAGAGATTTTAGGCGGCAGAATTAGAACGATGGCAAGGGAACTGAAACTTTGCAAAATATTCTGCCATGAGCATTATTTATAGAAAACGCAGTATTCACTGACACGTTACAGGCTATCTTTAAAGAACTGCTTGTTTACATAGAAAACAACTAGATGTGTTTAACATGAGCTTCGTTGTTCCTTCGACTTGTTGAAAAAAACTTATTGAAATTAAATGATGAGGCAAAATGAGATTTATAGGTCAACACAGTTATTTTGTGATTTAAGCATTTGTGGGGAGTCTGAGTTAAAAGTGTTCAAACACAACCAAAGTCACACAATAACATGTAACTTATCAATGCACAAATCGATGTTGTTCTTATTTTATTGAGCTACTGAGTTTTTACTTTTAACTTCAGTAGTGTCAAATGTGATTGTTGTTCCACAAGACTTCAACCAGATCTGTAAGCTGTAAACCCAACATTTCACTTTTATAGTTCTGTTATGGTGAACTTTGTTTGAGAACAGTTGCCTATTTGCAGATGCGGCAGACAAGGGGGAAACCTCGTCATTCATTGTTAGTCGTGCTGGTGGCCAGCGGCTGAATAATACTCACCAGCTTTTTTTTCTCTGAAAATGATGCTGCTAAGAATGAACCAAAACACTGACAACCACAACTAAAACAAAATGCTGAAAGATGCTGAAACTGTCTGAGCTGAGGGGGAGATGATTCATTACTTTGAGTTCCACATTTTAGTAGATGCATTGTTCGATTAAAGAAAAAAAAAAAGATATCAATTATTGCCTCTTAAAATACATTTATTCTTTCTCAATGATAATATGACGCATGCATGACTCCAAACTCAACTCAAATAATATTATACCATCTCCATCTACCAAACGTTATCTCAATATCTGTGAAACTACTTCCATCAGTACTATCATGACCACTTCCACCTGTATACAAGAGTACATAATGTTTCTCTTGTTCCAAATGTTTGGCCTGCAAATAAAGCACACGCCTATGGATGTCGCCGGGGTGTTTCCTCCGCTAGCCCCGCCTCCCACTGAGGGCTGTAAGGTGAGACACTTGAAACTCTTGACTGCTTTGTTATTTACCTTGACAGCAGCCAGTTCTTTTCCAAGGCATGAAAATGAAATAACCCTGTTGTTGCAGATTGTTCAACAACCGCGGTGGACTACTGTACCTGCAGCACATGACGCGCAATGGAGAGCGAAATGAAAGGAAGTGCTACTCAGCCTCCAACATGTTATAATGACAGTGACAGGTAGGTTTTACGTTGACTCTAGTGTTCTTAAAGTGCATCTTTCGTCAGTTTTACTGACTTCTTACTGAGTGTGTATACACAGCATATTTTTCTGTGACAGAAAATAATGTTTACACCTGTCATTATATCGTTCATATTTACATCAGCTTTCTACTTCTCCATTTAATTGTATTTGCACTCAATGTTTTACTGGTGAAGCTGCCAGGCTTGATTGTTTAGAGAAAAATATAGAAACATCTCTAAAGTTATTTTTGAGCTTGAATTTTGCTCCTTGCGCCAAACCCTACTTTAGAGGTAATTTAATATATATGAATTATCCAGCTGGGGCATTTGATCTCCTGCAGAAACCTTACCCAGTGGAGGCAGTTGTAGAGTCAGTCATCAGGGAGTCGGAGAGAGAAAGCGGGGTGGGGAATGATGTGGCCCTCCTGTCGCTCATTTTTTTCCAGTTTTTATCCGCTGTATGCGTCGTCATCCATCTGTATTTTGTCCCCGCAGGATTGACCCCTATGGCTTCGAGAGACGTCACGATTTCGAATCTTACAAGGAGATGATGAACGAGTACGTGGCTGTCCTCAACAGAAGGTCAACGAGATGGTCGAAGCTCCTTCAAGAGAAACCTCAGGTGGAGAAGAACCTGACAGGTACAAAATCAAACGCACCGCTGCATTGTTTTTAGGTGCTCTTTGGTTGTGTGACGTAACTGTGAAATCTGTCTTGGAAGTGAAGAGATATGTGCGTAAAGGTGTTCCCAACGAGCACCGGGCCATGATCTGGATGGCAGCTAGCGGTGCGCAGGAACAACTGGAGAGGAGGCCGGGTTATTACCAGTCGCTGCTGGCCACGGAGCACGACACCAAGCTGAAGGAAACCATTCACATAGGTGCGACAAAACTTTCACCCCACTTCAATACATGTTTCACTCTCACTGAAATTAAAAAAAACAAAAAACACATGAATCTCAACTTCTATTAATTATTAGGTTTAAGTGATAGCATGATCATATTCTATGTTTTTGGCAGATATGCACAGGACCTTTCCTGACAACATCCTCTTCCGGAGCAGAGCCGAGCCGAGCCTGCAGAGGGCTCTGTACAACGTGCTGCTGGCCTACGGACACCATAATCAGACAGTAGGGTACTGTCAGGTGAAGAAAACACTGTCACGAACAAGTGTTGACTCTCCTCTCACTTAACGTAGCCTAACATCTATTTATCTAAAGAACAGGACTGGCTACTTCCTTGTTCATTCATGTGTAGGATGTTCCCAACATGGAGCTTTTCTCAACTTTCTGTGCTACCTTCAAAAATCCAGCATAAAAACGAGTGTTTTGGTCCATAAAATTAGTAATCCAAGAGGCTCTGTCTATTCCAGGGTATGAACTTCATTGGGGGCTACCTCATCATCATCACCAAAGATGAAGAGAAATCCTTCTGGCTTATGGATGCGTTGTTGGGAAGAATACTCCCAGGTAGTTTCTTGAACGTCCACACACACTGTTAACGGCTTCGCCTCTTTTTTGGATGAGCTGTTAGGTGGAGTCAAGCACTGCTAAACTGGCGACGGCCAGAGCTTCAAAACTACTGTTCACAAAATAAATGATCAACATAGTCAGTTAATGTGGCAGTCCCCGTTTACAGAAGTGAAGAATACAAGTTTATGGGTGACCTATAAAAGCACACAGTTACTAATTGCAAACCCAGTCAAATCTTGCGAGAAAAGTGTTGAGGATCTTAAAATGTAATTGAGTTAAAGAGTGTGGAGACCTATAGACAGCAGATGTTGCAGTTAAAGCTAATGCTGCAACATTCTCAAGCACACTTTAAACTTTGCAAGATTTATGGGGAGATCTGAGAGCAAAGCTTGACAGTAATCCGACCTGCAGCAAAAGATCTGTACAAGATGGGCTGATTATGTCAGAAATCGATTTTTTTTTAAAATTTTTTTTAATGTATTTACATTACAACTCCTAGTTGTGAGATCAAAAACTGTTGTGGACCCAGATTTGAACCTTGTGGTGCTCCACATTGAAAAAAAAAAGAAAAAGTGAGCTCATCTAAATGTGGTATATTGTAGACTACTACAGCCAGGCCATGTTGGGGCTGAAGACTGACCAGGAGGTCCTTGGGGAGCTGGTGAAGGCCAAAGCCCCAGCAGTAGGACAGCTCATGGACCAGTATCCCGGCATATGGACGCTGGTGGTGTCGCGCTGGTTCATCTGCCTCTTCATTGACATACTCCCGATTGAGGTGAGAGTGGGCATGATTTTATTAGAAGAGAAAATCCAGGACATCATGGTGAATATCTAACAGACTTCCCTCTGGTTTCCCGTACTTACAGACAGTTCTGCGGGTCTGGGATTGTCTCTTCTACGAGGGCTCCAAGGTCCTTTTCCGCGTTGCTCTGACACTCGTGATTCACCACCAGACAGAGATCCTGAGAGCGCGCTCTTTGCCTGATGTGTGTGAGTGTTTCAAACAGATCACCTGTGGAGCTTTCACTCTGGACTGCCACACCTTCATGCAGGTGAGATGGCGGACAGTCACGTATACTAGTGAGGAGCCAGTGGCTGTTACATGGGCATCTTGGTTCTTTAACTATTCTCCTTTACGTATTTAGACTGCGTTACCAAAAATAATGGATAAGACGCCGTGTTTACAACAGTTCTCACACGAGCGCCGATTCCTAAAGCCAGGTGTTGCCAGACCCAAATTCACTCCCTAATTATATGGGTCTGGATATGCTCCACAGTGAATCCTTTACAGTCATTGCATCCTACTGGGTAATGACCTCGGGTTAATTTTGAAACTATTTGAGCAGCATTTAACCAGTCGGGATTGAACACTAAATGCGACAAAACTACCAACTCTTCAACAACAACGTGCTGAAGCTGTGAGGATTAGTCTGCCGGAGTTAGGCTCGCTTTCCTTCACTGGCCTTTGACAAAAAAAAAAAGGTTGACCTGTATTAGGTTCTTGTACTAGAAGACAAACAAAAGAGAAAAGGGTTTTTTACAGATTATGACAGTTTAAACCTGTTTTTAAACTGATCATTAGAGGAATGAAGGGCTCATTGTAAATCATGACCTTCTGTCAAACTTTTTGTTTTTTGCAGAAGATCTTTACAGAACCTGGGACCTTGTCAATGGCAACTATTGATAAACTGAGAGAGAAATGCAGACAGCAAATACTGGAGGAGGAATCGAATCCAGACAAGCATTGAAGATCCCCCGTTTCCCATCTTTGACTGGATTTCTAAAACTATAAGACTTTCAGTCCGACAAACGCTACAATCAGGAACTTTGAACTCTTACCAAATGGACAAACTGATGTCTGGTTCTGGATACCTCTGTGATGAGTCCATGTATTAAACTCTAATCCAGCAGACTAGATATCCAAATATCAAGGGTGTGCTCACGTTTTTTTAGCCCTTTCTTTTGCCTGCTATAAATACAGTCAATACTTCAAGGTGATCACACCTGATGCTTTGCACAAAGTCTTTAAATCTGTAATATCTTTTAATTACTTACACTTTTGCCATTCTGATCAGCTTTGCTTTGTTACTGTGGAGAACGGTAGTTTCTGTTCCGTCTCTGAATGACTGTCAAAGCGACATGAAGAAGTACAATCGATCACAGACTTTGGTGTTGTGATTACTGTCCAAATTTACAGAACTCAACTTCAAAGCCAAACAAAGGTAAGAGGTATTCCTTTTGTGGCTGCCTTAAACAATAGTTAATTAAGTAACTCTAAACCTGTAGCTGCGTAATAAAGTAAGAAATCTGCGACTGCTGAGTCACAAACAAATGGACTGACCTGTATGAATTACGTTTCTGCAACAGCAAATCAAGCTGTCGAATACTGAGCCCTGACAAAATGCTTGTTAAGCTTTTTGTCCCTGTTGTACAGTAAACAGGTAATTATTGACTATAAATGAGAATTGGAGGCTGTATTCCTTTGTTAGCTAAATTTATAAACCACTTCAAATCTGCACAGAAAATCCATCTTTAAATTCCTGGTTCTTGGCAATAATAAACTGCACCCTCTCATTAGTTATGAAGATAAACAAACTCATTAACATTATATCAAATAATATCAATAAAAAGCTGCTATTTTGAACTCCAAACACCCATGGACAGATTATGAGACGATGGGCCCTGTTCCTCTTCTATATAGAAGCAAGACTGAATGACTTTTTAGTTGTTTTGTGTCCGTTTGGAATTGTTATGCATTTCTTTGTGGATATTTTGCATCTCTGACATCGTTTTGCATCTTGACTAAGTAATTTTTTTTCTGGCCACACCCATGCAAATCCACAACAAAGCCTGAAAGTAAATGTACCTTTTCCTGACTTTATTCAGATGATCTTCCTGTAAGAGGCCCTTGTGCCTGAGGATGTTTGACAGGTACGAGTCAGTCTCTGCACTTCTGTTTTTTGAGTTATTTGTTCAACTTTATCCAAACCTCAAAACTAAAACTGTGGTTTAACTCTTCATAAAAGTGAATATTTGTTCAGATTCTTTAGTCAATAATGATGGAATATAGTCTTTCATGTTATTCAATACCACAATTACCTACACTGCAAGAGACTCCAAACAAATAGAACCAACCAGGAACAGGTTTGACTGCTGGTGAACAGCATGGAGGCAAAACCAAAAGTCAAACAGCGTCGTTCTTTCACTTTAATCAATCTGTCCATTAAAAAACAGTTCAAACAAAATCCTTAATTCATTAAAACCTTATTAAATCACTATAAGGATATTAGGATGAGGGAGGGGAAAACACAAAAAAACATAAATAACTACTTTCTCCTACTACATCAAACAATGCATATCTAGTAACAGTACAATGAAGGCTATGTGAGACACAAAGAAAATGTCCCATACATGGCAGCACACAGTGTCAGTGAGTGAGTGAGTACCTCTGTAATATTGGCTTTACTTGGATCCCATCCACGTTACAACTGGGAAGGCACTGACGAACATTGACCAGAGCATTTTGGCTTTTGTAATAATTACACAGGGCTTTTTTCCTCAGGACTTCAGTGCAACTTCTTTCTCCTTCAGCAACCAAAAATCCCAAGAGGGCCCAAATTCAAACCAATCAACACCCAGTGGACTGTAAGGAATCAACAGTGTTGAGTTCAGACAGAGATGTCCTGAGCTTCTGCATCCACTTAAACCGATTAAATAGATTGTTTAAGCAAATCCTGGTGTGTGTGTGTGTGTGCGTGCGTGCGTGCGTGCGTGTGTGTGTGTGTGTGTGTGTGTGTGTGTGTAACAGCAAAATCCACATGTATCATCACTGTGGGATACACACGTTTTTGCTTTTGTGCTGAGTTACACGAGAAGAATATTTGGACCATTCCTATGTCTATACAGTGAATATAAAGCTATAGCCAAAATAAAATTAGCTTAGCATAAAGACTGAAGGCAGAAGGAGGGAAGTTAAACTGTCTCTAACCAAAGTTAACAAAATCCACCTATCAGCTTCTGCGAAGCTCATGAATTAACCCTAATTTATTCAATCAATACAAAAACCAAAGGATAAGATAAGAAGTTGTGGTTCTGTAGACGATTATTTGTCTTTCAAAGCCTGACCTATCTCCACCGCGCCGTGCCGGCCCTGGAGAGTAGTCTGGTTGCACCCATATATCATTCTGCTAAAGGGGGAAACAAAAAAACATCCAGGCCTTTTCTTTAAACCAATCATAATCGTCTTGGGCAGCGCTAAACTGGAGCGACAGTGCAAAATAGTGTTGCTTGCAAACTTGTTGTGGTGAAACATTTGCACATGAGGAAGCCAGCTTTGGCACTAAAATGATTAAATCCCTGCAAAAGCAGGCCAGTGTTATTGTATGATCCAAATGTTCTTAAAAACTTGATATTTTCAGTGTGTAGGTGGCTGCCGGGGGTTACGGTGACAGGGATTATTAAAAAATGGTATCGCACCGATATCAGATGGCAGGGAGAATATCGACTGAAATAGTCAGCTGGGTTATACCATTGTTAAACATCCGAGGAGTCAGACCAAGGCCGGGGTCTCCAACCCGCAGAACACGACCCAGTTCTGAGTAGATCGCTGCTCAGAAGTGTGAACTTTATCAATTGAAAACGTAAAGAAATGCATAGAGAAAAAGCTTGAACATGCTGTTGAATTTAAGCCGTTGTGATAGAAAACGTGTGTCGAGTATCAATTTGTTATTGTTCACACTAAAGAAGCTTATTCCGCTGGTTTAGGTGGAGCTAAGCAAGGCTAAGATGTCTAAGCTAAGCTAACACTGGCTGTTGCTTGATATTTAGCCGATGTGAGGGTGAGCATCACATCTTGTAGAGAAAGCGAATTCCCCCTGAATTCCAAACTATTCTTTTCAGTGCAGTGAATAAAAGATGAAATTGTCTCCAATCTCATAAAGCTGACAACTATCTAGAGTATTCAAACAAAACATAAAGCGTACCTCTAAGAGGGAGTGAAGGGAATTTCATCACTAACCCAAGTCAAAAAAAAAAAAAAACATCTTCGCTACTAAAGGAGTCCTTAAAATGCCCAAACAACTTGCAATAACAAAAATGTCAGCTGTTTACTGTCGGAGTGGGATTAAATGTAACAGGCAGAAATATTCCCTTTATAACAACAAACCTGTTTGGGGCGAGACCATCAAAAATGGTCGCCCAAAAAAAACAAACAAGAAAATCTATAGTAGCAATCCCCACAAATCCCTCAAAATTCCTTTCACAGAAATCGTAAATTGTATCAACACAGCATGAGAACTCTCGTCGACCCTCTGATCAACATGCACCCCCCGACTTTTACACGGCACCAGTCAAACTCTCCATTACGATCTCCCAGCAGTCCCTTTTTTTTATGAGAGAGCGGGTCAGTTTAAAAAGCGCATATCAACCTCCACAAAGTGATAATGACTAGTGTTACTGATGAGGGCGAAGAACGGCACACACACACACACACTGAGGCGGGGGGGGGGGGGGGGGGGGGGGAGACGGAGGACGGAGGGACAGAAGGGGAGGACGGGCGGAGCGTTACGTCTCGTCAAACAGTGGTTAATTTTAAGGGCGGGGTGGCGCGCTCCGGCCTCGACGAACACGTGAGTGGCAAGTGACCTCAGATGGTTTGGTAGCCAGCGTGGCTCCTCTTCCTGCCAATGAGGTAGGCCAAGAGCACGACGAGGACGAGACCTGCTAAAGCCGCTCCGACGATGATGGGGATCAACATGTCATCTTCATCCAGCTGGCATTCCTCAGCTGACAGAGAGAGAGAGAGACAGACAGACAGAGACATGTGAGGGGGGACGAATTAGAGCAAAGAAGTGGTTTTGAATTTTAGCAGGTTGTTTCTGGTGAAAGTGTTTACCCAATCCAAACTGATTTCCCGTGATACCGAACGGCTGCACCTGCAGCTGGAAGGTGTTGATGGACAAATCGTTGACCACGTTCAGCGTTTGCTCATCGTGGCACATGTAGGAGAATCCCAGGGTTCCTTGCAGGTAGTCCAGACTGCGGTTACTGGCCGAGAAGGGCGCTACGGCAGAAGACAAGAGTGAGGAGTGAAACCGTGGTCGGGGTGGTGTCCGGTGTTCAACGTGGAAAACAGATTCATATGAAAGGAGAAAGGGATCGAATAAACACACCGTCCGAGTTCAAACCGTGGGTCCATGTCTTGATTGTTGAATTATCACTTGTATTTGCCAAATCTAAATCCATAAATCGTTTTTTTTTAGTTTTGATCAAACTTCCCGTCTTTACCCTTCTGGTAAAAATATTTGTGTTACTCATCTTTAGAGCCAAGTCAGCTAATCAGATGTGGTTTGGAGCCACTGGCTGAACACGCATAACTAAACCTATGTATCTATATTACCAGGAAACATGATGGAAAACACAATCATTTCTGTTTTGCTTGAAAGACAACAACGGCAAAAAAAAGCTGTGTTTTTGCCTTTTATTCCACCCGTACCAAAACCTGACAGCGTCTGCAATAACACAACTTGAACTTGTAAAACGAGCCTAGTTTGATGTGGAACCGAGCTGCATGCTTGTTTCGTTTATGTGATCGTCCTCACTCTTTGCCCAAAACAGTAACTTTTACGAACGAAGATCTGAGGAGGATCAAGGATCTTTTACAACAGGATCTGAAACAACACCTTTGTTAAAAAAATTAAAAAATTAAAAAAAAGCGGATTACTTTCCAAAATACTGATCCAGTTCACCACCAAACAACTTCTCATTGTAGTGATGCTGTTTGTGTACTGCAGTCTTATGTAAATAATAAAGCCAGATAAACTTTAGAAAATCCTATCTATATATTTGCAACACCTAGCCTTTTTAAATCATTAAAGATGAATAAGATTTTGTCCATGATGGACAAAATATTAGATCACTTCTGACATCAAAACTTCATACTTCACAAATACAGGATTTATTGCAAGGTGGCTGATTTGGATCACATTTCAAACAGCTGTTTCTATTTTCAGTTTAAAATACACGTGGATATACTTTCACTGTACAATTTACAAATACGTTAACACCAAATCATCATCAATTATGGATTTACTCAAAGGCAGAGCAGGTGTGGGGCCCTACACATCCGTTCATGGGCATATATTTACTTTGTTATGAGTTCATAAGATCACAGTCACACTCCTTTCAGTCAGCAACAACCCCTGATGACACCACAAACACAATACTGGGATAACAGAATAGGACTCGTGCGTATCAATCAGAAACAAGGTTGCTAGCATGAGTGAAGCGCACTCACCTTTCATGTCTGGCCAGGCAGCTGACAGAGACACTTCACTCAAGTGGTACTTATTGGACGTAGTATTCTGGAAACAAACAGGGAGACCTCCGAGTCATTACCACTGCAAATCAAGCTGCTTGACTTCGAGCTCCTGACGCCCTCTAGAGGCTTTTTCAGGGAGCACAAGATGAAGAAAGGATTACATTACATTACATTTCATTTAGCTGACGCTTTTATCCAAAGTGACTTACAATAAGTGCATTTCAACCATGAGGGTACAAAACCCAGAAGAACAGGAATCAAGAAAATACAATTTCTTCCAGAAAGCCAAACTACAAAGTGCTAAAAGTAAGTGTCATTTTAAGTGCTACTAAAGTTCTCGTGTTCAAGGATAAATGTCACATGACGGAGTAACTCACCAAAAAGAAGACGAAGGTGAGGTTGGTTTTCTCTGCATCTGTCGTGAGCCGCAGGGAGGCGCTGTCTGGGTCACACGACCCGGAGGTCTTCGTCACATTAGGCTTAAGGTTCACGACAACTTGCACAGTCTGTGAATAAAATGAGGGGAAATTTAGCGTTCGAACACCTGCGAATATGTGCATATAATTTGTGAATAAGTGGCTTTATTCAGGCACCTTATTCTGGGAGACCGAGCTGTAGGAGAAGTTGAGCTGGAGGCCCATGTACGCCAGTAAACAGGCCGTGCCATTAGTGCCGCTGACTGTGTAGTTTCCCCTTTCAGGTCTCTCGGGTTCTTTGTCCGGCGCAGCAGTGGTTTGGGCGTCCGTGGGCGGGGCAACGGTGGCAAAACCCTGGTGCAGGGCAGCAGCTGCAAAACATGCTCGCTTGTAAGTCAAGTACGACAGAGGTTCAAGACGGTCGACGATAAATCAACGGGTAAATACGACAGGACAGAAATTACACGAAGTACATAGAAAATAAAGAACCAATAATACATTTTCATTGCTTACATTCAACTCAGACATTTACCATCAAGAGCCTCTTTCCTCTCTGCCGGTAGCGGCTTGGCTCGACTCATCTTTGGTAGCAGGTACTTTTTTTTGAATCAAATTTTCCAGCTCAGATAGTACCCCCTTCAAATGTGACTTTGTTACTATAGCGATGTGGAATGAAGCTGCCGTGACGTCATCCTCAACGCGACAATGGAGAACAGGAGGGCGATGCTGTTCCTCCTTAACTGATCAGGGTGTGATTTTAAAAAGGTTGCCATTAATCAAGTAGTCCAGTGAATAAAAAAAATAATAAATAAATATTATGGCTGCAATACCAGCACAGCTAATTAACAACAGCAGGTTATTGCGGGCTGTTCCTTTTCGCATGCGCAGGGATTGTGATGTTTTTCTCTGGCCAATCAGGAGTCGGCAGTGTTTCCACGTCACCTTTTAGTATCGGCTTAACTCGCTTGGAATCTCGACAGAAGTGACACCAATATAGTACCAGGTACTATCTACACATTTTGCTAAATGGCCAGTGATCAATTAGTAACCGCAGCCGTCAGATACGTGTTGTTGTTAGATGTGTGAGGCTGCAGATAACAGTCATTTTCATTGTCAATTAATGTACTGATTAGTTTTACAACTAATCTTTGGTTCCAAAAATGTGGGAAGATTGTCAAAATTCTTAAGAGTCCAGTTTGCCATGTTTACTTTAAGTTGTTTGTTCTGTTCAGAACAGTCTGTGAACTTTGATCTGAAACACAGCACATGTTCCGATATGAGCACCTTTTTTTTTGGTCAATAAATCAATCTATCAAATTGATGATTCAATCTTTAGAAAGTACAATAATAAAAAAAAAAACCTACAAGTGTTTAGCTTATCGTTACTTCACTTGGCTGTTTGACCCGAGCTGAGGTCGACTCCAGAAAGCCGTTTTCACATTCCTCTGCTAAAGGTTTCTCTGAGTTTACCTCAAATCTGAGTTTAACAAGCATGTGACTTCACAACTAGTGTGGTCCAAAGTGTGATGTGGAAGGTTGGACCTCCAGCAGCAGAGTGTTGAGCAGTTTTACTTTAAAATGAACGATGTTTGCAAATTTAAAAAAATTCTGGAGACTTTTTTTTTCTCTCTCTCTCTCTCTCTCTCTCAATTTAGTATGTAAACCTGAAATCAGACACAAATAACTATCCAAGATTATATAAATACCGAGGTACCGTGAGGTTATTTCAAAACTATATTTAAGCAAGTCACGTGAGCTTTATGTATTTGTTACTTTCCACTAATATTCATAGCACACCTCCATTATAATTACGGATAACTAAAGAAACGGACTCATATACTTCATTCTTCCTAAACTCTCTTCCACGCTGATAAATGTTTATTTGTAGTGACGTCACAATAGGCACCAGGTGACGAAAGCACAAACAGGCAACAATGTTTCAAGAGTTCGGGGAATTTTGATACAATCAACTGCATTAGAGATTCCGCTCCCTTTAATCTCAGATGTGTGTTTGTTTACAAACAACAACACTCAGTACATGTTTCGGCCTGAGGAACTACAGTGACATCTTGTCTTTAGAGAGCCCGTGGTTGTTATCAGGGTCGGTGTAAATGTTTTAACGACGCGGTCCCGGTGCTGGAGGACAGATCATCTCGTTGCCGTCCCCTCCCCCGACAGGTAAAATGCAAGATGAACCGGACAACTACTCACCTAAGAGGAGCGGTAACGTAACTCCCAGGCTCCATGACTGAACACCGCCGAGGATCCGCGTCATGTTTCTCCCGTTTCTCTCCTCGGCAGGCGAGGGTTAGCTGATGCTGCTGCGCTAGCTCGGCTGAGAAGCAGCGAAAGTCAAACGCGGTGATGAAGCCTCGTTCTTGACAACAACAACAACAACAAAAACCAGCTCACGTTTGTGGTAGCGGGTTTAAACTTTTGTCTTTCTTGTTGTTGTTTTTTTGTACCGTTTATTTCTGCTGGCTGTGAGGTTAATTTGTGCTCGCCTTTAACTGTTTATCACCGCCACCGCTGCGAGCAGTGACGTCACAATCATGTGACACACACACACACACACACACGCGTTAAGAAACACCCAGAAAGGTCACGTGGTAAACAAGCAGCCGCTGCACACAAACAGCTTATTTGATTTTTTTTTTTTATTTATTATTATTATTATTTATTTTTTTTGTAAACGAGCTATGAATTCGTTTTTAATTTGTTGTATTTCGTGTTTCTGTTTAGATTTCATTGAAAATAAAGACGTTGTGCTTGCTGCATCGTAGAGGCCCGGGAGCTTGGATGAGTCCTGGAGCTTTGGATGAGTCCGGGCCCCTGAGGTCAGGCCTCAGTCTTAGGTCTCAAACATTTTACACACTGGTGTCGAAATAAAATCTCCTCTCCGTGCAACCTAAGCTGGCCTCGCTTGTCTGCCTGCCACTTCAGTACTTTTTGTTGCAGATCAGTGTGATTATGCAACTTGAAACAACACAAAGCTTTTAAAGGATGCAGAGGTCCGTGACACACAGTCACTCTTAACATTTAAGTCTCATAGAAGGAACCTGTTTGACCTTTCGAACATACAGTTACTTAAACAGGCTGTAACCAGCAACAGGTGTCGAATCAATCTTTCTGCATCCTGCTGTTCACGTTTCTCTTTTTTACTGTTTAACAACAGGCACATTTTGTGCGTCATGTTGTGAACTACTCCCTGCATCTGTGGTTTGGTCTTTATACCACGTTTTTAGATACATGTTGTGATCACAGACGGAGTTTTACCCGTTAAGTATCTGCAGAGATCCAGGGTGATGAAGACATAAAATTCAGATTACTCATATATTCCTTCGCAAAAAAAATGTATGCATTTCAACTATAACTGTACACTAGTACTCCGATAATTTGATAATCTGCAATATTATATACATAAACGTACCACATATTTTTTTTCAGGAGAATCCAGCAAAATATATCATCATATAACACTTAATACAGCATTCACTGTATAAGCAGCATATAAACATTGAATATGTTGTTTATAACACAAGGATATTGTAGAAAGTAGATATTAAAGCAGATTAATGATTGAGTTTCCCAACTATAACCCTTCCTGTAAGGCATCTGTGTCTATTATAATTAGACACAAACAAAAGACAACAAACATTAAAAAATTATTTTGGGAAACACTTGTAGTCTTTTAAATGCTGACAACAACATTTTGTGTATAACGGAGGACAAACCATTAATGATTTTGTATACTGAGAGGGAGTTCAAATAAAGCGGTTCCCACATTTCTGAAAATGAAAGATACACATTTATTTTCAGTCAATTGTGACTTCTCTTAAAAGAATTCAACCCCCATATTATTATGTCACCTGTGTATGGAGGTGTGTTTAAGAAAAAGTGAACATTATACGATCAGGGAGAAAGTCAGCAGCAGATGAGCCCGTCAGTGATCAGTCGGGAAGAACAGACCTTGAGAAAGACAGTTGAACAAAACACAGTCGATGAGACCTGCAGTGGGCGTTGAAGGTGGCGCGACGCTTTGAAGCGCACACACAACTCAAGTCTCCATCGGCAGGTCGACTGTTCAGCCACTTCCTCTCATCAAAGGGAGCCGAAACGTAGAGCGAAGCAGCAAGAAGCAACCAGGAAAGAAAGCGAGCAAGAAATAAAACCTTATTTTTACATACATATAGAGGGAGAGCCATGGCCTCACTGAGGACAGGTGTGTTTGTGCTGTTTGTGCTGCTGGAGTCTGTTTCCTGTGAAGGTAGGCGACACAAATACAAAACAACTCGCTTCTAATTGACTTTACGGAGATGAAAAAAAGTCCTAAAATGTTTGTAAATAGGATTGAAGAGACCCACATCAACCGCTGGTGTTAAAAAGGTGTAATTCATCAATTTACTTAGAAAAACCAACTGAATAAAACTCCAACTGAGTTTTATTAATGCCCTAATATAAAAAAAAACTTTATTTCATATGAGTACTTTTACTCAAATGCTGTATAGTGTTCTACTTAAGTACTCACATTTTAAAATATAAGTTTTTAGTTGTTGGTTATTTTTCATATTCTGATAATTAATACAAAATTCAATCAACAAACTTCGAAAATGTACAATCTGCAACCTTTAAATGATTGAACCATTAATGTAGAGCATTTCTACACTGTGGTGATGCTACTTTTATTTGGGCACAGGATCTGAGACGTGTCACTGGGAAAGAGTAAACTTGTAATAATCTCTCAGATGTCTATATTGCAAAACAGCAAAAGAGTCCCAGGCAAGATTAGAGATCTTTTTTTTCAAAACTGTTTTATCTTATGGAAAAAGTAGTTGAGGTTCTGTTACATAGTCAGGAAATTAAATCTTAAATCTGTCATTTGAAAGCAGGAAACAAAGAGTTACAAAGCTTTTTGTCTCTTGATGACCCAAAATTTAACTCTCCTGTTGTCCTCGGTTCAAAATGACCCACAGCGGCGTTCAACCAACTTCCAGTTTATTTTCATATTTTTTGGGATCATTGGTGACAAGGAGGCTGTGAGGGTTTCTTTAAAGAATGATGACCAATGATCCCAAAAAAATATAAAAATATAGAAATAAAACAGAACTTGGTTGAACACAGCTGCGGGTCATTTTGACCCGAGGACAACAGGAGGGTTAAATCTGATACAGAAGTAAAACAAGTTTATTTATCTCGTATTTCAGAGGCACGTAGGCTCACATATTTACATCTGTATAAATACATCTACAGTATATATAAATTTGTATAAAGTATCAAATAAAATGTTCCTCTTTCTGTTCTTTGGGTTTAATTTGAGAATTTTAAGTTTTTACGAGCGGATGTGTGTGTGTCTGCATTTGATGTTTCTCAGATTTTCTCTTTTATGTCGTGGTGAGAGTGGGATGAAAAAATATTTTAAAAATGATCAAAAAAACACTTTCAAGTCCTGCCATGTATGTCAGTCAGATTCATTGTGGTGAGAGGATTAGAGAAAGAAAGCCTGCATAAATAAATAATTTCCCTGCAGTCACTTTACTGAGTGTGAAAACACAAAAGGTTGATTTTTGTTGTTCAATTTTGCGATCAAAACTCCCACAGCAGTAAAACCCTCTACAATGTAAAGGAGACTTACTAAATCAACATATTCATATATTGTCTCCCTGTGTGACCCTGTAAATAGCAGGGCTGCTTTATTTCTCACTTGCTGATTATGTTTTGTTTGATATGGAGAAATATCAGAAATGTGTAAAGGTTTAACAATGAAGGGAGTAATTAATCTATACAGTGTATAACATCCCAACTCCTCATTTGCCGTTTCGATCAGGAAAAACAAAAAAAAATCTTTCAGATTAAACAACAACACGTGCTTTTTTTCTTTTTGTCCTCTAAATGGTGCTGTAAGACTTGGGTCCACATGCAAATTATGATTTAATTATTATAATATAATTTCCAGTTTGTCAATAATTGCCTCCAAAATGTGTTGTAATTTAATGATATCATTAATATGGCAGTAACTGAATTGTAATACAATCAAATTAAACATATCTCGTTAAACTGACTGTACGTAATTATGTCAATAAAACTGTTGGACACATATTACTCAACTAGTAAGACTTAACTAAACTATATTTTGTTGTTCCAATTTAACCAACTTAAATAAGGTAACCACTGGATTTTGTTTTAATTGCCTAGTTTTCACTGTTTAAATGGTAATACTGGCTCTGTTATTAACAGTGAAACACAAAATATGTAAGCAAATGAGCTTTTTGCCATAACTTCATATCTAATGATCAGACATAAGACTGGTGTCAATCTTCTTATCTTACTCTCTGTAAGAAAACATGTAAGCATTTTTTTTTTAATTAAAAAAAAGGGTTTCCAACACATTTTTTTAAAAACATATGAAAAATTACCATATGTATAGCTAAAAAAAAACAAGATGAAATAAAACAGAAAGATGAGTTGCTTCTGTTTGGAGAGTTTTGACAACTGTCATCTGCTCGTCTTAGTTCATCCGTTCACTCAACAGTAATTACACAATTCTCCTTTTAGAAGTGTGAACATAATCTAAGCGTAGAAGAAATGTTGCATCCTGAAGCATCTTTAGAAAATCTAAGTTTGATGAGATCCTCAAAGCTGCTTCTTCTGTTCCAACCGCACACAGAGATAAACAAGCATCACCAAAACCTCAGAGCAGCCCAACAGGATGCAGATATGTAGTTTCTCCAGATATCTACTTTCTTATTTCCCGTTTCAAGGGTCTTACGCAATTTTCTTCTGTACTTCAAACTGCTGATATTTTCCATTCCATGTTGAGTCACAGACAAACATATCCTTTCGTAGTTTCTACCAGCAGAGACATAAGTGATGTGCTCCAATCATTTTATATACACAACTTCAAATCCTCACAATTACATTTAAAAAAAAAAAAAGTTGTCCTGTTGTAGGGGAGGGAAGGTTGTTTGAGATGAATCTTCAACTGTTTTAGTTCAGACGTTCTGTTATTAAGAAAGAAATCTTGAATTTGTACTTGTCATAGGTTTATGTATTACAATATCCAGTGTGACAACTTTCCCACTGATGGGGCAAATTGACACAAGTGCACATCCGCTATTTGACTGCCTATAACTCTGTTCTGAAGTACGATCTTAAAATGTGTTGAATACAGAAAATATGCCAAAAACCTTTCTCTTTCATTTGGCATATCACGTATAACTATATGATTTATGGATCCCATAGATATATAAGAGAGAGTGAAAAGTGTGACAACCAGCCCCGGTCTCCCCTTTAAACTTACTGGTGTTTACATTCATTAAACAGAAAGTGGGCTCTTAAATTAAATGCAACGGAGGAAACAGAAAAACTGAGACCACTCCAGGATATACTAAAATGAGGTAAATGTATTTAGTTGCATTCAACAGCCTTCAGATGAATATTTCTGTCTTCTCTCTTTCTGTTTGCTCTGCAGAGGTCTTCTTCACAGACACGGTCAACTGCTACTTTCTGGATGCGTTTCTGATGTTCTGGTGTATCGTTGGCACTATATTGTTCAGCAGAGAAAAGGTGAGCTATAGCATGGCTAGAACAGGATTCAAGCTTGCCAGAGACATTTAGTCCACTCATTTTTTTTTTTATGGTATTTTACTCATAGAAACTTACTTGACTTACAGTTTTTATCATCAATTAATAACTGTAATTTAAGTCAAATAAAAATCCTGTTATTTTCTGGTTGCCGCCTCTATAGCAGTGGAAAATGAAAATGTTGTGTATAAAATGTAATAAACTACAATAATTTAAAATAAAGAAAAAAAAACTTCTCACATGAGAAGACAAGACAATTGAGCACTAATTTGTCAATAAATTAATAAATTAATTGACTAATAGTTTAAGCTTTAAGTGTGGTTGCATCTAATTTGTGATGAACATTTTTTGTTTTTGACAATAAAATTGAATACATTATTTGTACTTTAAAAAAGCAGCCAGTAGCTTGAACAGTCCTGAAATAAACAATTTATTATATGCTGTATTGATCTGCTAAGGATTTGTTCTTTTTCCTCGTTGTAGATTATCAACTTTAGAGCTTATAAAGCGGCAGTGAGTATATTCGACAGTATTGCTGTCATCTGTTTATTGAATGATATCAATACATATATGTGAGGACAAGTACAGTATGTCTAATAAGTTTCATTTAATGTTTGTATTTTTCTCATTGAAGATAAAGCAAAAGAAGCCCGACATTTATCAGGTAAGGACGACTCTCCCATCACTTAATAATGCTGTTTAATCTGCTGTGATGTTTTTATTTATTATTACTACTTTCTTTTTTTTTCTAGGAACTGGAGCGACCGAAGGATACTGATCTTTACCAAGTGCTTGAACCAGTAAAGAAAGTGGTAGGACACTTCCTTTCTTAATAAAGACTTTTTAATGGTCCTTTTCTCACCTGCTCTGGCACCTAAATTGCCATTATGTTGTATTTTATCTTCAGAAAAAAGATGCAAAGAAGAAGAAATCGCAGGTAAAGGGATTTTCTTACTCACACGGTCACATCATTTGTTGGAGCCGTTACCAACTCAAGACATCTGAGATATGACCTCGACTACGCGATATCTTTTAAGACGTCAGAAGCCCAAAAGATTTTGGAAACCACCGGTTTGATCTCGTGTTGTATTTTAAAAGCTTGTTACATCATCATTTGTGTCCAAATAAAGCCGAAGCTGGCAAATACATAAGAGCAGAAAGAACAATATTTCCTTGAAGTATGAAACCACATCAAATGGAAACACATAAATGCGAGGATCTAAATTTACTGGTAAACAGTACTGGATTGAAGGTACTTGGTTATCTGCAGGTCTCCTCAGTGCGAAGCTTCAACTTTGTCTCTCTTCACAGCTGAATTCATCCGAGCAGAAGGAAAAGGACAAGAACGGGTTTTCGAGTGTCAGCACCAAGCCTGCAGATCCGACTTCTCCCTGATCTCCAAATGTCTCAAGACACTGCAGCGCTAAATGGGGGTGAAACAATTAACCGATTACTTGATCAGTCATTGGTTTGTCATTTTTTTTAAGCAAACAATATGCTCGTCAGATGTCACACAATTTTTATAATGTCACTGTGTTTCTGCCTCTATTCTGATGTTTTTTTCCCCCAGTTTTCTTACATTTTAAATAAATAAAAACAATCTATAATTGAAATAGTTAACCAGCTCTTGAAGTCTGCCAGCTACAGAAAATAAAGTTTATATATATATATATATATATAACATTTGCTGACATGCTAACGCTACACATGACATTTATTGCTATATTTATCATGTTAAGCTTTTTTTTGATATCCTAATAATACAGATTGCATTATGAAGTGCTAGAATGTGATTCGTATTTAAATGTTTACCCCATAGTGACTCTGTAATCAAGCGCCATTGTGTACCCTGAATCCCAATAAAAATACAAAGCACATGTCAAAACACTTGGAAAATGGTTTAATGATGTTTACAACAAAAGAGAACTGTACATTTACAGTAAAAGATTATCTTTATATGTGTATAAAAACAAAACAAATAAAAATACAGCAGACAAATGCATCAAAATCTACTATGTATCCTGATTCACATACTTGAAACTCCTACACAATCTTTCAGTTCTATGCCGCCATGACTGGAGGCCTTTTTTTTTTTTTTTGTGGTTTTTTTTGTTGTTATTTTTTTGTTGTAGTCAGATCGGAGCAGTGTCCCTCAGTGTTGTATTCCACGATGGAAACCAAAACTCTTTACATTCGAGTCCTGAAAAGTCATTTTAATATCAGACTGCAGAATAAGAAAAAGGGGAAATAAAACGGGGACACATTCCTTTAGATGAGCCCAAGCTTCCAACGTGAAATGTTTTACAGAATGCATTTCTTGAGATACACAGACATAATATGTACATGGTTGGCTGTTGTTGTTTTTTTTGTTTGTTTTTGTTTTGTTTTTTTTGTCCTCTCTTGTCAAAAGCCATGGTCGCTTGGGCTGTGAACTGAATAAATCACACACATGACGCACCCCAAAAACATACAAAAATACTATATCTTAAACCTACCAAGAGTAAGACAGTTCTGCAATTAGTTCCATGCTGTGACAGAGAAAAGAGATTACAACAAACAAACGAGAAACAGACGGTTTTCACCTAAGTTTTTCTCAGAAATATACCAAAATATACATCTAAGCTTTGGAATTACTGAGGCTAGGACTAAAGCCAGTGCTGGGTTTGTCTCTTAATACACATGCTGCAGGGTGGAAGGGAGAGAAAAAACAGACAGAGACACACAGGACAGAGAGATATCTTTGGTATCTGCATTTGTCAAAAGTTAAATATTTGGATTTTTGCTTTGGGATAGCGCTTGTGAGGCCCTACAACCTCACTTGGAATAAAGCATTGAACAAAGTGTCACTGAAGCCCTGGCGGCCAGAGGTCTGAGCCGGAGGGACACAGTCCATGCAGAGTGAAGGACCATGATGCATAGTGTCACAGCTGATCAGAGTCTGTAGTGAAGATGTCAAAGGAGAGAGCAGAGGAGGGAAAAGGAGGAGGAGGAGGAAGAAGAGGAGGAAGAGGGGGCGGGGACACAGCAGTGAGTTTGAAGGACCGCAGGATGTGTATTCCTGGAGACAACAGGGTTCTGTCCTGGGACAACAGTGTATAGATGATGGGGAGGGAGAGACGGACGCACTGTGAGAGGCAGGAACAGCTTTTTCACCACAGTTCTTGAGAGAAACAGTGGAGGGAGGGGAGGAGGGGGGGGAGGCAGGAGGGGAGGGGAGGGGAAGGGGGGGGGACATCCTAGCAACAGCGATCAAGACAGACAAACATAAAGAGTCCTGAGCAGGTACAGTGTGCACAGGATTTAACCCTCAGTGTGTATTAACAAACATCACCCAGCTACCACCACATTGGTTCGTGTCTGTCGGAGAAGCCCGCTCAGCCCCTGCTCCACCTCCCCCCTCCGATCCCCGCCCACAGGCACTGAAACCGCTGCACCGGCAGGACGCCCGAGGGTTACCAGGCGGACGCATATTCGCATGCAACCCAAAAAAAAGAAGAAGAAAAAAGAAACTCTATACAGACGAACCGAGGAGACTCGAGGTGAGAGCGTTGCAGCCGGGATTTGATGCTGAGCAGTGAGGCGGGGATGGGTGAGAGATGGTGTCGTTCATATACAATCAAGTTAGAAGTCTTTGGTTAATGTTGGTACCACAGGGACACATGAGAGCGGGCTGCGACAGCGCACCGTCATGTGGGAAGACAAGCACATACCTGTACCTGGTCAGTGAAAAGAATAATTTAGAAAGATGTTTACAAAAAACACAGGATTGTCAAACTTAAAGAAGTGTTTTAAAAGATGGAGGGGTAAGTTTTGTTATAAAACAAAATAACTAATACAATTCCCTAAAATGAACTTTGATCAACATGTAATTTCTGCTCAATGCTGAAAGGCATTAGTGTGCAGCATAAGAACACAAAGATGTGAAAGAAAAACGGCAGACATTCATGAGTACTGGTATGTACTCTGTCTCCCCCTTGTGGCGGCTCTTTCCACCACCTTTCACTAAGTACAGGTATGAACAGGCTTCTCCACCGACACAAGTTTGACTATTTTCATCTTTTTTTGTATTTTTTTTTGTATTTTTTTTTAAATATTTTCCTTATTTGTTAAGTAGATTAAAGCAGGTTTCACTCAGTCTTGAGTTAGAAATGAGGTATACAACAGCTCCTTTTGCCTTACTGGTGCTCCAGAAGTCCTTTTTCAACATATAAAAAAAAAAAAAAAAAAAAAAAAAAAAAACAGCAAACCAGTGTGGTGGGTCAAACATACTTTAACTTGAAGCACAAGAGTGTCTCAAATCTCAGGATCACCTACTGAAACTGAAGCAGTAAAAGCCAAGTCAGTGCCAAGTAGATAATATGAGCTGACCACAAACTGTAGTTTTACCAAAACAAACTGAAAGCTGGCTTGGCGATGGTTCGCTTAAAGCGTCAGTAGAGAACCTCCACACAGCAACAAAAATACAAACTCTCTTGTCTTAGCCTCTTTAAAAATCCCTCTAAACACCTGCTGGAAGATGGGAAAAATGCACCATAATGGTTTGCAGACTGCCCTCCCTATTCTCTCTTTATAAGACACACACTCTCTCGCTCGCTCGCTCACACACACACACACACACACACACACACACACACACACACACACACACACACACACACACACACACACACACACACACACCTGCTGGAATTATTAGTAAAGCTTTTCTCACAGGTATCCTGGACCTGTCCAAGTCACACCTAAAAAACAGGCTGCAACGTAACCATCCCACGCTCCAAAATGCCCAAAGCACAATGTATTGTTTCAGTGAAGACAATGCACCAGGTGAGCTCGACGCTCAGTCCCTCTCTCTCACACACACACACACACACACACACACACACACACACACACACACACACACACACACACACACACACACACACACACACACACACACACACACACACACACAACAACAACAATGCTACAATGCTTATGTCTTCTACGTAACAATAAGGCATAAATGATAATGTTAATCTTCTTTGTCAAACTAAGAAAGCCAGTGATCTTGCCCTCTCAAACTATACAAAACAATTAAAGGCATGAAGTAATATAAAAAAAAAAAAATTAAAAAAAATCAAATGATTGTTAAAGACAGCACAGCAAATCAAGTCCACATTGACTCAACCAAAACAAAATAAAATATCTATTCAAAGATTAAGATGCTTCAGAGTTTCCTACCAACCACAGGACTGGTCTGCCAGGAGCGCCCGAACGAGCCCCCTCCTGTTGAAAAGATCCGCCGACACACGAGTCGTCAAGTCGTCGAGTCGCGCTCCCGCGAGACGCGCTCGTAGATTTCATCTCATATTTTTTGGTCTTGTCAGTAAAAAAATTGCTATTTAGCAAAAACAAAAACAAAAAAACTGAATGTTTTAGGGGAGATTTTTTTTTGTTTGTTTTGTTGAGTAAGCATGATAAACACTACATTCAGTCTTGATAACATACTGGTTCAAATATAAAATATGAATATCTTACAAGTGTTTATATATATATTTATATGTATAGAGTTAAGAAAAGATCGTTTCTCTAATTCTTAAGTCTTTCCTCAGATAAATATTTCAGTAACATCCTATGGTGCCAGTGGCCACTGGTTCATCTTAAGTACCTACAAACAGCACTGGAACAGGACTGAGTTCTTCAGGGCCCTCGTGGCCTCAAATACAGGGAAACCAGCAACGCGAGCAGCCGAGCACCCACCAAGCTGCAAAGAGAAAGGCTTTTACTTTGGCAAGAAGGATCTCAAAATAATATTCAAACCTGGAAATACCCCATAAATAGTAGTACTAGAAAATAGCAGTAGTAGGTTGTCCTTTTATGTACGGTTCCTATGTATCAGTATAAACTTTGAATGGCGAGCCAGACAGTAATTATACATTCTACAATGTTCTATACACAGAAATGTCTACGGGTGAACCTTATGTTGTAGTGCTGCTGAGGTATATTCAGTCAAAAATAATTCAACAGAACAGAAGTACACGAGAGGATAACATGGACACATTTCGCTCCTTACAGCCTCAGTGATTCAGTAATCACTGGGTTCATTCATTTTGTCCTTCTGAAGCAGAACAATGCTACTTGTTGTGTGGGGTTTAGCTGAATGTGTAGCACATAACAGTACGCTTCCCACCGCTGTGTTGGGCAAGATAGTTTGGCAGGTTTTTACTCAGAAACATTTCGGGGAGCAGCACGTTGTTTACGAACATGCTGGTTTATTTAAAAAAAAAAAAAAAAAAAAAAAAAAAGGGCGGCGCTGTGAGGAGGTGAAGTTATTTGATGATAAGATATAGAAATTTACAGACGTGAGCCCTCCGGCCGGGAGGGTCGGAGCTACTAAACCCTGACTTTTCACACAGGGTGTAGTCGTAAAGCTATAAGAAAGCATGCAGGCCTCTCGACAGCTCGACTCCACCGGGAGCTTCAGCAGCACGTTGTTAAAGCTAAGTTTCTGTGATCCTAATCCAGCAGCACCAAATCAGGGAGAATTGACCGAGGAGAGAGAGGAGAAAAATATTTTTTTGGACAGTAGGAGATCGTGTGAACGGCAACTTGTGTGCTCAGACAGGCACAGCAGCTACTGAGGAAAACCACTTTGGTTCAAGCTGTTGTTTTATGGCTGAATATTAGCACAAAACCAAAAAAAATTAAATAACAGACCCTTTCCCAATATGGTTCAGAAAAGTTCAAAACGTCTACCACAGCAGATCAGAAAGGAAAACAAGCCATCAAATGGCTCCCAGAAAACCAGATTAAGCATCAGGGCGAGGCCCCGGTGGGAAAAACATAAAATAAAAAGGTTTAAAAGGAAAAAAAAAAGAAAGAAAAGAAACTTCATTCTCAAGCCCCAACCCACCAACCCCTTTCTTTTTGGTCAGTTGTGCAGCCAATTAAAAGTCGAGCTATGAGACACTTGGTCAAATAAAAAAAAATTCATCTTTGGAAAATGATCATTAAAATATTGCATTTCTATATTCTGTTGACAATGAAGAGAGATTCTGTACTCATAAATACTTTGACTAGACTAAGCTACACCAACTACACACAGCAATTATTTTAACAAATATTTTTGGTATATCTTAAAGTAGGTAAGCCAGTCACATGACTGCAGACTAAGTGAAAAGAAAGATTTTCATTCCTCCCAAAACAGGCAGACTGCAGCTCATCAATCCAGTTTTTTGGTACAGATACTGTGCACAAGTAGATACGACGGTACTACTATTAAAAGAAAAAGAAACAAAATAACACAACACAACAACCCCAACTAGCCAACGCCACCATACGTTTGGTATGATGACCACGTCCCGTGACGAGTCCTCCCAAGAAAACAGACTGCAGAGCTGTGTGGATCGTGCAGCTGCTGAACTCTCAGCATCTGCGTGAGCTGTCAACAACACATGCAAACGTCTACCTCTGAATTCAAACATCATGTACAGTTTTCCAAATTGATCACATACCAAAACAAATCACCCTTAAATCAGACGCAGGACTGCAGGACTGCAGGTCTGCAGCTCATTTTAAAGCTCTTAAAGTAACGTTTTCAGTCATTTTCTGTCAGTGTCTACGTCCACACCAAGACCGTCATTTTACAAAAGCTTGGCGGCAACTCTCGCCACCGTAGCGAAATGTAAAACTCAGTGTTTCCAGAAGAGAGACTCAGAGAGACACACCCGGTCCCTCTGACCCTTAAAGCAATGATAACCTTTATATCGGCCACTTATTACTTGTTTTTAAAGCCTTATAACCACGATTACAAAGTGATAGTTAAATCTTAACTTAATATTAGACTTACAAAGTTCTGAAAATGTCAAAAAAAATAAAGACAGTAAAGATAAAGGAAAAAAAAATTCTCTAAAATATAACTTTGATATGATTTACGTCAAGGCCTGTCCAAAAAAAAAAAAAAAAAAACTAGAAGATAATTAAAGATAGGGTGACACACAAACCCCCATTAGTGATGATGAACATTGTGAGATTAGTAGTAAATCAGTTAAATTTGAATGTTAAAAGAGAAAAGTTTTTTTGTTTTTGGTTAGAAGTAGTTCAGAGAAAATTCTGACCTGGAAATAGGAGGATATATGTACAAAATGTGAACAGCTTGAAGGTGCCGAGGATTGTTTTCTCCCTGGACACTTGTCAAGATTTATGAGGAGCGGCAGGCCATCAACAGTGTCCAACTGGCTACTGTTTATGAAAAAAATATATATATAACTCAAAGAGTCATAAAGAAAAAGATAGGAGGAAAAAACAGAAAAAAAGGTCAACCTTGTTTTAGGTTTTCTTTTTGGTGGCAGCAAAAGGATTAAATAATGGTAGATACAATGGAAAGAGTGTGGGGTGGTTAGTGAAGCACGGAGCCTATTTCAAACAGCCACCCTATCCCCTACATGATGTGAGAGGAGTAGTGCTCGACACGAGAAATAGGGCGTTAATTTCGGGATGCAGCCCGACTGGCTTCACTGAGCCTTGGAGGCAGTGGTAATGGTCGAGGCTTGCACAGGCACAGCAGTTGTGGTGGCTTGGTGATGAGCATCGATGGCGCCCTGCAGCCCCCCCGCTGCGGCCGACATCAGGCTGACGGGGCTGGTGAACAGCGACAGGTTCTGGGGGCTCAGGAAGAGCGGCGTGGTCACCAGGTTGGGTGTGCCACCAGCAGAGGTGTTGGCAAACAGCAGGTTGCTGCCATCCAGGGAGGTGATGGGGATTGAGCCGCCCGATGCCAGTGCTGTGGAGAAGATAAAGAGGCGGTTGGTGTACTTGGGGACGACAGAGAGGATCCGTTTTAAAAACCAAACCTGCCTCGTGAGGAAAAACTGAATTACGAAAAAATTTCCTGTCTTTGCAGCTGACCACCAAAATGTACAGTTGCTCATTAGGATTAATTGATCTGGTCACGGATGTAATTTCCTCTCAGCAAGGTTAAACCTTGTGGGTGTGGCCAGAGAGATTTTTCTCTTACTATGCAAATGAATGTGTCCACATTCACTCATTGCGTTCATTATACAAATCACACCAACATTTATTAATTAATTTATTCATTCATTGATTCATCCAGATTTGCTCTGAGAGGTGTCGCTGACCGGTACCATGCCTCAAATAAACGATATGAATACTATTAGTAAAAAAAAAAAAAATACAAAGCCAAAAATAATATCAAAATACATTTTTAGGATATTTTGCAATAAAATGTAGTTAAACTTACCACATTTTTAACTGCTTTATATCAGATTATCAGTTATAACCGAGTTTCATCAGACAAAAATATCATTGAAAGGACAATCCCTAAAACATCTATCTGTACTTTTTGAATTTTTTCTTTCAAACCAGCCCTTGTCACATGAACCTCAGCAAAACATAAAAAACAATATGTACCTAGAAAAGCTAACCAACAACCTACATAACTGTATTTATGTATTGTTGCAGACTATAAAGTGTTTGCACAATAAGTATTCAGTGTTTTGTCATGGAACTAGTACACACCTTGAATGGTTGCTAGGGTACTGTTACTCAAGAGAGCAGGACTCAATGCACCGCCGAGGCCACCAGGAGCCAGACTGAGGAGGGCGCCCCTGGACACACAGACACACAGAACATAATCAACACAGAGGACACCTGAACAACTGAAAGAACTCCTTAGAAATAATAATCAGAGGCTTTGTTTGAACGTAGCACATACGAACCCTTGAGCAAACTGGGAGGACGCCATCAGTCCTGGGTTGAACCCTGTAGCAGCAGCCATCGCCGCGATGCTGGCACTGGTGGGTAACTGGGCGGCATTCAGCGCCGCAGACAGCCCCTGAGCTGACACCATCACCTGACCCGCCCCTAGAGTGGCAGCTATGGACGCCGGGGCCTGGGTGAATACCGTTTGCACCTGAGTGGCAGCCTTGCTCTCCGCAGTCGTGTAATGAATATTTGTCGGGGATGGGCTTAAAGATGGAGAGCTGGTTGCTGTGGAAACCATAGGTGCAGTGGAGATGACGGATGCAGTGTTCGTGGCTCCGACCGTCGTGCCTGGTTAGAGAGAAAACAGATTTGAAAGTTAGTCTTGGAGTCTCTCATTTTGTGAAATTAAATACACACTTCCTTGAAGACAAACACAAACACAAACACAAACACAAACACACACACACACACACACACACACACACACAGACCTGTGAAAGGCAAACTGGAGACGCTGGTGCTGGTGAGAGGCATCACTGGGTTTACAGTCAGAGTGGTGGGTGTGTTAATAGTTGGACTGCTCACAAGGCTTGCTGTGCTGGCCACCTGGGTGAGAGAATAATCGGGAGGGTTGAATGAGCCGCTGTGTTTTTAACACATCATTTAACAACAGCTACGAACACACATTATGATGAACCTTCTGACATTGTGGCTTAACACACAGATTAAATATTAGAAACTTGGAATTTGATGAACTAATATCCACTCAGGACATAAACATTCAAGAACAAAATG
Organism: Brachyistius frenatus; assembly: GCF_029030835.1. Classification (NCBI taxonomy): domain Eukaryota; kingdom Metazoa; phylum Chordata; class Actinopteri; family Embiotocidae; genus Brachyistius; species Brachyistius frenatus. Next base: position 94,574 of record NW_027210669.1, on the reverse strand, counting down.
AAAAGAAAGCTGAGATTCAACGCGTTGGTACAGGCGTGACCGGTCCTTACCAAAGGGCTGCTGGGGGTAAAGATGGTTTTAATGGGGGTGCTGCCACCTCCATTGTTGCCACTGCTGGGGGGGTTGATCCTCTTCTCTTTCTGTCGGCGATTGCAGAACCAGACCCGAATCACCTCCTTCTCCATGTTGAGCTGGTCAGCGATCATGGTGATCTCCTCAGAGGTAGGTTTTTGGTTCTGCTTGAAGAGGGCAAAGAAGCCAGGGATTCCCTGTCAGTATTGAGGAAACTACTGTGCTGTATTATATTCCTGGTCCACAACATGTGTGATGCGTCTCGGCACCATGACCCAAAAAAATGCAACTAAACACCTATAAGCCAAAACTTTCTCTGCCGAAATCAATACGAGTAACTACAGGAATGCGAGTTTCTCACCTCCAGAAAGCTCTTTTCTAAGGCCACTCGGATGTTGGTCTCAATACTGGTCCTTTTCTTCCGTCTGCGGTTGATCCCCTCTATGCCCATGCCCGGGGAGCCCAGGGCGCTGGGGCTGGACAGGCCCTGGTCAGATGTCAGGTTCTCTGCACAAACAGCACGGACACAAAGGAAGGGCAGGGAGGTAAAGGCAAGGCACGCGTTGTAAGGACACACAAACCCACCCTCAGCCTGTTCCCAGAGACAAGTACAGGTAACGAAGAAGGGTCAACTGATCTTTCAGGTGGGTTCAAGGACAAACCTGCATCATTGAGCCACTTCTCCAGCAATGGCTTGAGTTTGCACATGTTCTTAAAGCTCAGATTCAAGGCCTCGAAGCGAGAGATGGTCGTTTGGCTAAAGTCATTTCCATACAGCTTCCCCATGGCCAGGCCAACATCCCCCTGTGAGTAGGGAAGGAAACAAAGACGGAGATATATAAATCAAGTCTATTCAATTACGAGTTATTTATTGTACACATTATATCTACAAAAAATCTGAGGAGGAAAACATCCACAGGCGTCAAAAGAAAAACACAAACAATTGCACATGTAAATGAAGCTGTGAGGATCAATGGAGTCCTCTCAGTCCCGCACACACCTGCGTGAAGCCCAGTTTGATTCTTCTCTGTTTGAAGGTCTTGGCAAACTGCTCCAGCTCCTCCAGATCACTGGGCTCCTCAAGAGTGGGAGTATCCAACCGTTTAGGTGGTGTCTGACTGTGGGGCAGGGACTGAATAGGTGTGGCTGTTGTTGTGCGGGTTGGAGTTGCAGGCTATAGAAAGCAAAAAAAAAAGAAAAGAAAAAAGGAAAAGTTAGTGTACACACAGGAGTAAAAACAGAATCACAGCAAATGAAGAGGAATAAAAAGAATCTATAAATATTGTCTTTTTGGATTTTGAGTGTGATCTAACTGAAGCCCGGGCGCTTGCATCATTACCAACCTGGGTTGAAAGGGTGATGCTTGGTTGAGTCGGCAGGAGGTTAGCTTGGCTTTGAGGAGGTAGTTGAGTTAGAAGACTCTGGGTTTGCATTAAGCCTGAGGAGTGACCAGATGTGGAGATGAGATAAAAAAAATAAAAAAAAATAAAAAAAAGTTTCAGTAACAATCGAATACTTGGAATGCATTTCTCTTCTTAATTTTTCATGAAAACCAAACAGTGGGAGTGTTTCACTCACCCTGTGGGACCTGCGGTGGCTGTGAGATGATGAACTGCGTGTGGTGAGTGAGCGGTGTGGCGATCGGACCGGGCTGAACCAGAACAAACTGTGGCAGACTTTGATTATGCTGCTGTAGCTGCTGCGAGACAATAAAAAGAACATGAGTCGAATCACGAAAATCTATAAATGATCTATGGAGTTCATGCAGCCCCCCAGCTCAAAGTAAATTACATAATACTGTATTGCAACTATGAACTCTCATGACTCAAAAAAATTGTCAGGCTCCATTTGTCACAGATTTACACTATGAATTGCAATATTGTCTCCGTCACTTATTATAATGAATGAGGAATGGCAATCAAGCCAATGGAAGACATATCAATCATTGTTGAATTTGTATTTAGCCATGTGCAGTTAAACAGTTTATGCTGCTGTCTGTATTAATTTAGAGGAGTGGGTTTTTTGTATTATTTAAATTAAAACACAATCCTCAAGTAGTCTGCTGTACCTGAAGCAATTCTCCTGGTCTAAGTCATTACCACAGAGTCAAGACTTTTAATTAGTACTCCAGTAACTTTTTACATTTACGTATTGTCCTCATTTTTATTAATAAAGTGCTGCCTTGTTTCAACAGACAGTTTCAAATATTTGTCAGACCTTCAAACTAATTGGAAAAGAACATCAGCTGTATGTTGATCTGCTACAGACTCCTCAGCTATAACGTCTGTATTTTCTGTTTGGAGCCATCATTCATTCATATGTTAACCAGTTTTCATCAGACTAAAAATAAAAGTGCCTTTCACACCTAAATTAACCCAATCCCGCAGGTCTGCTTCAGTGCACATGTTTCTCATCGTAATAATGCCCAAATTGAAATGCTTATTTGACCATTTAAAGTCAGTTGTAAACTCTCTTGATTTGGAAACGGATTCAAATGATCATGCTGAAGACAAACTAACTGTGGAGGTAATTTTACTAAAACGTAGTTTCACCTCCAATTATTTTAGAGCTTAAAGTTTACATGTTGTATGAAAACAGTTTTCAGGATTTATCGCTTACAGAGGCGATCTGGATGGGCTGTGAGAGGGGCAGCTGGGTAATGGGTGTGGCTGCAGAGGCTGAGATGTTGGCCCCAGTGGTGCTGTTCTGCTGGCTGGCTGAATGCTGCACGGCTGCAGCCAGGAGCTGAGCTTGGGCCTGCTGGAACAACAGCTGTTGCTGCACCGGGATCAGGTTCAACTGAAGAGAGAGAGAAACGGACGGGAACACAGACATGGTGGTGGTGGTGGTAGAGGGGGCGGGGGGGTCACAGACAGACACAGACAGAGAGAGAGAGAGAGAGAGAGAGAGAGAGAGAGAGAGAGAGATAGAAGTGTTAATATAATTAACTGTTGATTGTCATCATACAGACCAGTAAGTAAGCACGTGTTGTCACGATACTGGAGTTTCCGCTTCGATACCAATGCAGCAAAGTTTAACATCCAACATAACGATGGTTACGACAATACTGCAGCGGAATATTAAAGAAATATGCATGTGTTGCGTGATGATTACACAACAGTCTTGCCGTATTGGCAGGGGATCTGACTTTATTACCACACGTCAGACACTTTAATTACTCTGCTCTACTTTTATCAAGAACAACAGGTTGATGGGATTGTTTGATGCTTTTGCCAACAATTGTTGCTGTGGCTGCTCCAGTTCACTGAACTAGACTGCAGCGCTGTCTAGTCCAATTCCTCCTTGTATATTCTTCCTACTTGTGCGCACACACACACTTTACTAATGATACCCAACCAGATTTTTCATGTCAAAGCACTGCCTGCTCATGTACATTCATCTATTGTGTATAACTCTGGACAAAGGTATCAAAGCATTATCTGAACTCGGGTGGTCGTGGCAACACAAACATGAGCCTTCACAGGCACATGGAGAGAAGACTCATGCAGCTGAGCCAGGCACAAGTGCAAATGAGCATGTTGATGTCGTGTTCAAACTCAGATCCACATGCACAGTGAAACAGTCACTCCAACATAGCAGAGCAGCAGCCACCATTCAACCGTCTGGTCTTCTCCACTACAGTGAGGCCTCGGCGAGAACATGGATATGAAATGTGTCGTGTGGCTGGCCCGACAATGAGTGCACAGACACACAGGCTATGTCCAAACGCGTCCCTCCATTTTCTGCGATGGAGGAATTTGGACATAGACTGACAAACACAACGATGAACAGGCACGCAGGCAGAGGAGAGACACCAGCTTTAGCCACAGAGTCGGGGCAAGCCGTCGTTTCACCGCCCAGTCTCTCAGCCGGGGGTGAGCTTGTTGAGGTGCCACCCCAGGATACATGGCTACGACCAGGTTTTAAGTCAGAGCAATGAGGCCACTTACTCCAGCAATCTGTCCCCCGGCCAACATTAGCTGGGTTTGAGGCAATACGCTCTGCTGGACGGAGGTCGGAAGAGCACCCGAGTCTTCCGACTTAGACTAGTGGAGGTGAAGCAGAGAAGGGGGCTTAGAGGTAATCTTCCTAGAGGTATAACGGAGTCTTAATTTCCTGTCATACTTGTTATCATTTAAATAAGAACAAGATACTAAATGTTGTGATTAAAAGCAATTAAATGAATATCCAATTCAGTTGTTATACATAAAATGATATACCATAAAGCTGACAAAACATCACATTTCTGTGCTTCCTGAGTGGCTTTCTGAGAATGAGCCTTTGGGCTTTAAGCAGCGAGTGGAATTTGAATGAAAAAGACAGCGATAAAGTGGATATTTAAAATGTGCTGCAGCCTTCAGAGACAAGGAAAGTGAAGTGAAGTGAAGGGAGGGGAGAGTTGAGATGCTAATTAAAATAACTGTTATGCAGTGCATGTAAATTCTGCATAGATTTGCATATTCTCGGCCATCTGTTTCCGAGCAACCGCAGAGCAGCTAATTAGCATACAGGGTTGATTAATCTGCCTTGTTGCTAGGCGACACTAGGAGAGCCTGGCTCATTTAAATGAACTTCTCTGCTCGTGCATATTTGAGCACAGATGAGCATACCTCTGTTCAAACTTCATATTTAATTGTAAAGCTACAAGAAATCTGTGTCATTACGCCCAAAAATGATCGGTTAGACATCTGTTCCCGCCACGAAAACAGGAAAACAAAAAGTTACTGAAAGTGTGTGATGTCGTCCATGCGTGCATGATGTGGTACCTGTTGGAGGAGGGCTTGTGCATGTGCATTAGTGATTGCACTTGTGGTTGGCACCGTCTGCCTCTGAAAGTCCAATCCATTGATTTGGATTCCTGAAGGGAGAAATAAAGATCATGAAAGGTGTTGTCAGAGGAATTCAAAGGTGTTTTCAGGGAGGTTTAACTGCCAACAGACAGAAGAAAAAAAATTAGGAACATAATACTTAACATCCAGAAAAACAAACAGTTTTCAGGTGAAGAAAAACTGGGTAAAATCATATATTTAAAAGTGGCAGCATACAGCTGCAGTAATCTGTTCAAACACAGGCTGATGAATCAACACATAATTTATCATTTACATGAAAAGCTATTCAAAAAAATTGAAGCATACATCTTTAACAATATCAACTTATTTGTCATTACAGACTAGGAATATAAATCTGTGCAGCGAATCTACAGCATTTGCATCACAGAGTTAATGAAACATTGAAACACAACAAAACAGTGTAATATTCAGTAGACACAAGCGAGGGAAAACTATTCTGTGAGGTAAACACTTCACTTGACAAGGATGACTGATCTGAGCTGCAAGAATGATGAAAGAATTGCTGGCTGTGAATTTGAAACCTGTTGAATGAGGAGGTAAAAACTCAACATATTCTGATTTAACCCAGGTAAAAAAAACAAAAAACAAAGTCACTCACCGGTGTTCCCGTCACCACTTTCCATTGCACATTTAGTAGTTTCTGACTGATTATTCACTTTAGCATCTGAAAGAGTCAGACAGAGACATAGTGTGACACACTCGCGCCCACAGCTGCTAAAACACAACAACCGCCGGCCGAATGATCTGAGGAGTGCTCTCACTTTAATCACCTAAAAATACCACGATTTAATTATATTCCTGCTCTGTAGCTGCATTTCAATCACATTCACCATTCAAAGCAAACGACATCACAGAACGCTATTAATCACCGACAAAGATAAACTTCCCCTACTGTCAACGGCTGCTAAGAAACAGCAAAGTGGTGTCACACTAATACTACTAATAATAATAATAATAATAATTTTTTTTTTAAAAAAGGCTCACAAATGACACCAACCACCCAACAACAAAACCCCATTCAGCTCCGTCACAACCTCATTAAAAACTCACCCGCTCCTGCTCCACCTGTATTTTCCAGCATGGCGGCTGAACCTATCAAGGAAAATTGCCTCGGCCGGGCAAACCCACCGACAGGGTGTCCGGAGCTCTCTTCCTCCTCCCTCTCCTCCCTCTCCTCCCTCTCTTCACTCTCCACTGGTCAGCAGCAAGCAGAGTTCAATACAACCAGAGTTACACACAGACACAGTGGCAGTGTCCACCACACGGTTCACTGAACAACACTGGGATACGCACACTGGGAAAGCCAACAGGGTTTCGGCAAACAGCTCTCCTCGCCTCTCCTTTCTTTTCTTATTGCTCTGCCCCTCTCTCTTTTACTGTTCTCGCTCTCTCTCTTTCTCTCTCTCTCTCTCCAAGATTGTCTGTACTTCTGAAAAAGTTCACCCTCTCCCTCTCTTGCTGGAATGAAACAAACGACAAGTGCAGCTGGCGGCCTCCTCAAACTCTGCACCACCCCCCCACCCCCCTCCATCCCTCCTCTCTCCCTCCCCCCCTTTACCTCCCCAACTCTATAATGAAGCATAATCAGTATTCAGCTGATTAAAGCCGTATGCAAATCTACCCCTGCCTCGTTAGCAATGCAAGGCTTTGAAGTCCTGCGAGCGACGCATTTCACACCGGGCTCTGAAAGCTTTCTGCATAATTTAAACCCCTATAAATATTTATCAGCTCATTAGCATATTAATTGGATGGCTTTTGGAGGACGATAAAAAACAGGGGAATAAGGACGACAGAGAGCAGGGGGAAAAAAAAAAGTGCTCAAACTAGCACTTGGCGCAGCAGAGGGAGGGGAGGCAGCAGCACAAGACCAATTACTGTGCGAGCGCAGGCCTAAAAAGTAATTAGCTAAGAGCAGGTAAAGGGCTGAAGATATCCCAGAATGCAGTACGAGGTCTGTCAGCGGTGGTCTGGGCATGTTAGCAAGGCGGACTGAGAGCAAAGATGCATTAAGAGAGCATCTACGGCCGCTCGTTCAGGACATCTCTAGGAGTCATTGAGGCCCGGCCCAACTGCTTTAAAAAAAAAAAAAAAAAAGGGGGGGGGGGGGGGGGACTCGCTCAATCGGAAATAAATAACTCCACATTAATCCACCACAACCTTGTCATTACTGCAAGACCCCCTGTGGCTAAAGCATTCCACAGCGAGTGACTACAGAAAGTGGGTGGCGGGCTGTTGCTGACTATGTTTATGAAGTGTTTGGGGATTAGCATATTTAGATTAGCTTTACATTCCATTAGTATTTCATTCTGGGGCCCTTTTAAATTCATTTTCAGCGTGCGCTGAGAGTTAATGCAGTGGGGGGGGGAAAGAGACCGGTTGTGGGGCTGCACAGGTGTCCAGTGAATCAGAGTGACTGGACTGGAATGCATGGCTATATTGTGGTCTGGAGGGGAATGGGCTTACCAACTAAATCCACAACAACTGCTCCTGGCTAAAGCTCTAATCAACTTCTTCACTTATCCCACTGCCTGACAAAAGGCATTTACATACCAGTTGACCAGTTCAAACAATGCCAAGAGGGGCCGATGGCGCCAACACAGTATCTACTGAACGCAAACAGACCGTACGGCCGTGGAAGGGAACCGTCTTCAATCACAAAGCAATGAAGGCGGCTGTCTTTGAACTGCAGACAACCAAAACCTGTACGTTATATCCATGATTTTTTTTTTATGCAAATGCAAAAAAGTGGTTTCTATTGCAGTCATTCGAACTGACTATAAACCGGATGTGTTTTTTCTTTTTTTAATACTGCAACTAAGAATTATTTTATTAACATTCAATATGCCAATTATTTTCTCGATTAATCATTCGGTCGCTTTGTTTGTCTGACCAACATTTCAACATCGAAAGATTAGAAGATTATTGTGATTTAAATCCAAACAATTCAGTCTGGAACAAAAAGTTATTTGGTATTTATTTTATTTTTTTGCTGGCTGCCAGCAACGCTACGTTGTTCAAAATTACTACTATTAACATTTACAGGGGATGGAGCCACACGTTTTTCTTTTCTTCTTCTACTTTTAGATGTCTGTTACTACTTCTCTGCATGTGTGCAACCTTGTACATCACAGTCTATTGATTGATATGACAGTAAATATACTCATGATCGGCATCACGCCAATTTGTAATCCAGTTTGTGTATCTATTTTCCTCCTAGCCACAAATATGTGAACACCCCTCCATCCCCCTCCGTCCCCCAGCCCAGCCCAGCCTACTGTTTACCAAAGTGACTATGGCAGGGTACATACAGATGCCACACCAGTGTAAAAAGTCTGAAAGAGGTCATCCCAACAAGGCGAGAAAGCGATGAAGACATTAGTCCCCTCTTCCTGCCTTCATGCAACCAAATGAGAAAACAAGTGAATGCATAGGCCGTTATCAGCAGCGCGCTACGACACATGTACAGCTACTTGGCTGACTGGTTTGCAAAACCTTGCTGTGGAACGATGCATTATACAAATATCCCGCGAAGAGAATTTTAAATAGCTTTCTCATTAGCACCGTAATATGGGAAAGCTGGCTGAGTACCGCGGAGCCGTTAATGTGAGCGGAGAGATTCAACGGGAGACAAAGCAAAACTTAATTAGCACATCCACATTCTGGCCTAGTCCCTACATTGTTCATCTTAAAACAGAGAATACATCAAGACGACTTTCCAAAATTTGAGGACAAGGCCGATTTTGGAACGGTCTGGATGTGCAGATAATCACTCAATTTGGAGGTGATTAATAACAAAGGTGGCCTAAAGCTTCCCGGTTTAATGCAGCATCAACATGACACAACTTAAAATAGATTTTAAAACCAGTCAGAGCGTCGAACCAAAAGAGCCCGAGGACAGCAAGCAGAAGCAGCAACACTGGACTGAGCACACAAATGAGCAAAATGCAGGATGCAGTGTAATCTGATGAACCGTAATGGGGCTAACGCCACTGTAAGCTACTGTGGTATCTCTCTCGGGTGGTCATTAGCACGCTGTCTATAGGCTAGGTAGGAAATTCAATCTAACCAAATTAAAGTGAAGTTTCTCAGGGATAGCAATGATGAAAAACCAACTACTTCCAATCAGCACATGCCGAGATAAGCTGCACGAGTCTCTACTAGAGTTGGAAGCAGACAATGAATACACAGATACATTCACCAACTAGGACATGATATTTGCATTAACTCTGATTATTCATGTGGTGTGTACTTTACTATCATGCGATAGTAAAATATTGCCCTTTAGTCAGCTTTCATTCAGGTTACTGACCGTTGACTACACAACATTTTAGTCTCATCTATTTAAATGAGGCACACCATTGCAACTGCATCGCAATATCTTGGATTAGCCTGAATATTTTCATGCAAAAGCCTCTGTTTTCACTATGTCTGTGGCGTTTTATAACTGTTATACCCTCTTTGTCACTTAAAAATATGAAATGAAATGCTGGCAAATGTTTACTGGTGATCCTAATCAAGTCAGACACGTGACAGTCATCAAGAACAACGTGGTAGTTGTTGCTTGGCAAATGCAACAACTTGGAGTTCATCCACCAGTCTTATATTGTAGCATCTCTTCAGTACACTTGGGTATTTCTCAAAAAAGTTTTCAGATCTTCTTCCAAATGCTTTGCATATGGAGCCCGATAGAGCTGCTCCATAAAAAAAACGATCCGCCTAATGATGAGTTTGAAACCCCTTAATCGACCGCTATTTTTTAAAGTAGAGGATAATTTTTTTCTAAAAATATTTATGCTTATTTTACGCAGATATTGAACCTAAGAGACAGGGAGCGAGGTGAAGCAGAAGTTAAGGTTCAAAGTGGCGGGACATGGGCCAGGTGTCAGTGGACAGGGACCCTGGAGGTGGAGGGGGACACAGCGTGGTCCGGTCAGGAGCCAGGCCCACACCAGGGAGTGCGGTTGACCTTGCCAGTCACCAGCGGACACAGCTTCCAACAGGGTAGGTCAGCAGGCGTGGACAGGGGCTACAAGAAGCCCAGGTGGCGGCAAACTCCCATTAAATCAACAGGGAAAGCAAGGGAGGGCCACACTTCCACCCTGTGCTGCCAAAAGCAGGCCGGGCGAGAGATCCTCAGCAATCCGAACACAAAGGAGAGCACATTGAGGATTTTCTGACTACTTAATAGTCTATATTTAAGCAATAAACAAAAAAAGAGGAACAAACAGTTGAACAGTCAAATCCAATTTAACTGACAAAGGTACAACCGTCAAAACTCTGCTTTTATAGATAAAGGCCGGTGTTTTGGACATGTGCCTGCTTTACTTTGCTGTGTTTATAATAAAGTATTCCCGCTTTCCATCGTGTAGTCAGGAGTGACTCTCGCTACGAGAGATCACCAGAAACAAGTAGTTATCGTCCTGAGGACAGTCCACAGCTCTTATTAGTTCAGATTTTTCTTCCTCCACAGTGAAAAAGCTTGTCTAACTGGAGTCTTCATGGAGGCCTTCTTAGTACTTTGAGATGGCATGTCCTGAATTTATTACTGCGAATGATGCATTATTCATAACAACTGTGTTTACATCAATGAATATTCATGATGGAACTACAAGGGAGGAACGAGGGTGGAACTGTAAAACTGATTAAATGAGAAAAGTAGCCTGAGAAAGAGGAAAACTAAATTATTTCTCATCTGTTCTTTAAGTAGCCCAGTTTAATAAGCTAATTATTTTTTTTACATAAGTGAGCCTATTTCCAGACAGTCACAAAATGACAACAAACAAAAACAATTGAGAACTTAAAATTTAGGGATATTAATATTCGTAAGATATTGCTATTTAAATACTTTCTGTAAAACAAAGGATATAATTAGCACCACAACTGTCTTGCATATCACAAAGATGCCTGTAATAAGATAGTGATGCTGAGGGAAGCCTGTGATTCTCACGCTAACACTGCAGGCAAGGAATAAAGTTAGTGAAACAACACTCAAATTCCCTATAGTAGACCCTGAAAGATAAAAGGTTTCATTATAAACGAAAGTTGTGTTTACATGCTCATCAGCTTGAACTACAAAAAGTGATACGGACAAAATCAAATATCACTATATCTTTGACCAAAGACCTCAATTTTGATATTGCAGCCATATTATAGGGACGACTACTAACAAAGTGATTTTAGATAAATAATAATCAGTAATGTGAATGTGGTGACAAAGGGGTTAAAGGCAAACTATAGAACAGCTAAAACATTTTGCTAAGTTTACAAAATAACATAACTTTAATGTAATGCAGCCTGTAAAATCAGGAAAATGCAACACTCCTCCCATATCTTGATATCCAAAATCTGAGACAATATTTAGTCTCATATCACGACAGGATAAAATATCAATATAACCTAATCGCTGTAGATAATTCTGTCTGAGAGATAATACACCTCTCTGAAGCAGAAGTCTTTAATAAAACAAAAAAAACCTAAATGGCAAACCTAACCACAAGTAAAAAAAACACTAAAAAAAAAACGGGAAAAAAATGGGGCCATCAAGCTGTGTCTTGCCCGGCCATGAAATAGGCCGAGTGAATAATAAGACTGCCCTGCCTGTTATTACTGTGGCCTTCCGGAAGTGGGCCTCACCACAGGACGGGTGGGGGGGGGGACACACACAGGTACAACCTCTGAATGCAGCACAGCCCTGGCTGAAGTTAAAACTCGTGCAACAAAAGACAGGTTTAGGTAAAGACCACGTTTTCAAAACCTCCCCTGTTTGGACCAAGAGGAGGTTCAAAAATAAATAAGATATTGTAATGAGATAAAGATTTGCAGACCAGCACCAACTCGATGCCAGACTACTCCCACCTCCAGTTCAAAAAAAAAAAAAAAAAGAAAGTAGTCGGCCCAACTTCAATCACAACTGTACTTTTTAACAGGCGATGAACATCGTTACGCACGCCTGCCGATCTCATCTTCAGCAGCTGATCACGTAAACATCTGTATTTGTTGTAAATTAATAAAGTTAGCGTCCAAACGCTCGGGACTAAGTTGCAGCCAGTTAGCCCCCCCTCCCCTCCCCTCGTTGGGACAGTCGTGTTAAACAGACGAGGCCAGCTTTTTTTTTTTTTTTTTACAACAAACGCTCCTCGGTCCGTGTCGTGACAACGTTGTTGTGTTTGACGTGCGTTTATTGTGCGACGCAAAGGGGGGGGGACAGAAAGACAGAAAGACAGAAAGAGAGAGAGCTCCAAGCTCCTCGTCGGCTGCTGGAATATGCTGAAGTCCGCACTCTGCTTCAGGCAGGCCCGCATGAATAACACAACAGGCTGCTGTGGCTCCGCTGCGCCGAGCACAAAAGGCTGGGTCAAATACAAAAAAAAAAAAAAAAAAATCCACACTGAGCCAACCAGTGTCTTTTCCACCGAGGGCTGTATATATATATATATATATATATATTTATTTATTTTTAATAAATCCGCCCCCCTCCTCGGGAAAAAGTCGAAAAATTAAAGATGTGCAGCCGCTGCAAGGCGCGTCCAAAAAAAAAAAAAAAAAATGAATATGCAAACCTCTTTCAAAAAAAAAAAAAAGCTCCGGTGTTGAGCATCAACACAAAGCCGAGGCGCTTAGCAGCCGAGCTAACGCTAGCACGTTAGCATCCTCAATTTTCAATCAAACTGCGCCCGCCGGGAGAGAGAGAGAGAAAGAAAGAGACGGGGGGGGAGGAGAAGGGGGAGGGGAGGCAGAGGGAGAGGGAGGGGAGGCTAAATATACCGAGTCGCGATTACTAATAAAATATGCTAAACTGTATTTTGTCGGCGGAGGTATGAATATGTAGCGGCGTACGGCCGTGTAATCACACAAAAGGGGGGGGGGGAGAAGAAGAAGAGAAGAAGCATGTTTCCATGTAATTTCGCCGTCGCGCCGCAGTAGCTCGTTTCCTCCTCTGTCACGTTACAGTCGGCTCCGCGGTGCGTTAAACTACCAGCCGACGGGCTCCGCGCCGTCCTCGTCCGGTTCTTTTTTTTTTGGGGGGGGGGGTTTTTTGTTTTTGTTTTTGTTTTTACCGATCTGCGTTTTTTTTTTTTTTTTTTTCGTCCGGTATCCCCGCTAATCGTCCAAAAAAAAAAAAAAAAAAAAATGTGCGAGTAACAACAGTTTGAATATGAAGTATGAATATGTAAAAACGCCGTAATCATTACCTGGTCCTGAACTCTCATCTTGACTCGCTGCTCCTCCGTCCGCCATTTTGAATATTTAACCCGAAATCCCAGCCCTGAGCGCTGACGCGCACGCGCACACACACACACACATAATAATAATAATAATAAATAAATGGGGGGAAAAAAAAACATGTACAGGCACGCGCGCACCTGGGCACCGGAGAGTGGAGTGTTTTCCGGGTGTTGTTTATTTACATACTTAAATAATCATTTCGTTTTTCTTATGTTTTGACTTTGGATTTAAAAAAAAAAAAAAAAAAAAAGGCCATTATCTCTGTAAACATCAACAACACAGCCCTGCTTAAAACTGTTTAAAGTCAAATTTATTCACAACGCAAACAAACCTGTCTCTGGTGAGCTGTAACGTGACAGTTAGTATTATCTTTATCTGAAATAGCAGAGGAATTATTATTAAGATATAGTATTCATTTGTTGACATTTGTTTTGATGTAGCCTGATGCAAGTTGAGGTTTTCTTTTTTTAATATATATATATTGGTTACACGTTTAAATTTGTCCTCTCTAATACCTTTATCATATCTATTTATTTATTGCTAAATAAACAAAACAGGAGGTGTCCTGAAACCTCACAATATTGTGTACCATGACTTGCCAAAGCAATTATACTTTCAGCACTGGCTCCATCATTTGCGGTGTCCAGTGACGTAGTTGGTGGCCAGTAGAACAAAAAGTTAACTAAGCTTTTCAGGTCACCAGGGGGCTCTTTCGATGACTTTTAAAAACAAAACAAATCCTTGATCTCTTTCCTTTTCTTTTTTTTTGCAGAGAATTATGTTTCCAACAGCAAAAACGGCATCCCAAAATATGAGTGCCGAGACGAGATTACAGACGAGGATGCATTTTACGGTTTCGAGTCAGAGTAAACGGCTGAGGAGGAAATGTTGCAAAGAAAGGCCCGGGCTGCGGCTGCATTAGCCGTGTAAGAAGATAATGCCATCAGGGACCATCCAGAAACTGAGCTGCTGCACAAACAGCGACTCGGACAGCCTTTGTTCAAAATGCCAACAGAAAGGGAATTATTCTGCTGCGATGAATGTCGTCATGGGCAGTTTTTGTTAATGCTGTCACCGATACAGATGCAAAAAGTCTGTGTGTGTGTGCATCAGCATGAACGTTTTCCTCTTCATTTGGACAGAGGTGTGCTGGAGACTTTCTTCAGGTTACTGAAGATGAACTGGAAAAGACAACCAAAACCAGCAGCAGAGGGCAGATGATCACTGACTGTCTTTGGCCAGAGAAAGCGGGTAAGGGTCGTGAAACCAGGCATGACCTTAGCCATTGGTTTGTGAACTGCCAATATGAGGCCTCGAGTTCGTATTTTGGTTGTCGCGATGGATCTGACTCGATCCGATTGAGAACCTGAGGAAACTACGTCCCGCCCACCGATAGCAAAAACCTGACTGTAACACTGGCCGCTCAATCAAACATACACTCCCCCCAAAAACACAGCTGTTGGAGGCCTTATTTTTAATAAATGATGGGATTATTTAGATAGATATTTAGATATTTATTTAGATAGATATTTAGATAGAAAACTAATAAGAAGTAGTGATTTTAGCGAATGCCACCAAAATGAATTGACTTTGTATTTCATGAGTGAAGTTTAATGGGAGTGTATGGAGCCAGAACCTTTTTGGAGCCAACCCCTAGTGGCCCCTGGTGGCATTGCAGTTTAAGGTACTTCGACATGGGCCTCAATTATCAGACCCAGAACCTACGGCCACTTTTATATACAGTTTATGGGTGAAACGCAGCATGCAGTGCATCCTGGTACATGTAGGCACAGCTTTGCTGGCAGGTAAACTGTGAAAGACCCAGCTTCCTCAATCAATAGAGGAGCCACTTAAGTTGACCACATTTAATATCAACACTGAATGGACACACATAACAAGTGTAAAAATTTCCCTACAAAGTGTCAATAAAGGTTTGTTCACATCTCAGTGAACATTGAGTCTGCATTCATTTTGTTAAAGTGTTATTAGATGATGCAACACGAATGCAAAACACAGATGACAATTAATGCAGACCTTATCTTTCATACGGTTGATTACACAACTCCAAGGTTTGATTACCAACTGCTAAATGGAGCTCTGGGGAAGTCCCACATTCACTGCATGTCAACTTGACTAACCCACAATTACAACTGAAGCGGATCCTGCATTATTACCTACAGATCTGGCCCTGCGTCAGGTTTTAGTCTTAAAACCCATATTATTTTAATTGCATTTAAATAAATTGTTACTAGCCAATACATGTTCGCGCATTAAGGAATGTACTGTTGCTCACTGTTCAGGAAGGTAGACATACAAAACAAGGACAACAAAGGTGAATACAGATACATAAATATGTGACTTCCAGATATACACACACTATAAAAACAACAGGTTGAACAGTTTATGTAGATTGTAAAAAGAGAAGTATAAAGATATGTAAGAGTGCAGGGAGTGACTAAAGTCATTTCTAATGGGTTGTGTCAGCTAATTAGTTGTTACAATAAACATATTGTTAGTGGTTTAATGCATGTGTACATGTCTTTGTCTACATCCTGCTTAAATGTATTTTGGACTGTGATGGATGACAGATTTAACTCTAGTCTGCTGTGTGTACTGTATTTGATGAGAACCTGGTAGCAACAGGGTGCATACAATTCACAGAGGGTGGTGATGAAGGAGTTAATAGGGGCTCAACTGATAATATCTGCCCTGAGGCCTCTCAACAGGTTAATCTGGCAACGCATAGTTCCACATAGTCTGCAAAAACATTTACAGACCATGCAGAACTTCTTGGAGCTGAAAATATGTGAAACGTTGAGCCTAAGTAAATTGAACATGAAATAAAAAGCTCGAACTTTAATCATGTTTACCGGTGTGTCTCTTTAAAAGGTAACCCATGGGGTTTTTGATGTCTGTTAGCACTATAAGGTTTTAATATATGACAGAAATATGTGAGAAACTCCATCATTCACATTTCCTGCTGCAGGTTAAGGAACAATTCCTTTAGTTATCTGTGTTGAAAGTTTTAATACGATATTGAGGTCACTTCAAAGAACATGTCCCTCATTTTTTCAAATTCATCTTGTTTTCCTGACTTAAACAAGGATTTGATAGTGCCGGGGGGAAGTTTGAAATTAAAAATTCTTTTATTGTACTTTTACTTTACTTGAGTCTTTCAATTTCATTCCAATTAATATTTAGATGTCATGACAATAAACTAAACTCTCCAATAACTACCCAACCACAATCAGGCACCAACAGTACCAACAGGAATTTTGATGAATCAATTAAAATTATATATACAAAAATTAAAACGGCAAGCCCTCGCACGCTGCAAGTCAGGGATCCAGGGGGTCGGGGCCACCGGCTCCCCAAGGTGCAGCACGCGAGGGTCCGCCTATTCCCGCTTGCAGTTTTAATTTTTTTCTCGATCTCGTTTCTTATTCTTCTTTTTTTTTAAAAAAAGGCCTTTTTTTGGCGGCTTTAACATCTTCAAAAACTCATGAAAGTTGGTGCCTGACGCAAGTTTCGTGAGGTTTGGAGCATCGTTTGACCTTAAACATCAACTTCCTGTGTCACAGTGAATCATCAAACTTAGCCGCATTGCCATGGCTATACTCTATACTCTATACAGAAATGAATTTTGGGTCACTTTTTGGACTACATGTATGACTTTTTTTGAATATTTCAGGCAACATACAGAATGAATTTTGTATCACCTTTTGGAATATGACCTTTTTCTGAACTGACTTGCCTCAAGTGGGGATCAAACCCAGTTACTTCTCACTGTGAGGCAACTGTTATAACCACTGCACCACTGTCATACCACAGCATGTCGTCCGAAATATGATAAAAAAAAAAAAAATTAAAAAGTCATACTATGTATTATAATGTATTAATGGAATTTTGGGGGATAGAGTTTGTGGAAGTTTGGACAGAACTACACACCCTTTATTTTTTGTTATTGACTTTTGTTTTTGTTTGTATTATTCTTGACCTTTGGTTCGGCAGTATGACAGCATTTAAGATTTCATCATTGCGGAGGATTGAGTCTGAATGTGCAACGGTCTGCCACTTTTTCAAACCCCAGCTCAGTTCACTGGTTCTGTTTTTCATCTCTCTGTGGCAGCTCTAAATGAGACACAGCAGCAAGTTACAAAAAGAGGGTCAAAGGTCAGTATATATGTTCAAATACATGCATGAGCTTTTTAAACTGAGTGTGCAGCAACAGTAGTTAAACATATGCTGCATCATTGCCAGTGCAACACTGCAGCCTGCAGGTCAAAGTAAGCACAACCACATCTGCCTACAAACAACATATATGATATAATATCTATCTATCTATCTATCTATCTATCTATCTATCTATCTATCTATCTATCTATCTATCTATCTATCTATCTATCTATCTATCTATCTATCTATCTATCTATCTATCTATCTATCTATCTATCTATCTATCTATCTATCTATCTATCTATCTATCTATCTATCTATCTATCTATCTATCTATCTATCTGTCTGTCTGTCTGTCTGTCTGTCTATCTATCTATCTAATAACTTAATATTTAATCACGCTTTTCCTGTACAACATCTTATCAACCTTCATTTGCAGTTTCAATCAAAGTGAAAACAGATAGACAGTCGATGATTGGACCTCTGGTGACATGTGACCTACAGCCATTGACTTATTACCTGGAAGAGTCAACGTTTCCATACCTGGGAGTTCATCGTGAAGGTTAGGCAGGCTCCTGCTCCTGGACTGAGAACATCAGTTTTTGTTGGTTGGGTGTTTTTATCCTCTTTTAGAAATGACAACAGAAAAGCTGCTCAGATGGCAAAAGCTATTTCTGTTTCTCACAGGTAGGCTTTGTGCTTTTATTCTTTCTCTTTGGTAAAACACGTTGCCACACCTTCATGGTATAATTACCAGTGTTAATCATTAACCGGTCTCCTTGCTATACTCAACAGGAAGCAAAATTATGTTTAATTCAAGGAACCATCTTGTGCAATTACCTGCAGAGAAATATGATGTACAACTGTATTTGAGTTGATCAAATTAATCATTTTTCTCTGTATCACATTACACAAATAGATGATGGTTATAAAAATATAATGATCGGGAGAAAGATTGTTAATGGGCGACTATGTATTTCTGTTTATTCCAGTGCTTCACTGCTGCAGGAGTATCGAAGTTTCTATTCCAGAGGCCGAATATGAGGTTGCACGAGGAGGTGAAATTATCCTGACCTGTTCCTTCACCCCAGCCAGACCAGAGTTGACCATTTTTGTCCTCACATGGGAGGCTTACCCCGACACTGATGGTGGTCCACTGGTGAGAAGAGCTGAATGCACAATGTGTTTGAATGTACAACTGATTTTACACAAAGATCATCACTGATATCATCAGGACATTGTTTGGCCTGGTCTGTGAAACTACAAAATCGATAACACAAAGTAAATTTGTTGAAATGGAGTGAGAAAGATGTGGTATTTACCAGACAAGAGATCTGATGAAAGAGCTGCATGCCCGCTGCATTATGGGAAATGTAGGATCAAGCATCTACAGATTCCTCTGCTGCTTCAGATTTGTTATAAATCGGTCTGTCTGTAAGTCTACCAGTTGAATGGTAGTGCCACATTAAATTGCTGGAATACCCTTTAATAAACAACAAGACTAAGGTTATCTATTTTATATACATATGATTGCCCACCTTACAATATTTAAAACATTTATAAAAACTATAAAAACTGAATAATAAATAAGTGAATTAATCATTTCTCAAAGCTGCACGTATCAGATGCAGAAGCAGAAGTGGAGATTTTATTATATAGTTATGTAATTTGATAATTGGTTGTGATGAATGTCAGATAAAATAAGCATCAATGAGGCAAGGCTCGAAATGAAATTAATAATTAGAATGACTGTAAAAAATAAGTCATGTTTTTAGCAGCTATAACTCTGACTACCTTACAGTCCATTATCTTTATCTAGCACAAAATTAAAAATTTGCCTGAAAGAGCTTCAGAGTCTGTAGAGCAGGGAACACCTGGTATCACTTGAGGCATGGTATTGATTTTACTTGCATATTGAGCCTGCATTGCAATAAGCAGATATCTTGTGTTTGTGTTTACCTTTTTAGAAATCCGTGGCCACCTACTTTATGAACAATCCAATCGACATTGCACCTGGTTACGAAGGCAGAGCCTTCCTGGAAGTTGACATTGAGAAGCGAGTGAGCACGCTCCGCTTAACAAAGGTGACCATGCAGGACAACCGCCGTTTCCAATGCAGTGTAAAGATCCCTAATGATGACGAGGGAACAACAGCTGTTACCACTTCCCTTTTGGTCCTGGGTGAGAACTAACAGATGATTATTTAAGTCTATTGGAGGCCAGCATACAGTATAATGGTATCTTTTTATCTTGATGATGTAAAACCAATACTGCACTCAGCTGTCTTGTGATGATGTGAATTTTTATGTTCAATCTTTATCTCCCAGTGCCTCCCTCTGCACCCATCTGCAGGCTTCAGGGAGCAGCAGAGTATTTTCAAAACATCACACTAACCTGCATGTCTGAGGAGGGATCCCCATCACCCGTCTATAATTGGGAGAGCTACAGTGTCGAAAACCTTCCCAGACAACTTCCACCTAGAGCAAGTCAAAGTACGCATTTTAACCATACATGTGAACACGTATTTCTCAGGCTGCTGCAGGGTTGTGCTTTCCTGTCATTCTCAGCAATGTATAGCCTAATTTGTGTCATTATGTTGCAGAGGATGGAGCTCTCTCTCTTCTCAATATTACAAGAGAGACGTCAGGGTTCTTCATTTGCACATCAAGCAACCGCATTGATTCACTCAGCTGCAACTTTACCTTAGCTGTGATGCCCGGTGAGTCTTTAAAAATGATTTACCTGCTCAGCTCTTCACAGTGAGCCCACATGTGAATACCACTCAGCTCTGTAGTTCCCCTCAGCTCCTCTGAGCTTCTTTTAGTTTGTGTGCTTCACATAATTCACTTCTCTATATTTTCCAGCAGCAGCAGGTGGCTGTTGGAGGCGTAAAAGCTCTAAAACTTATTTTACACTGCAGTACATTTTGAGCACCAAATGGCATATAAAGTTAGCAACTAACTAGTAAACATAGTGGAGTTTTTAACCACTAAAAAACTAAATATTTCTTCTCAGGAGTTGGTGGAGCCCAAAACAGAGCTAGAACAGAATGAGGCTTGAATTTATAGTCATCAGGCGGCCAGAAACACAACTAAATAATAAATACCCCGCCGTTAAATTTTAGAACCACCACTGGTTAGGACGCATATGCATAATTTGAAGACTGACATGATGGACAAGTTGTTCAGTGCTCATAGCAATTAACAACAAATGTTACATTGCTTATGTTCCAACTGTTGTTCACACTAGTTAATGTAAGGGCGATGCTTATTGTAAAAGAATAAGGTTTTATAGAGTGTCATCTACAAATAGGCCAAATTATTCATCATAGTGAAGGACAAACTGGCCTGTCACCTGATGGGTATGTCCAATTTGGTATAACTCAATGTGGACATTTTTACCATGAGCATGATCTTCAACCCAAACCAAGTGGTTCCTGACATCCAATTGAAATTCATCTGCCCCCAAGAAACTTTTGACAACTAAAAACAGCTCTAAATGGGCAATAAAGCTGTAGAGGATGACTGAAAGGGGATCTTAGCCCTGGACTAAGTATATTTTCCTTCTTCTTTTCTTAGGCAGCATGAATACTGGAGCCACTGCAATTATAATTGGAGGAGTCCTCGCAGGTCTCCTGTTTGTGGGGGTTCTCATTTTCTATTGCTACCGGAAAAAGGCCAAAAAGGCCAAACAAGCTGAAGGGTAATTATTGAATGTCCTGGAAGTTTCTGTCACTGTAAGCCACCATAAACAACTCTGGTAGTGTATTGAGTGTTAGGATCGAAGTCATCCAACCACCCTTTTGTGTCCTTGTTTGTGTCTTAGTACTCCTGGAGAGGAGGTGTTTTATGACAGAGAGGGTCCTGAAGCTGGAGAGCAGTACAGGGATGACAGCGAGAAAAAGCAGGTCAACCAGGACGAAGACAAAGACATTGTTCCTCATAACAACTACGGCAAAGTAGCAGCTGGACAGCAGTTTGACGGTGATCAGCACAGTCATAAGAGTGGTAAAGAAAGGTACAATGGCGGTGGCAGTGACACTGAATCCCAGCATCACCGGAACGACGTGCATGACACCTATCGGCGAAGTCGTGATCGGCTTGACGATCAAAGTGAACGTTGCGGTGGAAGCCGTGATCGCCTTGACGATCAACGCGATCAACACGATTGTTATGGTGGCAGTCGTGACCGCCTTGACGATAAACGCGATCGTTATGGTGACAGTCGTGGAAGTCGTGACCGCCTTGACGATCAACGTGACCGTGGCAGTCGTGACCGCCTTGACGATCAACGTGACCGTGGAAGTCGTGACCGCCTTGACGATCAACGTGACCGTGGAAGTCGTGACCGCCTTGACGATCAACGCGATCGTGGCAGTCGTGACCGCCTTGACGATCAACGCGATCGTGGCAGTCGCGATCACCTCGATAATCGGCGCGACCAATATGGCGGTAGTCGTGATCTTGACAACCGTGGTGAATACAGTTACGGTCAACACAGAAACTGATATGAATAATCTTGTGTTACTGAAATCTTTATCTTTCTTTTTTTTTTCTAATGCAAAAAACATTTAACTGGGTTAATTGTGTGGTCTCACACTGGAAAGTGAGACAGCAAAATTGATTTATGTGTCGCATACAGTTAACACGACTTCCCATGTTGTAACTACGAGCTCACGAGTTCATTGCTTATTGAAAGCAATACATGTTGTTGCTATGGTTACCTTCCAGAGGCCCCTAAATAGTAACCTGTCGGTAAATCAAGGACAATAATTTTCTGTGACTCTTGTGTAAAACTGATTGTAGTCCCCTCCCTTATGTATAATTATGCTTGGTGTATAAACTGGAATTTAAGGCCTTATTGATAACTATTCCTTCTTTTAATGGGATATTCCAATCGAGATAACAATGATTATGCCATGATTTTGTGTTAATGTCCGCAGTATTTAATCAAAATGTATACAAATGGTTTCAACGCACCAATTTTACCAACATCTTTGATTACAAGTTGATCAATTTTGCTCAAAAGAAGTGGCGGTGCTGTCATAGCCTTCTGTATGTATCATTTGTACTGTTTGTTTGATTAACCCTCAGACTGTCCCAACATTTCAATAAATCAGGTGGTAATAGAACAATACCATGCAATCATAAATATATTTATAGCTCACGTATTCAGACTGCCCAATCTGAGCATTTTTTTTTAAATGTCATTCTTCTGTCTCTGCGTTTATATGGTCACAACAATTATTGAAATTGTTCTTAAGCCTTTTAAAAATACCTTTTAATAGTTTGATTAATGTTTATTTTGTAAATCATTTTTCCAAGCAAAATTGCTCAAAATATCAGCTACTTCTCTGTGATATTTTACTGTTTGTCCTAGTCTTTGATTATTCTAAACTTTATATCTTTGCGGTTTGAAGACCAAATCAAGATTAAAACTGTAAGCAGTGATATGCTGCACGTCGGGGATCCAGCGGGTTGGAGCCGCTGGCTTTTTTTCTCGATCTTGGTTCTTGTTCTTCTTTATAAAAAAAATAAATTAAATTAAATTAAAAAAAAAAAAAAAAAAGCCTTTTTTTTGGCGGCTTTAACATCTTCAAAAGTTCAAAAAGTTGATGCCTGGCGCATCTTTCATGAGGTTTGGAGCATCGTTTGACCTTAAACATCAACTTCCTGTGTCACAGCGAAACATCAAACTTAGCCACATCGCCCTGGCTATTCTATATACTCTATATGAATGCCTACATGCATGCCTCAAGTTACTGTGAGGAGGCAACTCTAATGAAAATGAAATGAAAAGAAAAGAAAAAAAAAAGTCTCTTTTGGAGGGTTTTTTTTTTTAATTTTTTTTTTAAAGTATCCCTGTTAAGTATTGAGTATTATTATTGCATGTACACAAACATGTTTGGCTTACCCTTAGAGGGACTTGCCCTCTGTGAATCATGTAGCTTACCCTTACAGGGATTTGCTTTAGGAGGTCTCAGCCTCTGTGAGCTTACCCTTAGAGGGATTCGCTCTCTGTGAACACCATGTACCGTGTGTGTTACCTTGGCGGGTAAAACCGTGAACCTTGTGTGATACCTGAGCGGGGCTCGAACCCGTGTCCTACGTGAGGTAATTTCCAGTCGGGTGTCGTAGACCGTTGGACTACCTTCGGAGGATGAGACACGGCAGCATGAAGTCTTTCACGGAGTTCACTCAGAGCTTCCAGCGGGTCAGTGGACAGTCTGGTAACAGGTAAAAGATTCTCCTTCACCCAGGTTGCTATTAATGGTCCAGATTCCACCTTGGCCTGTTGATAGTGATTCAACTTTTAGTGAAGTTGAAACTTTTGGAGAAATTGAAAAAGTTTTGCATATACTACACATTACAGGAAGATATTTAATATCACTGCAGACCCCCTTGAAAACATCTACTATCCAAAGAATGTCTGCTGCAATTTTGGTCGCATTTGAATGAATATATTTGTGGATGGTGGAGATATAGGTTGCAGTGAGCCAAAGATATGTCATAATGCTCTCTAATTCCTGGGAAGATCGGTGACCCCCCCCCCCCCCCGTTCCTCACCTCACCTCACCTCCCCTCCCCACCTACACATGCACAGACCTCTCTACTCTGCAGAAAACTAAAAATCATCCTGCAACACGTACAATAACGTGACACTTCTACTCGCCGTCCTGTTGGACATAAATCGGAGGTCAGCTCGGGAAGTTGTCAGGATTTGATTTTGAGAGCGGCGCGGTGCTGCTGGGACTCACCTCTCCGTGAAGTGGTACAGTCCCGTTAGACGCAGCCACCGTCCGGTTTGCAGCAGACACAGTCGGCGCACAGCGAGATGCCTCACATGCGGATAAACTGCACTTTACTATAAAAAAAACGGACTATATAATGAACTTTTACCAGCTGGCTATCTTACTGGGAGCATCAGGTGAGTCTTAAGCCCTCCACTAAAACGTTACAAATGTGTAGACCTTTACGACAACAGCGCAACAGGTTGATCCCATGTAAACTCTCCGCTTATCTCAGACCTTCAGGCAACATTGCAAGACTCAGCAATGATCTTTTTTTTGTTTTGTTTGGATGTTTATTTGTTGTGATTAAAGATAGATTCCGCATCACAATGATGGTTTGCCCCACTTTAACTACTTATTAACACAGTTCGCGGGACAATCCAAGTAATCCTTGTGGGATTTAAAGTTTGGTGTTCAGTACTGGGTCGATTGTATTTGATGGTGTATTTTATTACTCACGAGGTTAAAGCTTTGCTGTTTTGTAGTCAAAACTATCAATTAATCAAGAATATAATTGTCAGATTAACCATTATACACTATAATTACGACACTATAATTTGTATCTTTAAAATCGCAGCAGGTAAGTGCACATCAGGTCCCAAGAAGGCTGGAAATGTACCTGTGAGCAATCTACTCTGAATATTAATTATTTTTTTTGTGAAATTGCAGTGAAATCCTTTATCAAACATGGAGACTCTTTATTCAGGCTTATCAGTCGCTTTTGTTGGGCTCATGAGTCAATGTGAAGGAATGTACTCCAAAGTAAAGGCAGGAAATGTGACAGCTTCAGAGAGGAAAAGTCTGAGCGAGCACAGGAAACATGGTGCAGCACAGCTCTGACCTGGGAAACACTTGTGACCACACTGTTTTTTTTGAAGGGGAATCTAATCCTGAAATGAGGCCTGAGTGCAGGTGGTGAGGAAGAGACTGTCTGCTGCCTCTATCACCTGGTCATTAACATACAGTGAGTCACAGTAAACAAGGTGTGCTCCTGATGCATCCAGCAGGTGTTAGTTTCTGTGAACAACCTCTCACCTCAAACTCATTGCATTCATGGAGTTCATGGAGTAACGGTTTCGGTTTAAATCTCTTGCGGTTAATTGGTCTGTTCACATCCAGCTGGACAAGACCAGACACTCCCATTGGCTGGGAGTGTGTGACCTCCTCCCCCTCTCAGCTCCTCAAGTGGGACAGGAGGGGGAAGTCTGAACAATGGACTGGTCCATGGAAAACAGAAACAAAGGGAAGACCACAGCTCCTTGTGGGAGGAATTTAGGAGTTCTGTCACCCCTCCTGTTTGTCCTTGATGTAAAAATGTGCAGTTAAAATGTAGCAGAGGAAGAAGAGATGTGAGGATGCTCAACCAACTGTACTGGTTTGATATTAAAAGGGCAAACATTAATACCGTTTGAAACTTGGGCTGAAATGACCAGTTGATGAATTGATTGGTCAACTGATTGAGAGGTAATCTGCAGCTATTTTAAAACATTTTTCAAGCAAAAATATCAGGCTGCACTGTCATCATCAGTTCATTTGTTGATCTACGTTATTGTTTGGTCAATAAAACATTAATAAATGTAAAAAAAATTTTTTTAAATCGTCTTCAAAATGCTTGTTCTCAAACACTGAAATTTTACTATTGGAAAAGGCACAAAAAAAAAAAAAACACATCAAATGCAACCTTTGAGAGGCTGGAAGCAGCACATTTTTGCTTCAGGGATTTATTGATTGCCACGATTGTTGCTGATTAATTCAGCTTTACAAAAATATCAGCCAGTCTTTGCTTCTGTTGTCTGTTTTATATCACAGCTGATGGAATATCTTTGAGTTTTAAAGTATTCCGTCAGACAAAACACATCATCTGAAATCTTCACTTTGTATTCTGCGAAACTGTGATGTTTCCTTTTCCTATTTTCCCAGGATTCCTTGACTGAATCACTGAGTACATGAGTGGCCTGTAATAATCAGGCTTGATCTCATCCCTGAAGGAAACTAGGGGAAATTGTCCATTTTAGATAAATGTGTTAAAAACGGGGTGTATGCTCCTCTTACTGGTCATAAGGAGAGGCAGCCTGGTGGGTTTGCTTTTGTTTTGATTTCCTGTCTTCTGGGGAATGTTTAGAGCGAGTTCCTGCCCCACCTAGAGCTAATATGACTCGCAGAAAGCATCCACCACAGCCTCTCCACAGGCCTCCCCAGCCCCCCACGCACCCAGGAATTTAACCCTTCTGACCTGTGCACTGAGCAGCAGAGAAGCCCCCACACACCTAATCTCTGTTCCTGGTAGTTTCCGTGCGTAGAAAAATCATCATGAATCATAAGGTAAGATAAGGAGGAAACAAAGCTGCTTCTTCAGTAATAAAGTCGTAATTTGATTCGCTTCCCCTCTTTAAACTGCCTTCGTCTTCACTCAGTTTCCTGTTTGCTGATATGATAACACAATAACATTCGTCAGCAACAAAACTAAAGCATAAATGACCATGAACTTGAATCACCACCTCCCTAAAACAGCCTTAGAAAGCTTGAAGGACAGCTTTAAACAGATGGATGCAAGTAAATTACAAATACTTTTTTTTACAATAAGCACAGTACTTTTCAGATCTGATGGTCATCTTGGGAGAGTCTTTGTTGTGAAAAATGAGTCAGTAAGCTGTCGGTGTCTGGTTTTCATTACTGCAGGTTACATGAGCCCGGTATTTTTCAGTGCTGATACTACTCTTAAGTTATCTGCTTTTATCTTCTAGAATAACATTCGAATGACTGAACTGTCAAATAAAAACGTCCAGTTCATACTAAAACCTTCAGTTTGTATCTCAGGAGTCTAAAATGTTTACTTTCACCACAAAAGCACTCATTGCTACCTCCTTTTTTTTTGGTTGTCTGTATGTGTGTGTCACAGTGTGCGTGTGTGATGGTGTGCATGTCACAGTGCGGGACAAGCAGCAGTTTGCGATGCTCTTCCAGTCCGTGGTCCTCCCATGTCAATACCAAACAGCCTCCATCCAGACTCCAGTGGTGCAGTGGTGGTACAAGTCCTACTGTCGAGACCGCACGCGAGAGTCCTTCACCGTGCCGGAGACTCTGGGCATGAAGGCCTCCGAGCTGGGAGCCACGTCCCACCTGGAGTGCTCCGACAGCAGCCGCACGGTTCGGGTTGTGGCCTCGGCGCAGGGAGCCTCCATGACGCTGGCCGAGCACTACAAAGGCAGAGACATCGCCATCGTAAACAGTAAGGAAATCAGTCTTATCCTCGGTGAAAAAATGTTATGAATTAAGGAGAAAGAGCAGCTGCAGCTGTTTGACCGCCACTCATGAATCAGAGGTGACGGTGCACGCTCTAAATAGACCTTTGTCTTACTCTCACAATAACATGGGCGCCACACACACACACACACACACACACACACACACGATAACAACCCCCTGCTCTCGCTTCTATTCATGTGTGGATTCCCTTTTAAACCTCGAGTGTTATCTCGACAAAACACGTCTTCTGTCCAAACGTGTCAACAATGCCCTCCTGCTGTCATTAAATACAGTGATAATAAAGGTTGCCATGATCAACTGATCTATGTTGATGATCACCTTCTTTACCTTTGGTTGTATCTTTCCTGTTATTCACATAAAACACGATGCATTTGGTTTTGTCTCTGTGTTACTAAAGCTAACATATGACAATACAAATGAAATAATTAATCAAGTAATCTATGTTCTTCTGATCGTCTCTTGATATTGGATGTATTGTTAATGCATGTAAGATTTTCTTCTTTAAGCTGGTTTCTCTGAGACGCTTTCAGACATGTAAACGCACACACTGTTAATTAAAGCAGGGGAAGGTAGTTCTGAACAAACCCACCAGAATTGTAATAGACATCCCTCCTCTTGCAGGTCTCAACCCTCCACTCTCTGTCCTAAGCCCCTCCCACCTGACAATCTTGGGCATATTCATGAGCTTTAATTGCAAAAGTTTTCTCCATCTATGAAGCACTTTATGACCACCATGACCGTCAAAAAATCCACAGTTTTTCCCGACCTCGTCTGTGCGCCTGTTAATCAGGGTTCACATAAGAGCGCCCTGCAGGTGGTTCGGTCCCAGACGATGAGTCCAATGGCTGATATTCTTTCCTAGTACGCCTCGGGTTGCGTTTATTGTCAGACTGTCTTTTAGATGCTCTTTTTGATAAATCAGACTTCCTGTTTTTTGGGTTGCCTTGCCGTGTAGGCAGTTGTTGCCAATGCTGGAATAGCAAATTTCTCTCCAGGATTTTCCTCTATTGAATCAGGCTTAACATCTGAGGGGACGTGCACATGCATGTGCGTTTGTAGAACAACCAATAGGAGCGCTCTCTGCCTGAAAAGACCCATGATTGGACTCAAGTCTCAATCACAAGTAGATTTTCTGAAACCTGAATACAGAAGCAAGAGGAGGTGCAGATGTCTCGTGTTCGCTCAGACCTCTGGAATTACAATATTGTAAAAGATTATTATAAAATTTAAGCCCAATGATGCCAAAATAATACTGCCTTCCCCAGCTTTAAGAACTGTCAATCGGACAAAACATCTAATTTGAAGAAATCATCTTAGGCAAGATGAAGACATCATCTGCACCCACATTCCGGTATGATTATAAATGAAATTAAAATCCAAATTTGAGTGTATTTAAGCCTGAAACAGCATCAAATAAATGTCAGAATAAGCCATTTACCAGTTACCACTAAGATCAGGGCACACATACTATTGAACACCATACAATTACTGTTCTGATACAATTACTACAAGGAATACAACTGTGGAATACATAGTATTTTTACAACTGCAGCTGGTCACCTGCTTTGTGAAAACGATGGGCATTTTGGCCTCCCACATCTTCATATGTTAAAATATAACCTCGTTTGTTGTCTTTGTGCAGAAGCAGATCTGCGTATCGGGGAGCTGCAGTGGGGCGACAGTGGAGTGTACTTCTGTAAAGTCGTCATTGCTGACGATCTGGAGGGGAAGAACGAGGCCCAGCTAGAGTTACTGGTGCTCGGTATGTACACACTTCCTTTCTACGAAAGTAATGACGTGAAGGTTCAAACCAGCCGGTTACAGTTCTTTTCAGATTTATGCTTGTTTGTTTGCATTATAAGCTCAGTGACGTTTCTTGCCATATTTTGTTATATAAGGATTAAAAATTGTCTTTTTATTGCACTGCGTTCCCAAGTGTCCGTACATCAACTTCCAAGGAGACGGCCAAAGTAGTGTTTGGTTCTTTCCATGGCCCTCATCCTCCATGACAGCCTCCTTTGTTCAGTTGAGCAGTCCAGTAGGGCACTTTAGACGACTGACTTGGACTTGGCTGGACTGGTACATCTTAAATCAGTTAGGCACTTCGTCAGGGGCCTGAAAGACTGCATGGGTTAAAATCTTCAGTTGTACAACAGTGCATGTTTGTGTGTGTAATATTTGCTCACTGGGGAGTCTTTGTTGCTGGTTAATGATTATATAAAACTTGCAAACCTGCACCGAACAGCTAATATTTCTCTGGTAAAGGTCAGAGACTCATCGTCTACTGTAAACTGGATATAACCGTCCACTCACTGAGAGAAATTGTGGAGACAGTAGGTTTCAAACCCCCTCCTTAAGCCGTTACCATGCCAACGTGCCTTTTCAGGCGAGACAGGAGCATGTTGAGGGTTGCTGGTGTAGACATGGAGGGAGTAGAAAGGGGGGCAGGACCAGGCTCAACTCTCGCACCAGTGTAACGTGTTTTTTACTCAAGGTGGTTTTCTCTCCTGAAATTAGACTGGCTTGATGCACTCGTAAAGTCTGCTGATTCACCCTCCTCCGCTGAGCACTAATCTGATTACAATCAGCTCACGCGAGACAAGAGGGGGCGTTAAACTTGTGAGAATAACAAGACGTTCAAATCAGGAAGTCTGTAAAGTTACTTATTAACATGTTTTTGCTTGTTTGTTTTACTTTATTACGTTAAAAGTAAACCACTAACCGTCAAACTTAAATTTTCTTTTTAGTACGTTATCTAGCTGTTTATGAGAAAACATCGTGTCTGTGAAAGAAAAATGAATCTAATAGAAAAGTGAACCAGAGATAAACATCTTAGCTTGGCTTAGCAT
Source organism: Brachyistius frenatus (assembly GCF_029030835.1). Lineage (NCBI taxonomy): Eukaryota > Metazoa > Chordata > Actinopteri > Embiotocidae > Brachyistius > Brachyistius frenatus. Next base: position 64,344 of record NW_027210669.1, on the reverse strand, counting down.
AAGGACAGGAAGCAGGAGAAAACAGTTCGCTATCGCTATGGATTTTCAGCCATACAATCAATTCTTATATCGAATTGTCAGCTTGAAAGTGAATAAGTGTATTTCCCAAAATGTAAAATTTTCTTCAATCAACAAGTTGAGATTGCTTTGCTCACCGATGTCCTAATCTTTGTTTAAATTTCCTTTTGGATTCATCTTCCTCTCACACTCACTCCCTTTCGTCTTGCAAAATCTTCTCATGTACGCCTCCATTACTCATATCTTGAGCGTCCATGCTCTCCCTCCCTCTCAGAGCTGCATAGCTCCTCGGCTCTCTCAGGTTACTCCGTGTTACAGATGGTATGTAGATGAGTGTGCCAGGCCAAGGTAGTGAGATTACTTCTTTTCTTCTTTTTTTTTCGCTCAGTAGTAACAGCTTACTCAGCACAAACTGAAGCCTGAGTGCCAGTAGGTGTTTAGTCGACCCATGTAGTCAGACAGAACAGACCGGGACGGGTCTTTACTGTAATCACAGTCACTTCAGACCTCATAATAATCACACATTAAATATATCAACACCTGCAGTTGTGTCTCAGTCGCAGCACACCTGTTGCCGTCCCTTTTTCTTTTCTGTATGTTAAGTTTTCTAACTGCCCTGAATTTTTTTTACCTCATTATCTTGCATACGAAGCACAAAACACGCATTGTTTCACAACAACACGACTTGTGTGACCGTTTTTCTGATGAGCTCCCGTGGTAAATTGTTGCCCTGGAATCATTATGTGCCCCAGTTTCCAAAACCCCCGTTTGTCCTCTTGCCCTGCTTCTCTTTTTGGCACTTCTCTATTGTTGTTTGCATCTATTTGTCTGTATGCATGTAACTTGTATAACAGCATGTGCATTCGTTAATTTGTCTGGGTGTCTGGTGTGCACCCTATCACAGAAACACCTCCGATGTCTGTCTTGCTTGGTTTTTGAACTCAGAGCGATGAATTCCATAACTTATATTTATATTCAAAACTTATAGGTTAGCATTTTTGAAAACCCCTCTAAGAAACTTTGGCATCATATTTTAGCAACATGAATTGTGCACACCACACACGTCACATTAAAGAGTTTACAAATGGAGTCTGCAAACAGGACAGAAATTAACACTCAGAGACAGAAAAATACATGAGCAACTTTCACACCCAGCTAAAATGAAACGGTGGACATGAACTAAGTCAATAACATAAAGAGGGTTCTGCAGGGGGTCCCGTTGAGGGCTTGCCCAAAAAAATGCTCTCCTTTATTATTACCTTTTACAGCATGTAGGCATAACCTTCTAATTCCTGCAGGCTGGTGCATCTGTTTGTACATGTACTGGAATATTAATGCTTTGTTACTGCATGACCAATAATCATCAACCTTGCTACCAAATTTGCCTGACCTTTTGACTCCTGCTTCCTGCTTCCTCTGCTGGCCTTCACCTGTGCTCTCCCTCTCTCTGCAGGCAGAAAAGGTGTGCAGGACGACCTACTACCTGAGTTTGATGTGGAGATTATGCCAGGTACGGCCCCTCAGCTGCACTTTCATCTCACTGCCTGGCACTTTCCAGCTTCCCTAATGCCTCTTAATGTTTAATCCTCTCTGACCAATCAAAACTCTCTTTCACTAACAAAATGCACATTAATGAGTTCATGTCAACACCGAACTTTCATCTGATGTTTGTTACTGTCAGATGAGGAAAATTGATGGAAAAAGCTGACAGGCTTTGCAGCAACAACGCCTAATCCAACTTTAAAATGAACTCTATTCGTCGGTTATTGAATCTTCATGAAGAAAAAAAATCTCTGGCTGGCAGGTCTTATCCTTTACCTCTGGTCATGATTTAAATTCCACAGGGGATATGTGGTGACTTTGCAAGGGGTTTTGAGTGGATTTTGCTTCTTGGCGCAGCCTGAGGAAGTGTGTTGTTAGCAATTGGACACTTAAGAGTTGTTATGATGGATAAAAGTCACTCAAAGTTCCCCTGAGAGCCGCTGAAGTTTTCTCTTTTTAGAGCTCTGTTGTCTTTAGATACATAATTGAAGGAGGGCCGAGTTATCTACATGGTTTTAAAGGAAAATAGCAGCCTGTGTGTAGTTTTGGTCAACTTTTCTATCAGTTATGATACTCCTGTACTCAGCCAAGCAATTGCTGAAAGCTGGAAACACACAAGGAAGTTTCAAAAAAGAAGTTAAACCATTGTGGAAAGCTAAATTTGGTGCAAAGTAAACAAGCCGACATGTTGGCCAGATTGTCAAGAGCATTATACTTCAAAGCAATACCATGAGAGGGCACTGCTGAAATGTGGGGAATGAGTGCTTAAAAACAAACAAAAAAATCTGTGTTCACATTTAAGGGAAGGTTTGGTGCTATCTTGTAAACTTTGATTTGATCTCAACCATTTCCCCCAAATTTATTTGTTTCTTGCTTGCCTGGGAATTTTTGGAAACCTGTATGATTGCTTGTGTTTTTGGCCCAATCTGACCTAATTTTTACTGATGTTGCCATTTTTGATCATCAATATGAAAGGTAACATTACCATTAAAATAAAGCCCAAGTTGTAAAAGCTATTTTAAGTACCACTGAGTGAAAATCTTGCTTTTGGTGACCTCAACTGGTTTAACTTCTCACCTTGCTGCAGTGATGTCATCCTAGAGTTCAGTTTAGTGTAAATCCAGCGTAATGTTGTTTGTTTGGAGGCAATAATTTGCATCTGTTGAGGTGAGTGGTGAAACACTATTTAATCATTTACTATATTTACGTGTTTATGTGTATCTGTATACCAGAATGGGCCTTTGTGGGATCTGTAGTCCTGGGCAGTGTCCTGTTCCTGTTGCTGATGGGAATCTGCTGGTGCCAGTGTTGTCCACACTCCTGCTGCTGCTACGTCAGCTGCTGCTGCTGTCCTGACACCTGCTGCTGCCCACGACACTGTGAGGAAAACAAAGAAAAACATGACTTCCTTAAAAAAAAATAAAAAATGCTTTATTGACAACATGTGTTTTATCGATAACTTTGCAATAGAAGGCTTATTGTTTTGTTGTTTACTCGTGCAGTGTATGAGGCAGGGAAGATGGCAAAGGCGAGACACCCTCCTCAGGTTCCTGTTTATCCCTACTACATTCCTGGAGTTCCCACTGTTGTCCCAATCGCCCCGTCATCGACCATGGACCCAAACATCACCTCCATCCCGTCAGTGGAGAATAACCTGGCTGGAGGTGAGTGTCAGCATTACAGTTTTTAAACCTTCGATAGGCATTGGCATTTCAAGCAAAAATACTATTTAATAATCGCTCTGAACTATTCAATTATTAATCAACGACTCGTTTGTTTTTTGAATGAGTTCCACATAGAACCTTTTGATGGCTGTAGTCGTCTGTCCATGTTTCTCCTGTGGATCTAATCTCACGGTGCCACACAATTTTACCTTGTAAAGCCTGGTGGTAACGCCTTCTTTTTCTCCTGATGTTGTTGAATGGCGGCTGTCAGACAGCTGTTAGGTGCATTACCGCCCCCTTCTGGCTGGAGTAAAGGATTACAAAAACAGGGGAGTTAAGTAAGGATGAGAGTCACATATGCTAATCGATTATTTATATTTTAATGGAAATTTGAACAAATTATTCAATAGCTGATTTTTTATTTATTTATTTATTTTATTTTTTAATATACAGTCATACAGAGTCCATATTAACGCTGGAAAATCTGGCTCTTCACTTGCTAAATGCTCCACCGTGTAGTCAATAATCTAGTCTGTCTGCGGTTTGGTGCTGAGTGGAGAGTGTGCAGTGAGTTTTTAGAGCTTTTTCTATAGGAACAGCTGCCTGCTTCAGTTGAAAGCAACAGTATTATAGCAGTGAGTAACAGTTATATTCTCTGTAGATTCATCACTGCCCTTTACTCATTGTCACACATTGTCATTCTCATAATAAAAATGTCAGCTGTGGTCTCATAAAGGTGGAGATATACGAGAATGATCAGGGACATTCTGCATTTTTGTCTCTCTAAAACACCGACCTGACTAACCCTCATCTCGTCTGTCATGTCTCGCCTTCGAGTCCGTCACTAATCCAAACAGAAACTACAGACGTGTCTGTCGCCCTCATGCATGTTTGTGAATTTCATGTAGAGTTAACATGATCATTTTATGTCATACATGCATCTGTGTGTGTTTGTCTCATTGCATGGTTGTGTCCTTGTGTGTATACGTGCGTACGGTGGTGTGTGTGTGTGTGTGTCCACATTCACAGTGCGCAGTGGTTACAGACTGAAAGCCAGTCCAGACCAGGACTCAATGAAAGTTCTGTACTACATAGAGAAGGAGCTGGCTCAGCTTCCATCCGACAAGATGGCTTCACTCAAACGTAAGCCTGCGTAGATCAGGACAGTTTCAGTGATCTGTGTGCCAGTGTGTGTCTGCGTCTGTTTTTATGTGCATGGTTTTGTGTGAATTCACTAACACTAGTTTCCATCTAATCCATCATTGTAATATCTAACTATCCTCGCTCAGATCTTTCTCACAGGATGAGTATTTTGTAGGTTACATCTTTTTTTGCACAATTTATAATCAATAATATGAGGTTTGAAGACATATAAAAAAAAAGTTGAATTATAAAGATGAGCAATATGGACAAAGTCCTTTATTGTGGTGTTTATCATTTTATTTTGTGAAATTGTAAATTTATAATATATATATATATATATTCTATCAATCCAGAGTGCTTCATTATATTGATGCAAAAATCTTAAATACATGGCTTTAAACCATTTTTCAACAAACTTAATGAAAACCCCACATCCTTAATCATCTCTACATACTTCCCCAATATGTCTGTCTCTCAGCCATGAGTCGATACATTGACAACACAGTCAAAGCTTTAATGATACATACTGTGTTTTCTTTATGGTATGGTAGCAAATGTCATTGTCGAGATGTGTCTGTCCCAACAGCCACTAGCATGTCAGAGCTGAGCTCTCTTCATGATGGAGGAAACACAGATTTCAGACACACCTATCAGACGGTGCAGATGAAAGCGCTCCCGCCCATCTCAGACCTCGATGAGCAGTCGGTGCTGAGAGCCGCTCCATTTACGCAGAGTCGAAGGCCGAGACGAGACAGAGGAAACCACTCAGACGATGAACTAGATCGCAGGTAATTTATACAGCTGCATCATTTTAAACAGGACAAAGTTGGTGAACTTATTGGCCAAACCGACTATTCCTGGAAATAATATCCACTTTTATACGTTCAGTGATAAACATGTGTAAGATCTGTGCTCTCCCAACTGCCGAAGGTGGAACTCCCGCTCGGAGCACCTGCAGAGAAAGACGTTGAGCAGAAGAGGACGCACCGGCTCCCTGGACGAGCTGGAGGAATTCGCTCAGTCTTACGGCTCCCGAGGTCGTCGGGCTGATCCTCCAGACCGGCTCTATAAGCAGGACTACAGCCCTCCCAGGCGCTTCTACAGAGATGAAGATGACGGCTGGGGTCGCCGCAGTCCCTCACCCATACCGCAAAAGAGAAGGGACACATGGGACAATGACCGCCCTTCTCGCCCGCCCCAGAGCAGAGGCTACGACGACGCCTACCTCAACAGTGTGCTGGAGAGCAAGACGAGGGGGCGGGGCGGGGACAGAGGTGCAGGCAGGGTGGACGAGGACAGTGACACTCCCTCCAAAGGCAGCTCCAGAGGAAAGGGCAGCGACAGTTACTACAGCCGGTCGCCTAGCAACCGTCCAGAAGAGGAGGACCCTTTGCCTCCGTACTCCGAGCGGGAGGCAGAGCGGTACCGCAGGGCCGACCTGACTGCGGACCGGTACCGCACAACAGAGCCACCCCGATCAAACAGATACAGGACCACTGAACCAGCCACGAGGCCTTTCTGCCACACCCGTCCCCAACCGGGAATGTCCCAGACTTTACAGGGGGTCAGAGAGGACAGGGACAGGAGCCGAAACCTGGTGAGTTACTTGTAGCAGGAACAAGGACTTCCTTCCTCCTCTGCTCTTCAGGAAAGAGCCTCTTAATACTGTAAATAGCTACAGGATACATCCGGTGGCAGCCTTTATTTTTCTTATTGTCTACAAATCCTATTAACGCACCAAAACCAACCATGAATTGATCCAACTGACGGGTATAGTCTGACCTGCTGCTTCAGGTGGTTCAACATATCAACGTAATAAATTGATAATATGTCCGTGTTTACAGTTTGTTCAGCTGCCCCCAAGTGGCCAAAAAAAGAAAAATCAGTTAATGCAGGTTTACATTTTACATAAATCTTCAACTGGACTGGGCTGAGTAGCACAGATGTTGTATGGGTAAGACTAACACAGTGCTGACTTTTGGTCCTTACATGAAATTTGTTGACAATCAGAACGGTCCTCTTAGTCCTTTAATACCTGAAGATGTCTTACAGTATTGTGCACATAATGCGTTTGTCTGTTGTGCCTTGTGCAGACAAGATTTAAGGTCTCAACACTGACTCGTTATACGTTTTATATATATAGGTAGCGGTAGCAATTACTTAATATATATATATTTACAATGAATGAGAGCTAATTGCTCATATGTATAATCTTGCTTTGCTTTGCAACCATCACAGTGTTATTAATGCTTACTGGCTTTCTGTCTTACCAAATATCCCCAAAAATATTTTCTTTATGGAATCAGTCACTAACACCATGAAGCTCAGGCACCACCAGGCTGCACTAACCGAGCATGAGCATGAATGTCTCTCTAACATGTGGCTCTCGGTGTATTTCCCTAACAGAGCACTGCCCTGAGCAGGGACTCTCTCATAGTGTGACAAGGCTTCCCAGCCTCGGCGCCCACAGCCACAGCCAGTCCGTTCATTATAACCGTCCTGCAGCTACGCAGGAGGAGTTAAGCTGAACCGCCATCAGCCACTCGACTGACTCCTCTCACTGAAACAGCTGTAGTGGACGGGAAATCATTTGTTTCTGTCAGCGCGGGACACTTCATGGATTTTACCTGTGCTTGAATTATATCAGTGTATTTGTACTTGTGTATTTTACAGACGGTATGAATGCGGTGTGTGTTTTATTTGTTGAATTTGATGAGTTGTGCCAAGATGCTTTTTTTTTCTATTATTATTTGCCAATTTCAGAATTATCTTGTGTAAAACTGAGCAGCCTCATATTTGCCTCTAGTCTTCATACTTCTCCCTCAGTACAACTCAGGTTCAGTATGTATTTTTACATTTGTCTGTTGTTTATTTTGTGACTGTACTGTAAATACTGCACCTTGAATTGTTTTGCAGACTGTGATTGCACTGCGTAAATACTCTTTTTATTAAAAATAAAAATCTCTGCCTAAGCCTCCGCTCTCTGTTGTGAAACTCGAGGCACACACACTGAAATTACTCACACTATCAGTTACTTTTGTTATTGCTGTTATTTTTTTGATCAATCACTTTATCATTTGAATAATAAAAAGGCTCATTACCATTAAAGGTCTTCACAAAAACAAGTTATAAAGTCTTACAAGTCTTTAAACCCAGAGCTGGCTAATTAAAACTATATAATAAAAAGAGGTTGAACCTACCTGTAACACTGATTTTGGGTCAATCATGAGTCACTGCATATCAAGCCCGGCCCCCTGAACGCTGAGGCAACCAAACTAATCAGAGGAACTGATTTATTTGAATATAGAACAGCGTTTTATGGCTAGAATCTCTTTAAATGGTCAATAAAATTAACTGAAGTTAAAAAACAAACGACTCAAAACAACTCTTAAGTTGCCCATGCAGGCTAAAAGCAACTGAGCTAGGCAGAAAGTTGTCCAATCTTTTGGACAACCTTTATTTATTTCCTTTTTTTTTTTTTTTTTAAACATAAGCAGCAAGTTACAGCGTAAATCTTTTGAACACACTGGATAGCAGACACAGTGAAAGGGGCCTTGACAAAGAAGGAGTTGAGGTACTGGCATCTCCCAGGTTCAGAGCAGAACCAGACACAGATGTGATGGCAAAGCTTTTCATCTGTGCAGCATTTTTCACGGATTTTTCGAGCACACTTCAGTGAGCTGAGAGCAGCACTTAAGTTCAGCTCAGGCGGGCTCGCTTTTTGTTTTACAATAAAACTCACTGGAGTCCGCGTCCTCGGCAGGAGATGTAAACATCCGCGCACAAAGAGCTCCAACACTTGTTCAACATGATTCATCCTGAGAGTGAACTTTACATTCTGGCAGCTCGCCACAAACGAATAGATGAAAACCACCAAGCTGACCTGGTTTCCTTCACTGTTAGATCATGCAGCTTTACAACCAGCCGTGAGACTCACGGAGGGGATGTTGAACATTCACGCATCCGTCCGCCTCGTAAACAGCATGCGATTCCGCTTAAAAGCATATATTTGCACCTGAAATGTAGTATTTTTGATTAAACAACTGTTTCGCGGTGTTGTTTCTGCTGCACCTGTCGAAGGGGGCGGGGCCAATGATGTCACCTGGAGGAGGACGGGGGAGGGGATCGGCCTCTCTGGCTCGGATTCTCCGAGGGGGGGAAGCTGGTCGTCGTCGCGGCTGTAAACGCTCGTCTTTCACCACAGACAATAAACACAGCCCGACTCGCATGTCGTCCTGAGTGGAAAAGTCGGGTTCCTATGCAGAGCAGCGCCTCCATGACGACTGTCGACAAATATTCAGGATTCTTCTTTAGGATTTTCAGTCGCCTACAGGATAGAGAGTGAAGCTTCCGCGGAAGGATAAAATGGGAAACACGATACTGATGGCTCTCCTGCTGGCACACCTACCCACAGGTGAGGTTTTTTTGTTTTGGTTTTTTTTTTGTCATTGTAAAGGCACCTTTTTTTTTTTTTTTTTTTGCCAAAATTGTATTTGTGATACAATTCCCTCCCGTTTATGGTGAAGAAAGTCGAGTGAAACCTTTAAAGCAAACAAGTCGAAACCAATGTCTACAAGTTAATTATCGACAGGTGTAAAAAAAAACACCAAAAAAAACAGGAAGAGGCCGACTGGTGTCACGTGACTGCACCACTAGTTTTCTGTGGGTTCACTTTCTCTAAGATAGCAGACATCACATCCAAGCAGTTAATATAGATTCTTTGTCAAATAAAGTTGACAATTTGAGCTCTCTTGTCACATAACTCTTTTTTTTTTTTTTTTTTTTTGTTTGTGGCTTTTTTTAGAGGGTGAGGATAAATAGGCTATATTTCATCATTAATTTACAAATGCATGTATCCTTTCCATTATTTCAAGGTCATAGGTTGCAAAATAATTAATTAAGCATATTTTTCACTGTAGTCAGTACTACCTGTAACAGCACGAAATGCATGTTTTCATATATTTAATGTTTGGGATCTGTCACCTATAAGTCAGCACTCACAGGAATATAGCTGAACTAAACCACCCACCTTTCACAAGTTTAACACTTCATACATTTCACTGAGAATATCTGACGACTTTCCATGAACAATGTTGAAAAATGTCCACTTCCCTTTTCAGCACACATAAAATGTATTATTATTCCACAAGCACGATCATACCTGTGTAATATCTTCCACTGTGTAACTGACCTGATATGTCTTGTATATATTTACTACATTCTGCCAAAATGTTCATTTAATACAAACATTACCCACAATAATATACAGAGGAAAATATTCTGTGGTAATCAATGAGTTTCTTGGCTGAGTCGTGCTGCAGCTAACAATAATTTTCTGTATTGATTATTTTGTCTACTCGTCAGTTAATTGTTTGGTCTACAAAGTATCGGAAAAATACTCAACACAACATCCCAGAGCTCAAATTATTGTCCTCAAAGTTCTTGTTTTGTCCAAACCTGGATTCATATAAAGATGTTCATGTTAACTGTCATATAAGACAAAGATGAGCTGGAAATCTTCACATTGAGAGGCTGGAACCATTTTGTTTAAAAATAAATCACCTCAACAATTTGTTAATGAGAAAAACTATTGCAGATAAAACCTCTGTCCTTCAAGGAATCAGTTATTCTACTCATAATTTCAGACCTACATGGGGGCTTCAGTTTATGACAGAGTCGTGATATTAATGTCCAACTGATGGGGTCGTTTAATATAACGACAGTTTTAGATGTTTGACTGCGTAGAAGTTTGGGGTTTTATACAAAAAATATAAAAAATATGGAATAACTTGTGTAGCATGTTTCTGTTTCACGGAAGACAATCTGCAGAATTGGCCATAAACACTGATCAGCCACAACATTAAAACCACTGACAGGTGCATCATTAAGTATTATAATACAGCAGACCAGTAAGAAATGTTCCCTTCATAAGGATCATAGTGCTCTGGTATTTAGTCACATTGATGGAGGTGTTGATTTATTTAAACGGTCATTATGGAAACAGTAATTCATGTTGCTGTTGAACTGCACTGAGTAAGACCGAGAAGTGTTCCTCTTATTTTGTCCCTCCCATTTAAATTAATTGGGTTTGTATCACTTTCATCTTGAACCTTAACTGATACTTGTCTGTATTAACAGAGGTTTCCCTTTTTATCAGCTTGTTTTTTCTAAACTCAACATTACAGGCCATGATTGACAGCTGTTATTACTTTTAATGATATACGATATGCTCACAGTTAAAGACTACTGTAGTAAACTGTTAACCAGTCTGGGCAGATTCTTGTCAGTCCGGCATTCAGGAGCAAAACAGTGACACAAATGCAGAGAAGTTATTTTTCATGTTGGCTGCTATTCCACATTTAGTCTTCCATCTCATCTCGCTGTTCTCCCTGCTTGTATCAGAGCTGCTGTCCATTCAGGTGATTGTCCCAGAGACAGACAGGAGAACGATGCTGTTTGCCAGCGTGATTCTGCGCTGTGATTACTCAACTTCAGCGAACCCTCAGGATGTCCTGGTCACCTGGAGGTTCAAATCCTTCTGTAAGGACCCCGTGCTGGAGTACTACTCCACAGGTGAGGCTGCAAGCATAATGGAGTGATAATAACTTGGCTGTACTGTTGCTGAACTAAACGATGTGATACAAAAAACTGGTCAGACTCCTGTTGAGCAGTCACGTTGTGTGCTCAGGTGGCAAAAAACAACGATGATTAAACCCACCAGTTGCATAAAGAGCATGCATATAGTGTGCTTCCAGTACTGAGTAATGTTTACGTTTATATATTTCCAAAGAGAGTCTTTGGCCTGTGACCAAATATTGACTATCTGTTAGACAAAACGGCACCCAAAAGATGCAGTGGTTCAAAAGGAAAACAGTGGATTTGAAAAAGATTTCTCAGAATTTAGTTTTTTCTTTGATTTATTTCACACTCATTTTAAAACTAATGTCCTTTTTTGAGTGACAGAGGCTAATTCCTTAAAACTCTAAAGCCACAATTCAAAATGAATTTAAAATACAAAACTAATTAAAGTATTTTATGTACATCAATTATGATTTGAGCAGCATAGTGTCGACAGTGATCTAAAATAAAAAAAAAAATTGTATATATTGAACATTTCACTATTTGTTTCTGAAGCCTATCAGGCGTCTCTGCAGCTGGGTCAGGACCCCTCCAATGACTGCCCGGACCGCCAGCGCACCGTACGCACAGTGATCCAGAAGAGGGGCATCAATGAGCCCACACTGGGTGCCGAATACAGGGAACGCAAAATTACCATTCAAAACAGTAAGTTCAATTAAAACTGCAAGCAGTGATATGCGGGCCCTCGCACGCTGCACGTCGTGCACGGGCCCTAATAAGTCCAGTCTGAACTTATTCAACTGATCAGTGATTTATTTACATTTGAAAACACCTTTGCATGCTGCAAAACACTCAGGATTAATATTGTGATGCGTGAACATGTGTTCTCCAGTCAATGCATTCCTTTAGCTATTTACTGGTCTAATTTCAGTTTTTTTAAGTTAAAGCAAACACAGTAAATACTACGTAAGGACAATGAACAGAATATTCAAACATGCTGTTCTTTTTGCTTGTAAAAAAAAAGTATTGTTACTGCTTTGACCCAGTTCAGAGGAATCTAGACCTCATATGCTTGCTAATGCTAATATGCCATTTTCTGCCAACAGAGGCCGACCTGATCATCACTGAGGTGATGTGGTGGGATAACGGTGTGTACTTCTGCACCATCGATGCTGCTGGTGACACAACAGGAGACTCGGATCGTGAAGTCAAACTCGTCGTGTACCGTAAGTCAGCTGAGGTCGTTGCAGTTAAGCTCACATTGAACACACCAAATCGCTTCTGTAGAAAATGTGGCAGAGACTGACGTATCGGTAATATCCTGTTACAGACTGGCTGACCGTCCTGTTCATCATCATCGGCGCTCTGCTGCTCATCATGCTCTTATGCATATGCTGCTGTCAGTGCTGCCCGCAGAAGTGCTGCTGCTACGTCCGCTGCCCGTGTTGTCCTCAAACGTGCTGCTGCCCGGAAAAAGGTAGAAAACTTTCTTTTTCTTTCTTTCTTTCTTTATTTACACGCTGAAAGTTGTAAATTGAAATGAGTTGAAATGGCAGACTCTCCAGTGGTGGAAAAAGTATTCCAACCCATTCTTAAGTGAAAGTACCAATACCACAGTGAAGAAATACAAATGTAAAAGTACTGCATTCAAGATCTTACCCTGTAAAAGTACACGAGTATGATCAGCAAAATGTACTGAAAGTATCAAATTTGAAGTGTTCATTATACAGAAGAATGACCCCCGCTGGTGTTATATTGTCCATATTATTTCCAATGCATTTTTTTTTAGAAAGTTGAGTCATTTAATCAAGAAGAATGCTTGACATTCATAAGCTGATCAAAGGTTTTATATTTGAAGTAACAAGGAACTTTAGCTATCAAATAAATATAATAAACTAACATTTACTGTGTTTTTCCAGAGTTGAAAAAGTAGTCGACTAAAATGAAAGTGACTTTTTCCACGATTGTTCGTTGATGGTGTGCGTTGTCAGATCTTTTGGACAAAACGCAGACACTGAGAGAGAATGTGTTGGACAGGAAGCTCTTATTCTTTAGACCTGAATGTGTAAAACTTGTTTGACTTCCTTTTCTTTTGCTTCACAACATCTCGGCTATTGTATGTGGTAAAGAGTAAAGATGTTTCTTTTGAATGTCATCCCTTCAGTGGAATGACACAAACAAAGAAAGTTCAAATACAGTATTGCACGTTCAGACTCGACCTTACTTACAATACCCACATACAATGTGACCTAATAAAATGAATGAAGGCTGAACTCTCTGAGCTGCTTCAGTTTAAATGAAGTCAAAAATGTTTCCAGTATGATTTTTAAACCCACAGAGACTCAAATGTTCCTGCACCTTCTCTTAACAAACATTAATAATATTAGCCAATATATCAAAATCTAAGAAGCTAATGCTGATTTCACTCACTTCGACTGCTCTGATTTCAGCGGTGATGCAGCATAAGATGATGCGAGAAGCTCAGAAGGCGATGGCTCCCTGGATGAATGGTCAACCCATTTACGCTCCCATCAGCTCTCATGCGTCCTCCCAGGGCGTCCCAATCCTGTATTCAGGTGAGTGACACACAGGCACAATAAGACTTATCTTTAATGCTTTGTTGAGTCATCCGAGGGCATGTGTTTGGTTTCCGGTGCAAGAGGACACCGTGATGGGAAATGAAACTCTGTGAACTCCTGCTTTTATATACATGTGCATCAAACACATAACGGGTACGGATAAAACTCTTTTTGTGTTTTTAATGATAGACCATTCATTCAGATTTCTTTTATCTGGAATTTAGTGGCTGCACGGTAAGATGCTACAATTAATGCAGATTTTAGCCAGTAAACTTAAAACTGTAAAGGTTGGAGATATAAAAGTGCTCTTGCATTGACTGACCAAAATGTAATGAAAGGGGCTACTTGTGCCAACTTTAATAGTTCACTACCTGTCTGCTACCTGGCAGCGGACACGGTAACGACTAGCTGGTGAACGTAGTGGAGCATTTAGCAGCTAAAATGAAAGATATTTTTTTCAGGAGTTGATAAGAGATCAGAAAGAGAGCGAATGTCAGACTGTCATTCATCATGTGACCAGACACACGACTCCATCTGAATGATAATAATAATTCATAATTGCGGGATGCATAAGTTGACAACTGTTTGCCAACAAGTTCCCCATTTTACGTTGGTAAAGTGAAAAGCTGCCAGTGTTGTGATTTCTGCTGCCACTAAAAGGCCAAACAAAAATCAGTTTGGCGGTTTAAATGTTGTTGCATATCTCTCTGGATTTTGTCTTAAACTGATCTCCCTAACTCTTTTGTTCCAGGCACGTATGCAGACTACCCAACCAAGCAAAACTTTGCCATGGCTCCCATGCAACTGTCATCCATGGCCCTGCAGCAGCAGCAGCAGCCCCCCCCTCCTCCTCACCACCATGTTTACGACAGCATGCGCCACAGCATTCAAGACCCCAACCAGGTGCTGGACTACCTGGAGAACCAGGTGAGAGGGCTGGATGTCGGGCCTCTTCAAATGGCTCCATATACTGTCCAGAATATGCCCCCATTACAGCCTCAGCCCTCAGGACCTTCAGCACTCCCCTACACACTCGGGCCCCCGAGTATGATATCAGCACTGGATGAGATGGGGGTGAGAGGCTTGGAGAGAAGGGTGATCACCCTGCCTCCCATCATCCAACGTGTCCCCAGCTTCCCCTCACAGAGGGGCCCTGGTGGTGGACATGGATCCGGGGGCGGCCCCAGGATATCCAGCCAGTCCAGCGGGAGCACCAACCGCTCTGGGGGAGCTCCCCACCACGACAATCGTGGGTACCGAGACCGAGACGTCTCTCCTCCCAGACGGGGGATCCTGCGCGACTACAGCGATGACTCCGATCGGGACAACAGGCGAGGAAGAGCACCACACGGGGGTTCAAGGAATGAGAGGGGAGGCTCGGCCGGGAGGAGGAGAGGTGGGTCCAGGCCGCGTACACGAAGCCGCGATGACCTGATGGACGAGCTGCACAGCAGAGCACCTCGGAGGGAGAGGAGCTACTCTCCTCCTCAGCGCCGCAAAGAGCCCATGAGCTCGGATGAAGACGACAGCCGGAGAAGAAAAGGAGGTCGAGGGAAGGATTGGCCAGAGAAGCCCCCCAGCTACTCCTCCATCGAGAACCAGCCCGGACGCAGTAACGGCCGGAGGAGCTACGACCTTCTCTCTGTAAGATCCACACACTCCTGACATACTCTGAACCAGCTGAGATTTATCTGTCATTTTGTCTCTTTTTTTGTAGTGTTGTACTCTTTCTTGCACGGTTTTGTAGCTCTGCTAGCACCATGGCTCTTCAGATGGCCACCACGTTGATCCAGACTGATAATGTCATATGCTGCAAAAACAATAATTGCACGAAGAATTATAGTATCTAAAGGGAAACTATCAAACTCTCAAAATTGCAGACTTAATTTAAACAATCTGACTTAACAATGTACATTAATTACAGCAAGTGGAATACTTGGAATTGGAATAACTTTGGAATGACTTTTCATCAAGCAATATACTAAAAAAATAGAATTAATCTCCTACTTAAGTCTTAAATGACTAATGGCAAATCCTTCAGCCTTTGTGGTTCTTTACGTTTAACACCTGCTTGATGTTAACATTGCGAGCAGGTTAGCATTTAATCACCACCGTGCCTACATACAGCCACACAGAGCTGTCAGCACGGTGTCGACTCTTTGTCTTGTTTTGTCGTAACTTCTATCTTTTTTCATCTATTTTTGTGCGTCTTTGTCTTTTTGGTCTTTTCTTTTCTTCCACCTGTGTGTGCGCGTGCTGAATAATCAAAACTGTCGCTTTAATTCTAACCTCACCTTTGTCACTTCTCTCTTTTAGGATAGAAGCTCCCGTAGCAGCACCAGCGTAGTCATCTGAAACATTTCTTATCTTTTGAACTTTTCCTGAATGTTTCCAGAATGGTGAAAATGAAGGAAAAAAAAAAAAGTAGGAACATTAATCTGTTCAGTCAGCTAGAAGGATGCAGTTGTTGTTGTTGTGAAGTTTGATAGTTAAATATAAATATGATGTATGGATATACTTGGTTTCTGTATGTAATTGCAATAGAAAATATTTTTTGTGAAGAGAAACTGTTCAGTTAAGACTGTTATATTTCAGATAATCTGCAGTCGTGTTCAGTCTGGTGTCTTTTTATTGAGACGACCTTTGTGATTCTTGTCCTCGCTGTCTTAAATTGTGTAATTTGTGAATGTGTGATCCTGCTGGTGATGGATTCACGTAAGTAAACCGTCAACAAGCAGATTGTTGAATACTGTCAGAGTTTGAGTTAAACAGGCTTGTCATTGTGAACATGTTATATCTTTTTGCAGATACAATGTATTTCCCCTTTGTTTTATTTTTTTACAGTAATTTCATATTTTTACATTAGTTCTTAATCTATTTAAAACATTTTTTAATATTTATCCATGATACCGTGATAAGAGTACGCTTTGGAAAATGGACAAATTAGTGGACATTTTGGAAGTTCCTACTGGATGCACCAAAATATTGTGATTTTCAAAAGTGATTTCTTTTGTTACAAACACAAATACAGATGTGTCATTATTAAAAGTGTGTTTTTAATTAAAAAAAATTAAATACAGCAAGTGTGAAGTGGGTCATTTCTCTACTTAGATCTGATGGTCCCAAACAGAACATTTAAACTCTTAACGCTGAATTTTCAAAGTGGGAATGGTCCACTAGCCCGTTAACGTGTCCGGGCACGTAAACACATACACATGTGCAAAAGGGACACATTAACATGTGCACCCCCAGCCTGAACCCCTGGAGACAGTTTTGCCCCACGAGGTCACCACACAAGTTAAACCAGACTGCACCTCAACATACGGGGACTGTTCACTACAATCAGATGAAGTCTTTTGAGGTGTGGAAGATCCAGCAGAGGGCGCCACTGGCTGCTAATATGACCTGCAGTGGGACCATAGTGGTACAGATGGTTTTTGTCTTTTGTCTATTTTTGTTGTTGATGTCAGTGTTTGAATAGATTAAAAAAAAAAAAAAAAAAATCATTATTTTTATTGCGCAAAAATGCAGAATATTCATACCAGAATCAGCTTTACCGGTCAAGTTTGAGTAAATGTTTTCTGGTTTATTGTGGCTCTTTGTGTAATTTTGTTCAAAAAAGCTCCATGTGCTTTCTTGTTAAAATAAACAACATCAAAAATAAAGGCATGAACATGAGAACAGCTGTAACATAAGAAACGTAAATAAAAGAATATAAAGCACGAGTGAGAGCAAGCATGAGCATAAAACTAATGAGCAAGCAACAATTAAATAAAGTTATAAGAGTTTTTGCCTTGACGACACGTCTTCAAAGTGTTGCATTTTGAGTGCAGATGCTGAAGATGGGGGTTTTGTGTTGTTGGCTTGTGTTTCCAGGAGGAGTTGGGGGGCGGGGCCTAATCTGAGCCCGCCGTGAAGCGGCTCTCTGATTGGCTGAGGAGCTGGGGGAGGCCACGGGCTGACTGGGGAAGTGGAAGTGCTGCAAATATCAAAGGATCCCCGGATCAGCTGTCAGCTGTCGGTCCTCCGTTACGTCTGTTGAAAACACCGACCGTCAATACAAGCAGCAGAGAAGACAGAAGTGCCTCATATGAAGATAGAAACCAGGTGCACAGCGGCTTGTCATTGATTCCAGGTGAGGCTAACTGAATATTAGCCACGCGCATTAGCGCATCGGCATTAGCGGGCTACGCACGCACGTCGCTCCGTAGAGAATATCGGTAATTATCATAAAAGCGGCGGGCAGCTCACTGAAGCCAGCGGAGCAGATGCAGCTGCACACCCCAGGAGATCTGTATGAACACACTGAACACTTCGGCTGGTGGATTGACCTCCACCACGGGGTCATTCCTACATTATTATCGTTGTATCTGTGGAGTTTGCTTGCGTTGACGTGAACGTCCTACTGTGACCGCGGCACCTGTTGTAAGTGATCCAGCTCAAAGCAAACAAGTAAAAAGCCTCAGATTCACTCACTTTTGTGCCTGGATGTGTGCAGGCAGCATGAACTCCCTCCCAGGAAGAGCCGCGCTCTCTCTGTGCAGGCGCACGGCCGCGGGCGGAGCGAGGGTCCTGGCCGGCTCCCCGGGTCACCCTGCGGGGGGTCCGCCGGCCGACCGGGCCTCTCTCCAGGCTGTACGGGTCTGCCACTCCGGGGCGAGCCGCAAGGGCAGCGTGAGCACCAAGAAGAGGGGCTTCGACATCACCAGGAACCCCTACCTCAACAAGGTGAGCTCACCACGGTGTCTGGTGCCTTTTTTTTTTTTTAAGCTGTCAGCACGAAGTATATCAATAAACCCACATTTACAAACCCACATCTATGAATTAAATAATATATTGTCACCAAAACAGTCAAACGTGAACACAAAAGGTCACAACAGGCTGTTTACATGTCTCCTTGTGTAGTCTGCATTTTTGGGCTCCAACTAAAGATTAGATTTTACATGTCATATACTGAATCTACTGATTCTTTTCTTAATTAATCAGTTTAATCATTTCATCTACAAATTGTATGAAATGTGTGGGGAAAATGCTGAGCATTTAATGCACGTGGAAATGAAATGGAGTTTACATGTGACATGTCATTACAGATATACCATATACTGCACAACCACTGCACTTTAAGGTATTTTTGTGTCATTTTTAGTGGCTTTTGTGAGTGTAACGCTGCCGGCAGTGTTGTTAGTGTTACCCATGTACACCCACCTCCACACAAAGAGGTGATAATGCATTGGCTTCCAGAGGCCTGCTGGTCATTTAAGGTAAACGGTGCTGTGCCAAAACGCACACATGGTGTTCTATTTTAAAAAATTATATAAAACCAAAAAAAAATCTAAACAGGGGCACTTTTAACAGAGTTATGGTTATTACGTCATTTTGCATAAACAGGCTATTTAAAAAAGAAAAAGAAAAAAGAAAATCATCTTCAGTCTGTTACATAACTAATGAGTGGATTTGAAATCACATTAAAATGTGTAGTTTTTTTGCAACAAGGCGGCTCAAAAGTTAACACTGTGTTCAAACAACTGTTTCTACATGCATACAGTGGTGGTGGAGCAACTATAAACAGGCAATACCATATAAGTAGCAGATGATAACGGCACAGGAGTACAAAACAAATGCCACAGCAGTGTGAATTGTCTCCCTGCAGATAAATTGACTTCCTTTTTGCACTGCTAGCATGGAAAAAACCCAGCATTTTCCAGTCCACCCGGTGCCTCAGCAGTGCTTGTATTGCATTTTTTCCCAAACTGTTTTGTGCGTTACCAGCTGTACAAGGACAGATAGTGAGTTTATTGCTTTGATTTTAGTTTTAAGGAGGTCAGTCACAGTTCCTTCCACCGCTGATGCTTAGTCAGCAGTTAAACGCTGACTCACACGTCAGTTAAATGAGAAAAGTCAGGAAGTGGAGCCTTATTTAGACTTAGAAAAACAACTTCCTAGTGAAATGTTGTTGTTGTTTTTTTACATATATTTCGCCGTCGTCACGACAGTTTTGTTTCCTGTGTGTGCTGTTGTTTCACACTGAAGACACTCTAATTTCACAAACATCAAACTGAATCAGGTCACAGCCATATCCATGAAAACCTTTCTCCTCTTTATTGCATTTAGCTCTAAATTATATTACATGTTTTATAACTTTCTATTAATCCATGATAAGTCTAGATAAAGGTTAATCTAACAGTAGTTTGAACTTCAACCCACGTTTTTAGTTTCACTCTCTCCTCTTGGCTTTGTGTGTTAACAAAATGTGTGTGTAGTCTGGATTAACTACAGCTGCTGGTTAGGAGTGTCGCCTTAATGGGTTTACTTTAGCGCCTCTTTACCTGCTCGATCTAATCAATTTAGCTTCACTCTGTTAATCTGTGACTTTCTCTTTGTCCATGTTCACAGATCTGTGAAAACGTTTATTCTCCATCCACACTGGTGGCTTCAGGTTATTTTCGGAGAGTAGGCTTGATGTCTCCCTGTTTGGTGCTAATCTGGTTCGGTATTTAATGCATCAGTGTCTCCTTTTAATGACCTCCAGCTGCAACATCTTTTGTTGTGCAGACTATCGTTTGCGGCTACAGAAAACTGTCCAGTGGGAAACTCTTTACTGTAATCTACACTGCTCCTTAGCTGTTGATCGTTTTTCATTTAAACCTTGTTTTAATGTTAAAGCAAGCAGCTTGTGCAGACCTAAGAGTTGTGAGTACCCACTATCACATTTCCGCCTCGACTCTGTCAACATGAATAATTTACCTGGACACGAGCGCACACAGAGCCACGGTAAAACAAACCGACCCTAGGATGCCGGTTTATTCCTCATCTAGGTCAGTGTTTTCTCTGCCGTGCGAGAGTCAAGAGGGAACAGGAAGAGCGATGAGGCAGAGTTAAGGAGAAGAGTAGTCGAGCTGACAGGGGAGTCATTTTTGGCTCCGTCACTATTGGACAGAATAAATAGATTAAACCTCACACTCCCCTCCGATCACTCTTTGGGAAGTCTGCCAACGCTGAGACAGAGGAGCAGCAGCAGTAACCGTAACCGGAGGGCAGACGGGTACGAGGCTGCTTACCAGAATAACAGCTGGGCCCCTTGTTCTTTGCTGCTCCAAGTTGCCAACATATCTTCCAGTGTGCTTCATTTAGTTTTTCCCTGCCAGAGTTTTCATGCAAACAGGTTTTTGTTTTTTTATGTAAATCATAATTCGGAGAAAACTTCAGACAGACCACTGGATTTGGGCGCGGGTATGAGTCACAGCTAACCTCACTCTGATGACTAACACATGAGTCACTGTGGCCTGAATTTCCTGGTTTAGTTCGTGGGATTTTGCCCTCTGCAGACTCTTCTGTGTTGTATAACGGTCGCTCTCTCCCACCCTGCAGGGAATGGCCTTCACCCTGGAGGAGCGCTTACAGCTAGGCATCCACGGCCTGCTGCCCCCCTGCTTCCTCTCCCAGGATGTGCAAGTGCTGCGCGTCATGAAGAGCTACGAGACGCGCGTCAATCCTTTGGACAAGTGAGGGAACAGACAAGCAGACGTTCACAATAAGACATACGAAAGCCCTCTTAGAGATTACGACACAACAGCTGCAGATGTTCAATGAGTTTATCCCACTGAGAATGTTGTTTTTTTGGGCACGTGCCAGTGGTCGGCTCAAATCTTCTTCAGCGTGCCACGTCTGTTGCCAGCGCGGGATGATTTATTGTTTGTTTTTTCCATTCATAGTGTTTATTGAGTATCACATTAAAAGGCTTGTGAAGCAGGGGCATAGTCGAGTCACACACCACATGCTGGAGCTGCAACATCCCTGGTTCAGCTCCTGGTGGGAATCTTTGTTGCATCCTTTTTCTCCCCGTATTTCAGTCTTTAGTTGCACCGTATGATAAAATGCTGAAACATTAAACCAAAACATTCAGAGTTGATTTAAATCAGAGGATGTCTCGATGTTTTCTAAAACAAAACCTTTCACGGTTCTCTCCGTCTCAGGTACATCCTGTTGATGACGCTGCAGGACAGGAACGAGAAGTTGTTCTACCGTCTGCTGACCTCCGACATCGAGGAGTTCATGCCCATCGTGTACACTCCCACCGTGGGCCTGGCCTGCCAGCAGTATGGACTCGCCTTCAGGAGACCACGGTGAGATTAAAGCTATTTGTGTTGGTTTCATTCGCGTTTTACATCACGACTGTATCTTCTCTAAAGAGTAGGACAGCTGGTGTGAAGGATTAATGGACTACTCTAAAACAAAATGCCTCCATTGAGAAACCTTTTTGCTGGTATTTGTTGTTTTTAAATCACAGACTGAAGTCTGGTACTGCATGATGATGATTTCTTGTTCGTGGAAAATAAAAATACAAATAAACTTCTATTGCACTCCTAATCTAGTTTCTATCTTTTAAAATTGTGTTTTAATGTCATATACTTGTTTACTAAATAGTCCATGTGAGTCTACTTTTTACTGATGGTTGATTTTCATGACTGACAGCTGTAAACAAAAGCCAGCGGCATGTAGAAAATAGATCAATCAAACTTCACTCTACTTGTTCACAGAGGACTCTTCATCACCATCCATGACCGAGGCCACATCGCCACCATGCTCAACTCCTGGCCTGAAGAAGACATAAAGGTACACGCAGCCGCTCGCTCCTCCGATGTTCAGGTCGTGTTGCACACATTGCTGACACCTGTTTGTGTGCGTCCAGGCCATCGTGGTGACAGACGGGGAGCGCATCCTGGGCCTGGGTGACCTGGGCAGCTACGGGATGGGGATTCCCGTGGGCAAGCTGGCGCTCTACACGGCCTGCGGCGGGGTTCGTCCGCAGCAGTGTCTCCCCGTGCTGCTGGACGTCGGCACTGACAACCAGGTTAGTTTGACGTCGCAGCTGCAGGAAGCAAGTTTTATGAGCTGCTGCTGCAGCACTTCATGTCTGCCTCTTATCAGTCATCGTAGATTACATATCGGACGAGATCAGAGAATTCCTGATGTGACTTGGTAACGGTTAACAAAGCAGAAATACAGTTGGCAGATGTCTCTTCTTTTTTTTTTATTGACTAATTAATTGTCGTACTTTTATCCAGACGCTGCTCGATGACCCTTTGTACATCGGACTGAAGCACAAGAGAATCAGAGGAAAGGAGTATGACGAGCTGGTCGATGAGTTCATGCAGGCCGTGACGGACAAGTAGGTAACACGTGTACCGGAAGCATATGGAGGCAATCCGGATGACTTGCTGATCACTCCGTTGCTCTGCAGGTACGGGATGAACTGCCTCATACAGTTTGAGGACTTCGCCAACAGCAACGCCTTTCGCATCCTCAACAAATACAGGAATCGCTACTGCACCTTCAATGACGACATCCAAGGTACTTTGGTACCCACTGGACTCGTTATTCTTAATCTCCATTTACTTCCTCTCATCTCCATACTTTGTACTGTCTAACAAAGACATAGCTGCAGAAAGTTTTTGTGACAGACATGTTGCCGTCACCGTGGGTTCTTCCGTTCCAAACGAACAACAATAAGCCCAGTACAGTCGGTAGCCGTGTTTATTCAGCGTAAAAAGATGTTCTCAGTTTTGTCACACTTGGGGTCTCCTGCCGAGCATACAGCACACGTCCTCTCCGCAGCCAGCCTGCTGCTCTGTGTCTGGAGAGAGACAAATCAATAATTGCCTGCAGCTGTGCCAATTAAGCCTCTTCCAGGCATAGTTCCCTGAACCACTCCCCCAATCTGTCCCTCCTGCCAAACCACGCCCCGCCACCACAGTTTTCTAACTTGAGCTAAGATCACATCAGGCATCAGTAAAGCTGAAGCAGAGACACACACACACACACACCGGGTTGTATTTTTTGCTCGTTGCCCCTCATGTCAAAGGAAGATTGTGTTTTTTCTTCTTTCAAAAGTTAAATGTTCTCACTTTAACTCAATATTTCAAGATTCACTCACTTTGAAACCAGTTGTTTACATTTCTAAATGATCCATTTCACAAAGTTGTGTTGTTTTTTTTTTTCTTCCAAATGTCTTCCTTTTTGCTGTACACCAGAATGAAAGAATAAGAGTGCTCTTTGGTCAGGCTGGTCACGACTGGCACACATGATCTGTTATCACAAGCCTGTTTTGTTTTTTTTTCCCTGCAGGCACGGCCTCGGTAGCTGTCGCCGGGGTTTTGGCTGCTTTGAAGATCACCAAGAACAAACTGTTAGACCACACATTTGTTTTCCAGGGGGCAGGCGAGGTGAGACCATCTGCTCTCTACGATTTCATACTGTTATCAAGTAAAAAAAAAAAAATCACATCTTAAATTATTAAGAGAATTAAGACTTCCTTTTCTTTTTTTTTCCCAGGCTGCTCTGGGTATTGCCCAACTGCTTATAATGGCCATGGCCAAAGAGGGACTGACTAAAGAAGAAGCAGCCAAGAGGATCTGGATGGTGGACTCAAAGGGCCTCATTGTCAAGGTAACGTGTCCACTCACATGGTCTCCACATGTAAACAGCACCGTGTGGACATGTACATGTATACTCAAACGCAGGGGAGAAGCCATCTGAACCACGAGAAGGAGGAGTTTGCTCACGATCACCCCCACCTGAAGACGCTGGAGGAGGTGGTGCACACCATCAAACCCACCGCCATCATAGGTGAGTGGAGCGGGAGGCTCGGTGCAGTAAAGAACACGCTTCCAAAGCACGTTGTTTCAGTCAGTGTCTCATATATACATATAAAACACTTTTATAACCCACATTGTTTGTTTCGTCCATTCATGGTTATCCCTGACCAGTTGTGGACAAACACAGAAATCTGTTAAAGGTGAATTTTTTTTCTCTCCACCGTTCGTCAGCTCAGTAACAACTCGGTTAATTTGCTACAAATCAACTAATCCTCACTTTTCATTTAATCCGATGCCTCAACGTTTAGAGGAAGTTTTTTTTTTTTTATGTATCTGCATGTACGATGAACAGGGACATTTTTCAGCCTTTTAATCCAAACAGTTGCAACACTGATGATTAACATGGAAGAATAAAATTGATGCAATATAATTAATAGGAAAAACAGATCCAGGTGGAAAACTACAATTCGAAGACTAATGAAACCTGGTGTAGAATCCTACAAACACTGTTCTCATTGGAGCTGGTTTAGTTTTAAGTCACTGCTATTTGGAAACTGATGGATTCTCCCTCTGAAATCTGCTGAATTTGAAGGTGTGGCTGCAATCGGAGGAGCGTTCACCGAGAACATTATCAAAGACATGGCGTCCTTCAATGCGAGGCCGATCATCTTTGCCCTGAGTAATCCCACCAGCAAGGCAGAGTGCACGGCAGAGCAATGCTACCAGCTCACAGAGGTAATGTTCACATTAGAGTTACTGCGAAGTTTCTAATTTATTAAAATCTGTGTTTCTCACACAGATATGTTGTGTATATTTCTGGACTCCTATCCTGTAAATACTACCACATTGTTTTTTAATGTTTTAAAAGTCTGCATTAATTCACCACTATTTCGTGGCGCTGCTCTTTTATGTTTCTGCCTTTTACGCTCCATTAACGTCTCAACTGATTCACAAATTCAGCTGTTTTAGTCCATTTCATTCTGCCTCAATTTAAAGGTGGGAAATTTTGATTTGATTTTGATTTTATACACTTTATTAATCCCCGAGGGGAAATTTCTTCACTACAGCAGGGGGGCTCTCAGTGGGGAGCTGCTGCAGCAGGCTGCCACTTAGCGCGGCGCCAGATAACCTGACCTGAGGTGCATGTTTTTGGATGATGGGGGAAGCCGGAGAACCCGGAGAGAACCCACGCAAGCACAGGGAGAACATGCAAACTCCTCACAGAAAGGCCCAGGACCGGATTTGAACCCGGAACCTTTTTGCTGTGAGGTGACAGTGCTAACCACTGCACCACCGTGCCGCCCAAATTTTATACTGAGGTCAAGTTTACAGCTCAGACTTTTAGAGACTCAGCAAGAATTTCCTCCAGAAATTAAATGAATTGGTCGATTTAAGCATTATGAGCTCATGAAATAGTCTCAACACTTGCGAAAAGCTCAGCATGCAAACATGATCAGCTTTATTTCCTAGTTGTTTTCTGTTGTCTCTGCAGAAGTGACAGTCTTATCTCCCCCTTCCTCTCTTCGATCAGGGCCGGGGCATCTTTGCCAGTGGAAGTCCGTTCAACAAGGTGACGCTGACTGACGGACGCACCTTCTACCCCGGGCAGGGAAACAACGCCTACGTCTTCCCCGGAGTCGCTTTGGGCGTTATAGCTTGCAGAGTGCGCCACATATCTGAAGACATCTTCCTCACCACCGCAGAGGTACGTTACACTCGGTGACGGATTAGTGCTTGTATGTCGCAAAGTAATGTATATTCACGTGAGGATTTTCTTTTCAACAACAAAAATGACACCAGTGTGATCAATAAATTGTTGGCTTTTGTACATTAGTCAATATAAAGTGTATCCCTCGATGTGAAAAAGACATATCCCTGTTATTCAGACCATATGTAAGAATTATATGAATGTCAATTAACAAGCACTTCCCTCCTGTTGTATACACTGTTATTTTAAGGCAGACCTCCTCTCTGCAATTATGTCTACTCTAAAATTACTCACGTGGCTGGATTCAAAATCAAACGTATCGGACATTTATTCTTGCAAGAAGGAGCAAATACATGTACACTCAAAGAGAGGTGTCCATCATTGCTCAAAGTCACTCCTCTGTAGTTCAGCTTTCGTACGGTGTTACAAACAATTGACAGTCACTCCCACTTCCTCTTCTATATCCTGTTTTGTAGCTAGTACTGAATGTGGCAAGAGATCACAAGAAAGAGATACAGAGACGTTGTAACTGAGACAATAGAAACATGTTCTGCAACAGATAGACACATATTTGAAAAGCCTGATTATACGAGTTCATTATTTTTCCATCAACTTTGTTTTATTTGTTCTGCCTGTCTCTCTCAGGCGATAGCTGACATGGTAACAGAGGAGAACCTGGCGGAGGGAAGACTGTATCCTCCTCTCAGCACCATAAGAGAGGTGTCTTTCAAGATTGCAGTGAAGGTAGGTGATCTTTACACAGATTACAACACTGATATTTCCACTGCCTGTTTTGTATCAAATAAAGTGATTGATAACCACTTTTTTTTTCCCACCTCTGCCAGGTCGTCAACTATGCATACAAACACAACATCGCTTCAGTGTACCCGGAGCCTAAAGACAAGGAGGCGTTCGTGTTGTCTCACATCTACAGTCCCGATTACGACTCCTTTACTCTGGACACGTACAGCTGGCCGCAGGACGCCATGAACGTCCAGGACGTGTGATCTTCGTCTTCTGTCTCTGTCTAAACTTAATATGCTTCAGTGATGTCACGTACAATTTTTTGCAATGCCTCCGTTCAGAAATTTTCCAGTTGATTCTTGCCTTTCAGGTTTTTTTTTTTTATTTCTGTCCCTCTGCCTTTTAGATGGACTTTACTCATTATGATTGAATGCCAAACAAACATAAGATTTTCTATATACTCCAAGTGTTTTTCCTGAGAAAAACATTGTATAACTTCACAATAAGCATATCAGGCATCATGCACACTTTAACTACACTCCTTTCACCAGATTTTCAAAAAACAAAACTGTCACAATATCCCACAGTTATTTCTCGTGTCCCAACACAAATGAACAGAGGACTCATCTCAAAGCTTAAGATATAAAACTCTCTGTGCCTCTTTCTGTGTGACCTCAGGTCAGCGCTGCTCAGTATTACGAGTTAAAACCTCTGGCTGTTAAAGAAGCCTCGTCTAGCTCATCCCTGTAGAAAGCTCCTTCAATCTTTACACTCGTGTCAACGTATTTAAATCTGCACAGAGGACCGTAAACATTGTCGGATCGGCCTGTACTTCTGCCTTGTTGGCTTTGCTTCCCTGAATAAATGGGTTATTTTTGTTGTTGAATGTGTTCAGTGGAGGCATTTCTGGGGATTTAAGAGTCACCATCTGGATGTTTTTGTACTCAGTGGTGTGTTTTCCTGTTTAGTTTTGTACTTGTACTGCCTGTTGTGTTTTTTGCCAAAGTTACTGATGAACTGTATCTTTCACTCCTAGAGAACATGACGCTGTGCAAGCTTTAGAGAGCTGCTTAAAGTTTTCAAAGGGAACAGCAAACTTCCATCCATCCATTATCTATACCCGCTTTATCCTGAACAGGATCACATTGGGCGAAGGCAGGGTACACCCTGGACAGATCGCCAGTCCATCACAGGGCCAACACATAGAGACAGACGGAAACAAAAACCATTCACACCTTAGGGCAATTTGTAGAACCACCAATTAACCTGAGACACATGTCTTTGGATGATGGGAGGAAGCCGGAGTATCCGGAGAGAACCCATGCAAGCACAGGGAGAACATGCAAACTCCGCACAGAAAGGCCCAGGTCCGGATTCAAACCCGGAACCTTTTTACTGTGGGGTGACAATGCTAACCACTGCACCACTGTGCTGCCCAGAACAGCAAACTTTTTAAATAAAATTGTTAACAAAATGTGTGTGATTGGTGGCATTTTGTCAATTTGACACCGGTAGTGTATGGTTTCATGTTATGGTTTCTTAAAGCTGGAACACTCCGTATCAACATCCTGTGTCGTGTAATTGAACCTCCCCTCTCTCATGTGTTTTTGGGTTCACTGAGGATCGACTGCTCCATGCTGGTGGATTTATAGTTATATTTCCACGACAAAACCTGTGAGGTATATCCTGGATGTAAAATTCACCCTGCACGTGGTCTGACAGGAAGCAGATGAAAAAGAAAAAAGGTGCTACAGGCCATTTCACATTTAGACCATAAAAATGTTATGATAGAAATAGATACCCTCACAGAGCCTTACCACTATGAACTGTGCACGAATCTGAAATCAGCTGTTTCTTAAAGATATAAAAAAAAATGTAGGAATGTATTTTGTTATTTTTATGTAAGCAGACAAATAAAATGTAGTCATGGTGTTTGTGCAGAACATCTCCTTTAATAGCTTGTTTAAAGTTCCCATCAAATCTCCTACATTTGCAACATAAGGCTGATAAATATCAGCGTGTCAATGCCAGCTATTGGCAAAGTTGTATTTTTTTAAACAAAATATTTCCAAATGACTTGGTGCACTCAGGATTGTGATACCGTCAGATCAGATCAAAAATGAAAGCTGCAGACACTCAGTCTGAGCAGCGACTCCTGTGCCGCGCAGATATTGAAGTCTGCAGATTTTGTTTGCTTTTTCCTTTTCTCAAACTAAAAGTTAAGATTGTATCTCTCATTGTACCTGTGCTTTAATTCAACACACACGAGAAACAGGAGATATTGTCCGTTTAGTTTATTTGAGCTGCACCACATGATCAGATCAGGAAAAGGCATCACAACAAATGTATCACCAGCTCATAATAACCAAAAGTCCTGGTGATATTGTTCCTCATTACAATATATAAATCATGACGGCATGTCGCCCAGCTCCTGCTTATACCTTTTTTTTTTTTGTTAGCTAACCCCAAGTCTGAGAAAGCAAATGACAAACGACTTTCACATACACTGCTCCTTATGACAGTTAGAAAAGCACACATTTGACAAGAGCAAATACTGGCAAACATGACAGCAACTCGGCTCATACATATATATGTATAAATTATGACCAAGTGTCTGACATGTCGGCCTCTGATCGCTGCCAGAGACAAACAGAATTATACACAAATAGGCACATTTTCTCTTTGTATCCTACAGACCTGATAAATCTCACTGACCCCTCACTCTCTTCTCCAGTCTTTATTTTATTTTTTTTTTATTTTTTTTATGATGAACATGTGACAACATACAGTATTTTTTCAGGTTCAAAATATCAATATAAAACACCTACAATTAAAATCTTATATATAAAAATCTTTTTTTTCTTTGTAATATAAAGAATTATTAGAAATGTCTGTAAAGGTCACGCCTCACATGAACACATATCTCTGCTGTGGTTTGATGTGTGTACATTTGTAAGGTGGAGAGGCTGAAAGGCTGCGAGTGAGAGAAGCCATCAGATAAAAGTCGAGTTAAATACTGTGCAGGGACAGTCAGGTTTGTACACGTCAGATGGAAAAGGTGAAAAAGATTCTCCTCAAGAATTTCAATTGAGTTGATAATTATTCTGTAAATCATCTGTTAAGGGTGCTCGTTTGGTTTTTTAAACTCTCCCGTTGATATAATGATCACATTAGTTACAGTGATTCGTAATTTGTGCTGTAAACATGTAGAAAACATTTAGAAATATAAGCATAAACAAGCACACAAGGGTGAGATTTAACCACGTGGTTGTTTGAATATTTTTTTTTATGTCTATAGTTTGGAAAATGGATAGAAAACTTTTTAAAATCCTGATTTGACATAAAGTGACACAGCAGCAAAAAGAGACGTCGTTCAAGACAAAAAAAAGCTGAAAAACATTAAAACACTGCTCTTAGAAAAAAACACGTGAATTTAATGTGCAAAAACGCATGTGATTGAGCACATGGGAAATGTGTTTTTGGAACATTTTCATGATGTAATGTGTGAAGACCATGGAAATTCCCATGTTATTATATGTTGCAGTAATCATAAATGTGGTAAATGTGGTAAACCTGTGATCACGTGTCCGATGTGGAAAACATGGAAAACTCCTGTTTTTTTCCTCAATGGTGAACAGCCTGAGAAAAATAGTTGAGAGTTTAAACTTTGGCGAAACATACAAATATATGCAGAAAAATAAAAGTAAAAATACTGCACACACTCACAAAATAAAACACTTTGGTAACAATGACAGACGAGCAGTAACAATCTCTGGGCCAAAGTCTTTGGCATTCCTGGAATAAAATAAGTTCTGTGGGGATGAAATGAAACGTGATAGCAAAGAGATGAGTACCAGAAGTCCCTCTGTGAGAAAGTAGTTAAAGGGAATGCAGCTTTGGAAAACACTTTTCAAAGAGGCCCAACTGTAGAACTGACGGATGAAGTCTCCTTCACCAACATCATCCCTGTTCTAATTCTCTGGGCAAACGTAAGACAAAAGCGTGTCTATCATGTTCTTGACGATGGCTGGAGGAGGATGGAGGGCGTGAGGGAGATGGTGTGCTGAGCTCATTTGCCAGGCGTCCACCACCAGGGCGTTCAGTCCCTTGAACATGGCCCGCAGCACCTTATCGAGCTGCAGGGAGTACCAGTCACTGTTGTACAGGCTCACCTCCTGGTCCAGGGCCTGGAGATTGGCCGACCGGATCACCACCAGCGTCCCCGGCGCTCGGTCCGTGAGCCTCACCAGCGCCTGTCGAATGTGGCGAAGCCGCCGGATGTATACCTCCACTGGAAAGGTGCTGAAGTGGGCCCAGATGCTGAGGACCACAACGGTGTTGGGGCCCCCGGAGAGGCCGTCCAGCTCATTTGAAATGTAGCGCAACTCACTGGACATGACGGTGGAGAAGCGGATGGGAGGGCCGTGGCAGCGGTACTTCAGGAGGATATTATGGGTGCTGTCCACCGCCATGAAAGGCCCGACGTTTTTAGGACTGTGCAGGTTGAACTCCTTTAACTCTGGATAAGATGGGAGACATTAAAGTTATGGTGAGTTGGACGCGCGAGTTAAGTGTAAAACTCAATCAAGATGAGACAAAAACACAAAACTGCTCACCTGGTACAAAAGCAATGAGGTACTCGAACCACTGTCGCACAGTAGAGTCTCCGTACATGTTGATCACCTTGTTCTTCAAACACTGAGCGACGGCCCACGATTGATTAAACTGACGCATTGTAACGCCACCTAACGGCCTCCAGGAGTCCTCGTAGTAATAACCAGATGGCGCGAGCGTAAAAGAGTCTGGTTTTATTGTGCTGCTTTCCTCCTCTGTGTTATCTGATAAAAAGTGAGAAATGATGCAGACAAAAAAAAAAAATTCATAGAATAAATGAAAGCACAAACTGTGAAATGATGCACAAACTAAAGCCGTTACTGTGCAGGTACCTCTCCGTGGCAGCACATTGATTCTGTCAGGTCCTGAGGCGTGTATGTGAACTTTGATGTTGACTCCACTGACACATACAAAAAAAAACAACAACAAAAAATTAAGTTATAAAAGTTGACACCGATGACAATATTCAATATTTTTGTTACTGCGAACAATGAAGACCAAAACCAACAAACAATCCGGGTCTGAAAATAAAGCCAATAAACGCCAAATCCTGCAGTTCTTTGAGTGTCCACTTGAGGCGTGAGTCGATCCCAACAGATCGCTGTGTTGTACTGTATGGGGAATACATTTTTATACAACTCGCCAGTTTTAACGGCATTAAGGCATTAATAGTTAAGGGTGAGGCTGCTTTTACAGGTCGGTGACATCACGATCGGCAAACTTCCTGCTGGTTTCGGCAACCGGGCTCTGTTAGGCCGGCCTCAGCTCCACCTGCACACCACCTTATTGGCCATTACTGGACTAACCAGGTAAGGCGGAGTCAGCCACTGCCAAGAAGGCGACGGTCAGCGATACCAGCTGAGCCTTAAAACATGCTTTTCAGGAAGCCTTCGTGTGACGCCACAAAGGCCACGTCCATTTTTTTAAATGCAGTCTTGTTAGTGGGATCAATTCTATCTTTGTATTTGGTGTTTTCATGGGGTTTGATAAAGTAAGAAAAAATACAAAATGTCAACCTACTGATTTTTTTTGTTGTCAAACACAAATATATGTGCATAAGCACACAGTATGTTCCTCCTGTATGACAGTACAAACCTCTGGAAGAGCAGAGCCTCCTTGTTGGTGATGAGGTGTTTTAGGTAGCCTCCTTTGGCGTGGTTGATTCTTGTGTCACAGCTGAGCATCTTAGGCTTGTAGCAGTACCAGGGTTCACCTGTGTAAAGGTCAGTGTAGTTGCACAGAGGCTGCTGGTCGGGCGGCAAGCACATGTTGCACATAGTAGTTTCTGACAGGAAGCCCAAGCGGAACAGGCTCTTGAAAAACACCCGATCTGGTCGTTCCTCCCTCAGCCGTCGCAGCACAGCAACGGCCTCGCTGGAGTGCACCAATGTAATCTCCACCTGTGCAGTCCCCACCCAGAGGAGTGGGAAGAGAGCTGAATAAAATCCGTTCCTGTGGTCCACCACCCTCCCTGCTACACCCGCTCCAAGCTCCGGAGAGTGGAGTCTAGCCAGAAGGAAGTCCCCGCCGTAGCGCTTGGGACGACCCTGGAAGTCGTGCATTTGGACGAGGGCCTCCAGCTGGTCGCCCAGGTGCCACTCCCGTCCTCCTTTGGTGGGAAGGATGGCGAACAGGCTGTGCACGGGGTCGCTGGTGTGGCGCAGGGTGGTTGGCGTAGAGTGAGACGGCGGGCCGGGCCAGGCGATAGAGTCCAACAGGTAGCGCTCCTCCAGCTCATCTTCGCGGGAGGGTTTCTGGCCCAGGTGGGCACAGAAGGTGCGGTTGTGATGAAAAGTCGGGAGACTCACGGGGAGGAAGGAGGACTGGATCCTGCTCTGCAGCTGGTACAGGGCTGAAACTGTGTGGCAGTTCCAGTTCTGAGGAGAAATAACCTTTGAATGTAACTGACTGTAATACAGGAGGTTGGTGACACCAGTTTAATGTTACTTAAAGGAGAACTCCACAGATATAAAAATCCACTTATTCTGTAAATCAAGTCTGAAAGGTTTGATGACGTCAGGGTCGGAAAGTGCACATTTGTTAGCATACGTTTTTAAACAGGGGTGCTTTGAAGACATTTACTAGGCAGGTTCTGACAAAATGATACTATGTGTTGCATTATGGGAAATAAAGGATCCAGTATTTTCAGATTTGGTTTTGATCTTGTCTTCTGCTACTTTTATACAGAAGCTAAAAGCTAAGCACGGTTGTTTTAGACAAAAATTCCATTAAAAAAAACGTTCAGCATTTTCAATATTTCTGAGAGAAAACTACACCTTTGCGCCTCCTCTTGGCACCGTAATCAGGTTTTAGAAGATCTACCCTTAGACTTTAGGCCAATCACAGGTCATTTCAGACAGAGGGCGATCCTATTGGCTGTTCTACAAAATGCAGACGTGTGTCCCTTCAGATATTAAACCTGATTCAACAGTGGAAAATCCTGGATAAAAAGCTGCTCGTCTAACCCTCCGGTTCACCTCTCCTTACATCATTTGAAGCCCAAAATCCATCAAATCCAATTTCACTTTGGATTTCCTTTAGAAGATCCATCAATTAAAAGCCACAAGTAGCCCAGTTCTGTCCTCACCTCTACAGTGTGGATGTTGCGCAGCAGGAAGATGAGGCCAGACAGTCCTAGGAAGAGGAAGATGAGGGCATATTTGGACAAATATCGACACATGGTGACCTCCGTCTGTCTCCCATGATCAGGCCCTGTTTTACACTCCGCTGTCACCACGGCGATGATGGCATCATTTTATTTGAATCCATGAGCACTGTCATCAAGAAAGATGAACAAAAAAGAAAACTACAATTTGTTTTGTTCATGTTTGTGAAAAATACATAAAAATCTCAGATAATGCCAAAATTCGGAGTAACGTTTCGTCCCAAATATATTTTTATCCCAGCAGATAAATCTCTGAGAGGAGTTGTCGTCAGACAAGCGACGAAAAGTGTATTTATAGAACAGATTAAATCTTTTTTCAAAGTCGGTTGGATTATAATACTTGTGACACATACTGTAGTGCAGATTGAGACCATTTGATGATAAATTGTAGAAATATCAACTACAATCACAAAAACATGACATGGAAATTTTTTTAATTTATTAGGGAATTCAGATGAAACTGAAGCAAATTTTACGTTTCATTGCTCAGCTGTTCATGATTTATTCTGTTCAGTCATCTGTGCTGTTCCTCCAGTTAGAAGATTGCAAAACAGTTGTGTTTCATCTTTTTGTGGCTTGATTTGATTTTTGATCTTATGAGAAAACAAAGTTCTTTGATTCTAATGCAAAAGTGTTGTTGGTGCCTTTAAAGTTATTGTATGCTGGACACTAAGACCCAGTAATTATAAAATAAAAAACATTTTACTCAAGTGTTTCTATTTGGCAAAGTGTTTTACTTTTAATCCTCAATACCTGAGGTAGAAATGTGCTATTTTTACATGTATGTAAGCTTTGGGAACAGAAAATGAACAACCACTGACAACAATATTTAAATGTTTTGGCTATCTAAACTCCACAGTCAAATCAGTGACAATACAAATCATACATCGGCTTCATAAAAGTTTCATTTATGGCAGAGCTGGTGTATTGGGTTACTGTTCACCTGCTGGTTGAACGAGCTGCCAAAAAGGATGGGGTCAGTATTTCACAAACTGATGACATTTTGGGATTTTCATGCACAACCATCTCCGAGGTTTACAGAGAACGGGTACGAAGAAAGACGAAACATCCAGCGAGCCGTGGTTCATTCGGTCGGAGAAGAATGGCCAGACCAAGCAGACAGAAAGGCAACAGGAACTCAAATAATCGGTCGTTACATCCGAGGTAAGCAGAAGAGCATCTCCGAATGTACAACACATTCACTATTACCAACCTCCACGCTACCAACTATGGATTAATTGTACTCTGGCTGATCTCCTATCATAAATCTCCTATCATCTTCCCTTACTGCCCTCCACAGTCACCAGATCTCCATCCAATAGAGCGCCTTTGTGATGTGTTGCAACAGATTCACATCACAAAGGCGCCGCACACAAATCTGCAGCAACTGTGTGACGCAATCGTGTTGTTATGAATGAAAATCTTGGATTGTTTCCAGCACCTTGTTAAAGCATGCCAAGACAAGTTAAAGCAGTTCTGATGAAGAAAAAAGGGGTCCAACCTGGTACTCTTTAAGTACCTAGTGAGTTAACACTTGTCAGCTATATATTAGTTTACACTGCATGCAGCTTGTCAACCTATATACAGTATAGATATATATATATATCTGAATTGTCAGCAAGATTCATGTTAAAAAAAAAACTTGAAATTTCACTGCACTGCTGAACCAGGAGGGGGAAGTATAAATAAATATGTAAACCAAGAGATTCACACGCAATTTGCATATAAAGAGAGTAAAATAAAAGCTCAAGCTTGATCTTATTCAACTCATCATTTTACTGTACTGTGTTTTCTGTACTTTTGAAGGACACTGGACTGTATGTCGTTGACGAGCCAGCACCGGTGAATTTAGGATGTTTTTGCCTCCATTTGACTCATTAACAAAATCGGTTATCTCTCGATCGACCATTGCAGCCTAATCCTATAAGGAAGTGCAAATCAAGGTGGTTGCACCTGCTGTTTAGCCTGTAAATTCACAGATATTTCTGTATGCTACGACCAGCAGCGTTTCAATTCTCCCACAGCGCTGCGTTTCTGAGGTACTTGCACGGATAAATGTCCCTGATGACGGTCAACATCTCCCCGATGCTCCGGCTCATCTCCATCTTGAGATATTTGTAACCGTGTGATTGATCTTTTTTTTTTTCTCCTTCTTTCTTTCCTTCTGACGGTCACATGAGCGGCTGCAATGACGCAAGAGCCCAACAACAAAGAAATGGTGGATCATAATGTCTAATACACGTCAGCAGATTACTGTAGATTTATAATCCCACTTTTGGAAGAAGAAAAAAAAACAAAAACAACCTCACATCTGCACATAATGCTGGTTTGACTTACACGGTAGCGTGATGTCGGACCGCTTGTGCAGGGGGATGTGACGCTGAGGAGGACCGAGGCGCCTGTGCCGGAGAAGAGGGGCACCAAGCCGGGTGAAGCACATCGGAGAAGGATGTAGTGATCTGGAGAATCCTCCGCCAGATTAGTAATCATGATGGGAGGAAACGTAAGGGTGTGTGTGTGTGTGTGTGGGATAGAAGGGGGGGAGTTCAGTCTCACAGCGCCCTCTGGTGGTCAGTGGACAGTGTGCGGGCTGCAGATGGATGTTGTTGACTGTAATACAGGGGCGCACTCTGGGATTTTGCGGCCCCGTGACAAGCTATCACTGAGGGCCCCAACATCCACCACCACCACCACCCTGAAAATATAACAGTGCAGATTTGCTGTATCTATGAGAAAATGTCCTTAAATACAAAGTTCAGTCTCTCAAACAATTTTCTTCAGCTAATAATTTTTTTTAATTTTTTTTATTACAGGCAGGCTTTTTCGAAGGCCATCCCACCCTTGGGGTCCTTGTGAATACCACAAAGGGCCATTCATATGAACTGTTCTCGTGCACCCAGTAAATACGATCCCATTTAAACGCAGCATTTCTTTTTTTTTTTTTCACAAGTATATTGAAAACAAGTGTGTTTGGCTGCTGGTCGGCCTGTGCGACCTCTTCTACAGCACATGTTTTCGCTTGTTGTCGTAGGAACAGCACAGAGCTGACATCGTATTGAAATGGCTGCACTCCATTTCGCTTCTTCCAGTATCTTTGTATTGTGCAGTCTCACCCACCGGGACACTGAATGGAACCGAGCCATCGTTAACACGTTTTCCCTCAACTGTGCTTCTCCTGCCGTGAAAATAACTTTTAGCTGCAGCCCTTCTTTTTTTTTTTTTTTACAAAACTTCAACACATTAAACCAAACAAGATTTAGAAAAGTATAATTGCAGATTTATTTACATTTTTTTTTAAAGACAGGGATGCTACAACATTTCTGTTCATCATCACGTAATGTTAACCTAAAGTTGAGCCACAACACGTATAATATAGCATATCTGTGGTTACAAGTGCACTGCGTGAAACACACCAACTCCTAATGTGAGTTTTTGTAGTTTGTAACAAGCATTTGATACAGTGGATGTTGACAAACAAGTTAAAAAAAAAATGCCTTTATTTATCAGCAGCAGTAGTAACCTACTCGCATAAAATACCTGGTTTCGCATTACTGGTACCTTCTGAAGCCACGTCACAATCGTTGTCTATAGAGAGAGGAACATGTCCATTAGTAACAGAACAGATCAAAGGAGTGAAATATAAAAGAACTTGAGTTGCATTCACAGTAATTCACTGTTTCAAGCTTGTTCTAGATTCAGTCTTGATAAACAGCAGAGACTAAGAGCACTGTTATACGAGATGTGGGTCAGTAATCAAGATGAGTGCTGTTAAGTCTCAAGAGGGAGCTCCACACCTCCATAACACACTCGGTTCTTCTGTGCCTTTAAGGTGAGGACTTTGAAATGGGGCCCGGAGTGGTTTCTGCTGCCTTCTGCGTGGGGGAGTTGGTCGGTGTTGTCCTGCTGGGTGACCCAGGTGAAGACGGCTGTGGAGTTTCTATTCTATCGCTGACCGTGTCCTCAGCCTCCTCCTCCCTCTGCTGCACAGAGGACAGGTACTGCTCCAGCAGGCTGCAGTCTGCGCTGTCCACACCGTCGCTGGCCCCGGCGAAGCCGCTACGACCGGGGCTCAGCGCTCGCACCGTCTTCAGAGAGTCCGCTGTCCCGCTGCTCAGGAAGCTGTCCTCCTGCGCTGCCTGATGATCGCTGGTTGACGGGAAGCCAGAGTCTGGGAAGGAGACATCTGTGCTGGGTGGGTTGGTGGTGCTGGCAGCGTCCGTTGGGGGCTCCTTCCAAAGTCCAGGAGAGGAGATCTGAGGCGGGGGGACCGTCTGAGTGACGGCTGCTAGCTGCTGCTCCACAGACTGCTTCCACTGCTGCATAGACTGGAGCTGCAGCGAGAGCACAGGGAAACTGTGAGCTTCAGGGTCTATCTCTGGAAATTATGCAAAAGATAACCTACATTTTTGACTATGAATAGTAAAATATGCATAGTCAATGTGTGGTAATAATAAATAATGCTGACCTCTTTCCACAGAAACTTCACAGCCTCCTCCTGAACCAGCCGTTGTAACCTCTCTTCCCCAAACTGCTTCTGCACACTGCAAACACACCACATTGCTCTTTAAATTAACATTTATACATTTTCAACCAAATGTGGAAGTACAACCAAAACTAAAACGAGTCAACGCTGTGACAGAAATGATGTATTTGGTATTGTTGGTCAGTCACTAACCTGTCCAGCTTGTCAGACAGGAAGAGGATGTGTTCTTGCATCCTGCGCAGGCGGATTT
This sequence comes from Brachyistius frenatus, assembly GCF_029030835.1. NCBI lineage: Eukaryota > Metazoa > Chordata > Actinopteri > Embiotocidae > Brachyistius > Brachyistius frenatus. The sequence continues at coordinate 25,760 of NW_027210669.1, read as the reverse complement.
CACTGCGCACCTCTTTGGCCACGGGGTGACAACTTCGGGTGTACTGTCCCCTCCACCAGGACTGTATTTTAATCGCAGCCCTGTCGGCTTCCATCAAACTTAATTTACTGGCACACACACCGACCTCTTCCTGCTCGGGAGCTTCTTTCATCTCTGCTTTACCAAAGTCTGAGGGTGATTCCAGATCCATATTTTGTGGCGTGCTAACTTGGACTCCCAGCGATCCTGCTATTGTGGCGACACCAGAAATAGCTTCTTCGTCTGTGATCGTCTTCCTCTCGTGCTTATCCGCTGGGGACAAAGGATGCGTCTTGCTCGTGTTGTGCTTTTTGGGCTGCGCCGGCCTCTTTGGAGCCAGAGAATCAGGTTCGAACGTCTCTGTCTCGTCCTCGCTGTCGGAGTGCGTCGTTTGTGGCTCCAGATCAGATGTGAAGGGGACAAAGGTGGAGTCTGAGGAAACCATGCTGCTGTTGAGTTTGTCCTCATCTGTCTGTACGTCCTCCAAATAAATGTGCTCCTCTCCGAGCCTCGAGTTGCGAATTACCGGCAGCGATGGATGAGAAGAATCACAGCTCACCCAGGTGTTGAACTGCACGACCGGCTCTACACAAAGCAGACGGGCCAGAAGGTTCAGAAAAAGAAAGCTCTACATTACAAGTACCTGAAAAGAGAAACAATAAAAACAAATAGCACTGCTCCACTGAGTGACAAAGCAGTTCCTTACCCTTCTCTAGGACTGACTGAGCAGGAGCTGGTCCAGGTGCAGAGATTCTCTTCCCCTCTCTGGCTCCCCCTTGTGGGGCTGCATGTGAAGGACTGTGGCTCTCCACATCTAGTTGAGTTGGACGAGGAGGGCTGGGACAGCCTCCCCGAGTCTCCTCTAACAGCTGCCTTTGATGGAACCTGAGACAAAAATGTCAACAACATTCAAGTGAATACTTTCCTTTACGAAGGATTAAAAATGACGCATGTTACCGTGGCTATGAAGTGGGTACTGGATGATGATAATCGTTGGTGTCGTGTTTTTTTTTTTTTTTAGGTTCATGTGATGTAGCAGTGCTGCAAAATTCCGTTCTATACCTCTGTTTACTGAGTATCTTCTCCAGTTTGGCATCCTCGGCTGTCTCCAGGGCTGGTGAGGCTGTCAGAGGGCAAACAGTGGCCAAGTACTGAACCAGCTGCACATGCTGTCCTGGCCGATACGAGCGACCTTTGCCCTGGCTGTAGAGCCACTCTGCTTTGAGACTGTAAATATGCACAATTACACACAATCAAAACATTTTGATGATGCGCCTGAATTCATCTTAATTACCAAACTGGAACATCACAGGCATGTACCCACCCTTCTTTCTGTGACACCACATAGCCATCCAGGACCTTCAGGCTCAGGCACCAACTCATGATGTACGGCCGATAATCAAAAGTTGGCAATGAGGGCGTCGCCATAACACAAGGGTTACTCATGATGGACAGCTGCTCTAGTTCATGAAGAGACGCCAGGTATGACACCTACAGAGTAATCAGATTAAGGAAGTCAGTCAAAGATAAATATCCTTAGGAGATCAGTCTGTTGTATTGAATAAGAGAAAACAATTATTACTTCATTAAGATCCCTTATCTCATTTTCTGCCAGGGAGAGAATGGACAAATGTGCAGGAAGGTGAGCAGGAACAGTGCGAAGTGTTGTGATGCTGTTTCCATGTAGCAGCAGTGTCTGTGAAAATGACAACAAAAAAAATCAATTAAAGATACGTTAAAGAAAACCAACACAATTATTTTTAAGCCCACATTCTTAACACTGACCTTTAATGCCACCAGTTTAGTCAGATCACCAATGGTAGATATGTTATTGTCAGACAGATCCAGGTGTTGAAGGGAGACACAGTTGTGAAGTTGCTCAATGACCTGCAAAAAAAAAAAAAGAAAAAAAAAGATATATTTGTGTTATATACGAGTTGATTTTGTAAATAAATGACAATATATGGGTAAAGTATGAGAATCTCTCTTGTCCTCACCTTAATATTGTTCCCAGACAGGTTCAGCCATTGAAGATGAAGCAGATCTCTTAGTCCCTCGATGTAGCCAATGCTGTTATTGGGAAGATTGAGGACTCTCAACTCTGTCAGCCGAGACACCCCCATCATTCTCACCAGACGATTACTGGCTACAGACAGCTGAGGAGGAAAAGACAAAGACGTCACGTGAACATATCGAAACAGGAACCCGTATTTAGGCACCGAGACACTCGGTACCTGCTGAAGGCCCGGGCTCCTTTCCAGGTGGTCCAGCTTCATGATGTTGTTGCGGTCCAGGATGAGAGTGTGGGTGTCTTCAGAGCAGGTAAAACTGGGATCCAGCTTTTGCATGCCCCGAGCAGAGAGATCAGCCACAGGTCCTGGTAGGATGAAGAACAAAAGACAGTCAACAGACTGGAAAAAACACAATAATTGTCTTTTTTATCTGAAATCAGTGAAACACACATTAGGTAAACACTTAACCTGATAACGTACAGTAACGGGGTTATGTTGGATAATGAACTGCTGGTATGGAGTTTGAAAGGGCACCGAGTTGCATTTTGGGAATTGCGGTGTGTTTTAAGCTTGATTTATTCTCAATCTAATTCTGCAGGACCTTTTTTTTTTTTTTTAATCTATTTTAAGAGTTAGAGTCCAACCAACTTTAGTTGAAGTCTGCACACAAGCTCCAAGCATGCTCTGGATAATCACATCTGAAGATCCACCAGAAAGTATGTCCAGTCTTTTAACCGGTGCTTTCGTTTCACATCATGTTATTGCTGACATCTTGAGATCTAAAGGCACGGAAGCAGACTATCAAATGAGGACCGAGAAGGACAGAAAGGAATCGATATCCTGCACAAATGCTGTTTAATATTCGCTCCAATCTGCAGAGACATGCAAGGACATAAACACGCCTAAAAAAAAAAAACAATAAAAAAAAAAAGACTTGGTTTGATATTGAAGTTTTGTTAAACTCCCAAAGAACACAATCTGTAAGTCTCGACACAAAAGCACGAACCACGTTATATGTTTTGATCTGCATGTAACGTTAGCTAGCTTTACGCCAGCCGGTAATAACGAACCCTCACAACAAGCTACGTTTAAACAAAAGCAGGCTTGTCTGACCGAAAAAAAAAAAAAAACCACCAGACGGGCATCTTACCAGCATTTGGGTCAAATTGTAAATCTGACACACCCATCCTCGTCGGCCCGGACACCACCTAAACGTTAGCGGACAACTCTTGTCAGCCAAAGAGGCTCCGGTGGGAAAGACGAGAAGCGTCTTGTCGCTTGTCAAACTGCGAAACCGAAGGGCATTCTGGGAAATGTAGTTCAGAGAGACTATCTCGCCCATTTAAGTGCTGTGTCTTTGGGCCTTGAAAGGACTACAATTTTCCTACAGCGCGCAAACGTTGCCCAAACCCGCCAGCCAGGCTGGAGTAAAAAAAAAAAAAAAAAAAAAAGCCAGCTAATGTTAACGACAAAAACGTACTGGAAGTGATGTTAACTATTTTGTATTTCATTATTTAATTTTCCGGGTCTTTTCATATTTGTACTATCCTTTTATTAAGCCGGAAAGTAGCTTGACGATCAGTTTAGTAATACACTTGCTAGGCAACCGTCAGATAGTGACGTCAACGTTGTGACGATTGGCCAAAGTATTAATTTTAATAAAAAATATTTTTACTATTTCAAAAAAAATAACTTCAGCGGGTATAGTTAATTTTAAGAACCAGCAAAATTTTAAGTAACTGAAAAATATTGAATGTTTATTCGTTCTTAAATATTGAATTGCGTCGTCTCTAAGTCCGTTTCCGCTTCCGTCGTCTTCCTTTCCGGTTTTGTGCCCTCTCGCAGCCATCATGAAGTGAGTGTACGGAATACTATCAAATGCCATCTAAACACTTTAACAAACTTTCTGAAGACGCTACTGACACTACGAGGGAACGCGTTCGCTTTTCTTTCGCTGATGTTTCGTATTTGTCGTTTTCAGGGTCGAGTTGTGCAGTTTCAGCGGGTATAAAATATACCCCGGCCATGGCCGCCGATACGCCAGGATAGACGGAAAGGTAACAACAAAAAGTCTCACAACGGTTTTTACGCAATCTGTCTTGATAGGTACGGTGTGAACTATAATCCTCGAACTTAATGCCGCGTATTTTACTGTGTCTGCCGTTTAATATGTATATGTAGTAGGAGTAGGCCCGGCCGGCTCCATCGAGTCCTATTCAACTTGCTAATGTTAGCTGCTAAGCGTCACTATTTGGCAACTAAACACGATAACATCCACAAAACAACAGTTTTGTTGTTGTTGTTGTTTCTCAGCCGCTCTGCAGTCAATGACTGTGGTGCTGTTGTTTTACCAAGTCGGCGTAGAGATAACTAAATAAGCGTATTGGCTGAATTGTCTCCACGCAGGATCCTTAAATATGATGTTAAAAGAAAAAAAATGTGTCTTTTCATTGAGTACATGTAAGAAAATAACATGCATGTTTGATTTGTAGACTTTTTTTTTTTAAATGCTTGACTTTCACAGATCACAAATTAAATGCCACGTGCTGCTTTCTGTTAACAAATCCCAACTCACCTCTGGCAAAATCCATCAAGTAACAATAACACTGTTGACTGTGTTTCTTGGTTGTTTGTATGTAATATATAGAGATATATATACTGTATTGTATATACTGTGCATTTTATATTTATATTTTATATTTTTTACTGCTATTTTATTGCTTTTCTATTATCTTATTGCTTCTGTATGCTGCTGTAGCGGAAAAACTTTCCCCTCAGGGATGAATAAAGTAACTACCTAACCTAATACACTTAATGTTATTGTAAATGCAGAAATTACAGACATGCGGCAACCTTTTTAAAGTTAAAAAAAAATCTGTTTACAGACAACTCGGGTGTCTAAAGGGAGCAGCAAATGTGTGAGTCAGCGTGGGATTTGTACGCAACATAAATGTACAGCAGGTCATTTAGTTGTTTTCTGCGTTTCTTAGGTGTTCCAGTTCTTGAACGCCAAGTGTGAGTCTGCATTTCTGGCCAAGAGGAACCCCAGACAGATCAACTGGACTGTGCTGTACAGACGCAAGCACAAGAAGGGCCAGTCTGTAAGTAACAGCCTGGTTTTGTTGACATGGTTGATGAGGACATATCTGTGAAAATGAAAATATACACGCCGCTTTGACCTTTTTAAGGGTATATCCACTTCTCGTGACGATATTTGGTTGATTTGTAAAACTGGCATTTGATATATCTCATCATAGTTTGTTGTTTAAACGAGTGTAAACTTCTGTAAAAGCACCGCCGCAGTACAACCTAGCTGGATCTGTTCTTGAATTAAACGCGATGTCCCCCCTGGCTGCGGGTGGACGGTGTGCACGGTGTTAGTCCGTGTTATGTGCTGCTGCTGGACTGCGTTTTGCAGGCTTGGCAGCAGTGCTCACGCCACACCTGCAGCCATAGAAAAACTGGAGATCATAGTACTGGCCTTTGACGTCTTGACTGACATCTCGGCATCGGCCGGCCTCCAAACTCTCCAACATGCCGACGCACCCGTTACTGTATTGTGTAATTGTATTCCATTGCGGCCACTACTTGTAAAATACAGCATTTTAGGGGTACGGCAGGGCATCATTTTATGCCAAGCTTGTCTTTTAATCATTGTAACTCAACAGTAACTTGTTTTTGTATTTGTGGCACCTGCTTAGTGGCTGGTAAAATCAAATATTTGATGTTTGTTTGGGTAAATAAACTGTTAATGTCCATGTGAATGAGAAGGTATCAGAAAACACTTGACGTGTTAAAGGTGGTTGAGACACACTCCTCTGCTGTTGAGAAATGTTGATCCTGTTGCATCTGTATTTGTTTATTTTAAGTTGCTAAGGAACAATTTTAGTTGGTTTTTGGCAATATCTGAAAATTGTAGTTACAACAAAGGTTCACAACAAGTCTTGTGAAGTTTATGGTTTCAACCGTAACTGTGGAGATTTGGGGTGCTTTCACATCTACCCTATTGGGTCTGGACCTCTTGACTTTTCTGTTTTGTCAGAACCAAACTAGCAGGTGTTAAAGGTCCTTCAGACCACAGTCAGGAAGTTCTGGTCAGGCTCAAACTGAAACATGGTTCAGGTAGTTTAAGGGTGTGAAAGCACTTCTTAAATGGTTCGGACTTTCAGACCAATCGCGGCAAACTGAGGCCGAGTATCATCGCTCATTAAACAATAGAAGGAGAAAAAGATCCTTAAAAGTAAAATGAACCAAAGTATCACAGGAGAGTTCAAGTAGAGCAACGTATTGTACGTGTGCACAATTCTTTAGTGTTCAATGTGACAAAGACGTGAACCTCTGGTTCAGACTGACAAGTGCGAAAACTCAAGATTTCAGTTCATGTTTAGGAATAATTCATCTAGAGACGGGAAAAAGTGTATTGAAACAAGCGTCTGATGTATTTTAACAGGAAGAGGTGACAAAGAAGCGTACCCGCCGCGCAGTGAAATTCCAGAGGGCCATCACTGGGGCCTCCCTGGCTGAGATCATGGCCAAGAGGAACCAGAAGCCCGAGGTCCGCAAGGCCCAGAGGGAGCAGGCCATCAGGTGAGGAGACCGACTTCCCCCGTGTCCGCTACTTTGGGATATTCCTCCCAAATCCGATAAAACTCGGGAGTTTTAAAGAGTGTTCGCCGAAGCGACATGATGAACTTACAGTTGTGGACATCGAGTCTTATTTTAGTTCGACTCCTTGGTGGTTTGCAGCCCATAATGAGCCTGTTTTACTGTGAGCTAATATTTTGGTACACGTCAACTTGGAAACCAGTCGGATACTGTTGGTTTAAAAACATGTGCATCCACTATTTATTTTTTTTATTTTTGAAATGATAAATTAAATGAACATTTTACACATCTGCACTTTATCTCAATTTTTTTAACCAAGTGGTAAATTTAGAAAAAAATTACATTTTCAGCAGTTTGGGGACGAGCCACCGTATCACACAGCAAGTCTGACTGGTTAAAGGAACATTACATTATTTCAGGCTCGTCATCAATCTGATGTCCCTTTTTGTTTTTAAAGCCATTTCATTTCCTTTATTGCTCGAGGCTGCACTTCTGCAGTTATTCTTTTAGTTTCTGAGTTCATTTTTTGCAGTAATATAAAACACGACAGGATTACGTCCGTATCGCCTACTTGTGCTTGTTTTGATTGATTTTTGTTCTTTGTTGTTTCAGAGCTGCCAAGGAGGCCAAGAAGGCAAAGCAGGCAGCCAAGAAGCCCGCTGCCCCAAGTGCAAAGGTAAGATATACCGTTGTGTGTTTGTCCCGTTTAGTTAAGTCCATTTATGTCTTCCAACTTTTTAACCAAATCACTAAAGTTGAATTTGACTTTTTTTTTTTTTTCTCTGAACATGTAATCGAGTTTTCTTGCACATAAATTATGGCATTACTTTCACCACATTCTTCAGGAACTTGATTGTCACTTTCAAATTATACTTTTGTCTTTCTCCTCTTGTAGACTTCTGCCAAGACTGCACAGAAACCCAAGATCGCCAAGCCCATGAAGATCAGCGCACCCCGTGTTGGTGGAAAACGCTAAACCTGACCCAGCGTTTATGGTTGTGAATAAAATTTTGTGGTAAACCATCCTTTCCTCTTTGTTTTTAGAAACATCTTTATTTTAGTTTACAGTGGATATTTTTGACAAACTGGCCCTTATTGTTGAGTTCAATACCAATTAAAGCTTTTTCACAGCAAACATTTAGACCGGTTTGTAGCATGAAAAGCACACGTGTAGTTAAAAAACCAAAGCAATGACTTCAGTCGGTTTCAGTGTGCAAGATTAGGGCTCACTGATGCCTCAACGGATCAGAGCCATTGTTGACGTCATTTTATTTTACACTGGTGCTTCAACAAGTTAAAAAGATTTGAGTTCATCGGGGTTTCGTTTGGCCGTCTCCCTTCAGATGAGGATGTTGTTTTGGATGATTTAGATGTTTTCTGAGGACTGCGGTTTGAAACACATCGTGACCTCAGGCTCCTGTTAAGATTTGTCGCACCGGCTCCTGATTTTAAAGTTTGACGCCGTGACAACACCATCAAACCAGAATCCATAACGCCTGTGCAGCCGAGCTCGGTCTAACACCGGTCCAGGTGCCGTGATTGTGATCTCGTTTTCAAACCACTTAACCCAGAAGCAGAAAAAACTGAACATAATCTGTCTTTAGACGCGGAGGCTATAATCCTAAATCCAGTCTGAGATGGAAGTGGTGGGTTTTCTGTACCTTTGATCTTTAAATAAGTAACAGTTGTTTCTTTTTCATTTTAAATCTTTGAGCAGATTACTCCATGTGCAGCTGAAATGGATTTGTCTGCCTTGTAGTTCACTGTGTAAATGGGGGAAGATCAAGTTTCATGTCTCCTAACAAGAGTTTACCTTGTGTGGAGAAAATATTTACTATTTCCAGTGGAAACTGGCTCATGGGATCTTTATGCAGTCAGAGACACAAATAGAGCTGTTCAAAGCCTCCTGCATTAAGTGTTGACTGTTCTAGAAATAACACTGACTGATAAAACGCTGCTGCTGCCAACAACCCTTTCAGGCCTCGAACTCATTATTGTCATCAGCCTGGAAGGGGGATGTTGAATTTCATGTTTACTCTTAAAGTTAAGAGAAAAAACTTGATGACCCCGAATTGCTTGTTTGAACTGATTCGCACTAAAAACCCAACGGTGGAATCACAAACACAGGGAAGCAGAAAATGTTGAGAAATGCACAACTGGAACAAGTTCATGTTCAACATTTCTGCCAGTTAAATGACCTTCGTGATTAATCGTATCAAAACAGTTGCCTATGAATTGCCTGTCAAAGTAATAATTGCCCTTTAAGACAGTTGGGGAACCCGAGAGATAGATTCATTTATATATAGATATATATATTTTAAAAAAAGGGTCCACCATGTCCACTTTTTTTAGTCTCTCATCTGGGTCAAACTCCCAAAATGCTCCAGATGTCTTGGATCCAAACATCTTAAATGCTCATTTTTCCGACTTGATGAACTGTTTTCAAACCAAGTAAAACGAACTATTTTAAATAAACTGATGTTGGGTGTGTAAAATCAAACGGTTAAATACTTTTAGGAAGCTCGTACTTTAAATCAGCTGTAAATGTTAAACAGTATTTATTGGCATTACAGAGTCATAATGATCAAACCTTCAAAGTGTCATTTGTTCAAACAGTCAGTAGATTAAGTGATAATACCAATTATTGCTAAACTACTCAGGAGATTATTCTGTATAAATGCTGTGGGAACGTGTCAAAGAAAACATTTTTCTTGCACAGAAAAAAAATATAAAACACCTTCCGAAGAACAACAAGGCTTTTAACATCAATGTTTGGAGAATCAAGAACCGTTAGCATGCGAGTAACAGTGTTTGCTCAATGACTTGGTAATGATCAATAAAAAGCTGCACATGTTTAATATGTGGCATTTGTGTAAGTATTTCTGATATAGAACTAAAAAGTTAATATTTTCTATACAGTTTTGACTACAAGCTAAAATCTTAAAGTGTTTCATAAATTAGGATTTGTTTTCACACATTAAAAGATTTAAAGCCGTTAAAATGGAAGGAATCATTACATGGTATGATTTAATCATCGCTGAGGTACACACGCCTGGACTATAACCAAATTATAAATAAGTAAATGAAAACATAAAAGCGATGACATCCTTTTTGCTTTCATTTGGAAACATTCGTTAAACCTCGCTCAAACACCAAATCAGAGTAACGTTGTTGTCGTGGGAGACTTTCGCTCGAGGTACTGATTGCTACACCTGAAAAACGACGATGGAAACAGCAAAACTTCCCAGCTAGTGCACGCGAAATAAAGCATGACGTTAAATTAAACACTGTACAATCACAGAACTTGCTGAACAAAGCGGTACTTGTGCGTCAGTGACCACCATTCTTGAGTGTGTTAACAAGTTTAAAAAAAAAAAAAAAAAAAAAAGCTTTTTTGTTTGTTTGTTTTCTCTCCTCTCTCTCTCTCTCTCTCCACCCTGAGGAAATCTGAAATCTTAAGGAAAAGTGAATATTTCCAACAGGGACAACAGGCTTAACGTGGTAGAACAATGGTTATGGCATGGATGTTACGGAGACAACATGAAATGATGACGAGTCTCCTTTTAAGTCCACTGCAGTGGAGAGTCGGCGGCAGAGGAGCCCCTCAGGACTCTGCAGCCTCTGCAGCCTCTTTAGCCTCGGCCTTCAGATCCTGTTTGTGTCTGTCGGGGAGGAAAGAAGAGAGAAATCCGTGTTGTCAGTCGGATCAGTTTGCCAAGAAAACGTCGCAGATAGCTCATAGAAATCTTTAGTAATAACCTCTCTAGACTGAGCAACTAGTTACCTCAGTGATGTATAAAAACATATACTTTATAGCCATAGCGAGTGTGAGCTGGTGCTACCGAGCCCAGACAGGACCACAGCTTTTTCTCATATGTATTATAATTCACCCATAGTTAAGTTTATTCACCACACCTGTGTGTGTTTCTCTGACTTGTTCAAGCCTTCATGGTCCTTCAGCAGGTTTTACTCCTTGCGGCAAAATGTCTCAACTCATTTATTGACATTGGAAAACAAAGCACACGTGAAACCTACTATATATTATATTTACTACAGACCCAGAACACCTCGTCAAACATTAACCGGTTGCCATGATTTCATATCAGCAATGACTAACCAATACATACTTAACTAAAGTTTACTGCCCACTTAATTTGAATTTCCTAATTATAAATGATTGAAATGGTTCCGACGGTGATAAGATCACTAAATTCACCAGCGAGCCGTCTTTACTGTAAGTGAAACCCCCAACACACCTCCAGATCCTGTAAAGCTGGGAGGCTCCCGCGCTGCCGACGAAGAAGTTGACAGCAAACAGGTTCCAGTTCTTGGGGATGATGACCAGCGAGTATCTGGACCAGATCAGCCCTGCAGGAGGACGACAGGAGGACCGAAGGTTACGCAGACCGCCGTCATTCACGAGAACAGAGTCGATGTTTTGGCAGAAAAGCAACAGATAAGATTTGTTTGAAGCAATATTGAAACAGTCGATGCGGCTGCTCACCTTTAGCACAGATTTACAGATTCTAGCCGAACACCGGACAGATGAACTCGCCAATTTAAAACGTGCACAAAGAATTTCAAGGCAGTTCACGAACACTTTGTTCTCCGGGAATGTCCGAAGTTTACAAGTTAAGATATCTCAGAAGTTGAAGTGATTGGCAAAGAAGAAAACTCCTAAATAAAGAATAGACAGACTCATTCGCGGCTATAAAAAAAAAAAAAAAAAAAGTGCCAAATCGTTGGTTACCAAGTACTAAAACTTTTGCATATGCCCCCAGTTACCATTTAACATGATTTAAGTTCTTGAAATAAAAAGCAACGCATTCATCATCATGTGTCAATTTAAAACGGACATTTATTTCATTTCTAAGGGAAATTGTGTGATCCAGAGTTACACAGTTATATACGCAAGCGTTTCCTTTGTTGGAAGCAAACACACATTTATGAGCTTTCCTTCAGATGTTAGCGATTATCATCTTGTCTCACCTGTTGCCGTCAACACACCCGACTGGGAGGTGCTGAGTTTATCTGGTGGTCGAGTCATATCAGCCAAACCGGCGAAAACCAGACCCTGTGGAGAAGAGGCCGCCATGTTTTTACTCCGTCAAAGCTGCTGACGCTTCAATTTGAATTGACAATACCAATAATCACACAATGGTGATGAGTTTAGTCCTTCATATTATTCTACCTCCACATAAGCGTAATGTTTATTCTTTCTTACGCTTCATTTTTTTTTTTTTTTTTTTTTACTTGCGGATCATTTTTGGATCTTCAGGCCCCTAAAAAGTATCCAGAAAACACCCCTTTGCATCACTGACTGAACTTTCTCGTCCCGACCACAGTGACCCGTTTCCAGCGCAGGATTTCGGCACAATTCGGATGCACGTTTGGGCGACATCGCAGGAAACCATCTACAAATCAAAGCCCCTTCCGAAGTCCGGCAGCGACTACTTGACTCACAGACGGACCGGCGACGCACGTCGTTGCTTCACAGCGGTGGACGTCAGGGCGTGAGAGCGATGGCGGAGTGTTAAAGGAGCCTGTGAGTCTTGTTTACGTTCATGTTCGTTGATAAAAGGGCAGAGAGGGAAAGCTCACATTGCTTTTCCACAAAATAAAAGATCCTTTTTTTTTTTTGTGTTTGTTTTGCTGGCACACGGCTGCAGAGAGTCCACGTGGAGGAGTCCTCAAAAACCCTCGCAGACTTGGCCAGATGATGAAATTCACGTCACGCTGACTCCCGTGGACAGAAAGCATGAAATGGCCTTAAAGTTCACAGTTAGGACTGTGTGAAAACGCACTTACCCATTTAAACACGGGAGCCCAGAAGAAAACGGTTTTTGGACCTGAAGTAAAAACAAATGAGAAGCATGACTTTTGGCACTTATGTAGATATAAAAACATTACGTTTAACGTCAACAGCTTTTTAAGATTTCTCTTTGAGGTAACTGACTTTCTGCTGGTATGAGGATGAAACCTACAGAAACTTCCTGTATACCTCAAACCTATCAGGTCTGTGTCATTGGCTTTACAGTGAAAGGAAGAAAATGTGAGAAAACATCAAAATTAAACTCACTTAGTAACACACACACAAAAAAAAGACATTTAAAAACATGATTGTGAAAATGTTTCACCATTTTTCTAACATTTCATTAATACTAAAAAAAATAAAAATCAATTGGTTGCCTGAGAAAGTTGTCAGCAAATAATCAAATATAAAAAAATAACCGTTAGCTGCAGCCTTTAACACACATTTATAAAACACTACAGGACGGTTGTGTTTGTGATGTGTGGCTTGAATTTAGTTTGAAACATAGGATGTTTTATGGCGAGACCTTTGAACTCCTCTTAAACCCCCGACACCACAGTAAAGTTGATGCAATCCCGACATCAGGACATCAGTGTTGCAATGCAACGGCACAAAAAACATCAGATCCTCAGGACACCACTGAACATGAATAAATGAACCCATCCCTTTGAAATTTTAATATCGTCTGAATCCACTGAGTTTTTCCTCCCTGAGATAGTTGACATTCCTATCAGGCAGTAAAAACAACAACAACAAAAAACCAGACTATTTGTGCAAAAGACACTTTAAGTGCTGCCAAGTCCCTGGAAGAAGAATCACAGAAACTTAATTAGCGACCACACCGAGAAGAAAAACCGCTGCTCTGGAATCAGATTTCTAAACCAATGCCGGTGGCGAGAGAGAAACTAGGACGACCGTCACCGCAAATCACCTTTGGAGGAAGTTGGTTGTTTTGTCGCCGCCCCTTCAAACCTGCTCAGAAAGTTGTGTCCTTGACAACCAGAGCTCCTCGTGAGCTCCCGTGACCCCTTCGCAGACAAAACAAAAGACCGAGCGCTCCCATCGTCTCGGCACCCTCCGGTTAATGTCGGCATCGAGGAGAGTTTAAGGCTGGTGCAAGTTGTGCTTATCGAACAGGAGATAAACATTCAGTTTATGAAGTGAATCAAAACGGGGAAAAAAAAAATGATGCAGTCTAATACGTCGCGAAGGTCATAATGTTTAGTTTTACAGAGGTGCTCTCTCACCGGTTTGTAGTTGATGTTATTAGGAGGTATCTTATATTTACAATACCATCATTGATTGAAATTAGGTTGACAAAATATCCCTCCATGGGGGAAGGCAGGCGTTAGGTTAGGTTAGGTAGTTCCTTTATTAATCCCCGAGGGGACATTTTTTTCGCTACAGCAGCATACAGAAGCAAAAGAACAATAGAAAAGTATTAAAATAGCAGTAAAAACTATAAAATATAAAATGCACAGTATATACAGTATATAAGTTAACAACTGAATCATATCCAAGTCAAGCCAAGATATCATATGTTGTTTTCAGCTCCTTATATCTGAGTATTTGCAGTATTTTCTCACCATTTTACATTGAATATCCTTCAATTTTATTTTTTTTATTTTTTTTGGGGGGGGGGGGGGGGCAAAACAAGACATTTGAAATGTCACCCGTGACATGACACGTCATTAGAAAACTACATCATGGATATGACCACGTTCAACTTAATCCCTGCTGTTCAGGGGGTCAAGACTCCCCTCGAGCTGGTTGTATTTGTTGCTGTAGTCGCAACAAGGACATAATCTGTAATCTGACCTTCATGTGGGGTTTGTTTTTAATGAGTTGGTTGAGATTGAGTGAATTCTGCAGCTCCTCTTCACAGACTGAGCTGCTTTTGCGGGCTTTAACCCCCCCAGATTAGGGTCTCCCGAAAGCACAACAACAACAACAACAACAACAACAACAACAAAGACCCAGCCTGCTCGGGTCTTTTTTTTATTTTTTTAAAAACTGCGCATTACCTGCCGGGTGGTTGTACAGAGGTCTCAGCTTGGCGGGCAGCATGTGCTCGATCCGGTCCAAAATCCTGTGGTAGGAAAGTCTCAGCGCAGCCATGATTGATTGGAGATGATCGAAGAGAAGAGCGGCAATTTACAGCTCAGCTGGCTCAACGTAAACAAAAACAAAAAAAAACACAGACTTTAAAAAAACAAACAAACAACAAAAACAGTTTGCTTTAGTCCCTCGGTATGGTGTGAATAAATTACAGGGAGGTTTTAAGGCTCGGGGAGGATGCCGCTGTCCTACTGTCGACCTTCTCCGGGCTGTGCTGTGAGCATGTTAGCACTCGTTAGCCGTCAGTGGCTTCTCCCCGACGGAAACGACGAGGTGACTTTCTGCACCACGCAACCTACCGCGTGAGGGGCGGGGCTACGTGCTTTTGCACTATTCTCATTGGCTGGCCTAGTCTGAACGCTGATGTGATTGGTTTAGGTGGGGATCGTTACTTTCGTGCCCGGTGGTGCACCAAGTGGGTGGAGACAAAAGTGAGAAGAAGAAAAAAAAAAAAAAAAGGCGGCGCCACAAATATTAAAAATAATAGATTTTTTTTTATTTTTTAAATGTTGATTATTTGATTTATATAGTAGATTATTTGTGAGGAACAATGCTTATGTATTTTATATGGTAAATAGGGCCTTCGTATATTAAATATGTGCAGTGCAAATTACATATATAATATTGATAGAATATAGAATACAACAGAAATTCTTACCAATGTTACAGCTTTTTACAATGAAAGTAAAAAAAATACAAACTATGGAAGAAATATGTCGAGTGCTATCGATTAGATTAAATTGTGTTACTTTTCTAAACAGTACCGTATGTCATTGGGATATAATGAGTTTTCCCGCATGAGTAAAAGACTGTGGAAGAACATTATTATCACATATGCACCGCTGCAGAAGAATATTTAATGCACATGAGATCACACTAACTCTGATGTTGAGCCTGATGAGATTCCCTTTTCTCTATCTAGTTTTAATTTGAGAGCTTATTGTTTCAGATGTGTGCTTAAACGTTGCATATTCTGAAGAAACGTGTTTCACACTACAAACCTAGAGCCTGGAAATATTCTAACAAAAGCTGTAGCCTAAATACGGCACAAACAAACAGGGGTTGGATAAAAATGAAGCAGCTTGTTTTGGCCCGCAGGTAAAAAGACAGTGAAAAGGAAACCACCCTAAAAAAAAACCAATAATCTATTATATCCTGAGACCCGTTTCCCTCTCTAAGAAAATCTTTTTATCTATCTTATGTTATTGTATACGTATTTGTAATTTTTTTCTTATTGTGTCAACCTTTTTTCCCCCTAACTGTGTTTTTATGCTGCTGTGTCGACTAAATTTCCCCACTGGGGGATTAATAAAGTCGTATCTATCCATCTTACACCTTTAATAGGTTAAACCAGGATATATCACCAGATATTCTTTGGGTGTCATTTAATCATAGTAATCTTTCAAAGGTCTCCTTTTTTTGTTTTCCTCTGTAGGCTCTTCTAGGTATAACGCATGGCAGCTCGAATAAAACCTCTTACTGCCAGTCCAAACTGTGCTTCAGTGGCCTGAGAGCTTCACGCCCCAGCAGACATAATTAGGATTTTGTCGAGTTTATCTGAGCCACTCTTCAAAGATTTTTTTTTTGCTCCTCTTTCCAAAAAAGGTAATATCATGGGAGACTCCCACAGAGCATGCAGAAACGTGCACACACTGGTGCTTGAACGGATGTCTTGCATCTCTTATTGTAACCCTGGAAATCACATCCTGGCAAAAATCTCACCTCCGAGATCCCTCTGCTATACTGATCTCAAGATATCACATATTGTAGTTTGAGTAATTAGCATTCTTCCATAAAGAATTGATGCGATGAGAAGACGAAAAATTTAGAAACTCTTCTTCCTCTTTTTGTCTGAACTGATATGGCTAACCTTCTCAAACCACCGCTGACCTTTGACTATAAAGTCTATCACAGGATGAGGTTGCATGACATTTTCAAATTAAAAGCTTACATTTTCATATTAAAAGCTCTCCAGTGTTTCGTACATGGTGTTGTCATGACTTAGATCTTGACCTGACCTGTTAGTTGAAACAGCAATAGGTAGGTAATTACTTTATTAATCCCCGAGGGGAAATTTTTTCGCTACAGCAGCATACAGAAGCAATAATAGATACAGATAATAATAGAATAATAAAAAAGCAATAAAATAGCAGTAAAATAGCAGTAAAAAAATATAAAATATAAAATGCACAGTATATACAGTACAGTATATATCTATATATATTATATACAAGAAATAGAAGCTCCACAGCAATAGAAATGTCCTGAAATCCCCTCAACGTAAAGGTTAGTTTATCATCACAGCTGTTCATCATTAATAATTGATTAAAAGGCAAAACTGTGGCTAATAAGGGCATTACAATCTAAAAAAAAAAAAAAAAAAAAAAAATCCAGCTTCCCCGGATAGACTCCTTCCCGACAGCTTCCGGCCGTAACCAAAACGAATGCACCCCTCCGCTTTTTTTTTTTTTTTTTTTTTTTCAAAACACGCATTTTATCGCGTTGTTTGGACACAGCTGACCGCTGTGCGCTAGCAGAAATAAACCAGGCTAGGCTAGCAGGACAGATAGTTAGCAGCCCGGAGAGCAGGGACACAGTCGGGGTAAACTCGGGAGGACAGCGCAGACCGGACAGGAGCGGAGTCTTTCACCTCCAGCAATGCGAACGAGGAGCGCCGCCGCCGGCTAACGCCAGTCGCCGTCCCGACAGGCAAAAAAGAAAAAAGAAAAAACACACAAAAAAAAAAAAAAAGAGAGAAAAAGGGGGGACTGATCTGATCAGGCTTGAAAAGCAGAAGCGACGATAGATAAACGGCGACATCATCGGGAGAAGGGTTAGCTTAGTTTCAATGTTATTGTCAATTAAACACCACATATGGTCACAATGTCCTGCTCCGGCAACCTGGTTTGGGACGTTAATAAACGCTTAATTGGATACAACGAGCCCAACACCATCAGGACCAACTATCTAGGTAAGAACAACAACAACAACAACAACAACAACAACAACAACAAGCCTCTTAAATTAAATGCTAACGATGACATGCGAGAGAAAGAAAACATGTGTTGATATAACATTGTGTGTGTTTGTGGTGCTGAATCAGATTGGACTGAGCCCCCCCCCCACCACCACCACCACCACCACCCCACCCTCCCATCATCCCACCGGGGGTGGAGGGGTAGAGGGGTGGAGGGGGGGGGGGGGCCCCGTCAGACTACCTGCTCCATAACAAGAGCTGCGAGCTTCTCCTGCGGTGTAAACACACCGGCGACGTGTAATTTATGATGTAAAAATAAACAAATAAAAAAGAGAGAGAGAGATGTGCGGATTGCAAGAGCTCAAACACTAAATAGATCGGATTAAAGGTTATGTATAATCCCGGGACGGAGCAGCTCTCTGTGGGGGTTAAGTCATATTTATCTCCTCGTGCAGATTTCTCTCTTTTTTTTTTTTTTTTTTTTTAAAATATTATTATTATTATTTTGCAGCACAGATGTAGTTTCAGTAGAAAAAGAAAAAAAAATCACAAGTTTGCTGCAAATCAATCACGCGGTGCACATGCAGCTGAGCTCTGAAGTATAGCCCACGAAATGGACAGATATAATGTAATCACAGCAGAGATCGGTCGTGTAATGTGTTTATGAAGTGCTTTCAGTTCTGCAGCAATGTTTGAACAGTAGAAAGGACACCCAAGAAAGTGCTCACGGTATAAACAGACTCATCATCGTGTGAAACAGCCACAAAGAAGTCAAACACTTGCTGATTTAGCAGAAATGGTTGCAGAGGAACTCAAATATTGTCTAAAGTCTGCTTATTAATATGAATAGAATAGGAGATAATAAAAGTAAATATATATATATATGTATAATCCACAAGAATCCGCAGAACTGATAACAGCACTGTCACAGAAGATCACAATATTTTAGCATTGATTATTTATCCCATCACGTATACACAAGATCACGCTGTATGTGTATTGACAGGTTTAGAGCCTGTGTTTGAGTTGTGGCCTCGCGTTTAAACTGGAAACGAGCTTCACAACCTTGAAGTACGGCAGCCACGAACGGCTCAATTATTTTATTTTAATTCCATAATGTTGAAATCACAAGGAAATTATGATTATTTTTTTTCTTTTCTGAAAAGAAAAGCTTGTTTTCTCCTGATAACGGTTTGAATTTGTCTCGTTATCAAGAGAAAAAGAAAAGGCTGATTTCCAGCGTTGACTTCTGTATTAATAGAACGACGCATACAAAAAATTTAATAGTCTATTAATGATTAAAAAAAAATGTAAGAAGACTAGAATCATGTAAAAAAAAAAAAAAAAGGCAACAACATATCTGGAAAGACTTTTCACAACATTCACACATTGAATGAACGCTTCAGCTCTAAACTTCAACACAGACATCGGCTGTGTCAAACACATTTACAGCAAGTAAAACCGGCAGCATTTGAGTTCCCTTCATTAAAATATTTGTGTCACAGCACTGCAGGGCACTAAAGTTGTCACGAAAGCAGGAAGCGTGTTGATTATTGGTCCCACAGCTTCCAGATCCTGAGTGTTTTGCTGCTCGGTGTCTCCGCGGTCACAACGAAACATGCCGGAGCGGCGCCGAGTGTTTCTGCTGCAGGATCAAACTCCCAGAAAACATTTAACGTCTTTTCTGTTTGCTGCTGCTTTTAATGAATTTAAATTTGGGTTAATTTATTCATAGTTTGCACCAGACTTTAGCTGCCCTGCTGTTTTTACTTTCATGCTTAATTTAGATGTTTTTTTTGTTTTTTTTTAATCTTATATTTAAGAGGCTTGCCGATATTGGATTTTAAGGGCCAGAGCCAATACCAAGGAGTAAAAAAAACAAAACAAGTTTGTTAATATGCTTTATTTATATATATATATATAAACTTTTTATATACAGTCTTTATAAACACTTCAATGATTGCTTCAATGTGGTTATCAAACACTTTTGACTCTTGTGACTGGTAATGGAGGACGGATATTTTACAGTTTATTCATCAGTGCACTGAAACAGTGAACTTCAGTGGGAGTTTGATAATTATAAATAACTATAAAAAATACACAAATAGAAGACTTTCTAATTCAAGCCTCTTTTTCAGCATAATTCTGTAAAAATAGTCTTCATGTCAGCCACATATGAGTCGATACAGATTTATCTGTAATAGGCCACTATGGGCCAATGAAGTCGCCCAGCTAATATATCGCTGGGGCTCAATTATATTTCCTTCTTTAAAACCTATTTATGTTTTTGTTTTTTGTTTTTTTTTTGGTCTTGTGTGAAGCTCTTTGTGTCACCTTTTAAATGTTCCACACAGATAATAAGCCTTAAAAGATCCACAGTCCAGGGTTGAATGTGTAAAAGTGACTGTTCGATGTGGTCCAAAAAAAAGGATTTTGATGGTTTTTGTTTCATAAGTCTTTGTTGCTCAACCGGAACCGAGCTGCAGACTGACCGGTCTGAGTTTTTTTTTTTTTTTTACCACAGATGTGGTCATTTTTCTGCGTGTGTGTGCGTTGGTTGTGAGCGTAAACGGAGAACGGGGCTGTAAGACGGGGAGGTTCATCACAGCGACTTGTTGTCTGCGCCACGTCCTGTCAAACAGTCAGCAGCACGCAAGCGGCTGATGACGATTTATAAGGCAGCGGAGGTGGAGCAGGTTCCTCAGAGGTTTAGTCAGTGCTGTATTTAGCGTGACTGAGATATAGTCGGAGCTGTTATTGTGTGCAGGGAGACGATACATGCAGTGATGTGCGGGCCGCAGCTCTCTAAGGTTATATTTAGCTCAGAGAGGGCTGGGAGGTAACAAGTGTGTGTGTGTGTGTGTGGAGGGGTGTGGTGGGGGTTGGGGGGGGGGGGTTGCAGTTCCTCTGTAGCGCATGGTTTATTGTTTATTTGGATGATGTCTCCATGGTGATAGAAGACTTCAAAAAACTATTAATAATCAAAAGGAAGCAAAGTAAAACATAAAACAGGTAGGACAGATGTGTTGAAGCTGAGAGTTTTGACAGGTTTAGAAGTAGAAATGTAAAATCTTGGTGATTTTTTTTTTGTGTGGAGATTTATCTGGAATATCGGAATTAAATCATCTTCTAATTTCCATTTAAAACAGGCCAAACACAGGATTTGTCTTGTCATATTTAGATTAATCTATTTATTTATTTATATTTTATTTTTTTTTTAAATCAATTGAATTGTTTAAGTTGTTTGTGGTTCTGCTACTTTTGTCTGTTTTTACATCGAGGTAAATTGATGCCATGAACGAGAACTGATTGATTTTCTTGAGATATCTGAAGATTGAACTTTGGGCTGTGAAAACTGTGAAGGCCATTTTTCAGCATCTTCTGGTTCTTAATTGACTAAACAATTAATCAGTAGATAAATAAGCATCTTTTTCTGTGGGTACCGGCTGATACAGATGTGCTGATCCGGTACCGGTGTTTGATTAATGAACCGTTTGCCTCGCTGAGTGAATGAGACTGCAGTCATTCTTTTATGTGTAAGACGACATCGGTATTGGACCGGTACCTGATCCAGCTATTTAAGATAGTATCAGGACGATATCGGTATCAGAGCTTGCATCCCAAAAATAGTACATATTTGTTTTCTTGTTTACGAAACGCAAAAACGGTCCTCTGCTGTCTTCAGGACGTGCTGTGAGCACAGCACGTCCTGAAGACGGCTGGAATGGAAACGCTGCAGTAATGTCCTCGATGATCAACGTCCAAACCGGCAGCCGACTTCCTTCGTCCTACCTGGAAATGTTGCGTTTCTGTTTTGAAAACGTATAACCTAACGTCTCGGAGGCCAGTTGTGAAACTCCGGTTCTGTGTGTTCAACCGAGAGCTTCGACTTGTAACGGCAGGTTTTTTATTAGATTTGCAGGAAGTCTGTGAGTGATTCATGTGAATAACAGTCAGAGCTTCTCCCAGCTGTCCCTAATTGTCATGTCACATATGAAATAGACTAATAATATGAATTTAATATTCCCACTAAGATCAAAATTGAACTGCTCACAAATGTTTTTTTTTTCTTTTTTAAATGCTCACATTTGTCACGTCTTTAGCAAATATACTTTTTAAAACTGCAGGAAATTCATCTCGATAGCTTTTATTTATTTTTTTTTTTTTTACAGTCAAACTAGTTGAAGAATAACATGATAAACATTCATTTATTTCCACGTGTCTCACATTTCGGTCGGTGCTTCCAGGCTTTCATCATTTCTAATAATATGACGAACCCTCTGATGCCTCCGGCCTCTTTATGAAATGACTTGAATTGATTTGGATTCAGTGATCACTTCACACAGAAAGGAAGTTGTGTAATAATATAACAGCAGGTTTTCTCTTGTTGTTCACTGACTTGCACCTTCAGAGGAAGATGTCCACTGAAATCAAATCTGAATGTCTTGTTACTGAAGACCGACATGAACTGCTGCTGCGCAACAGAAAATACTACCAGAGCACTTTTCTTGTATTTACAGTCTGATTAGAGCATCGTTTCTGCTGGACTTTGCTGTTTTTGTTTGTTGGTGCAAACCAGGCTTCCAGCGCATGAATAATACACAACAGGTTACGAAAATACCGGATACTAATGTTTAATGTGACATTTCATTCCAGCTCGCGCTCCTGTTGCACTTAACTAAAGTGAAGATAGATCAACAGTAGGTAGATGAAGAGGATTGAAAACGATGTTTAAAATGTGCATATTTCTGTTTTCGCAGGTAGAAGAGAATTTGTCCAGAGGCTTAAACTTGAAGCGACACTGAATGTACATGATGGCTGCGTAAGTGACCCACTTTTATTCATTTATTTATACATTTTTTTTTTATGAGTTCATGTTCTCTCGTAAGAAAACGTACATCGTGTAGCGTCTCCTCAGCCTCGGACAGATCTTTGACATCAGGTCGGGTGGTTAGTGCCTCTGAGAAACCTGAGGCTGACACAACGGTCACACGTTCTGTCACACTATCAGCCAGGACATCAGTCCGTCCAAAACACCACATCAACCACAGCATGCAAGCAGGAGCACTTTAATAACTGCCCTCTATAAGCACAGCTGATACGACAATAAGATGTTATTGCATTTGCTGAGTGTGTGATCTGTTTAAGTGATGTACAGACAAGCTGCGATGTCCTTTGTTAACATTGTGGATTGTTAAATATTAGTTGACCAACAAAAAAACCCAGTGAATTACTACTTCAGTCATTGATCAATCAAGTCATTCATCATAGAACAATAACATTTATCATTTTCTGTGTGCAGCATCTAAATGTGTTGATTTGACTCTTTTCCCTTGAGATTACAACATTATTATGAATGAATGAGTGAGTATGAATAGTTATGAATACAGACTGTTGTCTGGACTAAAAAAAAATACATATGAAGATGTCTTTCAGACCAAATGATTGATCAGAATCAGTATCTGATTTTTTTGGCACCAAAAATAAGCGAACAGACATTTGGATTATGTAAGTGATCCAACGATGAGCGATTAACAGGAAACTGTGAATCCGTTGGCCGGTTGTGTGTCTTCATTGTACCATATTACACAAGATACTCAGACCTGTGTTTAAAACATGTCATCATGATGAATCCCATCATCCCTGCCTCATCTCAATCTGCTCGTCACCGTGTGTTAATCTGTCATCAGATGAGAGATAGTTTCATCTCTCAGAAATCAAATCAAACCTGTTGAAAGGTTTTATACGATTGGGGTGCGAGTTCAGTTTGCAGGATGTCGTAGCTGCTCATGTGGGATTGAAGTCGCCCACACACAGTGTAATCTCATTGATCGCAGCAGAGCGACTGTGTGATGGAGAAACGGCGAACGAGGCTGCAGGTGTTGATGAAATATTGATCCGCCCGGTGAGCTGATGCGTTGTTCTCGGGCTCATCTTGAGATCCACTGGTAACTGTGGGACCGCAATTCAGTCTTAATTTCAGCTAATGAAAGTGTTAAAGAAAGTAGTTTCAATTGGAGAATAAAACTTGAATGTTCTTGTAAATTAATGCATTACGTTTGTACTAAAAAAAAATTTAAAAAAAGACTTTAATTTGGCAAATTTTTTTTTTAATTGTTGTTTTTCAAGGTTTTAGATCAGTTTTGCTCTGCATTACTTCAACTAAAAGTCTTTTCAGGATATCTTTGCAGTCCAATTGAACGTTTGTGCCAAATTTGCAGGAAGTGCCGTGAGACTTTACTGAGATTTTGCGTTTACGAGAATGGGAGGACGTACTGTCACTTCGACATTTGACCTTTCACCTTTGCCCCTAAAGTGTAATCAGTTCTGCCTCGGGACGAAGTGAAAGTTTGTGCCACTGCAAAGAAATTCCATCAAGGCGTTTTTAAGATATTGCGTTGTTAAGTACAGACGAAGGAAAACCTGAAAACAGAATGCCGAAGCATACAAGTAAATGTATTCCTTTTGCAGGGAAATATTGTGTTTTCCTTTGTTCTTCTCTGATGATGATAATAATAAACATTTATCTTCCAACCTGTCACTGGTTATAAAGTCAGAAAAAGGGTGAAGATGTTTGTAACTCTTTTCCTGCACACTGACGTCTCTTTCTGCCTGTTTTGTATCATTCTTCTAAAATGAAGAAGTTCAGCGAGTCCTCACTTTGAAGAGGCAATAAATATTTAGTATTTTTCCTTCAGTAAATGACTTGCCAGTTAGATTCATTATTGAACTACTTGTTTCAGCCTTTATGTAAACCCCCAAAATACCTCCCGTGTGTGTGTCTGGTGTCCCTGCAGGTCAACACCATATCCTGGAACGACACGGGTGAATATATCCTTTCGGGGTCGGACGACACCTTTTTGGTTATCACCAACCCATACAACAAAAAGGTAAGTTGTAATCAGCGAACTGGAAACAAGTAGTGTCACTTTAAGTATGTTTGACACAACGCGTGGAGAAACTCCAGAAGAAGGGAACACGACACCCGCCTCATTGTAGTTTATTTATTAACTTCCAGCTAATAACGAAGGTCATAAGGAGGTAATGTTTTTGTTGCAGGATAACAGAAAAACTAAAAGGCTTCTCAAGCAGAAATACTATCTGATAGTTGCTCTGAACTATTGAATTATTAACGCACCTTACATGTATTTTTTTTCCATATGTGCAGAGTACACTAGAGCGCTTGGTCTCCCTTTTTCTGTAACATTTAGCTTTCTAAAAATTTTCAGGGTAGATTGAGAAACAAAAAAAAAAGACGTGGCAAAATAGCGGGTAAAATAAGTATTGAACATGTCACCATTTTTCTCAGTAAATATATTTCTAAAGCTGCTATTGACCTGAAATTTTCACCAGATGTTGGTAACAACGCAAGTAATCCATACATACAAAGAAACCAAAACAAATACGTTCAGAAATCAAGTTATGTGTAATAATGTGAAATGACACAGGGAAAAAGTATTGAACACGCTTGCTGATATTTCTTTAATACTTTGTACAAAAGCCTTTGTTGGTAACGACAGCTTCAAGACGCCTCCTGTATGGAGAAACTAGTCGTATGCATTGCTCAGGTGTGATTTTGGCCGATTCTTCCACACAAACAGCCTTCAAATCTTGAAGGTTCCGTGGGCCTCGTCTATGAACTCTGATCTTTAGTTCTTTCCTTAGATTTTCAATTGGATTCAGGTGATTGGCCGGGCTGTTCTAGCAGCTTTATTTTCTTTCTCTGAAACCAGTTGAGGGTTTCCTTGGCTGTGTGTTCGGGATCATTGTCCTGCTGAAATGTCCACCCTCGTTTCATCTTCATCCTCCTGGTAGATGGCAGCAGATTTTTATCAAGAATGTCAAGGTACATTTTTCCATTCATCCTTCCTTCAGTTATGTGAAGTTTGCCAGTACCGTGTGCTGAAGAGCAGCTCGACACCATGATGTTCCCACCTCCAAACCTCACTGTTGGTCTGGTGTTTTTAGGGTGATGTGCAGTGACATTTGTCCTCCAAACATGGTGTGTATTATGGCATCCAAAGAGTTAAACTTTGCTCTCATCAGACCAGGCTATATTTCCAGTATTTCACAGGCTTGTCCAAATGTTGTGCAGCAAACTTTAAACAAGCTTCAACATGCTTTTTCTTCAGCAATGGAGTCTTGCGTGGTGAGCGTGCATACAGGCCGTGGCGGTTGAGTGCATTACTTATTGTTTTCATTGAAACAATTGTACCTG